>NC_143203.1:12445000-13075833 GCF_051530095.1 Phoenix dactylifera | reverse complement strand
GTTTTCGCATGCAAAGCTACCTAAACCATTTTAGGAAGAAGCTTTGCGGACAGCGGTGGACTTGATCAATATGTCTCCTTCGTATCCTTTGCTTGGTGATGTCCCCGAAAGAATTTGGAGTGGTAAAGATGTTTCTTATGCTCAGTTGAAAGTTTTTGGTTGTAGAGCTTTTGTGCATATCCCCAAGGATGAAAGATCCAAGCTTGACAACAAGTCAAAGCAATGCATTTTTCTTGGCTACAAGCATGATGATTTTGGCTATAAATTGTGAGATCCGATGGACAACAAAATTATTAGAAGTCATGATGTTGTCTTTCTCGAAGATCAAATCATGGAGGATTTTGACAAAGATGTGCAACACAAGTCAAGTACCAATGATCTTGTGGACTTGGAACCTATTCCTCCATCTCCAGTGCATGGTGAAAATATGGAAGACCTGCAGCAACCTTATAAGGAAGTACATGACAATGAGGTTGGCAATGAAGATACAAATGATGTTGATGCAGGGGAGCTGTCAAGTCAAGAAACTCCAACACCACTCACTTTGAGAAGGTCAACTAGAGAGCGAAAACTTTTCAAGAAGTATTCCACTAATGAATATGTCATGGTTAGTGATCAAGGTGAGCTCGAAAGATACCAAGAAGCCATTGAGGATGCAAACAAAGATGCTTGGCTAAAGGCAATGCAAAAAGAAATGACATCTTTACTTGAGAACAAAACCTATGAGTTGGTGAAGCCACCAAATGGAAAGAAAATATTGAAGAATAAATGGATCTTTCGGCTGAAAAATGGTGACAAAATCCCAAGGTATAAGGCACAACTAGTTGTTAAAGGTTTTGGATAGAAAAAGGGTATTGATTTCGATGAAATTTTCTCACCCATTGTGAAGATGTCATTTATTCGGGTTGTACTTAGAATGGCCGCAAGTATGAATCTAGAAGTTGAGCAACTTGATATGAAAATGGCATTTCTTCATGGTGATTTGGAAGAAGAAATATACATGGAGCAACCGGAAGGTTTTAAGGTAAAGGGTAAGGAGAATTTAGTTTGCAAATTGAAGAAAAGCTTGTATGGTTTGAAGCAAACTCCAAGGCAATGGTACAAAAAGTTTGATTCCTTTATGGTGAAACATGGTTTCTCAAGAACAACTTCAGACCATTGTGTATTTGCGAAAAAGTTTTCGGATGGGAACTTCATTGTTCTCTTACTCTATGTTGATGACATGTTAATTGTGGGCCAAGATTCCTCCAAGATCAACCACTTGAAGATGGAGTTGGGCAAGTCTTTTGCCATGAAATATTTGGGACTCACAAAACAAATTCTTGGAATGAAAATCATTTGTGATCGCAAACAGGGGTAGATTTGGTTATCTCAAGAAAATTATGTCAAGAAGGTGCTTGAAAGGTTCAACATGGACAAAGTAAAGCATGTTGGATGTCCACTTACTGCACACTTCAAGCTTAGCTCAAAGCAATATTCTTCTAATGAAGAAGACAAGAGGGAGATGATGAAAATTTCTTATACTTCAGCTGTTGGTTCGTTGATGTACACTATGGTTTGTACCAGGCCCGACATAGCACATGCCGTTGGAGTTGTTAGTCGATTTCTTTCTAACCCCAGAAAGGAACATTGGGCAGCAGTTAAGTGGATCCTAAGATATCTCAGAGGGATTTCTAATGTTTGTTTATGCTATGGGAAGGGCAAACCAATGCTTGATGGGTTCACGAATGACGATATGGTAGGTGATATTGATTCTAGGAAGTCTACTTCAGGTTACTTGATGACTTTTGCAGGAGGAGCTATTTCGTGGCAATCTAAATTACAAAAGTGTGTTGCCTTATCAACTACGGAGGCTGAACTCATTGCCATTACGGAAGCATGCAAGGAGGTAGTTTGGTTGAAACAATTCTTACAAAAATTGGATTTGAAGCAAGAGAAGTATGTTCTCTTTTGTGATAGTCAAAGTACTATTCATTTGAGCAAGAATGCTACTTTCCATTCAAGGTCAAAGCATATTGATATTAGATACCATTGGATTCGTGATGTGTTGAATTCAAAGGCATTGCAACTTGAGAAGATTCACACAGATGATAATAGTTCAGACATTATGACTAAAGCCTTGTCTAAAGACAAGCATGAGAAATGTAGAACTTCGGCAGGAATGGTTGATTTTTTCTCATAAGTCGAAAGGGGGAGAATTGTTGGACATCCCTTCTTATGCATTTAATTATGCTTAGAAGTTGTGAGATGTGTTGTCTTCAAATTTGTTGGGAAGACACTTGGTTATTCAATGTTTGCATGGGTAATTAAAGCTTTTTGACTACTTGTTTCAAGGCAAACTTGTGGAACGTTGGTGCTTCTTTGGAAGCTAGCTTTTGGGATTCTAAAGGGCTGAATAGGAGTGAAAAAATTCAGATTAGTGTGCTAGAATTTACAGCTGTTACTTGGACTGCATTTTTGTGTCTCTTCGGTAACTTGAAGAGCTTGGTGCCTATTCTCTTCAGTTTTTCCAGCAACCTTTCACTCTTTTATTTTAGAGCTTTTGTGTAGCTTCTTTCTCACTTGTCAAAAGCTTCATTTTGCCTACAAATCTCTTGTCATTTTGTGAGACATTTGTGTCTCTTGTAAACACTTTGTAATCCTGCAAAGTTAGTGAAATTGGATCTCGGTCTCATGGACGTACCTCAATTGAGGGAACCACATAAAAATCTCTTATGTTCTTGTTTTGCTTATTGTTCTCTTTATTGATCTACACTTGTGGAAAACCATTTTTCCCAACTGGTTCACCATTTACAAAAGCCGATTTTATATCAAACTAAAATACTTGCAATTCCAATTGGGTTGCTAAAGCAAGAACCATTTGAATTGTCTATATGTGCATAATAGGAGCAAAAGTTTCCTAAAATATCCCTGGGCTGTTGAGAATATCCTTTTGCTACCAATCGTGCCTTATGCTTCTGAATAGTGCCATCTGCATTGTACTTAATCTTATAAATCTACTTCAGTCTAATAGCTTCTTTCCCATTGGAAGATCTACTAGCTCTCAGGTGTTATTTTTCTCAATTATAGCAGTCTCTTCATCCTTTGCATTGGTCCATTCATTCTTTTTCTCAGCTTCCTCATACTTCCACGGTTCACGAGAAAAGAAAGCAACATCACAATATTCATATATATCTCTTAAAGAGCACCTTTCGAGGTGGTGACTCAGAATCTGCAGCTTCTTCACTTAAGGGGATGTTTCTTTGTGTGCTTACTTCATGACTTTGGTTTGCATTTGAGCTTAGTTGAAGTCTAGGAGCATTTTTAACTTAAAAATAACCTAAATCAGTACAAAGTTTTGACAGTACGTACCATGCTAAACTATCGAGAACCTATGCAAACAAAGAACAAGCAGTTCGCTCCATTTTTTGTTAAATGGCAAAAAAAAATAATAATAAGGAGTTATACTACAATTGCATCTCATGTGCTCCATTTTCCAACGGTACGCTCCATTCTAATATTATATTGCAGGAGTCATATTGATTCATATGGAAATGAATCATAGTTAGTATTAATTTTAGTATAACTGCATATATATTCCAAATTACATGTAGCATTATGGTCAAATTTAAATTGTAAGACAAATCATGGCATGCAGTACTGCCTCGAACCATTCAATTCGAGGTGTACTGAACCGAATCAAGAGGAAACCTGCACAGTTTCCTCGCACAAAACAAAATATGTGCTGAACCATTGCAAACTTCTTTGAACCGAGCATTTTGGAGCAAAACCAGCACAAACCATCTATTAGCGATAGTTTTATCTTGTTTCGCCTCTTCTCTCCTCTTATAATTCAATTTACTCTCAAAATTTCCATAAAAATAAAAAATAAATACTGATCCATAACTAAAGGCCATTGGTGCTAATGGTCGGAACAGATGAAAACAGGAATAATTAAATAGATCCAAAATAGGGAAAATAATTAGGGCCAATTTACTCTCTATTTTCGATAAACTGATGGCTGGTGACGGAGCTAATAAGTAGAGGATTGAAAATAACAGAGAGCAAGATTCTTATTTAGGGTTCCAGTGAGGGCTTGGCTGCAATCTTCGATAACATTAATGATGGGATATGTCACACCTGAGTGAGGAAGGAGGAAAAAAGAGGTACTGCTCAACGATGGAGAGGAGGGAAGGGGAGGCGAGGGCTTATTATAAAGGATCTCTAGGGTTCCACCTGAGTACAGCGATCCTAGGACTTCCGTCCTACTCAGAGTCTTTAGGGAAGAAGAAGACTCAATGGGAGTCTTCTACCGCCTATCGCATGCAAAACACCCCCAAGTCCTATGGAGGGTCATGGAGGGGAGGGGAGGTCTCACTATAGAGAAGCCATAGGGTTCTTTCTGAGTCTGGAGGCATTAGGATTCCGATCCTACTCAGAGTCTTAGGGGAAGAAGTAGACTCTCAATGAAAGTCTTCTGACGCTTGTCCAACGGAGCTTAGCCACAGGTGCGTCTGGCCTGTCAAGTGTACCAGTCCAGACCGGGCCATTTCAATTTGGACATCCATTATTTGATTTGGAGTTTTGATTCATTTCAAAGGAGGGGAGGTGCTCGGCAGGCTACTTAGGATTGCAAGTTTTGGCATTTGTCTTTATAACTCTCCATGGGAACTTCACTAAGAAGAATATGATGGTTGCAAAGACAAAGGCTCTAGTCCTACTAGAGATGAAACCTGTAAATGCATCAGCAAGCTATTTGATGCAACTAACACTCATACAATTTCTTATGATGATTATTTTCTTCACTAGTTTCAAGTTGTTTCTTAGTTCTCGGTATGATGTTAATAGTAAAAGAACTCTAGCAAGTGGGAGTACTCCATGTCATTAATTCATGAGGACCTCTATCATCTTTAGAGGAGATAGGTCCAATAAGAATCCAACATAGAATGTAATACCTTATTGACAATTTGGGATGGCAAGCACTCATTGCTTGCAAGAAGATTTGTTTCTCCAACATTATGATGTCATCAAGTAGCATGTTTTGAGCCAATGTCCTAGCAATCTATCAAATGAGACTTTCCAGAAGGAATTCTGTGCGATGTCTTACCTTCATTGAAAGCATAGGTGCACCCCAATGTATAAGGCTCCCATTGCCATTGTAAGGTTTGAAATGGATAAGATGAAGGCAGCCTTACCTCGATATTGAAAGAGACTGGTTTCATGTTTCAAACCCGTAACATTCAAGTCACAATAGAGCAATCTTACCATTGCACAAAAGTCCATCCTCTTTCTTTGACAGCATACATCAAGAACAAGGCATTGATGGTTATCATCCACAGCATTGTCCCTCTATTGCCATCTAACTATATATCTTAATATCTTATTAATAGTTAAATCTGCATAGTTTCTAATCCTTCCACTAGCCATTTCTTTTAGGCATCTTTTGTATCTCTGTAAGACTGGTGATGCAAAATTGACTAAGGCCCGTTTGGGAGAGCTTTTGGAGGACCAAAAAGTACTTTCTGGCCCTCCAAAAGTACTTTTAGATAAAATAAGAGTATTTGGTAAAAATTTCGAAAAGTTGTTTTAGTTTTTCTAAAAAGCTAAAAACAATTTTTTGGAAGAAGCTTCATTTTGGAGCTTTCTAGAAAAGCACTTTTAAGCTTTGTCGAGAAGCTATTTTTTGACCAAATTATCCGTGATAAAATATAACAATTACGCAAAATTTTTCTTTAATAATTGTTTAACTAATTTTATCACCTAGCTAAAAAATTTGTTATATTATGAAAAATTAATTTATGCTAATAATTATAATATTTTATATCTTTATTCTTGTATTATACTATAAAATAATATTTTATTACATTATATCATAATACATTGATATGTTATATTAAATAATTTAATATTATATTAAATTATTATGCTATAGCATACAATATTATATTATTATATTATAATAATATAATATAATATTATAGTAATATTATACTATATCGTATATTTATGTATTAATACATATTATATTTTATTATGCTCTATTGTATAATACTACGCAATATCTTTTATGGTCATTTTGTCACACCAAAAATATTTTCTCAGTTTGTTTACCAAATATATGTCAAAGTGGCACAGCACTTTAGAAATGTAGTTATCAAACAGCAAATAGTTTTTTATAAAAGCTCCTTCAAAAAGCTCTACTGTTAACAGCTCCGCCAAACGGAGCCTAATTCATAACCACTTATGGTTTATTATGTATTTACGGTACAAGTTGATCAAGCCTTGAGTCACAAACTGGTTGAGTTGGGCAGAACTTTGGACTGCTCGGACTTAGCTTGTTAAATGAAAGGAGTACTAATCGCAAGCGGAGCTTAACTATAGATGTTTAAGCATGTTTCCTTTCCTCATGAATAATCTTGAATGAGTCTTTTACCGTGCCAAGCTCGAGCTTATACCTCTTTTTTCTTTTAATTTATTTTTTGGGGCATAGAATTCCAGGCGTGGCGTGATTATGAGTCAAAACTTTGAACGGGGCTTGAGCTTGACCAGTTTCCTGATAAAACAAGCTAAAACGAGCTTGTTATCAAGCTGAGCTCAAGCTATACATGAACAGGTGGTTCATTTACAACGCTAGTCAGGCGGATCAATGCCTGGCCCAAGCTAAGGCCATATCAAGCTAGTTTGTAGTCCAGGTTTTAGACAAATTTAGCCCATTATTTTTAAGGGGTCAAATCCATTGTCAATCTGGATTCCGTTGTATCCAAGTCTACTGGGCCCATCCGCTCCTTTAGCTTTAAAGCAAACTTCAACAAAGTTAAATGACATTTATCTGCGAGAGATAAAGAAAAAGAGAAATGAATTTGTAATTTAATTTTTGGATTAAAAGGCAAACATCTACCTCTATTAACGAGTGACAATCCGATTTTCAAACTTGGGGACAAGGTCGACAATGTATTGGAACTTGAGGTTGAGTAGCCGGCTTTGGAGTTGAGAAAGAGAGAGAGGGAGACACAGAGATCATTGTTGTTAGAGATGAAATAAGAGATGGAATTCTTTACACTGACGAAATGTAACATGTTTTAAGGACAATTGGCAAAAAAATGAGGTAGATAAAATTGGTTGGAGATGGAGCAACACTGAACTAATGCTTAACTAAATGCTTAGAATTGGTGTCTTGAATATAACAAGCATCCTTTTGCTGAGGTCGTTTGGTGATAAATGTAGTGAAAACAATTGAAATATAACAGGGCTCAACTATAAGACATACACACCAAAAAGAAAAGAAAAAGGAAAAACTAATCCAACTGGGATAAGGGAACGATCGCTCGTGAATGCGAGGTTATGGCATCAAGCATCAATTATCTTGCGAAGCATACGGAAGGAACATTATATTTCAGTTACCAAGGCAGGTTTGGAACATTTTTTACAATTGAATTGAGACAATAAATGTTAAAAAGGAGGTAGAATAGCAATTCTCATTCTTTATTTTCTATCACCAAAGAAGAATCCTATTAGATTTTCTCTCTTTCGGGGCTATCTTTAGAAACCAAAGGTGCAACAGGATAATGTGGCCCAAACGTGGATTACATCAACGAGCACAATCATTCCGGTACCAAAAAGCAACTACAATCATTCTCCTAAAGAGAGTATGTGGGCCCTTTGGAATCCTAAGGAAGTTTTTTGAAACAATTTTATTCAAATATCTAGTAAAATTTTGGCGTACGTGTGAGAAGTTACTAAGTTTTAAAAGTTATAATCCAAAATTTTTAAATATGAACATTATAATATAGTAAAATTGATATTTTTTTAAAAAAATAATTAAGCAGAATCATCCGACTCAATTTGGACTATCATAGTTGTTGCTTCCAAATTTGGGACTGAGGTTGGAGTGCAGCTCGAACGACCCTAAGGTCGGTTGGAGATGAGCTGGAAAGGATGGCAGAGGTGTAGAAAAGTGGATCTCCTCCGAAGATGGCCTGCAAAAAGTTCACTTGTCAGAGAATTTCCAATGGAGGCCCTCCGATGTCTAAGTCAGAATAGAGATGCAATAGTATGAAAGAGAGAAATTTCAGCAGAGTGTCGTCCTCTATGAATAGTATATTACCTCAGATCAGATGTTGGTTGGATTAAAAATTTGTCAATCCAAACCCAACCTGTTATTAAATAGGTCAAAATTCAGATCTAAATCCAACCTATTTATTAAATAGGTCATCCAACTAGACCTATATAATCTATGTACCATTCAGGTTGAATTAGGTTAAATGGGTTAAATAGGTTAAGTAAGTTTTTAATAGATTAAATAGATTTAAACGAGTTAAATAGGTTAAGCAGGATAGATTATACGGAACATAAATAGGTTAAGTAAGTTTTAAATGGCTTAAACAAGTTTAAATGAGTTAAAGGAGTCAAGTCAAGACCTGACTCAATTAGTAAATAGGTCAAAATAGGTTAAACAAATCAAAGGTATAAACCTGAATTCGACCCATTTAATAAATTGGTTTAAACGAGTTGATCTGTTTATGACCCAAACCATTTATATCAAACTCTAATATACTTAACATGGATCATTTGCAGGTCGAATTCATAGGTCTGGTCATAAATTGCGACTCCTACTAGTTCGATTGGAGAGAAAAAAGATTTTTCTTAACCCGCTCAACTTGAATCTCTTAAAAAAAAATTAGAAGTGGATTGAAGAATAATGAAAGTATGACTTAAGTCTTCTTTTCTTTTATTGATGATTCACAGCTCTTAAATTGAGATACATAACCCCTATTTATAATATTAGTGAAGTTTTCCTTTTCATAATTTGGGTTGGATGCCTCTCGTAGTTCAAATAGGACAAAATCTTCAAAAATAAACTAGACTAATAAAAATAATTAAAAATAGAATTCTATAAGAGGTAGATCTCGACTTCTATATCAACTTTGCTTTTATCATTTTGCCTAATTCTTTACGGATTGGGAGATAACGTCCGATCAAAATCTTTTTCAAAAAGAAAAGTTTAGTTTGACTAGCTCGTTTTAAGGCCTAAATGATGAAATTTTGATCTAATTCAACCTTTAAGTGGTTGGCCCAAATTTGTAGATCTGAAAAAGCTATCCAATTTCAGAAAAGGATCATCTCAATCGAACAATATATCACTGAGTTATGTCCCGCAACTCGGCTTTTCAATATGGCGGATCTTGCTCCTAGACTCTATCCATTCCTATTAGTAGTGGCTAAAGTGATTCATATCGGGTCACTTTATGTCGTATGGACTAAAGTGATCCTCATGGATATCCATATTGGCCAAAGTGATCCACATTGAGTTTAGAGATCCTTCTGAAAATCTGTAGCAACTAAAGTGGTTCACATTGAGTCTGGTGATCTTTTTGAATACTCCACCAACCAAAATAGTTCATATCGAGTTTGGTATTCCTCCGAGGTTAGAGCTTTCCTGTTTAGGGGATTTAGCTCTTACTAAATCAGAACTGAAGAAGAAAAAATACTTGCTTCCTCATCTCATGGATGAACCATGTCACTTTCTCGAAGATGATTTCCAATCTTGGTCTTCCTTCTTAGATGGTAGATCCTCGCCTCCAAACTTAAAAAACAACTTTGCTGGAGGAGTTGCCAATGCTTATGTTGAAGGTATTGCTAATCGAGATGATCTCAATGAGTTGGGTAATCTTCTCCTCTTTCATGTGAAGCATCCCTTCATCCCACATCTATCGAGATAGAACTAGTAACCATACTCACCTTTGTTCTTAGATGTACTTGAAGCCAGATGACCTTTCTCCTAATTGCTTGTATTACTCATGCATCTAGACTATAAACTAAGGCCCTCATGGATGTAGAGAACCAACGCTCTTTTTCTAATTTAATCCAATCGGGAAGAAGGAAGATTTTTCTCAACTAGCTCAGCTCGAATCTCTAAAAAAAAATTAGAAGAAGATGGAAGAATTGCGAAAGTAGGGCTTAAGTCCTATTTTCTTTCATTGATGATTCACACCTTTTAAACTGAGGTACATATTCTCTATTTATAGTATTAGTGAGGCCTCCTTTCATAATTTGGATTGGATTTCTCTCATAGTTCAAATAAGATTAGATCTCCAAAAGTAACTATGACTAGTAGAAATAATTAAAAAAACTAAAATTCTATAGAAGGTAGTTTGACTTCTATATCAACTTTTCTTTCTATTGCTCCACCTAATTCTTTACGAATTGGGAGATAACATCCGATCAAAATCTTTTTCAAAAAAAAAAGTTTCGGTTTGACCAACCCGTTTTAGGACTTAAACGATGAAATTTTGGCTTGATTCGATCTATTAAAAGGTTGGCCTAATATTGTAGATCTCAAAAAGCTACTCAATTTCAAAGAAAAGAATATCTCAATCGGGCAGCGTATGAAAAAATTATGGCCTTTAGAAGTTTAACTAGCGACTCGACTTTTTGATGTGGGATCTCACTCCTGAATCCTGTCCAGCCGTACTAGTAGTGGCCAAAATGATCTACATCAAGTACTCGTAGTGGCCAAAATTATCTTCATCAAGTCTGGTAATTCTCCTAGATATCTGTAGTGGCCAAAGTGATCTATATTGAGTCTAATGATCCTTTTGGAAATCCGCAGTAGCTAAAGTAGTTCACATTAGAGACTGGTGATCCTTTCGAATGCTTGTAGTAGCCAAAATAGTTTATATCAAGTCTGATGATCTTTCTGGATCACCTATCCTATGCAATTCATCAAGCAATAGGGCCAAATTCTTTTATTTGGGTCTCAAAACCAACTAGCTAAAGTAAAAAAAAAATTTCGAAGGATTTTGACCGGATAAATCTCTCAATACGAGAAGAATAAGACAAAGCTGCTGAAGACATTATTGATGTAGAAGGCAGGATTTATCTTTTTTTTTAATAATTATTTTCATTAATCTTATCTATTTTGGAAAAATTATAACCACTTTTAACTAGAAGAGGAATCCAAATTAAATTGTGCAAAGGCGAATCTACGAGTATAAATAGAAGTTTTGTATCTCAATTTTGTTATTTATTATGAGAAAAGAAGACCTCAACCCTATTTTTATCAATTTTTGTATTTTCATCCATTTAAATATCGTGGATGTTTGTAACATAAAACGGATATAACTTCACATGTTTTTCCCATTTAATATAAGATGGATGGAAGACGCTCATGGTTACAGAATTTTAAATAATTCAAAAATATACCTTTACCAATGGTCACAAATGCTGCTAAAAGTAAATAAGTGAACCAGAAATAGATTAAGCGAGACTGCCTCAAGGGCTGCTCTGCTTTTAGTTTCTTCAAAGCCTAACCTGCACTCCAGGCCAATGACCAGCTGGCCTTCAATACGACTTTGGAGCTATCAAAAGCAGGTGAATATTTCCAAATGCCAATTTAGTATGATATATAGATGTCAAGAAAGTAGGCCCAGTTTGAAGGGGAAACTCACAGAAATTTGTAGGGATAGGGAGACCATTGTCCGTTATGGTGTGCTTTCTCTGGAAGTATCCCTTTCAACTCCTCGTTCTTCGCCGAATTACAAGCCTATGATCACACGTAATCCACTCGGAGATCCCCAAGGACCCTTTCCTTCATGCCTGTCAAAATTGTTGTTTTTAATCTGCAAGGTATATGATACTTGAACAAGTGGATCCAATAAAATGACAATATTTGAGTGTTTTTTTTTGGTACATAACAATATTTGAGTGTTTCAAGTGGACCGTTCATCACACACAGGGCATCACTATATGCCCCAAGTAATCAAGTTGGTGGGACTACATGTTCCCTACCATGGGGTCCACAATTCCTAGGCTTTCTGATTGCTTTGAGGAGAGCCTTGACACCTAGCCATGGAGAGGCAGTAAGTAGGCCCCCTTGTCTCTCTCCAGCACGGGGTGGTAGGTGAGTTTAGCTATAAAGAAGCGCCATGAGCATCTTGGCATGGCACATGCTGTGTTTGTGAGCTAAAGCTAAAGCAGAGGTGGGCTTGTAGGCCCTCATGTCAATGCCCTGAACTTAGGAGGAATTCAGGGTTACATGGAAGTAGATTTGAAGGTAAATTGACATGATAAAACGCATTAACATGTCAAAAAGCTTGGACCAGTAACTTGGAGATTAGGGTTTTTGGAGCCGAGATTCCACCTATAATGTCAGTGATACTTGGAGACTAGGGTTAGGCACTGGTTGCACATGAGATCAAACAAGCCAACAATGTGCCATCCAAAGGCCACTATGAGGGGGTAGGTAACATATTAGAAGTCATATACTATAGAACTCAAATTGCAATTGTACACGGGGGAATACAAATAAAAGTCCTAGCTTACCAAGCTGTTGGGATGTCACACTCAATTATTTTTAGGTTGAATTGACTCCTTTTTTTTTGTGAAAGAGCCACCCGGCTTTTATTAAATAAGACAAAAAAAATTTCAACTTAAATTAGAGAATAAGATCAGTTACAAGGAAAAAGAGAAGAAGGTAATCTAAATTGATCCAAGTAGCCAGCCAGAATCTTCAAAGGGTGAAAAAGGTGGAGATTGTCGTTCGCATGACAGCTTTCTTGATAGCTACAATTTCCATAGGGTACCGACCTAAATTAATGTAGATGTTCGAAGTGGTTCCAATTCCCATCCGAATTTATGCTCGCTTTCATTACTAATTCTGTTGGCTGAATACAATAAACAGTTGATGAGAAATTCAAAACCTCCCAAGGCAAGAAATTACTGATCTTTGATTCAAGATCTCTCTCCTAACTCCAAAATTGTTGCTTTTAATAAAAGGCTATACATCCATCATGGCAAAAACCAATGCCATTCCGAACAGCTCTTTGACTAATTCTATTTGCGTATTCACACTTTTTCTGTTTTCTTTTGTTGAGAATATGTGTCTTAACAGATCTCTGGTTCCAGAAGCAATAGTACCAGATTCAGTTAAATCTGGTTAAACCGAATCAGTTGTAACAACATTTCAGTTCAACTGATTCGATCTTGACTCCTATATAAAGGAATGTAATAATCCCAGAGTAATTCACTGAAAGAAGATGAAATGAAACTCTTTTATCTCTCTCTGAAACTTCTCTCTGAAACTCTTCTAGGAATTAGTCACTGTAGCATAAGAAGTTCTTCATGGTATCAGAGCAGGTTACCTTCCTCATCGCCTTCCTCATCAAATTCCCACCCTCTTCCTTCCCAACTGTTGCTCTAAGCTCTCAAGAACCGATCTTACGGACAAGGCAATCCAATTCTCAATCAAGAAGTGTGTCATATTATCTCCTTGCTGCTGATAAATCAATGAAGCGCCAGAGTTCCACCACATCATATGTCTTCAGATTCTTTCATCCTGGAGGTAGTTCTACTAGAACTTGAAGAACAAAACGTCTCAGAATCAATGGATACTACAAGAACAAGAGATGACACAAGGGATTCTGAGGATTTTGTTATACCATCCAAACTGAAATTTCTAATCTCTCGAATTAATTCCCTGGTTCCCACCCAGCTCACTGCAGACAACTTTCTCACCTGGAAGTCTCAGATCATTCGATTGTTCAAAGCGAGCGGGTACCATGATTTTCTTGACGGATCTTACTCCTCCATCTCAGGTATCTCCGCTGACCACTGGTTGTTTCTTGATCAGTTCTTGGCATCAGCTTTACAGTCAACTATCTCTCCATCAATTCTACCATTTGTAATAAATCTGGCACACACACATGAGATCTGGTCTGTTTTAGAGCGTCGGTTGAATTCGGTATCAAGATCCCATGTAATTCAACTAAAGAACGAGCTCCACAGCATCAAGAAAAATGACAAATCCATGCAACAATATTTGAGTCATGTTAGGAATATCGTCACTGCTCTTGCATCCGCCGGATCCAAGCCTGATACAGAGGATATTCTACTGCATATCCTGAATGGTTTACCTTCCTCATATGATTCATTTGCAACGGCGGTTAGAGTCAGAAGCTCTTCCATTGATCTGGATGAATTATATGCCCTTCTTAGCAGTAAGGAAATTATTCAAATAGCCAAGGACAAGCAGTCGACTAACTTTGATACAAATCTCGCACTTCTTTCTCTCTGTGGGAGAGGAAGAGGCCGATTCTCTCCTATCAGCAGGGAGCTTCACTTCAGAGGCCGTGGTCGAGGTCGATCCGGAAACTGGTTCCCGTCAGGCCGCGGCAGAGATCCTAGAAGCCTACCAGAATGCCAAATTTATTTCAAGCGAGGTCACACGGCAATAAATTGCTGGCACAGAATGGATTCCAATTTTTCCACTGAATCATCTCGTTCCTCATTCAGTCCGAAGGCTCTGCTTGCTAATCCACCGGAGCTTTCAAGAACTTCTGATTGGGTTGTTGATAGCGGGGCTACATCCCACATGACCCCCGATCCGTCCATTCTTCAGAACTCTACACCTTATCAAGGTCACGATCATGTGTCCTTAGGCAACAACTCCACCACTCCGATTCATCATACTGGTACAGGAATTCTTCAAACACCGTCACATAACCTTCAACTGTCTCAAGTTCTTCATACTCCTGGTATCTCACATAATTTACTGTCAGTCCACAAACTTGCCTGTGATAATAACTGCACACTGATCTTCAATTCTTCTGGATGCTTTATTAAGGACAACATCACCAACAGGATGATTCTTCAAGGTCGATGTACTGATGGGTTATACAGGTTCCCTTTCCAATTTTCTCAACATAATACATCCAACTCCCATATCTCACCATCCGGTTCTACTGCTCTCCTAACCTCAACTACTTCACATGATACCTGGCATCAACGACTTGGCCATCCGGGCTCTGCTGTTCTTCGCACTCTTATGTCAAGAAAGCTTATTCCTAGCACCAAGCAGTCTGTTTCTTCCTGTCAGGCTTGCCGTATGGCCAAAAGTAGCAGACTACCATTCAAGAAAGCAGTTCATACTACTACAGCTCCTCTTCAACTCATTCACTCGGACGTTTGGGGGCCTTCCTCTGTCTCCTCACAGCAAGGATTCAAATACTATGTTTCCTTCGTTGATGATTTTACCAGGTTTACCTAGGTCTTTCCACTTCAATATAAATCAGATGTCTTCCCCATTTTTGTACACTTTAAGAGCTTGGTTGAAAATCAATTCGCAACCTCCATTAAAGTGTTTCGTTCAGACAGTGGTGGTGAGTTTATCTCCAAGAAATTTTCCTCTCTATTTTCCAAGCATGGTATTATTCATCAACGATCGTCTCCACATACTCCAGAGCAGAACGGGGTTGCGGAGCGAAAGAATCGACATATACTGGAATCTATTCGAAGTCTTCTAATTGCTTCTTCTCTACCTGGTTCATTTTGGGTCGAAGCTCTTTTTACTTCTGTTTTTCTCATCAACTGTGCACCAACTTCTATCTTACATCACAAATCCCCCTTTGAGATTCTCCATGGACATCCCCCGGACTATTCTCTATTTAGGATTTTTGGCTGTCAATGTTTTCCATGGCTTAAGCCTTATCAGCCAAACAAATTGGCTCCGCGTTCCCTTCCCTGTATCTTCCTCGGGTACTCTACTCAACACAAGGGCTATCGCTGTTACAACCCTGCAATAGGCCGTGTGTTCATTTCCAGGCACGTTCTGTTTGATGAGCACCATTTTTCCTTATCTCAGGTAATCTCTTCATCTTCAAGTCCACCATTGTTACCTACACCCTTGTTAGTTCCGGACTTTTCTATTGGTCCTCGTCCATCTCATATTTCGGTAGTTCCATCTCCCTCTGCGACGGCCACTGTTCGGCTATCTCCTTCTTCCCACACTACTCCTCATTCTATCTCTACTCACGACACATCTTCAATACCTTCAATACCTTCCACTGCCGTTCCTATACCTTCGTCGGTTTCACTACCAATCCGGCACCCTATGATAACCAGATCCCAAAATGGGTCTCTAAAACCCAAGGAAATCTTTTCCCTTCACACAAATATCTCTTCCCCCGTTGAACCCACCTGCTACTCTACTGCAGTTCTAGACTATAATTGGCGTCAGGCAATGTCTATGGAGTTCAATGCCTTATTGGATCAACGAACTTGGAGACTTGTCCCCAGACCAACAGATCAAAATGTCCTTGGGTGTAGATGGACCTATAAAATCAAGAAACACTCTGATGGATCCATCGCACGCTACAAAGCACGCTTGGTTGCTAAAGGATTCAATCAGGAATTCGGAGTCGATTACACTGAAACGTTCAGTCCGGTCGCCAAGTTTCAAATAATCCGAGTGCTCCTTGTTGTTGCCCTGACCTCTAAATGGCCTATTAGACAACTGGATATCTCAAATGCCTTTCTACACGGTACACTCAATGAAACGGTGTTTATGGAACAGCCGCTGGGCTTCGTCGACTCCTCCCACCCTCAGCATGTTTGTCTTCTTCAGAAAGCTCTGTATGGGCTGAAATAGGCTCCACGTCAATGGTTCTCCACCTTCTCTTCATTCCTTCTTGAGCAAGGCTTCACCATTAGCAAGGCTGATCCCTCTCTATTTCTCTTCGACTGCAAGAGCATCCACATCTACATCCTAATATATGTTGATGATATTCTGTTAACTGGAAATAATAGGGATACAATTGCTGATCTTCTGCTCCGACTGCAGCTCAGGTTCAAAGTTAAGGACTTGGGAAATCTATCCCAGTTTCTAGGGGTTCAGTCCGTCTTCTCTTCTCAAGGTGTCTCCCTTCATCAGCAGCACTATGCCAATATTATTCTACAACGAGCTGGGTTAGAACACTGTAAACCTGTATCTGCTCCCTTACCTACAAAGCATTCAATCTCCTATACAGATTCTGGCTTATTTTCAGATGTCGCACTCTATCGACGACTCGCTGGCTCCCTCCAATATCTGACTATTACCAGACCCGATCTTACTTTTGCCGTGAATTATCTATGTCAGTTCATGCATGAACCGCTGAATTCTCACTTTCAGCTACTCAAACGCGTGCTTCATTATGTGAAGGGAACACTGGATTTTTCCCTGCACTACCGTCCCAGTGCCTTAGTTCTTACGGCCTTCTGTGATTCAGATTGGGCAGGAGACCCCATTGATCGCAGGTCCACGACTGGATTCTGTGTCTTTCTAGGAGATAATCCCATTTCGTGGTACTCCAAGAAGCAACCTACGATTGCCCGATCGTCTACGGAGGCTGAATACAGGGCATTAGCAATTACATCCACTGAACTCATATGGCTTCGAAGGTTACTGAGTGAATTCCACATTTCTACTACCAATCCCACTGAACTTTTGTGTGATAATGTATCGGCTCTGGCGCTTGCCACTAATCCAGTTTTTCACGCAAGAACCAAACACATCGAAATTGATTATCACTTCGTAAGGGAGAAGGTAAACTTTGGTGAAATCAAACTTAGTCACATATCTTCTGTTGATCAACCAGCAGATCTGTTTACGAAATCCCATTCCTCTCAACGGCATCATCTTCTATGTTCCAAGCTTCATGTTCTTCCGACCTCTCAGCTTGATGGGGGGGTCTTAACAGATCTCTGGTTTCAGAAGCAATAGTACCAGATTCAGTTAAATCTGGTTAAACCGAATCAGTTGTAACAACATTTCAGTTCAACTGATTCGATCTTGACTCCTATATAAAGGAATGTAATAATCCCAGAGTAATTCACTGAAAGAAGATGAAATGAAACTCTTTTATCTCTCTCTGAAACTTCTCTCTGAAACTCTTCTAGGAATTAGTCACTGTAGCATAAGAAGTTCTTCAGTATTTGAAGAACACTAAATTACACAAGTTCTCAAAAAAAAAAAAAGGAATATGCAAACAACATTAAGTCATGCAAAATATGGAAGATAAAATGCAAGGAATTGTATGGAGTTGATCGTGTGAGGACATTGAATTGCGAGAAGTCAAATTTCTTAGATGCTTCTTCTCCTTGTAAATCATAAGCTAAATCAAGACCAGGCTCGCACTCTTTTGTAGACTAGATGAGCTACAAGATGTCTCTCACTGGAATAGTGACATATATCCTAACTGGTCTCATGTGGGGTCCTGCTAGAAACAAAACATAGTTTCATTTTTTTTTTTTGGTTAAAAACGGTGTTTCAATAGCTCTAATGTGAGTACAGCTTGCCAGATCAAAAGAAAGTAAAAGATATAGAAAATAAGGTAAAACTGCCAATGATGTCTGGATGAACTTTTTAAAGTAGCGAGCTACAAATGAGGCAACCCAGTTTGCTGCTCTGTTCGTCTGTCCGGAATACATAATTTTATCCTTTACAGACCATCGTACACGTCTTAATTATTGACATAAATGGCACTGAAAGCCGTGATAAAACTTTTCTTGCCAGCTGATCGATGAAGATGCTTTCATGGCGTGGATGAGTGGAAAGTGGACGGCATTAGCTGTTTACAAGGTCAAGGTGATTACTTTCTCGAAAGCAACCAAACCTAACCAATCCCTCTACATTATTTTGGCCCTATGTCAGAAGAGTCTACCAATTGGAAAGTGGAAGGTGGAATGATAAACCGTCCTCCCCACCACACACACACACACAGAGAGTTACAAGTAGAAATAAGGGAAGGTCAAGGAGATTTCTTTCTTGAAAGCAACCAAACCTAACCAATCCCTCTACATTATTTTGGACCTCTGCCAGAAGAGCATACCAATTGCAAAGTGGAGAGTGGAATAAATCATCCTCCCCCCAACCCCACACACATACAGAGGGAGAGAGAGAGAGAGAGAGAGAGTTACAAGTTGAATTAAGGGAAGAAGGACAAACACGCGCATATAATTCTGTACCAAAAGAAAACACATGCACATAAATATTGGCCCCATCCGTCCTCATCAGCTTCTCGCGTGTGATTCATACGGGCTTCAGCACAAAACTGCAACGTAGAGTGCTACCGATGCATACACTTTATTTAAGAAATGTAAATTCTTTAATAATAATTGTACATCTCTATTGTTCTCACATATAGACTTTAGCCAACGAGGTAATGGCATGTATTAGGGATTTGAAGCTAACGTTCGGTTGGTGGGCATCCATACAGCTAAGATATGAACGTCTAGATGCTGATGCATGTATAATTGACTATAACTTGAGTCAACCTTGCGTTATTGATAATTAGGGCCTGATATGGCATAAAATCGGCTTTTCTATTATGATTTATGTATGGACATGTTGCAAGCAATTTTGAAAAAATTTAAATTTTGGACAGTTATAGCTTTGCAATTAAGAGGATCCAGAAATGGAAAGATAGTTATGATTCATAAGGAAGGAGCTATGGCTTATCTCTTGATTTTCGTCTCCAATTTAATGGATCCTTACTCTCATACCTATATAAACAGGGCCAAAGGACCCAAAGGGAGGAACTCTCATAGCCAAGAACTCTCATAGCTAGAGGCTCTCGTAACTCAAAGTTCTCATGGCAAGAGGCTCTCAAGCCTTTATCTATCATTTTGCTCTTTTTTTTGGTAGGTAAGTAGGTTTATGAACTGCCAAGGCCATGGTAAAGGCCGATGTAAGAAACCGTAGCCGAGGAAAGAAGATTGAGGCCGAGGTGAAGTTCGAGGCCGAAGTGACCAATCGAGGTCGAGGTGAAGTTCGAGGCCGAAGTGACCAATCAAGGCTGAGGCCAAGGTAAAGTTCGAGGCTGAAGCGAGAAATTGAGGCTGAGGCCAAGACCGAGGTGAAGGCTGAGGTGAAGTCTGAGGCAGAGGTGAAGGCTGAAGGCCAAGGCCTGGGTGAACACCGAGGCCGAGGTGAAGGCCTATGTTGCCGCCGAATCCGAACCGAGGTGGGAACACACTCGGTCAACCCTGAGGTTGGCTGGGGGCGAGTTGAGCAGGCTAATTGACGTGTCAGATGCTGGTTTCTTCTACTGGTAGCCTATAAGATGTCCGCTTGCCGGAGAGTTTCCGGTGGAGGATCCTCCGATGTCTAAGTCAGAATAACAAGATAATAGTATGAAAGAGAGAGGGTTTCAGCAAAGGATATTTCTGAGTAATAGTGCAGATATTGTATGCTGTGTACCTAAGATTCCAAGGCTATCCCTTTAAATAGGGAGCTCAATATGTCGTTATCTGACCTGACGTGGCGTGCAATGATGGCCAAATAGTGGCCAGTAGTACGACCGTGGCATGGGAGCTAGCCTCATGAGTGACAAGCAACGCTGGTGGGGTGCAGACCGTGGCGCTGTCATGACTAGTGGCTAGCAGAGCTGTCGTTGTTAGGACTGTCAGTCTTTATCAACATTTGTTGATTGTTCACCTCAGCTGATGCTTTCTCCTCGATCGGGACCAAAGTCGCTCATCTTGATTGGTTGGCTACTCGGTTGGGGCTGAAGATGTTCTCTTCGGTTTATGTTCGAGCTCAATGCGGTAGATCTGACCCGAGGTTGAGGTGCCCAATATTTTTTTCATCACTTTCTCCCTACTTTCGAGGACGAGTTGCCTTTCGGTTTGGGCAACAGAAGTCAAATCATTACTTTGATCGAGGGTGAGACATCCGTCATGGGCATAAATGTGATAATCTATCTTGTCGAAGCGTCGCCATATCCGGACTATCCTAAGGCATTATCATTGCAGCGTTTCTCTTGAGGCGTCATTATTGCAGCAATCTTGGTGAATCGCAGTGTCGTGTCCCGAGCCAACATATGGCTTGATCTGCTTTAATAGCCGGATCAACACTCTGATCGAGGCTATCTGTGCCTCTATATAAGGATGGTTTTACCCTTCAATTCATACTTCTTTCTTCATTTGCTGTTTCGCTCGTGTGCACAAGCGTCCAAGCCTCCGATTGGTGCTCCAGCGAATCTCCGTTCCTCTAGCCCCGGCGCCCTTTTCGCTCCTCCAATTTTCGGTGGGTTTCTGCTCCTTGGCTGCTCGACCTCTCTCCTTCATCTTTTTCTATCTTCTTCTGCATCTCATCCTTGACCTTTTTCTTAGTCTTTTCTTTCATCTTCTCCTTGCCACCATGAGTAGGGTTGAGGTCAATGCTTCGGAGGAGAGTCGGCCGTCTAACCGCTCTTCTCAAGGTCCAAAGTCATCGCCATCAAGCGAGGTTGAGTCCGAGGTCCGATAGGGCCCAGATTATGAGACTCGGGAGGAAATGGACCTCATCCCAGCTCAGTATTTTGTGCCCCCCAAGTTCACCTTTGAGCTCGTCGGTCTTTGTGACCGGAGGACAAATCCACGTCCTTCTCAACTTGGCTTGTATGAGGAAACTCTATGGGCCGAGTTAAGGCTTTCTCTCCACCCCTTTCTTATGCAACTAATATGGTCTTACGGTCTCGTTCTATTGCCCAGCTATGCATCCCAAGAGGGGGGATGAATTAAATTTTTCAAAAACTTTATCTAACAATGCAATGAAATAAAAATACTTAACAGAAAAATATTAATTTCAGCAAATAAGCACTTCGTAAATATGCAAGAAATTAAAGCAAGGAAAGCAAGTAACACAAACACAAGAGATATATAGTGGTTCGGTGCCAATACTGCACCTACATCCACTCTCCAAGACTTTCTTCTTGAAAATTTTACTATAATTTATAATCCAGATTATAGCCCAGTTATTTTTCGCATTCATAATCAAACCTAGTTGATTTTTTCAAGTCAATCAACCAAAACTTTCAACCGATTGTTTTTCGGATTCATAATCAACCCAGTTGATTTTCTTAGGTCAATCAACCAAAATCTTCAACTGATTATTTTTTAGGATCACAATCAACCCAGTTGATTTTCTAGGCGATCAACCAAAACTTCTACTCGAGCCTATCCCAGGATCAATACAATCCAATTCAAGATTTGGACGGACCTTTTTCCCAAGTTTTAATCTCTAAAATTTGTTACAACAAAAAATAAAAAGAAGTAAATGATGTTACAATGAATACAGTTCCAGGACTACAAATACAAATAATAAATGGTACGTGCTACACTCTGTTGGTTGACTTGAATGCTCTTGAAGGTGCATCACCAACTCCTAGATGTTGAAGATGTGATCGTTCAGCTCCCAATTAAAGCACTCGAACAATTTTCTCCTTAAAGCTCTCTCTTTTGTCTTTCTCCTCTTAGCTCTAGTAGATTTTTCTTTATAGTGCTTGAGCTCTTCTTTTTCTTTGTTGTTTCTATGTATTTATACTCTTTGGAGAAGGTTGGAATACTTTTTAGCTGTTAGACAGTTAATAGAGTCATTGTGAGATAAAAACGACCATTTAGACTCGCAAAAAAACTAGTCGTTACTGTTGTCAGGTGCAGAGGGGTCGACTCATCTTTTCTTGGGGTCGACATGAAAATTTCAAGATTGGACTCATGATCTTTATGAGTCATCTCGAGCTTGGTTCTGTTTCTATTGCACTCTGTCTTTCATTTGTGGCATTTGTCGAGTCGGCTCTCTCAATTCAGGAGTCGACTCGAGATTTTCAAAAGTCGGCTCGTTGCTTTCAAGGGTCGACTCATCAATGAACTAAATTTTACTACTCTTTGTCATTCCATTAATGTGGCCATTCTGGGGTCAACTCCTATTTGTCTGGAGTTGCCTCGTAAATTTTATGGGTCAACTTTTCAATACGATGATTTTCTCAGCTCTCTGTCTTTTTTCTATGGCTATTCTGGAGTCGACTCACTTTTATTTTGGTTGATTGTTGCTAAGCTTGACTCATCAATGTGACGAATTTCTCAGCTCTCTATCTATCTTTTAAGATTGTTCTGGGTCGACTCGTGATCTATTAGAGTTGGCTCGTGAAGGTGCATCAGCCAATGATAGTATGTCGAGGTCAACTTGTTGTAGGCTTAAGATTGACTCTTGAGGTAGCTGAGGATGAAATTTTTAATGCTTATTTGTGAGCTTCCAAAGAATATTCTTATAGCTTTTTGGAGTTTGGCTTCTTGATATGGAGCTTCAGATGGATGATCTTCACTTAAGAGTGGCTAAAGGCTTTCTTCTTGCTTTCTGAAGTTAATCAATTGAACTCAATGCAATAAGTTAGTCAACTTTTGACTCAACTCTTTTGTATCATCAAAATCAACCCTTTAGGTTCAGCAATCTCTCCTTCTATGATGATGACAAAACCTCGGAGTTTCAAAAAAAAAGATATGGACAATGATAGCATCTTTTACAATAGAGTGTATTTGTAGAATTCAGATAGAAGGAATAAGCATGCATAATATCTGAATTTATATTGTAGAAATCATAGAGTAAAAATTGAGTTTATATTTGCTTGATACCATTCACTCTTTATGCCTGATTAAAATTATTTTAACTGCAATATGAATAACACTCTCTCTTTGTGATGTAATACAGGACTAATCAAGAAGGATTTCAAATTATCATTTGGAGAGATTTTCAAGTTGCATTACACTTTTACCTTAAACTTTTTCTCCAATTCCTGTCTTTTAAACCCCCTTTTGCTTATATTTTTTCCTCCTTTTTGTTATTATCAATAAGGAAGGCACCAGTTTGCAGAATAAGCAAGATAAACATGAGTATCATTCAGACAAAAATATTCATTGCAACATATCACATAAGCAGATGGATCAACACAAATTATAAGATCAAATAAGCACTTAATCTATAGATTTTTCATTCATTGTAATATTAAGGGATAAGCGCATGTAACATAAATCAACAAATACATATTTGAAATAAAATTGTAAATTTCCTTAACAAATAGAGTCCAAGTGCAGGATAAGATAAAAATATTTACAAAGAAGGAGCATAACGGAAAGACTTAAACATTGATCAAAAAAGGATGTCTAGTCTTCATCAGAAGAAGATGAGACATCCAAATGAGTTGGTGTGCTTGAGGAAACACTAGCTCAACAACCCCTAGTTCTAAAGAATCTAAAAAGTCTGGATGAGGAGAAAGATTGACTAGGTTGAGCAGGCAGTCTGGCAGAGATGGAGCCTCTAGGGATAGAGGAAGCATTCTTAAGTTGCCTAATTATTTTCTCTATGGCTTGAAGAAGAGACATCATTCCAAAGAAAACAATAGTAGAGGTGTTTTGAATATCTTCTCCCAATTGCCGGATTCCCAACTTGATTATTTCTTTGGGTCTTCTAGCTTCTCGGGCAAGTTCTGAAATCTGTGTGGAGTTTTTATTTGAATTTTGACCCAATCTGTCTTGATCAATCTTTCTTTCCAAAAATCCCACCCTTTCACTCAAATTTGTAATAGAGTTCTGAATCAAAGATAGTTTTGCATTTTATTCTGTCAACAACTAAATCAATTTAGATGTAGTTGCGGCTTCATGATTCCTTGAGCTATCTCCTAGCTTAAGAATTCTAGTTATAAGAAGGATTGTAGCTACTTGATCAAATATAACTTTTAGTTCATCTTCATGCCATCGAATACAGACGAATTGATTTCTGCTTGTTGATGGATGTCAAAGTCTTGTTCTTCTATAGCAGACTGCTTTTGAGCTTCTCTTTGGATTGAGGAGGATTCAGTTGTGGCTTCTTCTCTATTTTCTTCTTTTTCAAGTTTAGCAGCTCCTTTTGTTTTTATCCAACAATCACCTTTCTTGTTGTATCCCATGCGATATAGAGAATGTTTGTTGTATGTATAAGAGAAAATCAGCTCATTCATTGTTTCACCCACCATATTTATATTGAAGTCCTTGAAGATTTTAATGAGCATTAAACTGTAAGGTAGTGGAGCTTTTGATCTTGAAACAGCTTCATGCATCCTCTAAATTATTAGAGTTGGAAAGTTAATGGAGATTTCCTTGATGATGTGAAACATAATACATAGTTCTTTTTCAGACACAATCTTAAACCTCCCAGACTTTAGGCAAAAAATCATGTCGATTATATGATGTAGTAGCCTCATCTCTACACTAAGTTGACTTCTTTCAATCTTGGCATTTTTATTCACTATTTCTATTCTCAGAATGCACTATACGACGTTTAGCCGATCCTCAATCTTGTCCACTAAGTTGCCTTGGTTGGACATCTAAAGAATTCGCCCGAGAATATGATCATTCAATTAAATACCGACATTTCTGAGAATAGGGGAGGCACTTTCCAATCCAAACCTCAGATTTTGGTAAAACTCTCAAACAAGGTCTAGGTAGATGGCTCCCTTGAGTCTGCAAAAGTGCACCCAACCTTGGGTTCTGATAAGCTCTTTGATTGTAAAGCCTTCATTTTCCAGAAATTTAAAACTGATGTTTCTCTCGGAAGCGATTTTGTGAGTGGAGAGAGGTACATACTTGGAATCCTTGCAGAGGAAGCTGACAGGGGGAGAAGAGGAGAGAGATCTTTTGACTGCTACCTGATCAGAGACTTTTCTTGATCATTTACTTTTTCTTGTTCTGCTTCATCCTCTTTCTTTCCTGAGGGAGATTCTTTCTTGGGGCCATTAAGAGATAAAGGGAGAGATGTGTAGGTGATGGGAAGCGATCAGAAAAATTCGAGAGAAGATGAAAGAGATTTACTATTTGCTCGTTTAATCATAAAGCAGAAAAAAAGTTTTGGAGCGATGAAGAAGGGAAAGAGAAGAGTTAGCTTCAATTAAAGAGATAAGGGCTTCTAGGTGTCGACTTGGGAGGTCGACCACCATCTTAGAGTCGACTTGTCATTTACTGCGAGTCAGCTCCTCAATAGCCAACAGAGCTTTGAGTTGACTCTCGAGTCGACTCAAAGCTCCCCTTATTCAGAGGGGTCGTCTCCTTATGAATTAGAGTCAACTTCTTAGATTAAGAGTCAACTCACAAAGAAAGAGAATTTAAGATTTTTAATAAAAAATAATTGAAATTGAATTGATTCCAAAGGATATTTAGGAGTTTAAGCAGAAGGGATTCAATAGAGAGGATTGCAAACTCTTAATTCATTTCTATTTCCACAAAATTTATCTTTACTTAAAAGTTTTGTAAAGATGTTGCCAATTGATTTTTAGAGCAGACAAATTCAATTATAACATTATTGTTTTGTACATGGTCTCTTATGAAATAATATCATATTTCAATGTGCTTAGTTTTTGAGTGCTGAATTAGATTTTTAGTTAAATTTATGGTACTTATATTATCACATTTTATGGATATTTTATTAAGTTTAATATCATAATATTCAAGTTATTGCTCAATCCAGAAGATTTGAGCACAACAACTTTCGGTTGCTATGTATTCAACTTTAGCTATAGACAGAGCTATCAAATTTTTCTTTTGGTTGAACTAGGAGATTAAGTTAACTCTTAAGAATTGGTAAGTTCCACTAGTACTTTTTGTATCAAGTTTACACATAGCAAAATCAATATGTGACTGCCCAAATGGGTTTATTGATGATTGTTTTGAATACCATAAACCTATATTCTTTGTTCTATTTAAATATCTAAATATTCTTTAACTGTATTTAAATATGATTCGTTAGAATTAGACTGATATCTAACATATATGAAAATACTAAACATAATATCAGGTCTACTTGCAGTTAAGTATAACAATAATTCCATCATGCCACTATAAAGTTTTAGTTCAATACTTTTTTCATGCTCATTGATGAGAGCACAAAAGTGCGTTATACACGTTGCTTAAATTAATTTTATTGCTAACAAATAATGATAAAAGGGCTGCATTAATTTTATATTTTATTTGGCACAGATTATCGTAAATCAGAGTTTAAATGTGCATTTGGTTGACTTCAAGCCTGATTACACTGGAATAGAATTGAACCTGGTCAAGCACACTTGCACCCGAGGGACACATGGCAGCCATCCGGAGGCAGCACAAGATGGATCCACTAAGGGTCTAATTTCATCATCCGGGAGGATCCAAAAGCCCGCAATGGATCTGTGATTTGATCTCCCGCAACCCTCATCCAGATCCCGCGATCAAGGCCCTCATCTTCCGCCCGTGAAGCTTCCCAGCAGCCCTCCACCTCTTCCGTGACCTCCTCCCGCGATCACTCCCCAGCATCCGGATGTTTTCCATTTCCACGGTTGAAGCGCATCCCGACTCCATCAACGCGTCCCAGCAGCCCGTGACCAGCTCCCGTGCACAATCCCAGCGGCCGTCCGGAAGAGATCATGCGCCTTCCAGCTTCCTCCTTCCGCGTGCGCCTCCTTCCAGCTCCGCATCAGTCCTCCCAAGCATCCGCCTCCTCCACAGCGGTTCACGATCATCTCCCGGACCTCCACAGCTCCCGCGAGCCCGCGATCACCGCCCGGCCGTCCGCCTCCGCCCGCAATCACCTCCACAGCTTCCTCCCGTCAATCCCGTGGCGACCTCCAACGTTCACGGATCTACCTCCCGAGATCCTGCACCCGCTTCCCCTCCACTCCATGCTCCGGCAATCTATAAGAAGGGGTGGAGGAAGAACAAGAGGGGGGGCTCTCATCGACGAAAACGGAGGAGCCGGCCCCTTGGTTTCAAACGAAAAAAAAGAGAGAAAGGAAACAGGGGATGCCCTGTTTCCGAAAATAAAAAGAGAAAAAAAAAATAGAGAGAGAGAAAGGGAGGGATGTTGATGTTTGTGATGGCTGGCTAATCCTTTAGGTGAAGGGTGATGGAGGAACCCTTGATGTATTGCTATCATTGAAGTAGATTCTAAACCTTTAATTCTTATAGATTTATATTTCCAATATATTATGGATTCTTGCATAATTATTTTATAGATAGTTCTTTAATGGTTTATGTTGATCGACATGTGGACCGCTTTAGTATTTGATTTGTCGTTGATGTAATAGGCACGATAAATGCTTAGAAATAGAGTTCATATGTCCCTAAAATATATCCCATGCTTTGATCTATCTTACATTGATATCTTTAATTAAGAATCGAAGAATTTATTTCTTGAATGCAAAATTATCAAGGGGGATTCCAGATCCCTACTCCATCTTAATCTATCCATACTTTGATTCTCTGTGCATTGATTTGTTTTCTATTTGCAAAACATCATCTTAATCAATAAATTAACTGAATTAATTAATCTGAGATTACGCTAATAATTCATAGATCGTTCCCTGAGAAATCGACCTCGGACTTCCGAGTTATACTACTTGTGCGAATCTCCTGCACTTGGGAGAACAGTTTTATTTTTGCACCACTCATCTTTATCTAATTTACAAGAGGGGCTCATAGGTGTATGGATATACTTTGTGTTCTCCATGCCAAATTTCTTTAAGATATCTCTTGTATATTTGCTTTGGCAAATAAAGATCCTATCTCTTATTTGCTTGATTTGGAGATCGAAAAATAATATAAGTTCACCTATCATGCTCATCTCGAGCTTTCTCTATATGAGCTTAGCAAAATCGTGACATAAAATTTCATTAGTTGCACCAAATATAATATCATCAACATAGATTTGTAAAATTAATGTATCATTATCTTTTCTTTTTATAAATAAGGTTTCATCTAAATTTTTTCTTGAAAAATTATTTTCTAACAAGAATTTACATAATCTTTCATGCCAAGCTCTAGGAGCTTGTTTCAAACCATACGAGGCCTTGTTTAATCTAAAAACATAATTTAAAAATTTATGATTTTCAAAATCAGACAATTGTTCTGCATAAATTTTTGTAGAAATAAAACCATTCAGAAAGGCATTTTTAACAACTATTTGAAATAATTTAAAGTTTATGTAGCAAGCAAATGCAAGTAAAATATGATAGCTTCTAGTCTTGCTTACAGGTGCAGAGATTTCATCAAAATCAATATCTTCTTCTTAGTTATATGCTTTAGCAACCAATCTAGCTTTGTTTCTTATTACAATTTTTTCTTCATTCACTACAAGAAAATACACTTTCAGCGACCACTTTCGGCGACTAAATGAATAGTGGTCGCTGAAAATAAGGCTATCTGCGACCAACATTCTTGTTAGTTACTGAATAATTGTCCTACATCGACTAAATGCATATTTGGTCGCGGAAAACAATACCAAGTTGGCACGAGTCCAATATTTCGCGCGGGTTGAAAGTAAAACTTTTGGCAACTAAATTTTGGTCCTTAAAGATTCACCTCCAGCGACTAAAAAAAAATTTGGTCCAGAAAAACTTTTACAAATGGCACCTTTATCCGATGAAAAAATTGGGCAGAAAGTTTGAGTTTTTTAGTGACCAAACTTTTGGTAGTGGAAGGTTTCCGTAAAACCGAACGATGTTGTACTAGCCCCTATAAGATGCTAATTTCTAAGTTCAAAAAAAAAAACTGCTTATTTTCAAACGGTGCCGTTTAACACCTTAATTCACTTAGGCATATCCTCGTCTCTTCGACTGAATCTCAATCCCATAACTTTTCTACATACTTGAATTCTTTATTATTATTATTATAATATAATTTAAAAGCTCAAACTCGGTGCTTGACTCCTTGTCAAATAAATAAACGGATCGAGAGGATACGCGGCATGCGGATGTGGAAACGGGAATCCGCTTAGAAATATATAGAATTCTTGGACATCCTACGGGCAGGATCGAAAATCCGCTTAGAAATAAATTTGCACGCATCCTTGTTAGTTACTGAAATTGTCCTACACCAACTAAATGCATATTTGATCGCGAAAAATCAAAACCAAGTTGGCGCGAGTCCAGTATTTCGCATGGGCTGAAGGTAAAATTTTTGGCGACTAAATTTTGGTCCCTAAAGGTTCACCTCCAGCGACTAAAAAAATGTAGTCGAGAAACGTATGCATGTAGGGGACGTGTGAGAAACCAAACAAACCCTAGCTAATTCCCTATTCCTCTATTTGGCTTTATCGCCTTGCCTTCACCCGTCGCATCCTTCGCCCGTTCGCGAGTCTCTTCGGTGTCGGCGTCCCAAGGTATGTTTCCTCCGGATTTGATTTAGCAGAGGCCGGGAGGGAGAGGGAGAGGGAGAGGTGGTGGTCATCAAGCTAGGTTGTCGGGAGATTTGGAGGCGAGGCGGGAGAAGAAGAAACCCATGAGGGCTTCTCCTCCTTCGCCGCCGCCGCAGCCACCGCGGAGAGGTGGGGGTCGTCGGGGCCGGGTTGTCGGAAGATTTGGAGGTGAGGCGGGAGAAGAAGAAACCCAGGAGGGCTTCTCCTCCTTCGTCGCCGCCGCAGCCACCGTGGAGGGCTTCTCCTCCTTCGCCGCCGCTGCAGCCACCGCGGAGGGCTTCTCCTCCTTCGCCAGGTCCATTTCGGTCAGGGCGGCAAGGAGAGAGAGCGAGGAGGTGGGGAGAGAGAGCGAGGAGGCGAAGGGGATTTGGGGCAAGGGCCTTTTCTTGGGCCGGCAGGGAGAGAGAGCGAGGAGGGATTTGGGGACAGTAGTTTTGTTTTGGGTGGAGAGAAAGAGAGGGGAGGGATTTGGTTGGCTCGATATACATCTGAAGCTGCTCTTATCTTTCATCCCTTCACTTTTTTGGTTTTGGTCTTGGTTTTCCTTCCCTCACGTTACTCCTGATCCAGCTGGGCCATCGGGAAGAAAGATAGGGTACTGGAGATGGACTTCTTAGAGGGTGGAGATTCTTTTAATTGTATCCTCTTTGTTTCTTCTCCTTTCTGTTTGGGTTGAATGGTTGCCGTGCTGTGATGTAGCTTGGGTATCAAAGGGGAGATGGGAGATGGTGGGATGGGACTTCTTTTAAACTAATTATTTTTCCATGCTTCTATTCAAGGATTAAATTAAACTGAAGAGGCTTCTTGTCTATCTTTGTTAGATTCATGCATCTTTGTTGAAATAGTATACTTGACAGCTATTTATTTTCATATCATTTTTTTAACTATTTTGTACTTATTAAAATTTATTATTATTATAATAATAAAAAAAAGAAAAGGCCTCAACACTGGAAGTAAAAAAACTTTCTGCATTGATGCGCATTGCACTAGCATTGATACAAGAAGTTGATGGTACAAAGATGATTCTTTTGTACTACCGAGTCAAGTGCAGCAAGTATTCTATATTAATGATACTGTAGAGAGACGTGGCAATTGCAAAGTTGTCCAAAGATTCAAGCATCGAGGTATATGGGATGTGCCACAGATGAATGATTTAGAACCCAATGATGTTGAAGAAACCATTGTTCTCAATCATGCATTCCAACAAGATGAAACCAATGACGTTGAACCAATTTCCATTGAAGAGCCAACCACAACGGATTTGCGAAGATATGATATTGATGCTGAAATTATTCAAGAGGAGGTCATTTTGCACTGCCGTGGGCGAGATCAAGTCGGGGGGAGTGTCGATGAAGTAATGGGGGAGCCTAGCGATGAAGAAGAAGAGATTGATAGTGACAGTGATACATATCTAAATTTAGAGCCATGATATATTTCTCTAATGATCTATCTATAGCAAAGTTGAACACATTTTTATGTTAATGAAAATCGTCCATTTTTATCTTACATGCTTCTGTTTTTTATAGAGAGTGTGATGTACTTTTTACTCCATATTTCTTTATGGCTGAATGTAATGTATCCATCTGGTTTTTATTGTGAAAGATGCACAAAGTAGGCAAAAAATTTGTGAAACCTGGGTGCTTGTCCCAGAAGCTGACGGGATACGAAAGGCAAAGGCAAAAAAGGATTGAAACGAACTCAATGAGATTAGAGGCTCTTGGCATACCGGGCATGTCCAAGGCATTGTTTGGTTCAAATCAGAATAGTAATGGAGGACCGAACAAGATTAGCAATGGCGATGCTGATGAAGAGTATCTGCCATCTGATAATGAAGGACTGAATTCTTCTGGAGATGCTGAACTTGTGCCCGTGATGGCTGCCCAACCTACTCTGCTCTCCACCTTTTCTACCCAGCAAACCCACGAGCTTTCAAGTCCACCTATTATTGCCAACAGCGTGGGTGAGAAAACTCATCTTTCTGAATCTTGTTATTGCTAAGATACTCTTGGTAAAATGATGGCATTTCAGTGGTTTTGTATTTTTTTTTTGTGTTCTCTTTGTCTATCACTAGCAGGTTTGTCTTATGGCCTAAAGTATTTAAGTATTTTAGCAGGTTCATCATCAAAGCGTGTGCGGGGTAAGACAGTTGGAAAAGGAATTGATAAGCTCTTGCCCAGAATGGCGGAGAAAAGCTCTCTATTCCAGTACTTGATGAGTGGAATGCTTTATGTGGTATTAATGCCCCAAAGGTAGCCAATCTGTTGGGGGTGTATATTAGGAGAATGTGTCCAATTAAGGGCATACCGACGTGGCGGCATGTAGACGAAGCTACTCAATCTGCTATCATACAATCTGTCCTTGTAATTATTTATTGCACAATATTTTTTTAGGTACTTGTACTAGTTGCATTGATCATACTACATAATGATTTTACTTATGTGTTTAGGACAAGTTCAAAATCTCGGATGATTATCATGGCAATCTAGTAGCTCAGCAAGCTGTCCACAGAAAATGCTACAATATTCACAGAAATTGGAGGCACAATATGAAATTGCATTACAAACATCTTAAGAACGTTTTACATGTGGACCCTTATAGTCATCCATACGAACATGTGACTCAAGAGGATTAGCGCCACTTAATTGACGATGTGTGGATAAGCAAAGAACACAAGGTAACTTACATATTTAGTGCTTCAGAGTTTATAAGTAAAATATTTGATCATAATGTTTTCTTTAGATTTTTAATTTGTATTTTTTTGAAGGTGAGATCAAAAGCTGGCAAAAAGAATAGGAAAAAGCTTGAGTACAATCATTGTTTAGGATCTTGGTCATTTGTTGCAGCAATGACTATATCGGTAATATGTTTTTGAGTATGTACTGGCTATTTTTTTAGTGAACTGCCTGTGAAACAGTCTATAGGATAGTTTTGGCTATTGTAAAATAGACAATTTGCTGCAAGTAGATTTTTTATTCTAGTTTGCTGCAAGTTTATTTTTGGAATCCTTTTATGCAAGTAGATCTGACAGTTATTTTAGTTTTCTTATTATGTAGTGGCTATATGCTAATCTAAATTACACTTTGCAGCCGGAGTTTAATGGTTCTGAAAACCTTGAATTTCCAGAATTCTATAAGAAAACTCATACCAAGAAGAAAAAAGAGTGGATTGATCCTATTCGCGCCGTGAAACATGTAGGTATCTAAAATCTCAATAATCATTTAAATCAGTTTCTGCTTTTGCAAGGTTATATACATTTAATTCTGTTGTTATCTTTGCATTGACAGTCAAAGATGTTGAGCTTGCGAGAAGAATATTTCCAATCCGGTGTGCAATTAACATCAAAGGAGATGTCTAGGCAGGCATTTGGAAAAAGGAAGAGATACATTCTTGGATTTGGGGTTGGGCCGAAGCCCTCTTCATCTTCTTCCACACCTAGTCGTGTGTCACAAGACCATGTTGGGGAGTTGCAGAAATTTAAAGCTGAGATGGAGGAGATGAAGATGGAGCGTGAGATGGAGCGTGAGGAGCTGCGGAGGCAATTGGAGCAGGAGAGGAGAGAGCATGAGGAGGAAAAGAAAGAGCGAGAGGAAGAACAGAAGCAAATTGTACATCTTACAAGTTTGGTGACATAGTTCTTAAAGGAAAAGACTCAAACGCACAAGTCATCCATCCATCATGATGGGGCCATGTATTCAACTGGTGGTACAAATACTTGTTGGTATGTATTCTCATTTATATTACGTAGGTTATTTAGAGATTTTGACCAAATTAAGCGAAATGTCTGATGGGGACATCAGAGCCCTTCATCCAGATGATCCTGAGCCCCCGGATTGAGTCAGACCCGTTTATTTGCATATTTATTTTATTATTTTATTTCTGGGCTTATTTGCATTTTAGGATTTATTGTGGTTTATTTTATTTATATGCTTATTTGCATTTTAGGGCTTAGTTGTGGTTTATTTGTGTTATTTGTGGGTTTATTAGGATTTATTTCTGTGTAAGGGGGTTTATGCAAATTGTGTATCTGGGCCCTATATATAGGGAACTATTTTCATGATTAGGGTTTAATGCAGAATTAAAAGACTTCTTTTTCCCACGTTTCCTCTTCTTCTCTTCTCCTCCCTTCTCCTTCTTCTCTTCTTCTTCCTCCTTCTCTTCCCCTCTTCTCCTGCCTCCATTTAAGTTGGTCCGGCATCAACTTGGTATCAGAGCAAGGCTGGTTTTGCCCCTGTTGCTAAAGCCACGATCCAGCCTCTTCTTCCCTCGTTCACACCACGAACCGCTTCCCCTTCTCAACCCTGTTCGCACCAGCCCGCACGCCTCCCTTGCCCATCACACCCGGGGCCGCCTTCACCCCACTCACCGCCAACAGCGCCCAAAGAGCAGCCGCCTGCGACGCGGCGCCAGAAGCCACAGACTGCCGGAGTTGTGACCAGCCGCCGCCCACCACCGCCCTGTGACAGCCTCGGACGCCCTCCACCCGATCCGGGAAGAGGCTGCCCGCCGCCGTGATCGGCCGCCGCCTGTCGCCGCCGACCACAGAGCCGCGGCTTTGAGCTCCGTCGCCGTCCCCTACGGCCGATCCGCAGCCGCCGCCCGTCCCTCCTTTCCGCGGCCGCCGCAGCGAGAGTCGGGAAACCCTCCCGAAACGATCGGAAGGTTGGGAACAGATTAACGGGTAAGTATCAGACCCGTTAGCCCGCCCCACTAGCCCGGACCCGTTCCGGAAGAAAAAAAAAACGTGCACGTGAATTGCACGTGCGGTCGTTAACAGGTATCGGAGCGGGTTGCGTTTTAAAAACCCGAATCCGATAATGCGAACCCGAAAGGGTTCACCAAAAAAAAAAAAAAAGAAAAAGAAAAAGAAAAAGAAAAAAAAAAGAAAAGAAAGGGTACCTGTTCATCTTCCCCGATCGTCTGCCCGCCGCTGTTGTCGTCGCCCCGCCGCCGCTGCCGTCGTCGTGGCTCCTCCGCCGCCGTCTTCGCCGGACCGCCGAGGTGCCGCCGCTCCCTCACGGTGCTTCCCCGTCACCGAGCGCCGTCGCCTCCGATCCCCTCCTTCTCCTCCGTCGTCCACCGCCCGAGCCGCCGGTGCCCGAGCCGACGCCACCATCCCGCCGGGGCCCGAGCCGACACCACCATCCCGCCGGGGCCCGAGCTGACGCCGACGGCCTCATTGTACATCCCCTCCCATTTTCCTCACCACCGGCCGACTCCACAGGCCGCCCGCCGCCCTCCTTCCGCCGCCCTCTCCTCCTCACGGTCCGACTGCCCCGCCGTGTTCCTCTCCCCATCTTTTGCACCACTGCTGCACCTCTCCACCACTCACCACCGCTTCCTCACTCACAGCTCGCCGCCCTCCCTTTCCCCTCATCCTTTTTTTTTTTATTTTCTTTGGCCATTGCAACTCACCTGATCACCTCTCCATCGACCCCCAGACAGGCCCCTTTTGGGCCGGGCCACCCACTGCCTCCTCACAGGCCCAAGCCAGCAGGCCATCACTATTGAGGTCTGATCCCATCTCACAAACTCAGCAGGTCTACTCTCCTCCATTTTACAAGCCCAGCAGACTAGCCAAGGTGCTGTGATCAGATCCAAATAGAAGCCAATTGAAGCCAATTGAAAAGGTTCATCAGCTGCAACCAAGCAACGATCGTCGCCCCAGCCCACGAGCACACATTCTGGTCGTCTACTTCACGACAGGTAATAAGGTTTTCACTTTTCTTGGGCTTGTTCATTTACTTATGTTCTAGTTCTCTTGCATGATAGCCATATACTTGAAAATTTATATTGTTGTCAAAATTCAGAACATAGAACCCCTACTTTCAAACCCATCCTATTTGCCCTGTTAAAATCTAAATATTAAATTAGCACACCCTAACAACTGGATGCTTCTCAACATTCTTCGATCATATTGATTTAGGATCAGAACAACTGTACTACTTGATTGCAATCTAACTTCTTAAATTGAATAATCTTAATCCTTAATTCTGAATAACCGAAGTAAAAATCAGCAACATTTAAATTTTAAGTTATTATTGTGAAGACTTGCTGATTTCTGAAGTCATAACAGATTGCATTAGTAGGTTGTCCAGCATCAACTTTGGTCCTACATTATAGTTATTAAGGTTTCATTAGTGACACTGCATTTCACATCATCACCCAGTGTCATCATTGCATGCCAACCTGTAGTGATATGGAGTACTATCTCAGTCAACCTAAAACCCCTGTAGCTACCATGAATTCCGACATTTTGAGGTCTATCAAGGAACAGATCGTTGCCATACGGGCTGGATACAAGGAATTCAGACAAGAGATCCGTGAGCTCGTGCAAAGTTCTAGGACCCCTAAATCGCCAACCCCTGTTACAGCCCAACCTAAAATCGGTTTGGTCGCACCACCTGTAGTCCTTCCCCACTCTCCTAGGCACCAAACCCAATACTCTAGGTGTCAACAATTCGGCCACATAGCGCCCCAATGTTCCACTAAAACCTACTCGATTACTAAACCAGAAGTTAGGAACCAAGAGGCCGAATATGTCGAAGAAGTCTATGAACCAAATATAGAAGACTATGAAGAAGACTTTGAAGACGAACCTATAGAATTAGATTTTGTCCAAAATAATTTTCAAAGGGAGATTATTGATCTAAGTACGACCAAGTCATTTCACATCACTACTGTGGAAGAGATAGTGACAGATATTGAGAGTCAGTCACCTGAATTGGCACTTGTAGCTAAAGATACCCATGTGGAGTCCAATCTTGAACATTCCCCTATAGTAGTTTCCCTTCTAGAGGAGCTTAATGATGTAGTCCCTGATGATCTTCCGGATGCACTTTTTCCGATGCGTGATATCCAACACGCAATTGATCTAGTTCCCGAAGTATTTCTGCCCAACCTTCCACATCATAGGCTCAACCCAAGTGCATATGCTAGGACTTGGAATTTAATTTTACCGACAGTTGAGTTTGCATATAATAGTTCGGTTCATAAGTCCATAGGTATAAATCCATTCGAAGTGGTGCATGATTATAAACCTAGGCAACCCATAGACCTGTTTTTCATGTCTCATCAGTATAGAGTCTATGAGTCTGCACAATTAATTGCTTCACATCCACATTCATTGCATCAAGAAATCAGCAATTGTAGTCATTTTAATAATTTAAAATATAAATTTCTTGCTGATTTACATAGACGTTATAAAGAGTTAAGTGAAAAAGATTACGTCATGATAAGAATTAGGCTTGAACGATTTTCTTCAGATACGTTTAAGAAATTGCAAACTTGTAGTGCAGAACCGTTCAAAATCTTAAAGAAAATCAGTTCGAATGCATATGTTGTGGATCTTCCTGATGACTATGGGATTAGTGCGACATTTAATATTGAAGATTTGGTCCCATACAAAAAGATAATATTCATGCCTTCTGACCCCTTTATTGATATACCTGCCCATGTTGGACACCCTGACCAATTACCTGCTGTTGAGCCACCACTTTCCAAAGTTCATGCACGCAGAGAACAAATAGAACATATATTGGATGAGCAGGTTATTTCAACCAGGAACGGTGGTTACCAACGTTACCTTGTTCGGTGGAAAGGTCGACCAAAGTCTGATGTGACGTGGATTTCCAGAGCACAGTTGCAGCGCCTTGACCCCGATCTTCTGGAGCAGTATGACAGCCAGCCAGACCTGTACTCGACGGGGTCGAGTTTTTCTCACCCGGGAGGAGTTGATGGGGACATCAGAGCCCTTCATCCAGATGATCCTGAGCCCCCGGATTGAGTCAGACCCGTTTATTTGCATATTTATTTTATTATTTTATTTCTGGGCTTATTTGCATTTTAGGGTTTATTGTGGTTTATTTTATTTATAGGCTTATTTGCATTTTAGGGCTTAGTTGTGGTTTATTTGTGTTATTTGTGGATTTATTAGGATTTATTTCTGTGTAAGGGGGTTTATGCAAATTGTGTATCTGGGCCCTATATATAGGGAACTATTTTCATGATTAGGGTTTAATGCAGAATTAAAAGACTTCTTTTTCCCACATTTCCTCTTCTTCTCTTCTCCTCCCTTCTCCTTCTTCTCTTCTTCTTCCTCCTTCTCTTCCCCTCTTCTCCTGCCTCCATTTAAGTTGGTCCGGCATCAATGTCATTGTGAACTTATACTTGAATTTTAGTTTATTATTTTTTACATGTGGTTATTGATTGTGTATTCTTTTTTGCTTTCTCAGATACATGGTGGAGTTATGAGCATGTGAAATCTAGCTTCTGGTACATAGATAGCTTTTGTTCAGATGATCATGGTGGAGTTGTCTACAAACATAATCCAGTTTTTGGTATAAGAATATTTTTGTCTACATGATGGTTGTTTAGATATTTTGGAATTTTTAATTTATATTTTGATGTGTTTGGTGATGATTATCACCTTAACATATGGTATGGATGAAACATTGTGATGTATGGTTAATAGGTATGCTTGACTTTAGACTTATAGATGATGATATTTATAATGAATGATTATGGATTCTCCAACATTGTGTATACTTCTATTTGGGTGAGCAAATGTATTGTGCAATGTGGATATTGGATAGACTGTGTTGGTTGTACAGAATTTGGAACGAGCCCAAAAATAAATATTAAGCTTATAATTTGAATTGTTAATTAAATACAGGTTAATACTTTCTGCCACCAAAAAATGTTTGTTTCCAATGCATTTCAATACATTCTGCGACCAAACTATTGGTGGAGAAGATAGACATTCAGTGACCATTTTTTTGGTAGCGGAAGACAAATCTTCCATGACCAACTATTTGGTCGGCGTTGAAATTAGCGACAACAGATTTGGTCGCTGATAATTTTCTTCGGCAATCAAACGTTGGTCGTTGTTGGTGTACCTTAGGTGACCACATAATATTGGTCGCCAAAACCTTTTAGTGACTAGGGTTCGGCGACGAAGGATATGCTAGTCGCAAAAAGGTTTCGGCGACCAAATATGGTTATTCGATGACTAGAATCTTAGTCGTTGAATATGTATTTTCTTGTAGTGATTGAAATTATTTCTGCAAACCTATTTTCTAATTACAGATAGTTCTTGAGTCTACTTACAAGTTTCCTAATATTATTTCTTTCAAATTGGTTTAATTCTTCTTACATAGTATTTAACCAATTATGATCTTGTTCGGCCTTTATTATTGTTTTAGGTTCAATTTGGGAAATAAAAGCTAAATGATTACAGATATCTTTCATAGATGATCTAGTTTATACCCCATATGAAGGATCACCAATAATTAATTATTTAGGGTGACTATGAATATACCTTCATTCTCTAGGTAAGTCATGTCTACCTAAAGATTGCTATTGTGCCCGATCCTATTCTTCTTGATCATCATTATCTTTTTCTTCATGGTCCATTGCATCTTGTGTAGATGTGTTCTTCAAAGTGAGGTCTTTTATTTCTTTGTTTAATGTGCCTACATCATCATATGCTTTTTCTTTCTTAAAGGAAGGATATTAGTTTCATTAAATATAATATGAATGGACTCTTCTACCACCAATTTTTTTTTTCTTGAATGCTCTATATGCTTTGCTAGATGAAGAGTATCCAAAAAATATTGCTTTATCTGATTTGGAATCAATTTTTTCAAAATTATCTTTTGTATTGTTAAACAGAAAACATTTACACTCAAAAATATGAAAATATTCAATTTTAGGTCTTTTGTTTTTCCAAAGATTATAGTGTGTTTTCTTTAATAAAAGTCATATAGAAATTCTGTTCAAAATGTGACAAGCTGTGTTGATTGCCTCCAAAAATAGTTTTGAAGATGGCTTTCACACAATATAGTTCTAGCTATTTTTTCAAGAATTCTATTTTTTTCTTTCAGCCACTCCATTTTATTGAGATATCTTAGGTGCAGAAAAATTATGTTCAATTCAATTTTCATTGCAAAACTTTTCAAATTTATAGTTTTTAATTTTGGTACCATAATTACTTCTTATTTTAAGATCTTATAAATCTTTTTCATTTGAAATTTTTTTGTATAATTTTAAAATGCAAAAAATACTCTATTTTTATGTGCAAGAAATAACACCCATGTAAATCAGAAAAATCATCAATAATAACCAAACCAAAACATTTACAACCAAGACTTGAAGTCCTTGTTCGCCTAAATAAATCCATAAGTAAAAATTCTAATGGCCTAGAAGTTGAAACCATATTTTCTAATAGTCTATTTTATCTTTTGTCAAAATTTAACTTTAGTAGTTAGTTTTAAAATATGGTCCATGCTTGCATGAGCCATTCACAATTTTATAACCAACCAATTTCACCGATCTTGGCATTCATGGCTACCTAGCATTGCATATTTTTTATGGATAAATGGTCAAGATTGACCGAGTATACATTACCATGCCTATGCCCTGTAAACTTAATGTCATTATCATTGAGACTAGATACAACACATATAGATGCTTAAAGGATTATGTCTTAACCTATTTACTAACAAAACATTTTCAAAGAATGCAGAAGGAGTGATACTGATCTTACCGATTCCAATGATCTTCCCTTTGTCGTTGTCGCCAAAGATGACCACCCCTTCTTATTTTTGAGAAAAATAAAATATGATTCATCCCCTGTTATGTGTCTAGCGATCCACTATCCAAGTACCTTTTCTTGTTTACTCTATGGGCTGCTAGATACACTTGCATCACAGAATTTAAGTTCTCATTTTAGGTACCGAAGCTCTCTTGGATCCTTGTAGGTTAGCTATTATGGTTTTTTTTGGAACCCAAATTTTCATAATAGTGACTTTACTATTTAAGTTATTTGCTTTATGATTATAGGTAAAGTACTTGTGCCCAATGTTACCACATTTATTTGAAAGCTTGAAGATTTGATAAACATTTTCTTTAATGATCTCTGTTTTAATAGAGGATTATAGCCAAGTCCAGCTTTATCAAAAGCATCTTGTTGATTATCAAAAGTCATGTTTAATTTTTCAGAACTCAAGATAAATTTACCAACAAAAGGTTTTAGCTTGTTTACTTCTTTAATTAAGTTCTGATTTTTTTTATAGTAAAATTTGTTTTGCTTTTGAAATATTTTTATTTTCATTCATCAGAGTCTGATTTTTCAGCTTTATTCTTTTATTTTTCTAACTAAGCTTTTAAAGTTCATTTAATAAATCATAAAGCACATCTTGAAGTTCAACAAAAGTAAAATTATTTAGAGGTTTAAAATTTACCTCATCCTCATGAGCATGAGGCATAGGTTTGCTGCTTCTTAGATTTCTTCTTCTTCTAAGCTTGATTCATCACTGTCATTCCAAGCAGCGACCATTACCTTCCTTCTAGGGTTTTTCAAGGCCTTCTTCAATAATAGGTAGTCCACTTTAAAGTGGCAAAATTTCTTATATTCATAGCATATCAACGGCTGCTCTTTTTTCTTTTTTTTGCTTGGCTCTCCCTTAGCCAAAGGCCTTCTTCTTAATTCTTGCCTTCTTTTCATAAATCTTTTGAATTTTCTTGTAATGAGGGTCATTTCTTCATCACCCTCTGAACTGTCTGATTTCTCGCTCTTCTCTTCTAGTTGAGCAGTGGATTTGAGAGTGATGGTCCTTTTTTTCTTTGATTCCAGATTCTGCTTTATGGATAGTTCGTGAGTCATCACCGAACCTAGTAGTTCTTCAATAGGAACAACGTTGAGATCTTTGGCTTTTTGAATGGCAGTGATTTTGGCCTCCCAAGCTCTCAACAATGACTTGAGAATATTTCTTACCAAATCACTATTAGAATATGATTTATCAAGACTTTTAAGTCCATTTATAATATTTGTAAAATGAGCAAACTTGCCAGAAATTGACTCACTAGACTCTATTTTAAAGAGCTCATAATTATGAAGCATATTGATTTTAGATTCTTTAACCTAGTTAATTCCTTCATGAGTTACCTCTAGCCTATCCAAAATTTCTTTAGCAAATAAGCAAGTTGAAATACTATTAACTCATTGGCATCTAATGAACAATATAAAATATTCGCAGCCTTAACATTTAGTTGTCCCATTTTCTTGTCTAATTCATTCCATTTCTCTTTGGGTTTGGGAAAAGATACATCATTAGTAATCTTTGTGGATGTGTGTGGTTTATTGGCTGTGACACTCTATATGTTATATTCTAGTGTTTGAATAAAAATGTGCATGCGATCTTTCCAAAAGGTGTAGTTGGTGCCATTAAACAGAGGAGGTCTGTTCGTAGACTTACTCTCGAGAAGAGAGGTACCAACAAGGGTTGTCATAGATTTTAACTTTTAACAGTTAGATCAATGAGTGGCTCAAGTACTGGGCTCTGGTACCACTTGTTGCCCAGCTATGTAGCCCAAGAGGGGGGATAAACTAGATTTTTCAAAAACATTATCTAACAATACATCGGAATAAAAATGTTTAACAGAAGAATATTAATTTCAGCTAACAAGCACTAAGTATGAAAAAAATTAAAGCAAGAAAAGCAAGCAAGACAAACACAAAAGATTTATAGTGGTTCGGTGCCAATACTGCACCTACATCCACTTTCCAAGATTTTCTTCTTAGAAATTTCACTATAATCTATAACCCTAATTATAGCCCAATTATTTTTTGGGTTCACAATCGAACCCAGTTGATTTATTCATGTCAATCAACCAGAATCTTCAACCGATTGTTTTTTGGGTTCACAATCAACCCAGTTGATTTTTTTAGGTCAATCAACCAAAATCTTCAACCGATTGTTTTCCAAATTCATAATCATTCCAGTTGATTTTTTAGGTGATCAACCAAAATTGTTTTTCCGAGCCAATCTTAGGCTCAACACAATCCAATTCAAGGTTTGGATGGACCTTTTCTCAAAGTTTCAATTTTTGAAACTTGAAACAAAGAATAGAAAAAAGCAAATATTGTTAGAATGAATACAACTCCAGGATAGTAAGTACGAAACAATAAATAAAGCTACACTCCATTGTTGACTTGAATGCTTTTGAATGTGCATCACCAACTCTCAGTTGTTGAAGATGTGATTGCTCAACTCCTAATGAAAGCTTTTGAAAGAATTTCTCTTTGAAGATCTCTTTTTTGGCTTTCTCCTCTTAGCTCTAGCGAATTTCTCTTTGTAGTGCTTGAGCTCTTTTTTTCGTTTAATGTTCCCATGCATTTATACTATTTAGAGAAGGTTGGAACACTTTTCTAACCGTTAGACAGTTAATAGAGCCGTTGTGAGATAAAAACAACCATTTAGACTCGCAGAAAAACTAGTTGTTAATATTGTCAGGCATAATCGGGTCGACTCGCCATTTTCAGAGATCAACATGGAATTTCTAAGAGTCGGCTCATGATCTTCATGAGTTGTCTCGAGCTTGCTTCTGTTTTTGCTATACTGTATCTTTCGTTTGTGGCACTTATCGAGTCGGGTCTCTCAATTCAGAATCAACTCAAGATTTTTAGGAGTCGACTCGTTGTTTTCAGGGGTCGACTCATCAACGGACTAAATTTTACTTTTCTTTATCTTTCTACTATAGCCATTCTGCGGTCAACTCGTTTCTTTCTAAAGTCGACTCCTATTTGTTTGGAGTCGCCTCAAGAATTTTATAGGTCGACTCACCAACACAATGATTTTCTCAGCTCTCTGTCTTTTCTCTATGGCCTTGTGAGGTCAAAGGAAAACCTGGTTGATCCTCTGACCAAGCTATTGGACTGAGAGCTAGTGGGCAAAAAATCAAGGGGGGATGGATGCCCGTTACAAAGACGATGTGATGGATACCCAATTTCTATAATTAGAGATTCCATAAAGGAGGTTTAATGAGGAACAAAATCATAGAAAATCTTAGGGACCACTATTATTTCCTATCCACCATCATATATGATGATTGATGGAGTCCCTCCCTATGGTGTATGACAGTGTGAATGCAGTGAGTACAGTATCAAGCTCGATGCTCTTAATACATCCATAGTTTTTAATTTGGGATGGGGTGCCAATTGTAGTACAATCCTGATGAATAACAACTATATGTGTAGGAGTAAGGCTGCTCTCTATGAGGCATAGACAAATCTCTAGAGAACTCATGAACATTCAAATAGGTGCATGGCCGTAAAGGCACCATCCCACTGGAATTTGTTTTGTTTAGAAAAATTATATTAATAACAGGTTTGGTTGCATCACACTAAAAGAATTTGGTTAAAGAAGCTTAGCCCCACCATATTACTGTGATCCCAAGGTTGTCATCCAAGGAATAGTTCAAGCTTATCAGGTACCATTAGCATATATAACTTTCTTGTGTCTCTTGCTATATCAGAGAAGTGTTTTGAAACATGTGGAAGATTGTTAGTTTTTTTAGTATTTCAAAACACCTCAAATTCCATTATTTTTAGCGCACATGCAAGGAACCTGCTTGAACACAAACATTTATTTGTTATGTGGTCATAATGAGAACATATTTGCATATTGCACATATTACTATCCTATGTAATCTGATTATGAAATAGTGAAGGCAAGGCAATACATCCTCTTGACTTTTTGCAAGCTTTGCTTACTATATTTACTATTATTTTATAATTCTTGTACAAGTATAAAAATTGAATTTAAGGAAAATAGAAACAGAAATAGAATTATGTGTTGCACATTCATACGCCATACAAATTTACATGGCCCAACTTATCAAACTCTTGTGAGTCATTACATACCCTTAACAAGGATTAGACAACTGGCAGTGGAATTAATTTTTAGGTCATTGGAGGGGATGCGTCGATGCCAACATGCCACACTATGTTTTACCAATTGTCGCCAAGGAAAGTGAAATTTAGTAAAATAAGTAATGCCAGATAAATAGGAAGGAGGAATCAAGAAGTCCCCGCATTCTAAGGAGCGGGGGCCTGACCCGAAGACCATGGGAGGGGAGAAGTGTCGATATTAAAAACCTCTCTTTTTTCCTCCGATTTCTCTTTCCCTTCCCTAGTTGTCTCTCTCTTCCCCTCTCTCCCTCTCTTCCCACCCCCTTTAAAGGCCACGAGTGGGTCCAAACGACCAGCGACTCTCTCGTCTTCTCCGCCCTCTCTTCTTCTCCGCCCCACCTCATCTCCTTTCCCTTCTGCTGCTCTACCGCTTCCAGGTATCTATTTCTCCTCCAGGACTCCCTTTTGAGTTGTTTTTTCCACTCTTTGCTGGTTTTGGGCTTTTTTCTTGTTTCTTGGGTGTTTTTTGGTCTGGATTTGTTGATTCGGGGGCTGGGATTGGGTTTTTGTTCCGTTTTGTTGCGTTCTGGGCTGTTGTATGGCACTTTTTTTGTTCTCGTTCTCCTACCTTGGTGTTTTTTTTCTTGTTGGAGGTTTGTGGGAATAAATTGCTGCTTGTTTGGGAGCTGTAGACTTTCGAAAGGAAGCATCTTGGTGCGGTTTTTGGTTTTGTTGTCCTTGTTGGATGTTGGAAGTTGTGTCTTGTTGATGCATCCGCCTGCTTTTTAGATTTTCCTTTCCTCCTCTGGACACAGGATTGCGTCTTCTTTGTCGTTTTCACGTTAGAATTGGGGAATTAAAGTGGGTTCTAATTCTATTTAAGCATGAAAGTTGGAATATTTTTTCCCTTTTCTGGTTTATCAATTGTGATCTCGTTCCTCTTCTTATTTCATGTGATCTTGCATTGGAATATTTTCTAATTGGTTTCAAGAGAATCTCTTTTGGTTATTTTATTATTGGAATCTTATGGTTTTATTTCTCTCTCTGATTTTCTTTTCTGTTTAATTGTTTTTGTGGTGTTTACGCTTTTTTCGAATAATTGTATGCATGTGAATTTATTGCTATTTATTTACAGGAGGATTTGACATTTCAAATTGGTCATTAATTGGCATTGGAGAGGTTTTATTTTGATTTTTCTGTTGAAATTTCACTTTTAGGCCTTAACATGTGAACGTTTATTAATATGGCTTGTTTTTCCATCTCCATTACTATTCTGCAATTTGAATTTTTATGAGTGATCTGTCATGGGTTTTTGTTGGCACAGCTATCTTGCTCTGGCGGGTGATCACCAGTTTACATTGCAGAAGAAGAGGGATCTTCATCCCCCTAAATTCTGTGTCAGGGGCATTGTTTGATTCTCGTGTTGTAGTCTGAAAGTTCTTTCTCCCATGCTACCTGTCAACAGGAGTAGAGGTCAGCCTAGGGCTGGTAGATCCTGGCCCTTTTCAGGTTTCTGCTATTGATTAGCATATTCTAGTTTCTTTTTTTATAGTTGTTTGAGTTAACTTTTCTGGACACACAACCAGAATTATAGCTTAACAAATTCAGTTTTTGGGATATTACTTTCTAAAATTACATGATTGAAGTTGGTGATCATGGTAATCATGCTCATATTCTTATTTTGTTACTTTTTTGGTAGTTGTTTTTATTATTAATTGAGATATATATAGCTATTGATGAAATATAATTCAAATGTTTTCTTGTTCCTTTATCAGAATTTTTGGTATTGTTTGCGTATATAATTTGTGCTGATAACCTTTTACTGTGTACATATTGTGGAAATGCTGAATTTTTGGACTATGTCAATACATACATATTTCTTAATGCCTTTAAGATATATTGTTTCTATCATTGCTCTGATTCTGTTATTTCTACATGGATCTGAAGGCTTCCACCTTACAGGAATGGATTGCTCAGATTCGAGACACAAGCCTCATTTTCTTGGAAAAGTTCTTATGGCTGCTATTCTCACAGCCTTGTGCATATTCATTTTGAAGCAATCCCCTGGTTTCGGTGGTGAAAGTGTGGTAAGCTTTCAAACTATATATAGATATACATATGCATATACATATATATTGTATGTGTAGTATTTTTGTTGACTGGATATGGATTTTTGGTTGGATAGGCTTTTATCCTCAGTTTTTCAATCAATATGTTTTCATTTCTTGTTAGATTTTGTCTTCCAGCTTAAGCTTTTTTATATGGCATGGGTTCCTAATTGCATCATGGAATTTAGATATAGAGTTGTAGTTGAGTCCAATGTTGCTTGGATATGTAGGTTGACTCATCCATTTGTGTTTGTGTCTTGGATTGCATGGAGGTTGGGATTGCCGTTTATCCTCAGACACTTGTTAGCTAGATTGACATTTTGGCTGAAACCAATTGGTTTTGGTTGTAATCAATATGAAATTGCCAGAGTTTTGGCAGTGCCTGCCAGATCAATCGAAATTGACTCGGTTAAGTCCACTTTCCATCAGTTTTGGATTTTTGGACAAAACTACCATTTTGAAGATAAAAACCTTCAGTTTTATGCATATATTTACAGGTTGTGAACAAAACACTTAGGAAGCATGTCCATGAGATTTAACTTGAATATTGTCTGAAGAAAGTAAAATCTAAAGCATTTAGATGTCAGTGTATAAATGATTGGAAGTCAAATTTTATAGTAGCAGACCTTTGCTGTATAAGTGTTATGAAGTAACAAAAAAAAAAGGAAAAAATAAAATAAAATGCATTATCTTGTTTTACATAAATTTGTAATTGGTATGTTATATTCTTATCAATTACATATTACGATTATAAAATGATATCTAGATTCTGTCTCTACAGCTTCTTTTTCTTTGTTAGTTCGTTTTAGGGTTTTACCTTTTAGCTAATATTCTACAGTTTCTAAAGGTGTTGAACCACTAAATTTTGCATGCCCTCAGAGGTTTCAAACACTATGATGTACTCTCAGCTGATGCCTCAGTATTTATTGACCTGTTTTATATTTTTTTTTTTTAATGTTGTCCTATATTTTATTTGATTCTTTTACTTTTTTCCACTAAAAGTCTAAAATTTAAATCGAGACTTTTGCCTCCACCAAATCTACTAAACCCGAAACTCACTTGCTTGGCCTAAATCAATACTAGTTTTGAAATCTTGGTGAAACTTTTTTTTTTGTCTGTGGTTGTGCACCATGTTTCGTAGTTCCTTCGGACTCTTAGGATTTATAGCAAAATTTGTCAACTAACTGAAATTTATGATGTCAGAATTTTTGTGGTGATTTTAGGTGTGATATTGCTTAATTTGCATCATGAATTGTGTTGTAGGCTTCAGTAGTGTAGACATATGCTTGGATTATACTCAACACTGAAATGTTTTTGCATGTCAGAAATCCTGAAAAGTAACTACCTACTCTCTCCCTCACCCCCCTTCCTCCCTCTCTCAAGATTATAGGTCTCTCAATTATTCATCAGTATTTTTAGATCTTAACATGTGAGCTTGATTGGATTAGTGAACCAGAGAACAAAAATGATTGGATTAGTGAACCAGAGAACAAAAATGATTGGACACTGTATGTAGTACTTTGTTTTGTGGGTTAAGAATTATTCTGGCCCATAGAAACTTGTGATTACTCTTTTCTTGTCAACATGGGAAGTTGATAGTCGACCTAAGGTAGGATAGCTACAGGTAATAGGTTTGCAGGCTATAGCCAAATTGAGGTGCCTAAAACATAATCTTATTTTTAAATTCATCTTCACTCCATTTTCCTCTGAAATGGCATTGATATTTGTTATATCCTTTTGTTCTGCTTCCCTTTTTATGGAAGAATAAGGTGCTATGGATTATTTTGGTGACATTTTTGACAAGATCAATGTAGGAATTACGCAGCTTCTAAAATTGATTGTCAAGATCACCGTAATATCTTGGTACATAGCTGAGAAATGGGGCAGAATTTAGGTGTTTGTTTGACTAAAATTGTTCATAGACAAAAAGTTTAAATAGGGCATTGTCAAATATATTTGCAGTAAACAAATGAGATAGATAAGGATATGCAAATTGAGTTGTTGCTGTTGTTGTTGTTATTTTGTATAACTATGGGACAAGGATGTTTCCTTTGATAATCTTAAGATGTAATTTGTAATCTGCTAGAAAAATGACAAAATTGCTCATAACTGGCAACCAGTGGGGTAATTTCAGAAGGCCTCCTATACCTTCGGAATTGGAAGACATAGTTATCGATATTCATTAATTTTATCCATATTAGAAAGAGTTTGAGGCTATGTGGATAGATGAAGAACACTTGACAGAAACCTTTATACTTGGCAACAATTAAAAAGGGATATGATTGTTGAGGGATTTAAGTGTACATTACCTGCAGAAGAAAGAAAAGGGAAAAAAGGAAAAAAGAAAAATAAAATTGTGCATCTCTTATTCTTTCTGCTGGGTATTTTTCTGTACATTCCAACTGCATCAGTGAGATACCTGTCATGGGATTATAAAATTTTATTTTCTTTGGTAATCTCTGACAATGGACTCCAAAAAATAATGTTATAATTTTTCTCATAACAATAAGTGGTTTATCGATTATATTAATGGATATTACTGCGCCTTCTTTTTCATTTTCCTTTTCTGAATCAGTATTGTTTTGATCTTTAGTAAGATGTTTGATTTCTATAACCGATTTCATTTTCAAGCTATGGCTCATGTGACCCACATTTCAGCTTCACATTTGCTTAGTGCAACTCTGCTGCCTTCTTCCCTCTATGATGTGGTAGTTACTTAATACAGTTGGTTTGTTTTTGGTGCTACAATTCTGGAACGCTTCCTTTCCTTGTTCTTCTGGCTTCCCTTTTAATGACGTTGATTTATCTTGCATCTTACAGTTTGCTCGTCATGAACCTGGGGTCACCCATGTCTTAGTAACAGGTGGTGCTGGATATATTGGCTCACATGCTGCACTTCGACTCTTGAAGGACTCATATCGAGTGACAATTGTGGTAATTCACCGTTTTTCGTACAGACATTTTTTGTACGCTGATCACTATTGGTATGAACAGTTTAAAGTATTTTTACAGGATAACCTTTCTAGGGGAAATATTGGAGCAATTAGGGTTCTTCAGGAGCTTTTCCCAGAGCCAGGGAGACTTCAATTCATTTATGCTGATCTGGGCAATGCAAAAGTTGTATCCTTATCAGATTGTTTTTTACACATTGAGACTTTTCTTTTGTCAAACTTTTTTGTGAGATGGACTTCGAGGTTCATTCTTTAACCGGTTATCAGGTCAATCAAATATTTGCAGAAAATGCATTTGATGCTGTTATGCACTTTGCAGCTGTTGCATATGTTGGGGAAAGTACACTTGAACCTCTTAGGTATGCTCATCTTTTCTAGATATTTCATCTGGGCAAAGAAGTCACTGATTTGTCTTGGCTCAATTACTGCAGCATCAGTTTTATTGCTACATGAATCAAAGTTTTTGAAAACTGTATTGCTACAATATGGCATTGCTTGACACTCCATAAGCTTTTAAACTAGAATTTGCAGTTCTGTTAGATACTTTCTCAAACCAGGCCTAAGCTAACAGCCTTCCTTATATGTAACTGCTATATTGTTTGAGAAAAGAAAAGCATTATATGTGTTGCTTTGGAATTCTTTTTTCTAAACTATGCAACATTTTATTTATTTTCGAATGAAACACAGTTTTTATTAAGGTTTTGCTTTAACTCTATTCTGCACGGCACAAATTTCTTACTGGCTGGAGGGCACCTGCCCTCTTGTTGATACAAGAGATCTAGGTTCAATCCCATGCTCCCTCTTACTTTTTCCAGGCTTCCATCGGTCCTAATTCTTCAGAAAAGGGGAAAAAACTTAGTGGCTGGTAGATCATGTTGGGCTTTAAGGCTCCAAAGCTTAGAAATGAAAAAACATCACAACATTTCTCTTATGTGAGAAACAATCATTTAACCAATTTCTGTTGCTTTCTCAAAGTGATTTAACAGAAGTTCACCTATCTCCACACATCCTCGGGCTAAGTTTCCTGTTCTGTGAATAAGGCCAATGCATTAAGTAAGTCCAGATATCTCCCATATCATATTCATTTATGTCATGGATATAGCTAAGTCCATTAAAAACTTTGTTCGCCCTCTCTTTTATTTTGGTGGTTGTGCTTCTCCTTTCACTTGGCAAGGGAATCTATACAACTGCTACATTTTACCTATCCCTGGATATCGTTGTGGTGGATATTAATCATTTACATGAACTAAACAGAAAATGGCCATTGCATCACCTTGTAAGTCAATTAGCAAATGTATAAGATCAATAGAAGTTTTGAACTTTTGATAGTGGGATCCCATTAACATTTGTGATTGAATGTGGCACTGCAATCCTGTTGAATGTGGCGTTGAAGTCCTGCTAGGTTTTCTGGCTTTCACCTTGGCAACTTGGGTTCCGAGCGGGCATTGGAGGGTGGAACACAAATAGGAGATGGCTTCTTCTTTATATAATATCCTTTGCAACTTCTCAGATGAAGCAAAACTTTTATGTTAGACTAATTTGTTTGAATATTTAAATATTGATGGAGAACTATATCAAAATAGTTGGGCTTCATTCATTTGGAATGTGCAAACGCCATTAATTTCTATTTTTGATTTATTACTATATTACTTCATTTTCAATTGTCAATACTTTTGCCGTGTTTGGCATTTTGTTTCACTGAAATGCCATTTTATTGATCATTCACTCTAGGGTTTTTTTTCCCCCTTATCACCTTGTGATACTATTTCTATTGTATCTGTGATCAAATGCCATTGTTTCAGAAATATGTTATCTCAGGTTTACCATTTCTTATTTTATTTACATTATTCTGCTACAGGTACTATCATAATATCACTGCAAACACTTTGGTCATTCTGGAGGCTATGGCAGCACGTGGTGTTAAAACTCTCATTTACTCGAGTACATGCGCAACTTATGGGGAGCCGAAAAAAATGCCTATTACAGAAGAAACTCCTCAGGTTAGAATAGAGTAACATCCCTGTGTCTGAATGGACTGGTGACATTGCATTTGCTTTGTTGGTTTGTGGTCATATTAGACCTATTAATAGACATATATTAAAAAGGAGAACCTGCTTACAATAGCATGCCTAAATAATTTGACCATAGTGGTCATAATGGATTGCAATAGAATTCATAAATTAATTTAGAAGAAAATATTATATTAGGCTGGGAAGTTTGGAACTCTGTTATTGGAACTTATGTTTGTTACATGCAGTTTCCTATCAACCCATATGGGAAGGCCAAGAAAATGGCAGAGGACATCATTTTGGATTTCTCAAAGAATTCAGATATGGCTGTGATGATCTTAAGGTACGTTGCTTCCAGTAGACAAACTGTTGAATGGGATTGTGAATGGAGATTAATAACTCTAACCACGACACATCAGATATTTCAATGTCATTGGGTCAGATCTAGGGGGAAGGTTAGGCGAGGCTCCTAGACCTGAATTACGAGAGCATGGACGTATATCTGGTGCATGCTTTGATGCTGCATTAGGAATAATTCCAGGGCTGAAGGTACAGTGCTGTGAAACCACAATGCTAAGAAATACCATTTCGGATAGAAATTGATGTTGTTGTTGGCCTTGTTCACAGGTTAAAGGAACAGACTATCCCACAGCTGATGGAACTTGTATAAGAGATTATATTGATGTCACTGATCTGGTTGATGCTCATGTGAAAGCTCTTGACATGGCAAGGCCTAACAAAGTTGGTATATACAATGTCGGCACTGGAAAAGGTCATTAGAACTTCTCCCAAATGTTCCTTTCCTGCTGTTGTTTCTTCTCAGTTTTCTACTGTTGCATGAGAGGAGCTTGTAGCAATTGATATGAATTTTGAATTTTATCATATACATTAAACTGTTTCTGCAGTCAGGTGCTTGTAAGTAGTAGGTGCAAAATACTGTGATTTCACTAGTGGGTTCAATTAACATCAAAAATTTTCTAAAAATGTTGTCGTATTACTTATCAGGTAGATCAGTTAAGGAGTTTGTGGAAGCCTGCAAGAAAGCAACCGGGGCTAATATTAAGGTTGAATACCTTGACCGCAGACCAGGTGACTATGCTGAGGTATACAGTGACCCTTCAAAGATTAATCGTGAACTTAACTGGACGGCGCAGTACACTGATCTTCAGGAGAGCCTTTCCATTGCATGGAAATGGCAGAAATCACATCGAAATGGCTATGGATCACCCTCGGTCATGACTGCTTGATTCAGCTTTTTGAATCATTGATAAACTTTGGATGCGGACATGGGCTTTGAGTTGGAAGCCCTGTGCTAGGAGTCCTTGCTTAATTTTCAGAAGAATATCTCAGCAGCAGTTCAAATGTTTTTAGATATGGTAGGAGAGGCCTTTTACGAGCATTTCAGAGGTAGGAGCACAGTTCATTTATTATTTTTTCATGGGACAGTAGAAATCTAATAATATATCATTGCACACCATGCTTGAATAATCTTCCTTGTAACATGCTTAGCATTAAGTTATACAATGAATCAAAAGGTGATAGTTATTCATTTTCTGGTTCAGTTTTGAAGTTTCTTGCAGCAATATAGAAACTGCAATGTGGCCTGTTTCAGCTGTACTTCAGAGTTCTTCATGGGATGTGAAGTGCTTCGAATTTACTGTAGGGTTCTGCCTGGGCCTGTATGACATTGCAGCTTACTAAAGTTCTTGTATCACCTTACAAGTCACTCAAAGCCACAAGGATCTAAAATTATTTCATTGAGATAACATAATTCCCTCTAGTCTACTATCTTTTTCGACATCACTTAGGGTTGATCTTTTACAATCAGTTAACCATTTGAGCTAGGGTTGACAATTTGTGGCTGGGTCGGGTTCCCACCCAACTGAATATATGAAGGCCTATAGAGCCTGATCTGAACCAGACCTGTTGAGCTAGGAGGTCAAGGATGCTTGACCAGAACCTAGCCTGTAGCTAACGTGCCAATCCATGGCTAATTTACAGACCTGTTTTAATTGACACAAGACCATCTAATCTGGGGCTATATATTGTATGGATAAGCTATTGTTTCAAAGTTTTTGGAATAAATTACATGATATAACAAAATAAATAAAATAATAATATAACTTATTAATTCAATGTCTTCCATTTATCCCACAATCCACCACTTAAAGAGAATATAAATTGAAAGTAATATAATAAATACACACCATCCTGACCTAATAAGTTGAAGGAGCCCTAACGCAAACTTGACCTGACCTGCTAGTGGATCATGATTGGCTGATCCGTGCATGACCTGTGAACCGAACAACAGGTTGGGTTAAGCGGTTCAGGTTTGGATCTAGTTTAGTCAGGTAAGTGGGTCGGGTTAAAATTGTCCACCCCATGTTTGAGCATAGTTTACAAGTAAAATATAAGTTGGGATAGGGATAAAGATTTAGAATAAAGGAAACATTCTAGAAGTCAATAAAGAGTTCAAAAACATAAACAATTAAAAATTAATGGAAGAAGATTATCAAGTTATAAATATGCTTTTTATAAAAAATAAATCAATAAATAAATTATTTATCAATTGCTTCGACCCAACCTTATTCTGCATGACCCTGTCCGACCTCATTATATAGTTAGGTTGAAGCATCTGTCATTCCAGTTGTTCTCTCTTTTCACTCTCCAAATACCTCCCTCCACACTTCTTTACTACATTAATTATTAAAATATAAATAAAAGTATACCTAAAATATAACTCTCTTTTTTATTCTTTTTTATTTGGTTGTAAGATTATGTAGATTGAATTATTTCTCTCATGGATTTAATTTTTGTTTTAATGGGAATATGTTAGAGAGCGTATTTTGTACTATATAATGCAAATTTTGAACATCGTCCAAAGTTGGATGTTCAACCATCTCATGTGCTTACGAGTGAGAGCCAAATGCTGATAATGTTTACCACCATATAAAGAGAAAAGGTAAAGACTTAAAAATTTGGAAGCCTCCAACTTACTGGAAGATAAAAATAGAAGAAAACTTGTTGGCGAGCTCATCTAATCCTAGAATAGATGATATCGATTTCTAATGGTCTTCTATCTCTGTAACCAAAACGACCAAAAAAAAAAGGGAACTCTTTCAATGAGATCATATCCATCCATTCATTTTTATGTCATGGCCAAAGCACACGCCAATATCTAGTGTTTACTAAAAATCTAATTCATAAAATCTTGAATGGTAGGGTCATGAGCGTCTATCAAATGCTCTATACCTTTGGATGAAATATATGCATCGCTCCTTGCTAATTCTAGTAGAATGAAACCTTAAATGTGCTGAGATGATCTTTGAAAGGTCTTGGCCTTGACTACCTCTCCAAGAAGATAAAGATCCATACTTGATTAAGAGAGCCATCAACCTCAAATTTCTCTTTGGATAACATGCTAAAACCAGGCCTTCACGAAGCTAATGACTTCTGTGGCCCATAACAATTTATATAGTGAGAGGCTAAAATGATCACTTGCTTGCATTGCTATAAGCTATGGCATCCCAAACCTAGAGCTAGCTTACCAGACATGCTCTCTGGTCTGGGAAAAAAACGCATCTATGGGAAACCGGTTCCCATTCAAGTGCGCGTATCCTATAAAACTAAATTAGGAGGGAAGGGGAAAAAACTCAGAGATTCTCAATGTTCTTCTTGATAAAATCGATATGGTAAATCCATGATTTTTTATTTTATTGTGAGGAGAATAAATATTAGCAAAAAAGAAATTTTTAACAATATTCATCAACTAATTTGTAGCTATTTACCAAATTGACTCTAACTTGGGAAATCAATAGAAAACTATTTAAAACTACTATTATAATGATCATTCTTCAAATGTTTTGTGTAACACATTTTTTATTTCTTTATGATCATTTTCCTGTTTCTAGTATTAGAATATTTACTTACCCATTGTAGCATATTTATTGTATTTTTTTTTGTTCCTTGAACTGGATTTTTCTTAATAGCACCTATAAATAAAACTAAACCTAGTTTGGATCATTTTGTCAATGATATTGAAATAAATGGTGCATGCAACCATTCTCTACTATTGCCCAGCTATGTAACCCAAGAGGGAGTTGAATTGGGCTTTTTTTTTTTTTTTTTTTTGTGCTTAAAACGGGTTCTTCAGACAACGCGTGTCCGAATACACCCAAGAACATCAAAATACAAAATCTCGCGTAGTGCCGATGGCAGCTCCCGCTCTCCTGCCCACAGGGCGTATTCCGAATGGTGTGCTGCATATGCAGCTATCCAGTCAGCCGCCCCGTTGGCCTCCCTGAATACATGCTTAGCCTCAAAGGCCACACCATCCCTCACCATCATCCTAATATCCCGAATCAAAGGATGATTGATGGAATGATTAATCTTAATGAGTCATAAATCATACCTTGATTTGCTAAATCCATCGGGATTAAACTTTGGAATGCGTGCGCAGCCTCGATCACCGATGATCTGAACAAAGATTAGCGAGAGATCTTCTGGAGAGAGAGCCCTTAATGCGTGCTTTAGAGAAGGGGTCTAACAGGCTATTTATAGCCCTCTCCAGGGACCAAACGCTGCAGGTGGTTACACCCGTGAAGAGTCACCCCCCATCAAGGTAACCCTTCACTACTGTGAAAATACCTTAATGCCCTTGTGATTATCAGGATTTACGAAATTCAAGGGACACTTGTCAAACGTGGGTTCTAATTAAACGGGATCAGGGTTTAATTAAAACGGGATCCAACATTCTCCCACTTGGACCATATTGACGCCATTTGTCAATGTGGACCACAACTTGACGGGATCCCAACATTCTCCCACTTGGACCATATTGACAAGTAAAATATCCTTAGCACTTGAATTTTATAATCTTTATACGCGTATTCCTTTTATTCTGATATCAAGTCGGGCAAACTTTATGTTTGACTACTTTGAGAATAATAATACGAACCATGGCGGAAATAACACGTATTTGATCGGCGTATAACCTTCCATGATCACTATATTACTAAACCATCATAACCAAACCCTTATGAATGAACTTCTCATGAAATCCATTCTTTGGTCACAATTTCTGCTACCATAGTATGCATAAACCATATGAATTCATTAAAGCAGAAAATACAAAAAAATGTGATTTACAGCCATTTGAAATGTGCACAATAACCCATCAATTAATTTATACAGAAAAGGCCCATTTGACCAACATGCTCCTTATGTAATCCCGGGGCTATTGCTTTGGTCAAAGGATCTGCCAACATAAGCACAGTATTGATGTATTGAACTGAAACTTTATGGCCATCACATTTTTCTTTTATAACAAGATATTTCACCTCTATGTGCTTATTTCCATTGGATATCTTGTTATTCTTTATTGAGGAAACTGCTGCTAAATTATCACAATATAACTTTATGGGCCTTGAAATAGTGTCTACGATCTGTAGGCCTGCGATAAAGTTCCTCAACCAAATAGCCTGTGTAACTGCATCATAGCATGCTAATAACTCAGCTTCCATTGTTGAAGCAGCTGTCACCTTTTGCTTCGAACTCTTCCACGAGACTGCACCACCAGCTAGTAGAAAGATATAACCTGATGTTGATTTTCTACTATCTGGACATCCCGCAAAGTCTGAGTCTGAGTATCCAACTATCTCTAAAAGATCGGATTTGTTGTATGTGAGCATATGATCTTGAGTTCCTTGAAGATATCTCAATACTTTCTTTGCAGCTCTCCAATGTTCCATTCCTGGATTAGCTTGAAATCTCCCCAGTAATCCCACAACATATGCTATATCAGGTCTGGTACAGACTTGAGCATACATTAAAGTCCCAATTAGTGAAGCATATGGAAATGTTTTCATATGCTCCCTTTCAATTTCATTCCTCGGAGATTGTGATTAGCTCAACTTTTCACCTTTAGTAATAGGCACTGGGCTTGGTTTGGAATTTTCCATACCAAATCTCTCCAACATTTTCTTAATGTAGGCTTTTTGAGATAGACAAACTTTTCCCTTAGATCTATCTCTATGAACCTCAATGCCGATGACATATGAGGCTTCACCCATATCCTTCATATCAAAATTACTGGAGAGAAATTGCTTAGTCTCTCTAAGCAATGCCAAATCACTGCTAGCAAGCAAAATGTCATCTACATATAGGACTAGAAAAATAAATCGACTCCCACTGATCTTAAGATAAATACATCTATCAACAACGTTTTCTACAAAGCCAAATGTAGAAATGACGTTATTGAACTTAAGATACCACTGTCGGGATGATTGCTTGAGTCCATATATAGACTTATTTAGCTTGCAAACTTTTTGACTCTGACCTTCTGAAACAAAACCTTCAGGTTGTTTCATATAAACTTCTTTCCCTAAATCTCCATTAAGAAATGCAGTTCTCACATCCATTTGGTGCAGCTCTAAGTCAAAATGAGCCACCAAAGCCATAATTATCCTTAAAGAATCCTTCTTTGAAACTGGAGAGAAGGTTTCATGATAATCAATACCCTCCTTTTGAGTAAATCCTTTGGCAACAAGTCTGGCCTTATGTCGCTCTACCTTGCCTTTGGAGTCTCTTTTGGTTTTAAAAACCCATTTGCAGCGTACTGCAGTAGCTCCAGGAGGTAGTTCAACTAGATTCCAAACATTATTTTTAGCCATAGAATCTATCTCATCTTTCATAGCATCTAGCCATTTGGAGGAATTTACCGAACTTATGGCTTGTGAGAAATTTATTGGATCATCTATCTTCCCTATGTCATAATCGCTTTCTTGAAGGTATACTATATAATCTGGTGGAATTGGAGATCTCCTTACTCTTGATGACCTTCTTAAAGTTGCTTCTTGATCCACTGGTTCTATAGGTGGAGCAACATTTTCAGTGATAACTGGCACAGATTCAAGTGGTACATTAAAAGTAGACTCATCCTCCTCCAAACCATTATTAATGATAGGTAGAGGAATCATTGGCTGCTTATTTGAATCTTGCATACCATACGGAGTTTGCTGTTCCTCAAAATTAATTTCTTAAGGTGTTGTACTCCCACTGATTTGGTCATTTTCAAGGAATCTAGCATTTCTTGTCTCCACAATCCTCAAAGTATGATTAGGACAATAAAATCTGTATCCCTTGGACTTTTCTGGATAACCGATAAAATAACAACTAATGGTTCTAAAGTCCAACTTTTTCTCTTGTGGGTTGTACACCCTTGCCTCAGCTTGACACCCCCAAATGTGTAGATGTCTTAAACTAGGTTTCCTACCTGTCCAAACTTCATAGGGTGTTTTTGGGACAGCTTTAGTAGGAACCCTGTTTAGAATATACGCAGCGGTTTTTAAGGCATCACCACACAGAGAAATTGGGAGAGTTGAGTGACTAATCATACTTCTTACCATCTCCATTAATGTTCGGTTTCTTCTTTCCGCAACTCCATTTTGATCAGGAGTACCAGGCATAGTGTATTGTGCAACTATACCTTGCTCTTGAAGAAATCGAGCAAATGGACCTAAATGTTGTCCAGTTTCAGTATACCTACCGTAGTATTCACCACCTCTATCTGATCTCACAACTTTAATCTTTTTATTAAGTTGTAACTCTACCTCTGTCTTGAAAAGCTTAAATGCATTTAATGCCTCAGCCTTATCATGCAGCAAGTAGAGATACCCATAGCGTGAGTAATCATCAATAAAGGTGATAAAATATTTATGACCAGTAAAACATGGGGTCGAAAATGGCCCACATATATCTGTATGTATAAGATCCAATAAATTTGTGCTTCTTATGGCATCTTTCTTAAACTTGTTAGTCTGCTTTTCCTTGATGCAGTCTAAACAAGTTTCAAAATCACCATAGTCAAGAGTTGGTAAAATTTCATCATTTACTAATCTCTTGATTCTTTTTATAGAGATATGACCTAATCTTCGGTGCCATAACATAGAGGAAGTTTCGTTTATCATGCTACGTTTTAATCCATAATGTTCTTTATTTTGCAGAGATAAAAGGGATAGCTCAAAGGATGTATCAAGGTCTAATTTGAATAAACCATCCTCTAACAAGCAATTACCAACAATAATATTATTCAAAGAAAGGTTTACAAATGACCGTCCAAATGAAACGGTATATCCAAAAGAAATAAGTTTTGAAATAGATATTAGGTTTCTAGAAAATCCAGGTACATAGAAGGTATTTTCTAGATACAAAATATGGCCAGTCTTTAAGGTCAATTTGAACGTTCCAACAGCTTCCACATGTGAACGCATCTTATTTCCCATTATGATGCTTCGTTCACTTTCCGTTGGAATTCTTTTGTTCAACAATCCCTGCAAAGTTTTACATATATGGATAGTAGCACCAGAGTCAATCCACCATGTGTTATGAGGTACATCAATAAAATTTGATTCATAACACACTAAGGAAAGAAAAGTACCTTTCTTTTCGCGCCATTTCTTGTACTTGATGCAGTCCTTTTTCAAATGTCCCTGTTTCCTACAGAAGAAGCACTTTATTTGCCTTTTGTCAGTCACTTTGGCTGACACTTTCATTTTCTTCTTCTTAACAGGAATATGATGACTGGTACCGCCGACCTCTTTATGTCCTTTTCCCTTATGAGAGGTGAGATAAACGCTCTCTTGCCTCTCTTGTTTTATTCTCTGCTCCTCATCAACACACATGGCTAGAAGTTGATTCATAGTCCATTTTTCTGTATGTGTGTTGTATGAGATCTTAAATGGTGCATACTCCATAGACAGAGAATTAAGAACAAAGTGTACAAGAAAAGTCTCTGACATGTCTACTTCCAATGATTTTAATTGGGCAGCGATGTCACGTAATTCCATAATGTGCTCGCGTATGCCACCATTATCATTATACTTTAAGGAAGCAAACCTTGATATTAAGGTGCTGGCTAGGGCTTTCTTTGAACTCACAAATTGCTCTTCTACTGCTGTTAAGAATTCTTTTGCAGTTTTGCAATCAGGAATAGAGCCCCTTATCTTTCTGGAGATATGATTTTGTATGAGTAAAAGACTTAAGCGGTTTGACCGCTCCCACCTCTCATACAACTTTTTCTCCTCTGGCGTAGTTTCCTCCGTGGGGATAGGTGGCATGTCCTCACGAAGTGCCAAATCAATATCCATGCACCCTAAAGTAAATGTCAGTCTTTCTTTCCATTCCGAGAAATTTGAACCATTAAGTATTGGGATGGATGATGTGGATTGTGAAAAAACTGTCGGAAACAAAGCTGCAAAACATATGCTTACTATCAATATGCATGCTATAATTACGCTAAAACCTTATCTAAATCACTGACCCATATTAGCAATTTAGTAAGTAAATCAAAATTAACTTTACAAGATTTACCCCTTTACGATAAAACTAATGCATTAAGTATGATATTTAATGAACTTTATATATCTAGTTAGAAAAATCTAAAGAATAACAGCCAGATCAGCTCCAGATCGGTGGTGGAGCACTAGGCTCACTTAAGTACCAGCCTTTCTTAGGCACGTATGCCTTTTTGACAAGCTTTTCTTAGACACCATTATTCAATGGATAAAATTTTACTAGATATTGTTCAATATTAATGAAGAATTCAAGGCCTTTGGGCAACAAGATTTCATCATAAATATCATACTAATAACATTATTTCATCCCATCATTAACTTTGTATAATGACTTCCCTTTGGGGCTGGTTCATTATATATGATGCAACTATTCAATTTCATGAGATGGTGATAAAAGATTCTTTATTGATTAAATTAAATTAAAGCATTCTAAAATTTATGGGATGCTTTGGCTCGTCACCATAAATATGCAAAAAATTAATCATTTATATGTCTTTTCCTACATAAGATGCTTTGGCTCGTCTCATGCATATATCACCCTTTTATCATGAAAATATGAATAATATAAACAATCATTTATCATCATAAAAAAATAAAAAGCATATAAATTGATCATTTATGTAATAAATTCATTACAGGGACCAATATGTAATAATTAGTGTACCATTTTGTAATGAATCCTAAGTACAGGATCAAATAAATATACTTTAGGACCTTTCTGTAATTTAACTTCCGGCTGGGGACCATAGATAAAGTTCGGAAGCCCTTTTGTCAGAATAATATATTTATCGGGGCTTAACTGTAAAATGCCCAATTTAAGTCAAAAGAATTTGGGTTGCGGGTTGCGGGTCAAACCCAATAACCCGAAACCTATTAATCCTTCACCTCTTTATATATATTTAAATGGATTCGAAGTTCGGGTTGGATTCCATGCCCGAAACCCGAAATCCATCTCTTCATCTTCCCCAAACGAAACGAGGAGAAGGGGGCCAAAACCAGTGGCCCCTTCTCTCCTAAACAACGGCGGCGCAACCGCCGCCGCCGGCCGTAGGCACGGCCGCAGGCCGCGGGGCGGCCACAAGGCGGGGCCGGAGGCCGTGGGTCGGCCGTGGAGGCCGCGGGGTTCGGCCGCAGGGTGCGGCCGCAGCCCGCGGTCACGGGCCGCAGGGGCGTCGGCCGCAGGCCTTGCTGCGGGCGCCGTGGGAGGCGCGGCTAGCGCCGCTGGCAGCGGCCGGGGCCGCTTAGTGGCGGGCCGCAGGCCATGGCGGCCGAGTCCTCCCTTTCCTCCTTTTTTTTTTTATTTCCTTACCTCCGCCCGCGGTGGCCATGGCGGCCACGGGGAGCCGCAGCCGCTGCGGGCTAGCCGGGACGGCGGGCCGCAGTGGCTACCGGGGAGTCGGGCCGCTGGACGGTGGCCCTGTTGGCCACCGGTTGGACGGGGAGGGCTCTCCCTTCCTCCCTTTCTTGAACAAGAGTGGAAGAAGGGGAAAATTGGTGATAGTCCCACATCGGCCAGATAAAAATATTTCCGATGTTTAAATAACATCGCTTTCTCTACTTTTCTGTCCGCCAGATTCAATAGGTATAGTTTATTTTGGAATCTAATCCACCTGCTCTAATACCATTGATGGAATGATTAATCTTAATGAGTCATAAATCATACCTTGATTTGCTAAATCCATCGGGATTAAACTTTGGAATGCGTGCGCAGCCTCGATCACCGATGATCTGAACAAAGATTAGCGAGAGATCTTCTGGAGAGAGAGCCCTTAATGCGTGCTTTAGAGAAGGGGTCTAACAGGCTATTTATAGCCCTCTCCAGGGACCAAACGCTGCAGGTGGTTACACCCGTGAAGAGTCACCCCCCATCAAGGTAACCCTTCACTACTGTGAAAATACCTTAATGCCCTTGTGATTATCAGGATTTACGAAATTCAAGGGACACTTATCAAACGTGGGTTCTAATTAAACGGGATCAGGGTTTAATTAAAACGGGATCCAACAAGGATGGCCAGTGCTCTCCCACCGAATCCACCCAATGACAGTGGATGAGTCGCCCTCCAAGATGATCGAGCTAGCCCGCAATACCCGCCGCGCATGGCAAAGGCCGGCCCAGGCAGCTCGCAACTCCACCTCTGGCACTGATATGTCGAAGAGCCGGCAACCGCCCGCTGCCACAACCCTTGAGTGAGGGTCTCGTATGACGAAGCCTGCACCGCCTCGTGTACCACTGTCTAGTACTGAACCATCAAAATTGACCTTGAGGAAATTCGGGGGTGGGGGCTCCCAGGTGAAGAACACCATCCGAAGAACTGCCTGAGCAGAGAAGGAACACCAGGTGTCCCGAGCTATCAAGGTCGTATCTGAAGGGCTGGTAGGTCTGGACTCCATCGCTAGTACTCGAGCAGACTCCGCAACAAACCTCGGCGACATCCTACGCTCACCAAAGGTACGAGCATTCCTTGCCAACCAGATCTGGTGGGCGGTGCAAGTCACTCGGATAGCCTCCTGACATGTCCGGGGACTAGCCAGCCACTGACGTATCATCTATAGGAACAGTCTCCTCTCCCGCCACACCTCCTCTGGGATACCCGTCCACTGCCATGTCAACCTCGCCCAAAAGCATCCAAATAGTACATGGTCAACTGACTCATCTGCACCGCAGGCCCCACACTCCGCAGGGATCTCCAAACCACGTCGGCTCAGCACTGTTCTCGTCGGAAGGCGGTCCCACATCACCTTCCATAGAAAAAGTGCTGCTCTCGGATGAAGCCTAGACCTCCAAATCCAGGCACCGTCCCATCCACTCTCATGCTCGCACTGAATCACCCGGGCCAGATCACCCAGCCTAACACTGGCCCTGCATGAAGTGCTCCAAATCCTGACATCTGGGCCCTCGCATCCTGGTACTGGAAGAGAAAGGATCCTCTCGGCTAGATGTGCCCCGAACAACTAATGGAGTCTGTCCACGTCCCACTCTGCCCTCCCTGGTGCTAAGAGGTCGCACACCCGGAGCCCCACTGCTGCCTCGAAATCCACCGTCGTCGGCCAATATCTCAAGGGAAAGGTATCTACCCACGGATCATCAGTCACAACAATGGTCCGGCCATCGCCCATCAGCCACCTGGTATGAGCTAACACGGTCGGCAGGTACCTCCCAATCTCGCGCCACATGAAAGAGATACGGCGACCACGCCGTGCCACCTCAGGGCTCCCTCGGCTATATCTAGCTGCCATCACCCGACTCCAAAGCCCATGTGGCTCCAACAAAAAGCGAGCTGCATGCCATGCAATGAGAGTCTCACGCCGCTCCAGAAGGGACTGAACTCCCAGACCACCCTCACTGGTGGGCCGGCATACCCGCTCCCAGGCCACCAAATGTACCCCACGGCCCCCACCATGGGACCCCCAAAGGAAGCTCCGGAGAAGACGTTCAATCTTCAACAGAGTTGTCTTAGGGACCACAGTGTTGGCCATGAGATATACCGGCATGGACCCAAGCACCGATCTGACAAGTGTCAGCCTCCCCATCATGGATAGAGATGATGCCCTCCATCCCTCCAGCCTGCTCTCGACCCGCTGCACCAACCCCGAGCACTCCGCCACTCGTAGCCTCCGGCCTGTGATGGAAACTTCCAGGTAAACCAGAGTCCCCTCCTGCTCGGGCATCTGCAAAATACTCCTGATCTCCTGTCTGACTCTGCTCTCTGTGCTAGGGCTGAACTGGATGGCTGACTTCGTGAAGTTTATTCTCTGTCCGGATGCCGCACAGTAATCTGCCAATACTCTGCGAAGTACACGTGCATCAGAAACCCGCGCCCTAGACAAGAGAAGACAATCGTCAGCAAAAAGTAGGTGAGAGACAGGTCCCGCCCCCGGTGCTGGAACATAGGACTCCAGCTCCCGGCTTGCACACGCCCTCTGGAGGGCATGGGACAATATATCAGAACAAATGATAAATAAGTAAGGGGATAAGGGACATCCCTGCCGCAGCCCCATAGTAGACTCAAAAAACACTGAAGGTGTGCCGTTGACCAAGATAGAGAACTTTGGCCCCTGGACACACCCTAGGACCCATCCAATCCATCGCCTGTGGAAGCCATAAGCCTCCAGTGCCCTCCGGAGAAAGCTCCATCTGATCCTGTCATAAGCCCTCTCCATATCCAGCTTGACTCCCATCAAACTGTCCCGCTTCGATGCTCGCTGGAGATCCCACATCATCTCCTGAGCCATCATAACGTTGTGGAAAATGTTCCTCCCCGCAATGAAAGCCCCCTGCTCTTGGCTGATGATGCCCGACAGTAGGGGCTTTATCCTGCCCACCATAATCCTCGCCACAACCTTGTACAAGGTTGTGCACAAACTGATGGGCCTAAAATGATCCGGCTCTACCGCCTCTTGGCGCTTCGGAATGAGTGTAATGAAGGTGGCCTTCCAATCCTCAGGCATGGCTGCCTGAGTGAAGAAACACTGAACAGCCTCAATCACAGCTCTCCGAATGATACCCCAATATCTACGAAAGAAGAAAGGGGGGAACCCATCTGGTCCTGGAGCTTTGTCCGCCGCCAGAGCCCAGACTGCCTCCTGCACCTCCTCCGCCGACACCGGCCGAACCAGGGTCGTATTCTCGTCATCTGCAATACCTACATCAACCCTCGGAAAGTGGTCATCAACACCAGGGCCTCCATCCTCAGTCCATCTGGCGCGGAAAAAGTCAAGTAGAACCTGTCCAACGGCAGGCTCACCCTCCACTCGGTGACCAGACCCATCACGCAGTGAGTGGATCATACTCCGCTGTCGCCGAATAACAGTCGTCCGATGAAAGAACCTAGTGTTGCGATCACCCTCGTTTACCCATTGGACCCGAGATTTCTGTCGCCAGAAAATCTCATGCTGCCGTAGCAGTGAGTGGTGCGTCGCAAGAAGCCCCCGAAGATGAGTCATGTCATTCTCCGGGAGTGCACCCCGTAGGTCTTCTCTCCTCTGTAGTTCCGTAATCTCCTCCTCAACCCCCTCCAATCTCCGGAAAATATCGCCCACTACCTCGCGGTTCCAACGGCGAAGCCGCCGTTTGGTCAACTCGAGTTTGCGTGAGACTCGCCGCATCGCATCCCCCCGCACCGGAACACGCCACGCATCGCGAACGATGTCCCAAGACTGGGGGTACGAAAGCCAAATCTTCTCGAAGCGAAATGGGCTATGATGACCCGATACCGATGAGGTCGAAATCAACAAGGGGCAATGATCTGATGCAATCCGGGGTAAGTGACTAACTCGGCAGGTAGGGAAGCGAAGGATCCAGTCTGGGGAAGCAAAGGCCCTATCTAGCCGCTCCCAAACCCTAGCACCGCCGGGTTGATTGTTGCACCAGGTTGTTGCCCAGATAGACAACCCAAGAGGGGGGGTGAATTGGGTTTTAAAATAATTTTGCAATTAAAACGTTTGAGGATGACTAATTAATACTTTTGCAAGATGATTAATTAGTTGCTATGTGCTGTGAGTGAAATGAGAGTGAGAGAGAGAGACATAAGCAATCACAAACACAATGTTTATAGTGGTTCGGAGCTAACCCTTGCTCCTACGTCCACTCCCCAAGTCTCACTTGGGAATTCACTATAACCCCTTGGATTACAGCCGGTTGTTTTACAAGCTCACAACCCAACTTGTTGTTTTACGAGCTCACAACGAACTCGGTCGGTTTTTCCAGGCTCACCGACTAGAACCACCCCGATTGTTTTTCCGGGATCACAATCGAACCCTTACACGTTGGTTTTACCCTCGGCTCACCAACCAACCTCTACACTCTTGATTCAATCCCCTGATTGAATCAAGCAAAGACAAGATGGAAAGAACAAGGACAAACAGAAAAACAGAGTTTCTAAAAAAATAGATATACAGCAATATAAACTAGAGAGAAGTTAAGAGCCCTCAAACACGTTTGAGTTAGAGTAGAGTAGGGCTTCTTGAACTGTGAGTCTCCTCTTGAATGTCTGGTCGACTTGAAGGCAGGAGGTGACTTCTTTAAATGCTGGAAAGAGGTAGCTGGATGGAGTTAATGGCGCTCTTCCTTCTTTTCTGTTGAAAACCAGTTGGCAGAGATAGGATGCGTGATTTCTTTGAGTGGAATAGTGCTTCTCTGCCTTGCTATAGTCCTCTGTGGCTATTTAAGCCATCCCCCACGGAACTAGCCGTTAGACACCTTTTTCTGTCCGTTCTGCACACTCTGCACATCCTGACAATATGTCCGTTGGGGTCGGAGTCGACTCGCGCAATCTGGAGTCGACTCGGCTGTAGCGGGAGTCGACTCATACTTTTCTGGAGTCGGCTCGGCAACTGTTCCGGATTTGAATTAAAGTGACCTCCGCGACTGGGAGTCGACTCGACTTAACCCGGAGTCGACTCGCCAACTTCTGGAGCTGACTTGCCATTTTCGGAGTCAGCTCATCCCATGAAGTCCATGGAGCTAATTTTTCAACTTGGCCCACTCGAGTCGACTCGACAATCCTGGGAGTCGACTCGGCGCTCAGAGCTCGAACTCCCGATCTTCTGTCTTTTGGCTCGTCCAGTCTTGGAGTCGACTCGAACTGTTCCGGAGTCGACTCGGCTCTCAGTTTCCGAAACACAGCCTTCTGCCTTTTTGATGTAGCGCTGTCTTGGAGTCGACTCGAGCTGTCTGGGAGTCGACTCGGCTCTCAGAGACAATAATTCGGTCTTCTGTCTTTTTGGGGTCGCGCTGTCTCGGAGTCGACTCGCGCATTGCGGGAGTCGACTCGGATCTCAGAGTCCGAAAACTGCTCTCTGACTTTTGCCTTGTGTACCACTGAGAGTCGACTCTCGCTTTCTTTGGAGTCGACCTGCCAACCATCGGAGTCGACTCGCGTTCCACAGGAGTCGACTCGAATCTCAGGGTCGAAAATCGCTCTCTGACTTTTCTGTCTGTAACTCCTTGGAGTCGACTCATACTACTCCGGAGTCGACTCGGTAATCATCGGAGTCGACTCGCGCACTTCAGGAGTCGACTTGCTGACAGATTTTGAGTTGAGTCTTTCTGTTCGTCTGTCAGTTCTCAGTCGGAGTCGACTCGTAATGATCCGGAGTCGACTCGAGCCCGTGCCAGTGATTCTGATACGCTTGGAGTCGACTCGTAATATCCCGGAGTCGACTCGAGTCTCAGACTTTGGTTCAAACTGACTTCTTAACTTATCCAAAATATCTTGAACCAAGTCTAGAAACACTTAGACAAGATTTTCACTGAAACACTCAATTGAATTTATTAGTAAACAAAAGATATACTCAATTGTTTGAGCTCATCAAAATCAAATAGGGTTTTAATCAGTCACTCCACAATCTCCCCCTTTTTGATGATGACAAAACATTGAGTATATGTAAAGTGAATTGCTCAATAAACAAGGAAATGAAATCTATAAATGAATTCAAGTGTCTGGTTTTTTAATTTATCCAAACTTGAAAGGTGTGAAACAATAAATTTTGGAGTTAAAGCTCCCCCTTTCATTTGGAATTATATAAGCCTTCATGTCATGCACTCAATTGTTTGGCTTATATATATTTAATGATTTGACTTTCTTAAAAATTCAGATTCTCCCCCTCAACATATGCATTCTACTTTGTTTTGATTCTCTGAATTTGCTTTTAATGCATTGAAGTTTTTGAACTGAAATTTTTGGTTTTTAGAGGAAAATTCTGTCAATTTGTTCTTGAGTAGGATTCAACTAATCTCCGAATATCCCTTGAATAGATTCTGGAGATTACTCCATTAGGAGCCCCAACAGAGAGATAATGAGCCTCGAGGTACCAAATCCACTAAGAACAAATTATGTTTTAATTTTTGATTTCTTTTATGTTGATTCCATTTACATATCTATTAAATATTTCTCCCCCTTTTTGTCATCGTATCAAAAAGGAAGTGAGTATAACACGCAATCAATTAGAGAGCAAATTGCACAAAATTGAAGAGAATATGTCTACTCATTGTGTTGATGTGTATGTAAATACATTTGTGAATACAATAAGTAAAGCAAAAAGAATACATGTCAAAATACAAAAAGATATCTAAGGCTTCCTCGAGGAGGATGCGGCTCCCCGGGGCATGCGCTCTGCAAGTAGTGTGACTGCATTGGTGACGTGCTCGAGCTGTCGGATAATGGCCGAGGTGGCCCTGCTATGTGTCGTATCGAGCTCGATCACCGACTGCTGAAGTGTGTCAAGCTTGGCGATGAGCACATTCGCCAAGCGCTCGGCCCCCTGGGTAGTGGTGCCCATGTCGTGTCGCATGTCATCACGCATCTTCCGAGTGGTGCTCGTGACTTCGCTCATGCTGTGGAACTGGGCTTGGATCAGGCTCCTTACATTGTAGATCTCTTCTCGCACATGGGCCGTCATCTCAGTCACGGCTGACAGGGAAGGGACCAACGCTGAAGAAGGTGCAGGAGAGGGAGCAGGCACTGAACCTCGGAGCTCCCTATGCAGGTCATCCCGGAGATCTCTAACTATCTCCTGCCGCAACTCCCGGAGCTGCTCAGGAGAGATCCGGACCTCCATGGGCTGAGTAGGTGGAGCTGAGGAGGAGGGTCCGGCAGAGGTCGTGGGAGCAGAGGTAGAGGGAAAGGTAGGATAGTCTGAGTCTGGGTCAGGACTGGGAAAATGTCTGGTGGTATGTGTGGAGGTGGATGATTTTCTAACCCAGGTTCCCTCGACTTTCCGAAACCCCATCCTGTGTAGGGTTTCCGGACGCATGCGATCTGTCCATCGCAATGCGCGAGAGGGTTCCCCCTCAGGAATGGGAATCTCGGCCTCCCTAAATAGAAGAGTGAACATCATGCCTTAGGGGAGGGTGAGCCTAGGTCTATCTAGTGGCTCACATAGATATCTATAAATCATCTTAGGAAAGTTGATTGGGGTGTCCTGGAGGATGTAGAACATAAGAGCTAGGTCTCTCTCAGATACAAAATCGAAGCGGCCAGTCTTCGGGAAGAGGGACCTAGAGATGATACTCAAGAGGAGCCGCATCTCAACTGAAAGTGAGCTAGCGGACACCTCTTCTAAGGGGGACTGAGGTGGATGTCCTAGAATGGCCGTAAGGGCCTCAGTCCTATCCTCGGGGTGTGTGGGAGCCACCCCTACTTGTGGAAGATGGAGGACCTGAGCAATGATATCCTCCGAAATTAACAATGGGACACCGGCTACCATGCCCTCGATACCCCCATCGCCCCTATGTACAGTACCGTAGAACTCCCTAACTAGGCCAGGGTATGTGGGGAGATCTAGGGAACAAAAATACTCTAAGCCCTGGGCCCGCAGTCTCTCTCCTATAGTAAAGCCCTCCCCGGAGAGATAGTCGAAATCGACGTATCTCCCGGTGGAGACCGCCTTCCCGGCGCACGGCCTCGAGGGAACCTCCCTCGGCGGGGAACGAGCCAGAGGTTGTGGCCTCGCGGGATCGTTCCGAGCCTTGGAACGCCGCTCGGCACTGGTCGCGGGTTGGGGTCTCTTCCGGACAACGGCTTTACGAGGCATTTTGACCTAGGAAAGAGGAAGGAACCTAAAGAGGCGAGGAAGATGGACGGGAAAAAAACCTTAAAGTCGGCCGGAGACGCTCTAGGAGTCGGCTCTAGGGCTTGTGAACAGTGGCGGCGGTGAATAGAAGTGTTGAGTAAACGATGAAGTTAGGGTTAAAAAATCGGATCCCGACTGCGAGTCGACTCCTCTGAGTCACGAGTCGACTCGACCTCGAGTCGACTCCAAAGTATGCGCAAGTCGACTCTCCTTATGCGCCTATTGACCTCGAGTCGACTCCCGACTGTATGCGAGTCGACTCTCCGTTACGAGCCGACTCTGAAACTTGCTCGAGTCGTCTCGAACTCTGGCACGCACCTAAAAATCATGCTATGTTCGTGCCGAATGAGGGAAAATCACTAAGTTATGATCTGATTTGATGATCATTGTAAAGAAACTCTAAATTAGCCACAATCTAATTATCAAAATCAATGAACTAGTGGAAAATACCACTAGGATGGATCAATCACTCCCAATCCCCTCCTAAGCACACTAAATCTCTCTTCACTTAAGGGTTTTGTAAAAATGTCAGCTAATTGATCATCAGTGCAAACAAATTAAAGTGTCACATCACCATTCAGTACATGATCTCTTATGAAGTGATGTCTTATCTCAATATGTTTAGTTCTTGAATGCTGAATTGGATTTTTAGTTAGATTAATGGCACTTATATTATCACAATTAATGGAAATTTTATCTTGTTTAATGCCATAATCTTGCAATTGTTGTTTGATCCACAAGATTTGAGCACAACAACTCCCGGCTGCAACATATTCAGCTTCAGCAGTAGATAATGCAACCGAGTTTTGTTTCTTGCTAAACCATGAGATTAAGTTTTCTCCTAGGAATTGACATGACCCGCTGGTGCTTTTTCTATCAAGTTTACATCCAGCAAAGTCTGAATCTGTGTATCCTATTAAGTTTAGGCTAGATTCTTTAGAATACCATAACCCTATATTCTTTGTTCCTATTAGGTATTTAAAGATTCTCTTGACTGCAATTAGATGAGATTCCTTAGGATTAGACTGATATCTAGCACACATGCAAACACTAAACATGATATCAGGTCTACTTGCAGTAAGATACAATAAAGATCCTATCATACCTCTATATAGTTTCTGATCTACAGATTTACCTGATTTATCTTGGTCTAATTTGCATGATGAGCTCATGGGGGTGCTGATTGACTTGTTCCCCTCCATATCAAACTTCTTAAGCATCTCCTTGATGTATTTAGCTTGATTGATGAAGATGCCTTCTTCAGATTGTTTGATTTGAAGCCCGAGAAAATAATTCAGCTCTCCCATCATGCTCATTTCAAATTCACTCTGCATCAAGTCAGCAAATTCTTCGCAGAGGCGATTGTTAGTAGCACCGAAAATAATATCATCAACATAAATCTGCACTAACAACATATCTTTGTTTTTCTTCTTTAGAAACAATGTTGTATCTACATTACCCCTAGAAAACTCATGTTCTAATAGGAATTTGCTAAGCCTCTCATACCATGCTCTAGGTGCTTGTTTCAAACCATAAAGTGCCTTGTTCAATTTATATACATGATTAGGGTATTGATGATTTTCAAAACCAGGAGGTTGTTCTACATATACCTCCTCATTAATATACCCATTTAAGAATGCACTTTTTACATCCATTTGAAATAATTTGATGTCCTTAGAGCATGCAAATTCTAGTAAAAGTCTAATTGCCTCAAGTCTAGCTACAGGAGCAAAGGTTTCATCAAAATCTATACCTTCTTCTTGATTATAACCCTTTGCTACTAGTCTAGCCTTATTCCTTATTACAATTCCATTTTCATCAAGTTTATTTTTATAAATCCATTTGGTACCTATAATTGAATATTCAGTAGGTCTTTCAACTAGATTCCATACTTTGTTTCTAGTAAATTGGTTTAATTCTTCTTGCATTGCATTTATCCAATTTACATCTTTTTCAGCTTCTTCTATGTGTTTGGGCTCAAAATGTGAAACGAAAGCTAGATGATTGTTTAAGTTCCTAAGAGATGCTCTAGTCCTAACAGGTTGAGATGGATCATCTAGAATTAATTCCTTAGGATGCCCGTGAGCAAACCTCCAAGCCTTAGTCAGCCCATGATCCATAATAGCCTCTTGGCTTGATGATGCATTTCCAATTAATTTTTGATTATCATCTTGTAATGTCATCTCATCTATCTTCTCTTCAGGAATTTCACTATCATCATCAAAATTAACTCTCTTGCTAGAAGAGATATCACTAAAATCATCAAAAACAACATGTATGGATTCTTCTATAACTAGGGTTCTTTTATTAAAGATTCTATAGGCTTTACTAGTTGTGGAGTATCCCAAGAATATACCCTCATCAGATTTAGAGTCAAATTTTTCTAGATTATCTTTTCCATTATTATGAATAAAACACCTACATCCAAAAATATGAAAATAGTTCACTTTTGGTTTTCTGTTTTTCCAAAGTTCATAAGGTATTTTCTTTATGATGGGTCTTAATAAAACTCTATTTAATATATGACAAGAAGTATTGACGGCTTCTCCCCAAAAGTACTTAGGGAGGTTACTTTCACACAACATAGTTCTAGCCATTTCCTCTAGAGTTCTATTTTTTCTCTCCACAACTCCATTTTGTTGTGGTGTCCTAGGTGCAGAAAAATTGTGTGTTATCCCCTTTTTACTACAAAACTCATCAAATAAATGATTTTCAAATTCGGTACCATGGTCACTTCTAATAGCTATTACTGAAGTATCTCTAGCATTTGTTACTTCTTTATGAAATTTCTTGAAAATTGAAAATGCTTGATCCTTATGGCCTAAGAACATGACCCAAGTATATCTAGAATAATCATCTACGATAACTAGACCATATTTATTTCCACCTAGACTTGTGGTTCTAGTTGGTCCGAATAGGTCCATGTGTAGTAGTTCTAGAGGTCTAGAGGTAGAGACACAATTTATAGATTTAAAGGAGTTCCTTGATTGTTTGCCAAATTGACATGCTTAACATATTTTATTCTTTTCAAACTTTAATTTTGGCAAACCTATCACAGAATCTCTTTTAACTAGTTTAGATATGGTGTCCATGCTTGCATGACCTAACTTACGGTGCCATAACCAACTAGCATCATTATCCTTAGTTTCATTAACAACTAAACATGGGTTGTATTTGGCAAGATCCTCAAGGTCTACAACATACACATTTCCACATCTTATTCCTTTAAAAACTAAACTATTGTCATTTGGGTTTGTTATGATGCATAGTGATGGTTTAAACATAACATTATAACCTCTATCACATAATTGACTAATGCTTAATAAATTATGCTTAAGACCATCAACATATCGAACATTATCAATAAAAGTTGAAGGGATAATTTGTACTTTACCTATACCAATGATGTGACCTTGGTTATTGTCTCCAAAAGTCACAACACCTCCCTTCTTAGCTTCAAGGGTGAAGAATTGATCCTTGTCACCCGTTATGTGTCTTGAGCAGCCACTATCCAAGTACCAACAATTTTTGTCGACCTTGGCTGCAAGACACTCCTACACAAGCAAATCATATAATCTTAGGTACCCAAGTTTTCTTGGGTCCTTCATGGTTAGTAATGTTGGTTCCTTTTGGAACCCAAACCCTCTTAATTTTTCTTTTAGTTTTCACTTTCCTATAATTACACACATTTGCTTTATGTCCTAAAGTTCCACAACAAAAGCAGGTTATTTTCTTAGTTTTACTTTCCCCTGCTTTAACAAAGAAGTTACTAAGAAGTTTTTGCTTATGTTTAGGTTTATACCCTAAACCCGCTCTATTGAATACCGCTCGTTGACTATTAAGTATCATATTCAATTTTTCTGAACTATATGTAAATTTTTCAACCAAGGGTTTGTATTTTTCAAGTTCTTTAGTTAGTGTTTGTTTTTCTGCTTTTAGATCATTTAGTTCTTTTGTGAGACTCTCATTTATATGTTTATTATTTTTGGGTTCTAATGTTTCTTTGTTCAGCCTTTCATTTTCTTTAGTTAAGGTATTATTCTTTTGTATCAAGATTTGGTTGCTTGTTTTAAGTTCTGCATTTTCTTTGATAAGAACATCTTTATCCTTAACTAATGAATCATACTTACGGAGATGAGTTTGGTTAGTTACTTTTAGTTCTTTGTTTTTAACGTTTATTATTTTGTATTCATCCATTAATTCATTGAAAGCATCATATAATTCATCGAAAGTAAAATCTAAATGTGGTGCGGATGTTACCTCATTTTTATTGGCCATAAAGCAGAAATTGGCCTTTTCTCCTTGTTCCTCATCCGATGATGATGATGATGTGTCGGAGTCCGATAGGGTGGTGACAAGGGCTTTCTTCTTCTTGTACTTGCTCCCCTTCTTCAGTAAAGGACACTCAGCTCTGATGTGTCCCGGCTTCTTGCACTCATAACATCCAATCCCCTCATTTTTCCTTTCCTTACCTTTATCCTTTCGATAGAAATTTGAGGGGCCTCTCCTTTGATGAAAGGACTTCTTTTGGTTGATGAATCTTCTGAACTTACGTACGAGAAGAGCCTCATCATCCTCTCCCTCGTGATCTTCTTCTTCACTGCTGCTACTGCAAGACAAGTCTTTGTTAGATGATGTAGATTTGAGAGCTATTACCTTTTTCTTATGGGAGGACTCTTCTTCGCTGTGTTGCTTCATTGTTAGCTCGTGCGTCATTAGGGATCCAAGAAGCTCCTCAAGTGGTAGCTTGTTCAAGTCCTTGGCTTCTTGGATTGCCGTCACCTTGGCTTTCCATGACCTTGGTAGACAGCGAAGAATCTTCCTGACAAGATCACTGTTAGTATAGTTTTTGCCAAGGCTTTTTAGGCCATTGACAATGTCAGTAAATCTAGTGAACATGCAAGTGATTGTTTCATTAGAATCCATCTTAAATAGTTCATACTTATGAACCAATATGTTTATTTTGGATTCTTTGACTTGATTCGTGCCCTCATGGGTCACTTCAAGTCTATCCCAAATCTCTTTTGCAGAATTGCAAGTAGAGACTCTATTGAATTCATTCCTATCTAATGCACAGTAAAGCACATTCATTGCTTTGGAATTGAGTTGTGCCTTTCTCATGTCATGGTCATCCCAATCCTTTTCGAGTTTGGGTACAGTGACACCCTCTACATAGATGAATGGGATGTATGGTCCATTTACTACAATGGTCCACATCTCATAGTCTTGGGCTTGGATAAATATTCTCATCCTAGCCTTCCAATATGAGTAGTCGGATCCATTAAAGAATGGGGGTCTTTGGGTGGACTGACCCTCAATGTGGGAAGATCCAAATGGGGTTGTCATTTTGATCTTTTACTCTTAGGGTATAAGAGTTTAGGCTCTGATACCACTTGTTGCCCAGATAGACAACCCAAGAGGGGGGGTGAATTGAGTTTTAAAATAATTTTGCAATTAAAACGTTTGAGGATGACTAATTAATACTTTTGCAAGATGATTAATTAGTTGCTATGTGCTGTGAGTGAAATGAAAGTGAGAGAGAGAGACACAAGCAATCACAAACACAATGTTTATAGTGGTTCGGAGCTAACCCTTGCTCCTACGTCCACTCCCCAAGTCTCACTTGGGAATTCACTATAACCCCTTGGATTACAGCCGGTTGTTTTACAAGCTCACAACCCAACTTGTTGTTTTACGAGCTCACAACGAACTCGGTCGGTTTTCCCAGGCTCACCGACTAGAACCACCCCGATTGTTTTCCCGAGATCACAATCGAACCCTTACACGTTGGTTTTACCCTCGGCTCACCAACCAACCTCTACACTCTTGATTCAATCCCTTGATTGAATCAAGCAAAGACAAGATGGAAAGAACAAGGACAAACAGAAAAATAGAGTTTCTAAAAAAACAGATATACAGCAATATAAACTAGAGAGAAGTTAAGAGCCCTCAAACACGTTTGAGTTGGAGTAGAGTAGGGCTTCTTGAACTGTGAGTCTCCTCTTGAATGTCTGGTCGACTTGAAGGCAGGAGGAGACTTCTTTAAATGCTGGGAAGAGGTAACTGGATGGAGTTAATGGCGCTCTTCCTTCTTTTCTGTTGAAAACCAGTTGGCAGAGATAGGATGCATGATTTCTTTGAGTGGAATAGTGCTTCTCTGTCTTGCTACAGTCCTCTGTGGCTATTTAAGCCATCCCCCACGGAAACTAGCCGTTAGACACCTTTTTCTGCCCGTTCTGTACACTCTGCATATCCTGACAATATGTCCGTTGGGGTCGGAGTCGACTTGGCTGTAGCGGGAGTCGACTCATGCTTTTCTGGAGTCGGCTCGGCAACTGTTCCGGATTTGAATTAAAGTGACCTCTGCGACTGGGAGTCGACTTGACTTAACCCGGAGTCGACTCGCCAACTTCTGGAGTTGACTTGCCATTTTCGGAGTCGGCTCATCCCATGAAGTCCATGGAGCTAATTTTTCAACTTGGCCCACTCGAGTCGACTCGACAATCCTAGGAGTCGACTCGGCGCTCAGAGCCCGAACTCCCGATCTTCTGTCTTTTGGCTCGTCCAGTCTTGGAGTCGACTCGAACTGTTCCGGAGTCGACTCGGCTCTTAGTTTCCGAAACACAGCCTTCTGTCTTTTTGATGTAGCGCTGCCTTGGAGTCGACTCGAGCTGTTTGGGAGTCGACTCGGCTCTCAGAGACAATAATTCGGTCTTCTGTCTTTTTGGGGTCGCGCTGTCTCGGAGTCGACTCGCGCATTGCGGGAGTCGACTCGGATCTCAGAGTCCGAAAACTGCTCTCTGACTTTTGCCTTGTGTACCACCGAGAGTCGACTCTCGCTTTCTTTGGAGTCGACCTACCAACCATCGGAGTCGACTCGCATTCCACAGGAGTCGACTCGAATCTCAGGGTCGAAAATCGCTCTCTGACTTTTCTGTCTGTAACTCCTTGGAGTCGACTCATACTACTCCGGAGTCGACTCGGTAATCATCGGAGTCGACTCGCGCACTTCAGGAGTCGACTTGCTGACAGGTTTTGAGTTGAGTCTTTCTGTTCGTCTGTCAGTTCTCAGTCGGAGTCGACTCGTAATGATCCGGAGTCGACTCGAGCCCGTGCCAGTGATTCTGATACGCTTGGAGTCGACTCGTAATATCCCGGAGTCGACTCGAGTCTCAGACTTTGGTTCAAACTAACTTCTTAACTTATCCAAAATTTCTTGAACCAAGTCTAGAAACACTTAGACAGGATTTTCACTGAAACACTCAATTGAATTCATTAGTAAACAAAAGATATACTCAATTGTTTGAGCTCATCAAAATCAAATAGGGTTTTAATCAATCACTCCACAATCTCCCCCTTTTTGATGATGACAAAATATTGAGTATATGTAAAGTGAATTGCTCAATAAACAAGGAAATGAAATCTATAAATGAATTCAAGTGTCTGGTTTTTTAATTTATCCAAACTTGAAAGGTGTGAAACAATAAATTTTGGAGTTAAAGCTCTCCCTTTCATTTGGAATTATATAAGCCTTCATGTCATGCACTCAATTGTTTGGCTTATATATATTTAATAATTTGACTTTCTTAAAAATTCAGATTCTCCCCCTCAACATATGCATTCTACTTTGTTTTGATTCTCTGAATTTGCTTTTAATGCATTGAAGTTTTTGAACTGAAATTTTTGGTTTTTAGAGGGAAAATCTGTCAATTTGTTCTTGAGTAGGATTCAACTAATCTCCGAATATCCCTTGAATAGATTCTGGAGATTACTCCATTAGGAGCCCCAATAGAGAGATAATGAGCCTCGAGGTACCAAATCCACTAAGAACAAATTATGTTTTAATTTTTGATTTCTTTTATGTTGATTCCATTTACATATCTATTAAATATTTCTCCCCCTTTTTGTCATCGTATCAAAAAGGAAGTGAGTATAACACGCAATCAATTAGAGAGCAAATTGCACAAAATTGAAGAGAATATGTCTACTCATTGTATTGATGTGTATGTAAATACATTTGTGAATACAATAAGTAAAGCAGAAAGAATACATGTCAAAATACAAAAAGATATCTAAGGCTTCCTCGAGGAGGATGCGGCTCCCCGGGGCATGCGCTCTGCAAGTAGTGTGACTGCATTGGTGACGTGCTCGAGCTGTCGGATAATGGCCGAGGTGGCCCTGCTATGTGTCGTATCGAGCTCGGTCACCGACTGCTGAAGTGTGTCAAGCTTGGCGATGAGCACATTCGCCAAGCGCTCGGCCCCCTGGGTAGTGGTGCCCATGTCGTGTCGCATGTCATCGCGCATCTTCCGAGTGGTGCTCGTGACTTCGCTCATGCTGTGGAACTGGGCTTGGATCAGGCTCCTTACATTGTAGATCTCTTCCCGCACATGGGCCGTCATCTCAGTCACGGCTGACAGGGAAGGGACCAACGCTGAAGAAGGTGCAGGAGAGGGAGCAGGCACTGAACCTCGGAGCTCCCTAAGCAGGTCGTCCCGGAGATCTCTAACTATCTCCTGCCGCAACTCCCGGAGCTGCTCAGGAGAGATCCGGACCTCCATGGGCTGAGTAGGTGGAGCTGAGGAGGAGGGTCCGGCAGAGGTCGTGGGAGCAGAGGTGGAGGGAAAGGTAGGATAGTCTGAGTCTGGGTCAGGACTGGGAAAATGTCTGGTGGTATGTGTGGAGGTGGATGATTTCCTAACCCAGATTCCCTCGACCTTCCGAAATCCCATCCTGTGTAGGGTTCCCGGACGCATGCGATCTGTCCATCGCAATGCGCGAGAGGGTTCCCTCTCAGAAATGGGAATCTCGGCCTCCCTAAATAGAAGAGTGAACATCATGCCATAGGGGAGGGTGAGCCTAGGTCTATCTAGTGGCTCACATAGATATCTATACATCATCTTGGGAAAGTTGATTGGGGTGTCCTGGAGGATGTAGAACATAAGAGCTAGGTCTCTCTCAGATACAAAATCGAAGCGGCCAGTCTTCGGAAAGAGGGACCTAGAGATGATACTCAAGAGGAGCCGCATCTCAACTGAAAGTGAGCTAGCGGACACCTCAGTCGCCTCAGTCCCTCCCCAGACGTCGCCTCAGTCGACCAAGCCCATCACCAGACAAGCGTGTCTCGCAGAGAAAACAAATCTCAGGACAGTGGAGCTGTACTAGCCGTTTAAATGAGGACATGAAGGCCGGCTTGGCCGCCCCCTACAATTCCAGGCTAGAATTCTCATGGATCAACAACTGCTCGGTCGGCCTCAAGTACATCCTCCCCCTGGGCCTCGGGAGCTAGCTCAGGCTGGCGGCCTAAATCCCCCAGCTGCTCAACCTCACCAGATACCTCGCACATGACTGCCGCCCTGATGAGTCGCACGACAGCTGGGTGGTCCCCCTCTGCCGTAGCTAAGCCCGTGGAGCAGTCACCACTGGCACCTGCATCCGGGAGACCCTCATGTGGCGCCTCTCCGAGCGGCACCCCTGTCGCCTCATCTCGTGGCGTCAGAGGCTCTACCAGACCTACCTCCAGTGACATCCCTGGGTAACCCCTAGTCTCACATCCCCTAGGGGCAGCCACGTGCTGCTCGCCCAAAGCTTGGGTCGGGGTACCAAACCGGTAGACACCATCAGGCCCTCTCCCAGGGCCCTCAAGTGAATCCCAAGGGTCCCGCCCAGGAGGGGTCTGACCAACAAGCAGGTGGGTCCCCTGCACTGAGACAGGTCCCCGACCTGGAGACCTATACTGGAAAGGGCCAGCTGGCTCCCCGAGATCCAAGGTCAGATCATCCTGGACCTGCAAGTCCTGAGAGTCCTGCGCAGCCCCGAGCCCCAAACACTCAGCTGACTGGGCTTGTAGGCCCCCCACTGATGGTCCACTAGGGTCCCCCTCTAATAGAGCTAGCGGGCCCCGTCCCTACAGCAGGGGCCGTGGTCCAGGCCGGCCACTCCCCCGTAGCCCACGGAGAGCCCGAGAGAGAGACCTCTGGCCTGTCACCACCCGTGCGCCCAACTGGGCCCGCACACCCCCAGCCCGCCGCGAAGACAGGGGTCGCGGCTTGCTGCCCGCGCGCGACCCGCCAACGGCGCGGGGCGCGCCATCGGCCACACCCGACAGCCCGTGGGCCCCGCGCTGGGCTCTGAAGGCCCGGGCTCGGCGGCCCAGCCTAACCGACTGGGCCTGCTTGCCTGGGCCCCTTGGCGGACCAGGGCCCGTCGGGGCCCTGGCCCGCTTTGCGCAGCCCCGGCTCGGCTCGCTGGGCCCAGAGACAATCAGGGTAGTGTCAGCCCCTCGGTCGGCCTCGTCGAGGTCATCGACCGAGTCGACCCAGAGCGGGATAGAGGTATCCCGGTGCGAGCCCTCCCCCCCACCTGCCGGCGATCGTCGCCTGGCGACTTTCGTCGGCTTTTGCCAGCCGTCGGTGTCCACAGGGGACACCGGTAGGGCAACTGGCGATGGCGGTCAGGCGTAGGGCGACTCAGGCCTCGGGTCAGGCACAGACATCTCCGGTCTAGCTACCGGAGAAGGCGGCCGGGACGGGGCCGATCCAGGCACTGGTTGAGTCTCCTTCGACCGTGGTGGTCGAGACTCCCGCGGCGGAGGCCTCCGCCGCGTCGCCACCATCCAGGGGCCAAACACCAGCCCTGGGTTCTCCTCCCCGTCATCGGGGGGCGCCGAAACCGACCCGCCACCTGGGTCCACCGCCACTGGTGGCGGATCCTCCACCCACCCAGGAACCATCGGAAATCGGCAGGCCGCCTCCAAATGGCCCATCCGCCCGCACCGGGGGCAGAGGAGCGGAATGTTTTCGAAGACGAAGGGCTGCCACCGCACCTTCGTCTTCCCCTGGATCTGGATTCCAGGTTTAAGGGGCGTGGAGGCGTCGACTGCAACCTTCACCCGGGCGAACGCCATCGCCCGTCGCTGCTCGGTGACAGCGTCCACGGCGATCGGTCGGCCTGCCCTGCTTGCTATATCCAAGATGGTCGACGGTGTCCAATATTCCGGTGGCAAGCGGGGAAGACGTAGCCACACCTCCACCGGCGACACCGCCTCCTCCCCTGGCTCAAAATCAGGGACCCAGGGAGTCATGGCGAGGAGTTGCCCCCCCACTACCCAGGGTCCCAGATTAAGGGCGCGCTCTCGGTCCGCCGGTGATCGGAAGCGCAAAGCTAGGTAGCCATCCACAAGAGGGACGACCACCACATCTTGGAGCTTGGCCCGGGTAGCCACATCCTTGGCTACCCACTCGGCCGAAACTCGGCGTCCCAGGCTGCGTACCACAACAGCCCTCCCGTCCCACTCCAAGCGAGCCGCCGCAATGGGTTCCTCCCGGAGCGTCACGACCTCCGGGAAGCGGCGGCCAGCCGCTCAATCTCCGCGGCCGTGGGCCACTGAGTCACCCACGGCCCCGGCCTCGACCAGGCACCGGAGTGCTCCCCCCGACCGCCATTGGATACTCCTCCAGAGGGTTTTAGGCTTACCTGAGCCTCTCGCCGTACCTCCCGCTTCCGTCCCTGCCGGCGCCTTCCCCTTCCCCTTCCGATCCATGAAGAGCGTCCTGCGAGATCCGCCTGCGAGGAAAGAGGGGGTTAGCTGGAAACAAAACGCAGAGGTGAGAGCCGGCGAGGAAGGCCGAAGGCGAAGGCGAAAGCCCGCGAGATCCGCCTGCGAGGAAGAACTGAGGACGATAGCCTCCCCCCCTCTGGGTTGTCGGACTGGACCGGTGATGACCTCGCCGAAAGAAACGCCGGCGTAAACTAGCCGTTAAGCACCTCTGAGGGAAAAGCTTCCCCAGAGTTTCTCTCTAAATTGGGCTTTTCGAAAACTTAATTATAAAGCAGTGGAATAAAAGCTTGACAAAAGAATATTAATTTTAATAACTAATTAATAAGTAAATATGCAAGAAATTAATGCAAATGAATCATGCAATACAAACACATAAAATTTATAGTGGTTGGTGCCAACCCTGCACTTATGTCCACTCCTCATCCTTTTTGAGAATTTTACTATAATGTTTTTGGAATAGCAGTCCGATTGTTTTATACAGGCTTACAATCAACCTAGTTGATTTTCATAGGCAATGAACCAAAATCTATACCGATCCTATCCCCAGGCTCAACAAGAGATTGTTTTATCCGAGCTCACAATCAACCCAGTTGATTTTCATAGGCAATCAACTAAAATTTACACAATCCAATTCAAGATTTGGATAGACCTTTTTTCCAAGTTTCAAACTCTAAAACTTGTTATAGCAGAGTATAGAATGAATACAGTGTAAGCACAATAAAGTATAGCTTCTAAACAATAAATACAAAGCAATAAATGGAGCTTGACTCTGTTGGTTGGCTTTAATTGATCTTGAATATACTTCACCAACTCTCACATGTAGAAGGTATGATCTTTCAGTTCTCAATGAATGCACTTTGAATGATTTTCTCATTAAAGCTCTTTCTTTTTGCTTTTCAATTTATGCTCTTTATGCATCTCTTTTTGTTCTATTGGTGTTCCCATATATTTATACCACTTGGAAGTGGTTGGAATACTCTCCTAGTCATTAGCCAGGTTAAAAGAGCCATTGTGAGATAAAAGCAAACGTTTTGACTTACAAAAAAACTAGTCATTACTATTGTTAGACATAGAGGGGTTGACTCGACATTTTCAGAAGTTGACTCGTGATCTTTAGGAGTCGACTCGTGATCTTTAATAATCGACTCATGATCTTCAAGGGTTTACTCAAGCTTGCTATTGCTTTTGCTGCACTCTGTCTTTCTTCTGTCATCATTGTAGAGTCGACTCTCTTAGTTCAAGAGTTGACTCATTTGGTGACAGGATTTGATTCGTTATTTTTTGGGGTTGACTTGTCCGGTGACAAGAATCGACTTGTTATTTTCAGGAGTCGACTCTTCAATAGATTGAGTTTTAATACTTTCTGCTTTTTCATTATAGCCATTCAGGGGTCATCTCACTTGTTTCTAAAATCGACTTTTGTTTGACTAGAGTTAGCATGTTTTTCTCATGGGTCGACTCGCTAATGAGATGAGATTTCCAGTGCTCTATCTTTTGTCAGTAGCTATTCAGTGGTCGACTTGCTTGTCTCTGGGGTTAACTCTTGTTAGACTGGAATCAGCTCTATACTTCATGGGTCGACTTGCCAACACAATAAATTCCACAACTTTCTATCTTTTGAGACTTATATAAGGTCGACTCTCGATTCGCTGGAGTCGGCTCGTGAAAGCATATCAACTAGAGACAATATGCCATGGATCGCAAACGTAGGGTTGACTCTTGAGATAGTTTAGAACAAAATTTTCTGTATTTACATGTGAGCTTCTAAGAATTATTCATAGCCTTCTTGGAGTTCTATTTCTTGATATAGAGCTTCAGATAAATGATCTTCATTTGATAATTATTGAAGGCTTTCTTCTTGGTTTTCTAAAATCAATCAATTAAACTCAAAATAATACATTAGTCATCTTTTTACTTAATTATTTTGCGTCATTAAAATCAACTCTTTAGGCTTAACAATCTCTCCTTTTTGATGATGACAAAACCTTTGAGTTTTAAAAAAAAAAATATAAAAAGTGATAACATCTTTTAGATTGTTAAATTTGCAAAATTCAGATAATAATGTAAGCAAGAATAACATTTAAGTTTATATTGGCAAAAATCAGAAAGTTTAAGCAATAGTAGTATCTCTTAAAACTGAGTTTATATTCACTTTTATTTTTGATTGAAATTACTTTTATCACAAAATTGTTTTTATAAATAATTCTTTTCATTTTTGATGTACAAATATAATTTTTAAAAGAGAATTTCAAATTGTCAATTTTATAGATTTTATATTTAGTTACTTGTTTTTATTGTTTTCATAGCAGTTTATATGCTACCTCTTTATACATATAACTTTACTTTTGTTTTCCATTGATCCTTCTTTTGGTTGACATTTTTTATTTATTCATTTTTGTTTGAACTTTTTTTTCTCTTTTTCACTGTTTTTGTGTCTGATCGAGACTGAGATTGAGGTGTTCAATATTTCTTCAATCACCTTTTTTTTTTTTCCCGGCGAAAACTGTTTGATCACGGAGGATGGTGCAATTCGCGAGGGAAATCCCCAGATTCTGATATATCTTTCGCCTAAAAGAACGATTGATGTTCTTTCCCTCTCCAGACCGCTCGATCGAGGCGCACAGGGTCGAGATTTGGGTTTGTTTGATACGCGTGGAGATGGGACTCGAACGGAAGATGAAAAGGATTCGAACAGGACCGAGCTGCAGATTGGGTTGCCTCCTTCATGGCTCGGCACTCCGGTGAGATTATTTGGATGAAAAATGATGTCCCTACTCCCTTATATCTTTTTTTTTGCTGCTGGCTTGTCGGACTATACTTATGTGAGAACTATATGAAATGCCGTTTTCATAAATAAAAAAATAAATAATAATAATAATAATAATAATAATAATAAATAAATAAATAAATAAATAAATAAATAAGAAGACGAGAAAGAAAGAAAGAAAATTCTAATCTTTCTTGCGCCGGCCTTCTCCCCGAGCAGTGGAGAGGGAGGGCCCACTCATCCCCCAACCGCCGTTGCTCCTGCAACGCCGTTCACGTCGCCGGATCTCTCCCTCGCGGCTCTTCCGGCGCCGTAGAGGCCAGTCCACCTCCGTGGCCACTTCGGCTCTTCCGCCAGTGGCGACCAACCCGAGGATCGTCGACACCGTCCACCTACTGCTCGATATCAAGATGATCATCAAGAAGACGGCCTTCGTCGCCAAGAACAGCCCGAGTTCGAGATGCGCGTCCGTGCCAGCAAAGCCAGCGACTCCAAGTTCACCTTCCACATCATTCCCTCCGACCCCTGCGACGCCTACTGCAAGCAGCGTGTCTCTGAGTTCCGCTCCTTCATCAGACCTTTGACTGCTATATTCCACTAATTAAGTTCGTTTCCCGATTATGTATATTATATTGTTTGTCATTGCAGAATTACTGCAACGATCCTCTTAGGTGATAGATAATATAAGATATTCATTGCCTCTTTATTAGTTAATATTTACCTCTATACACTTGGTATATTTCTATTTGCCAACTTGGTTGGAACGTCAACGAGTCGCATAGAGAATTCCGATCAGTGTCAGAGTTCCTAGTGGACGGATCAAATTTTGTGAAAAAAATTCCTTTGTGTCACGTATTTGATAAAATGCTATGTGCTTGATAAAATGCCTGGCCGAATTAAACGTCTTTAGAGCGGACTCTCTGGTGGTTCTAGTTTCCTTTGTCGTGGTTTTAGGGTTGAATCTTTTGGTTCTAGAAAAAGAATTTTGATGGAAAAAAATCCAATCCATGGTATCCAAGAAGCATGATGGGGGCTGTTAGCCGTGGGAGCTTGTTGACAATTAGGGAGAGTGCTTTGAAAGATTTGCTGGTGAGAGTAAAATTTTAGGACAAAAACCTCCTGTCCAAGGCCTCAAGCGCGCCTGAGATCATGATGACGAGAAGAGCTTCATGTAGCCGTGGAGCAAGCTAAGCCTCGGCAAGAAGTTAGGTTGAGTGGTGGGTCCCCTCTGTTAGAGTATGCCGGTAGGGAACCGGCCAGCGTCCTTGTGTAGTTGAAGGGGTCACGCATGGACCAAGTAGATCTGGTTATCTACGGGAGAACAACCAGAATCTACTGCAATTGTAGAATGTTGTGTAGCTCTTGATGGCCGCCATCAAGAAATGGATAGCTGTTAAACAACATACGCTATATATGACATGGTAAATGCTCATAGATCATCTTATTTGATAGCTGTTCATCTCTTGATGGTAGTCATTAAAGACTACATAACACTCTGCAGTGTAGGCCCATGCACTACAAAGGATTTTTGATGGTGTAGCCAAGGCGAATCATCATAATTAGCAAGAAATAGCTTTGGCATGAAGCAATCAGGTGACAACGTTTGCTTTCAAGTTCAACTTGGAGGATTTGAGTTGAAAAGGTTTACATGTCAATTGGGTATCATTTTCTCTAGGCTTGGTTTCTATATAATTGGTTGTGGTTCCTGCTTTTATTTTTTTTTCTTTTTTTCTTTTTTTTTTTCTTTTACCCATGATATCTCTAATATGGATTGGATATAGATATGCCCATATTTGTTTTCATATTTCTTCAACAAATATGAATATTGATTGAATAACAAAATTAATATCTATAATTATTTTAAATGAATACGGATATGAATTAGATAATAAAAATATCTATTTTTTTTAATTGATATATATATAAGTCAGATATTAATTAATTTATATTTTTCTATCCGATATGATAGAAATTGAATCTTGAGAGATATTCAATAATGCTGGTGAACTTGAAATGATTATAAAGGATGAGAGTAGAATCTGCAAAATATATAAGGCATAATTACTAAGCCTCCACACAAGCCAACACAGTCAAAGGATTGGATCAATAGTTCAATTGAATTTCTATTAAATACTAAAAATTAAAATTTATTTAAAATAAAATGTACATTATAAAATATTAATTAATTTTCTATATTAAATACTTCTATTGCTCTTTAGTTGCAAAATATATAAAAGATAATCATGAATTATCTAATTTATAGACATTGTAAAGGATTATATATAAATGTCAGAATACAGAGAAGTTATTGATATTTTTTATTTTTTAACAATAATTTTTTAAATATTACAAAGAATAAATGATATATTTCTTTTTATTTTATCAAGAGAAAAGAATAATATTTTACAAATAAAATTATTATTAAATATAAAATATCATAATATATACGAAATAACACGGGCATGACTGAAGATTAAGTAGGCAAATAAACTATCATTGTAAAAAGGAGTTGTATAGTATAGCTGAGTGGTTCAGTGCTTGTTAACTAACTAGTATATTTGATCAATTCATACTTAAAAAAAAATTCAAATTCTGGATCCATGATCCGGATACCTACTCATAAAGGTTTGAGGGGCGGCGGAGGGTCGGCGGATCTACGATATGTCTGTTGTGTGCGCCGAGCTTAAAACTGCCTGGGAGGGATTGTTCTATGCCGGACTGATGTTGGGGGTGGATCGGATTCTCCTCAAGGGGGACTTGGCTTCGGTGATCCTATGGATCTAGAGACGAAGACGTGCCACTGAGAAGAGGCCGATGCTCCGTGACATTTGTAGTCTTTTGGAGGAGTGCGGCTCCCACCAAGCCACGCATGTATATAGAAAGGTGAATGGTGCCGCCGAATGGATTGCTTTCTTTGCGGCTCACGACTCGAGTGGCTTTGTGTGAGTGGACGACGCATCGTTGCTAAAGGCTTTATGTAGTCTTTTGTTTTCCAATTTTCTTAGCTGCATTCACACTCGCCGGGTGTGAGCTGCTGTTGTACAAAAAAAAAAAAAAAGCGCTCTCTTATCATTTCATTCAAAAATGATAATCACATCAATTTCATGTACTAAATTATTTACCAAATTGATATAACATTACATAAATATAAAATTTGGAGCTCCCATCAAATAAAACTATGAACATGCTTCTAACACATGCACATGCAACCTTATTGGTGGCTCCCTCATTATTTCACTCAGAAAACACCATCATATTAATTTCACGAACTAAATAAATTACAGAAAGAAGATACATAAATATACACGGAACACCCATCAAATAAAATATTATCAATATACTTCTTTCACTTGCACACACAAACAAAGGTGCCAAATAGTATTTAAAGCTTCCCGTTGTGGAAGCTATTTCGTTTGATCTTTGTAGATGAAGAAGCCATAAAACCCGGCCACGGCAACAAAAGCAGCCATGCTCCATATCACCACTGCCAAGGCCCATGGCATCATGGCCGAGACCCGCCATGCGAAGGCAAGGTTGAGGGCCGTGGCGAGCACCCAGATGGCAACCTTTAGTCTCTCCCTCTTCTCGGGCGGGCCGTTCGGGCCCAGCTTCTCGAACCTGTCGAGGCACCAAAACAGGAGCAGAAGGTTGACGTAGGATGAGATCACGAAGGCCAGCATGCTTGGGTCGTGATGCGAGCGGTAGATAGATCCTGCGACACTGAAGGTGAGGAAGACGAAGCCAAAAGTTGGGAGATGATTAGAGACTTCGGTGATGAGAAAGGTGAATATATTCCTTCTCGGATCCGCTAAGTTTTGTTCCATGTCCGGTTGTTGCATGGGACGCATAGCATATAGCGTGTTTGGTTTCTTGAGGCAATGTGAGGGATTTATATAGGAAACATGAAACTTGGGGATGCAGTAATTGGAGTTTCGTGGTCCCTTCCGAGATCATGATGAGGGCTAAAGAAGCACACGATCCATGATCCAGATTTCCTCGTACACCGCCCACTTTTTAGAACCTTCTGTCGACGTAGCTGCTGAGGCAAAATTCTTGAAACGCAAGAATAAGACTGACCGAACTGCCAAGGCAAGCTGCACCTTAGTCTTTTTGTTTTTGTCCTTTGTGCAGATTTGCGTAGTCGTTAAGGAAACTAGACTTTTTTTTTCTTTTTTGCGGACTTTGACTACGGAGTAGTACGCGCTGGAGAAATTCTATCTACCCGAGTACCCGCTCAGCGATACATTGAGCTAATTAAACTAAACTAAACCTTAGTCACCACGTATCCCTCCCTCCTCCCATCACCATGAAAGAGAACAAGGAGGACCAAAGGAAAAAAAAAACAGTGGCCCTAAATTTTTTTTTGGTGGGTAACAGTGGCCCTAATTAATGTCCGCTACCTTCCAAGGCTGCTGCTCTTTCCCTCATCCCCCTCCTCCTCCCCTTCCTCCCACCAGTCTCTTCCGACTTTTCGCTGCCAGAGCTGCCCACATATTTCGAGGTCAATGCCCTCCTCCTACTCAAGCAATCCTTTACCAACACCATGGCCCTTTCCTTCTAGAGCTCCGGCAATTCCTCCCATCCTTGCGAGTCCAAGCCCGAGTGGCTGGCATCATTTGCTCTCATATATGGAGGCACCGTCACCAACCTCAACTTTGCTCGCATGGGCCTCTCATCGCCTGTAGCCCTCGCCAATAGCAAGAATAATAGAATTATATTCCATGATTGTATGTTCACCCTGCTAAGCAGCTTGGCTCTCAAGAGGAAGCTTGTAGTCAAGAGCACCACTCCATAGCACATAGAGGGAGGAAAGTCCAGATTTAACGAGCGGTTGTGAGGCAATCAAGAGTTGGTGCTATAGATGTTATCAAAATAAGAGAAAATCTGTCGATCAATCTTGTGCCACTCGGCGGTAGACTAAGAACCTATAATGTAAAGTAACAAAAGTAACCACCTCAAATGTAGGTATAGAGGTGGTAAACGTTGTAGGCTTGAGATTAATGAGAACAATATGACCCCACGACTAATGAGGTGAGCACGGATGCTCCAATCAATAGGGCCCGTAAGCTAAATGTGCATAGTAGGAAGATAATCTCCTGAGTTATCATAATGCAAAGAGATCAGCATTCACGAGATACTAAGGGACAAGTATACAAGTGCCCAGCTAGATGCAACTTGTCATGGGATGCATGGTTGCACATATAGGTTGGGTGCACACAAGACAGCAATGTGGTCTTACCTCTAGAGTGACATCATTGAGTGCACACGTAAGTAACAATTTTCTACCGGCACAATATGTTGTGACTCAAGCTTCAAAGATCAGTTAAGCTCAGGACTCTGCTGAGCTGAGCTTCGGCTGAGAGTTAACTGGTTTCCTTATTTCAGTTAATATTATTCATCACAGTTAGTTGGTTATTAATTCCGTTATTCAGTTGTAACAGAACGTGGTTATATATATGTGTAACTGGGATCGCGTCACTACAAGAATAATGGTCATTAACGACGCATTTTTTGGCCTTTAACGACGCTTTTAAGCGTCGCTAAAAACCATCCCGACGCTTTCCTAAGCGTCGGCAAAGCGTCGCCTATGCTACAGTGGAGAAAATGTTTTCCGACGCTTCGAAAAGCGTCGAAAATTAGCACACTACAAGAAAATTCATCTTTCCCGACGCTTTTTATAATCTTTACCAACGCTTATAAGCGTCGGCTAAAGTTCCCGCGACGCAAACAAAAGCGTCGCAAAAGCGTCGGCGATACCGGAGTGGCAAAAGTTTTTGCCGACGCTAAGAGAAAGCATCGGCAAAAACAGGGCTTCCCTGACGCTACCAAAAGCGTCGGCAAAAATAGATTCGCCGACGCTTTAAAGCATCAGTAAAGCCAAAAGCATGCCCAGTTCTGGATTTTCGCCGCTTTTTTTTAGCATCGGCGTAGGCGTCCAGTTTACCAACGCTTTAAAGCGTCGGCAAATGTATTTTTGCCGACGCTTTTTTTTAGCGTCGGCGTAGGCGTACAGTTTACCAACGCTTTAAAGCGTCGGCGTAGGCGTGCCACAACTTTTATTTACCAACGCTTTAAAGCGTCGGGATTGCTTTTTTTTTAAAAAAATAAAAATACGAATGTAAATTATAAAAACACATTATAAAACAATATGAACCTGTATTACATTTACATTGACACAAACATTCCAATCATTCGAAATATTTAAATTGTCATATAATCAAACTACTTTGTCACTACTATTGAACAATTCCCACACCAATCCTTCCCTCTCACTATAATCATATAATATACAGTAATGTTGAACAAGTTATAATTACAATTGTTGTTGTCTGGTAACCCTGCTGCCATTGCTCTTTTTGGTTTCTAAAGTCGAGCCTTCATGGCCCTCCCATACAGTCATTGTCATCATCTTCTCCATCCTCATCATCTTCACCTTTATCCCATGGAGCTTTTCCACCTCTCAAACTTCTTAGAGTAGGTCGTTTCCTCTTGACATTAGCTGTGCACGTAGCATAATCCATAACATCTTCCCTAAACAACCTCTTGAACTCCTGCATTACAATATCATATTATGAATTAGTGCAATATGGAAATTTTATATTGTCAGGGGCACGAGAAAATGCTTAACACTAATAGGATAATAGATTTTAACCTCTAAAACAGTCAATAATAGGGCTATGGTTGGGAAGTAAAGGGAAATACAACATGAAATGTTTTCAGCCAAGTGTTGCTCTATAGTTATGTGACTAATTAGCCAATAAAATGGAAGCATATTTACTTTGATGTGAAGCTGAAGGCTGACCAAATTGCTGATAGATGTATGTCCGACAAAACAGGTTTTCAACATAAGATAGGAGAAACGAACCAAATGTCCAGAAGATCCAAACACTTCATGGTGAAAAATGTGATATTATATTAGCAGTGCAGAAATACGATGTAAATTAAGAAATCTAAAGTTTCAGTGGCAAACCTGGTATTTTTGAACCATATCTATAGTTTCAGTGGCTGACGCCCTTTTATGAACTCCAGCACGGATTATAAGTATCCAAACAAGCATTATAAGCCTTTATCAAGTGTGCACGGATTTTCCGAACCATAGAAAATCACAGGCCTTGCTACTGTATCCTTTGGTTCTCAAAAGCATGTATCAATCATATAACATTTTAGAAACACCCCTCTTCATCTGCCCAGATGTAGTTGATAAGTCTTCATTCTCAAGAAGATCAAGGGGTAGAAATTCAAAATTGTAGTGTCAAGCAGATATCTTGACAAGGAGATGCAAATTTGCATGACCAGTCACATGTACAAACTAGAGTTAAAATAAAATATAATGCAAATGCACAAAGCATGGCAAGTACGTACCTGTGTTCACCTTTTTGAAATTCATCAGACTTTACATGCAGTTCTAACTTGTGTATGCAGGAAAACTAAGACCAAATATTGAGAGCCATCCCACAAGATTTGTAAGCTCACTCACCAGGTTATAAACTCATGCCTGTTGCTTAAAACACAGCCTTGAATGCAAGCAAGCATGAAACACTGATAATCATTACCCAAAAGAACTGTCTCTTTCTCTTACATAAATGATCAGAAATTCCCACAAGAAGTTTCAGAATTAAAACTTGAGAATGACCAAGCATTTAGATGGTGATAGCTAAAAGTTAAGAAAATAATAAAAAATATTAAAGAAGCTGCAAAAAAAATTCAAAGCACAGATCATCCAATATTCCACCATTATGCCTATCTAATTTATAAAGTACTCTTAACTTTTATCATTCAGCATAAATATAAACATAAGCATACTCATTATTTGTTGGGCATGATCGACAAGCTGTCACCTTCACGAATACTTCCAGACTCTATGTTAGAAGGAGAAGAGATGTGGAGAAAGGAGGAAAGTAAACTTCTTTTCTTATTTCTTGAAGAACAGCTATAGCCCTCCTTTTATATGGGAAGATGGTTATCGTGTACAACTCATATACAGCTACAGCTACAGTATAGGTCATCTACAGCTATAACTACAGTATAGGCTCCAACGGCTAGTTTACAGCTATAGCTAAGCTAACATCCTCCCTCAAACTCAAGATGGGAGCGAAGATGCCAACTTGAGTTTGCGAACCAAATCACGATGACGCCCCGGTGGATGTGCCTTCGTAAAGATATCAGCAAGCTGATCCGCAGAAGCAACATATATCAACTGAATAGTATCTTGCTTGATATGATGCCGAATGAAGTGACAATCTATTTCAATATGTTTTGTTCGCTCATGAAATACATCGTTACGAGCAATCTGCATGGCACTCATATTATCACAATGAAGAGGAGAATGGCTAGTCAAGGAAACACCCATATCATGTAGTAACCATCGAAGCCATAAGAACTCAGAGGTAGTATCTGCCAGTGCACGATACTCAGCCTCTGTACTGGAGCGAGAGACAACTGTTTGCTTCTTGCTTTTCCAAGAGATAAGAGATGACCCAAGTAAGAAACAATAACCTGTGGTAGAGCGACGATCTGTAGGATCTCCGGCCCAATCAGCATCAGAGTAGGCCTGTATATCTAGAGTGGAGTGGGCTGAAAAATAAAGGCCATGAAACAATGTACCCTTAACGTACCGAAGGATACGTAAGACTGCTGCATAGTGTGTAGAGCGTGGGGCATGCATAAACTGACTAACCAGGGTGACTGCATAGGAAATATCAGGGCGTGTCACGGTCAGGTAGATGAGACTGCCAACCAATTGCCGATACAGAGTTGCATCTGTCAATGGTTCACCATCGGTGGGAAGAAGCTTAACATTCATTTCCAGAGGACTATCCACGATCTTGCTATCTGTCAACCCAGCACGAGATATCAACTCGGAAGCATACTTAGCCTGTGAAAGATAGTAGCCATCGGAGTTGGATGTCACCTCGAGACCAAGAAAGTAGCTGAGGGATCCTAAATCCTTCATTTCAAATTGCTGTCCAAGAAATTGCTGAAGTGTATGAATTCCTAACACGTCATCTCCAGTGATAACCATATCATCCACATATAGCAAGAGAAGAACAATACCAGCCTCGGATCGGCGAATAAATAGGGCAGAGTCATATGCACTAGGAGTGAAGCCCTGTTGAGTGAGGACTGAGCTGAACTTGGAAAACCAAGCTCGAGGAGACTGCTTGAGGCCATAGAGCGCCTTTCGAAGACGACAAACTTTTTCCTGTGGATGAATAAGACCTGGGGGAGGTTGTAGATACACTTCCTCAACTAAGTCACCATTGAGGAAAGCGTTCTTAACGTCCATCTGATGCATCTTCCATTGCTTAACAGCTGCAACTGCAAGTAAGGAACGAAAAGTGGTAAGACGTGCAACTGGAGCAAAAGTTTCCTCATAGTCAATACCATACTCCTGGGTGAATCCTCGAGCCACAAGACGGGCTTTGTAGCGTTCCACTGAACCATCAGCGTGAGTCTTGATCTTATATACCCACTTACATCCTACTGCAGTCTTTCCAGGAGGCAAGTCAGTCAGATCCCATGTATGCGTATCATGAAGAGCTTGGAGTTCATTAGACATGGCCTTCTGCCAAAGGGGATTAGAACTGGCCTCGCGATAATTGCGAGGCTCATAGAAGGTAGCAAGGGCATAAAAACAGTGATAATCATTAAGATGAGACGGGGTGGATCTTACCCTATTAGAGCGGCGAAGAGTTGGAAGAGGCTCGGAAGTTCCGGTTGTGATGATCAGATCAGTGGACGATCCAGACTCTGTGGAATCGGACGTAGAAAGATTACCTGATGAGCTCTCATTACCTGCATCAGAAGGGGAATCTGGAAAGAGATCAACAGTGGATCTATTGAAGATGGAGGAATACTGAGGAGGACCCGTGAAGAGTGGAGATATGCTAGTAAACATCTTGTGTTCCCAAAATTGAACATGTCGGGATATACGAAGTCGCTTGGCTATGGGGTCATAACATCGATAGCCTTTATGTTCGATACCATATCCAAGGAAACAACAAAGACGTGAGCGTGGTCCAAGTTTGGTATGTTCATGTGAAGGAAGGAGAACAAAGCAAGCACAACCGAAAACTTTTAGAAAAGAGTAATCAGGGACTTTTTCATTAAGAACTTCATATGGTGATTTATTTGAGATAGTGGAAGAAGGTACCCGATTGATGGTATAGACTGCTGTAAGAGCAGCCTCTCCCCAAAAGGACTCAGGTAATGCGGCAGAAAGAAGGAGAGACCTGACAGTGTCCAAGATATGTCGATGTTTTCGTTCGGCACGACCATTTTGCTGAGAAGTATAAGGGCAAGACCGATGGGATACGGTTCCATCTTGTTTAAGTGCTTTCATAAATGAGGTAGAGGTATACTCCATAGCGTTGTCACTACGAAAGACTTTTATAGGTCGACCAAACTGGGTTTTGACCATCTGCTGAAAGTCACGAAAAATGTCAAGCAACTCAGAGCGATCACGTAAAAGATATATCCATGTATACCGTGAGTAGTCATCGATAAATATCACAAAATATCTTGATCCTCCCTTAGTTGGAACAGGAGCAGGACCCCAAATATCAGAGTGTACCAAGTCAAAAGGTGCAGTGGAGAAAGAAACACTTTTAGTAAAGGATAAAGCATTTTGTTTTCCTAATTGACAAGAGACACAATCAAAAGGTTGAAAATGAACTTTTCCTAAATGACCACTCGAAACTAAAGACTGAACGCGAGATAGAGAGGCATGCCCTAATCGAGAATGCCAGAGACTCGAAGATATAGCAGCAACTGATGGGATAGGACTAGAACTAGGTACATGTAATGATGTGAGCTCAAACAAGCGGCCAATTTTACGCCCGGTCCCAACGAGCTGGCCCGTCTTCTGATCCTGCACATCACAACCTTTATCAGTAAAGGATACTTTAAGACCATGTTCCACAAGTTGACCAACAGATAACAAATTGAAAGACAATTTTGGAACAAGATATGTATCAGGTAAAGAAAGAGTAGGAGTAGAGACAGACCCTACATGACTAACATCCATATGGGAGCCGTTAGCGGTATATATCACAGGAACACGATTTAAGGTTGTTTTCAAAGGAATTAAGGAGGAATCAGAGGTCATGTGATTACAGCAGGCGGAGTCAATAAACCAGGAAGAAAGTTTACCTGAGATGGTAGAGAGGGCAGTGCGAGATAGAACCTGATGGACTATTGCCTCAATATCAGCTGTAGTAATAGATGAAGTGGGCATAGAAGAAGAAAAAGACGCAGAATCCGACGATCCAGTAGACGCAGCAGCTGCAATCCGGTATGGCGAGACTGTATAGGCTTTCTGAGCTGCTCTCTCGTCAGCCTGTTTCTTCCTGCACTCTGAGATCTTATGGCCTAGTTTGCCACAATAAAAACACTGTTTCTGAAATTTACTAGTCTTTCCCTTGTCTGACTTTGAAGGAGTAGCTGCAACTACTGGAACAGAAGCAGAATGAATGAGAGGAGTGGGTAAAATACCAGCTGATGTGGCCATAACCATATCAGTAGAAACACCTCGCCGAGTAGCTTGGCGAGTCTCTTCAGATATAAGCTCGGTGAGGGCTACCTCAACAGTTGGCCGAGGAGATCGATGAAGTAAAGAAGCCCTGGTGTTCTCAAATTCATCTCGAATGCCCATCATAAGTTGAATAAATTGCCGACGATCCCTATATTCCTGAAACTTCTTGGCAGAGTCCTCGTCTGTAAAATTAGGATCAGCCTGGGAAAGCTGGTCCCAAAGACTGCTAATCTGTGAATGAAAGTCAAGAATAGATTGACCAGATGCTTGACGCAACTGGTGAATCCTAGACTCCAATTGAAACTGGAGAGCCAAGTCACTCGAGCAGTTATAGCGATTTGCCAAGAATTCCCATGCGAGCTTCGCATTTCGAAATTTGGGAAGAAGAGTTTGAATAGAAGGCATAGATGTATTAATGAACCAAGAGAATCTTCAAAATCAGCATCGGACTCTGTAGAAATCTGTGTAGGAGCCTTCTTGTCTCCGGTGATGAATCTCCATAATCTCCGCCCAATAAGAAAAACAGACATTTGTTGGGACCAAACATTATAATTGGTCCCATCCAAAATAACCTCAATAGGGCGTGTAACATCAGTTGACATAGCTATGATTGAAATCTCAAGCAACTTCTCCCTTCCCTTTTTTTGTTTTTGTTTTTTTTTGTTTTGTTTTTTTTTTTTTTTTTGGAGAAACGTGACGGAGACTTTTTGTACGTTTCTTGTAGCTCGCTTCTCAGACCATGACCACAATTTTTTCTATTTGCCTCTATACTTGGGACATGAGGATGGGCAAAAGAATGTACCTTGGGCAAAATGGCTGTGTCACGTCTCGGGTGTCAGAAAGACGTGACCAAGGCTCCTTGATCTTTCGCCTGTAGGGAGACTCGAGAAGCTGCTGCACAGGGCGGCGGGAGCAACAGCTTTATGTCACCTTTTGCGACGGGATGTGCTGCTGCGGGCGCCCAAGATTACGTCAGGAGGAAAAGACCAACGCGGCAGTGCAGCGGCAAGTTCTTGTGGCGGTTCCGGCTGTCGGACAACGTGAAGACGAAGAGGGCACCAAGGAGAAGAATGGAGTGCTCACGGCGACCGTTCCCAAGGAGAAGACCAAGAAGCCGGAGAATGGAGTGCTCACGGCCACCGTTCCCAAGGAGGAGACCAAGAAGCCGGGGAATATAGAGCGAAAGAAAGCCGGTTGCCTCTACAACGGGCAGCGGACAGTCCTCTTCTCCGGAGCCGGCGCCTGACGTCGAATGGGCTTCTCCTCCAGCGACAGACGGCGGAAGCTCTTGCACTGCTGCGGTAGGCCGGTTCTCCACAAGAAAAGGTATGGCTTCTAATGGAAAGCCACAGTGAGAGGAAGCACGTGCCAGATCCCAACGATCCCGACGATACCACCGCCGCCGAAGAAGAAGTGGCCGGCAGTGGCCTACGAGATGGAGAGAAAAAAAGATTGCTTCAGGATTTCTATGGCTCTGATACCATGTTAGAAGGAGAAGAGATGTGGAGAAAGGAGGAAAGTAAACTTCTTTTCTTATTTCTTGAAGAACAGCTATAGCCCTCCTTTTATATGGGAAGATGGTTATCGTGTACAACTCATATACAGCTACAGCTACAGTATAGGTCATCTACAGCTATAACTACAGTATAGGCTCCAACGACTAGTTTACAGCTATAGCTAAGCTAACACTCTATTTTTCCCATCACGACAGTTCCCATTTCTCTGTATTTATCAATAATTGGCATCGTAAATATCAAAAGTTTATTATTGTTTTATAATAATTTGTCAAATGGCACTGCCAAGAAAGGCTAAATAATTAGGTACAAGGATGCAGAAAAATTAACTTGATGAATCTCCATCACATCTATGGAAAGTGCTAAGATTGGGCAAAAGAGAAAACTAAAGTTCTGATCATAAAGTTAGCTGAACATGATTATTTCGAACCTTTCATGCGCATCATACAACATAAAGCGAACTCTCATCCAACTCTACGAGACTCTTAACATCAACCTAGAATACATGCTCTCCTTTTTTCTTTTCTCTTTCCCAAGTTTACCCTTTTTAACAGACAGTAATAAATGCATTCAGTTTTTTCTCCTTTAACCTGCCTTACAAGAACCAAACTAAATGTGTACGTATCCAATTACTTCACAATAGGAGACCCCTCGGTGCTTCAAATCATGATTGTTCATCCTGAATTACACTACCACTTGCAGCCCAGGGTAACGGGATCGCCATTCACAACCATCTATATAGTTCAAATCAAGGGTTTAAGCACCTCACTGGTGTGGCAGGGACCCATACCTTACTAACATGCAGTACGCGTGCTGGTGCAGGCATAACATAATTGAGTTCTTTTTTTATTATTATTATTTCCAAGTGCGGAGGTAAATCTATATCTGCATGCAAATGAAAGCACGTTCATAGAAATCAATTAACTTGCAAAAGGGGTGAAAATATCTTTTTTTTTTAATTTAATGCTTGGCCCCAAACCTTTGAAGAGGTTTGCCTGCACTTATGCTTGCTAATTAAGCAGGCAAGAATTCTTGGTAGGGCTCCTCGTCTAGGAGTAGGAAGCATGTGTCTCCCTTAATTGATAATTATCTTTGACTTGCAAAATCTTAACACATAAGAGAAATGATGGGTATGATGGAGTAAATGATGGCGGTTGCTGTCGCCGGGAGGTAGATCCCATCACCCCCGGTACATACCACAATATCTCCGCTTGCTTTGCTTGGTCGGATTAATGGCGCAGCTTAGTTCAAGTCAACATTTACAAAGACAGATACTTGAATTCAAAAGGGAATTGAGCTATGCCATGTTCTCAATAGTAGCTTAGTAGCAGTATATTAATAAAACGATATCAGTTTGACGTGATTGAATGTACCACCTTGATACCTCTAAGCTATAGTCTAAAGGCTGCAATCTGATAAAGTATTTCCTACTAGCTTTTGAGAACTAGAATGGGAAAAAAAATCTGGCTGAAATAAAAGTATTTCCTATCATTTTGGTTTGAATAATTCAATGTGGTGATGCTTGAACTAGTATTCTGAAAAAAGGAAAAAAGAAGGGCCGTGATACAATGTGCATATGATAATGACTGTATTGCAACCAACCTAGTTAGAATAGATCAACTCCCTATAGCCACAGTTATAAGACAATGTTGGGATGGCATAACAATATGGATGATTAAAAGTTTTTAACATGCGTGAAGGATGTTCTGTGGAAGCAGGGGATTCACATGGGCTGGGCGAGGCCTGATCTTTTCCAAACTTTTAGTCACGCCTGCAGGGAAAACCATCGGTTCTCTAGGAGGCATAAGGGGCAGATTTTTTAAAATTGCAAATATATTTGCACAGAGGGACCGGTTTCTTTTGAGGAAAAATAGAAGGGCAATTAACAACTTAGGTTATCTAATACTAAAACCTTGCTAACTTTGGATGGTCGAGGCTACGAGGCTAGTTTTTGAGGGAATCTATCATGTACTATTTTCTTGTGGGTGAGAATAAATATCTGACACTATCTATTTCAATCTTTATATATGGAGTGCTTGTATTCGACAAATAGGATTCTAAATATTGATATTAATTCAATGCCAAATTTCCTATGCATTCAGATTGGATATTGACAATACGAATAAAACTACAGATATAAGTCAGATAATTAAACATTGTGAACCATCAAATCAAAAATTTGATTATATAGAAGAAAATTAATTAATTTCAACTTTATATTTTTGCTCCTTAATTTTTTGATTACCATAAGTTTCTTATATAAAACTATGCACTTAAGATATATCCAAATTGGTTCATTATTTGCCCTGCCACATGCTTGTGGGCCTTACGGCCATGTCTGGAGTCACTGATGAATTTCACAAATGTTTGTGGTCTCATTCACCCTCTCATAGGAGAAAGAAAATGATATCATAATTTAGTCTGTACTTGAAAGATTGTATTCAAAACTTGATATAGGAATCACAAACTCCAATCCTTCTCTCAACTTCAACCCTCCTTCCCTAATTAGACTATATATGTCCCATCATTTTGCACAACCAATCCCTGATAGCAAAAAGATCATACAGAGATATCTTTGGCTATCAATTTTGGCGGGACCTCATTCTCAATTATATTAACACTAAGCATATCATTTTCAGAAATTGCTTATCTCAGGACAGTAGCTTTTAAAACTCACAGATTTCTTTAGACATAACTCAGTTCCTTGACCCAACCATATTATGTATTTGGTACTCTATTTAATGCTTCCAAGTCAATTAAATCCATCTATTTTCAGCTCTAATTTCTTGTTTGTCTAATCAAGAAAACAGCCTCCTTCATGATTGTCCTTCCATAATGTGATTGATAGTGAACTATCTGAATGCCGTTTTCTACATGGTGTATATGGTGCTCTTATTGGACTAAACTACCAGAGCAGCATGTAGGCAACCCACAAAGCATCAAAAAGAAATCTTTGATGTAAACTGATGATTCAAAGTACCTGGTGAAGGCTGCTTGATTGACTCTTGTTGAACTAGTGACCACTCATTCTCCAATCTCTGGACCGTTACTTCCATTAAATTCTGACAGTAAAGATGAAGAGTAACAGTGTCATCCAAAATGCCAGTTGACGTTATTAATTGATATGAAGAATGGAACAGACCAACTCTCTTTTCTTTTCCTCTAATTCTTCTAATTTGACACTGTCTGATGATCCCTTCTCCAAATGTAAATTTTCCGTACTATTAGAATCAGTGGTTAATGCTTCAGGTTGATCGATTTCCTTTGCCGCAAGTGCCCTTTCCAGCTCAGCCTTTAAATCCTTCTCGATTAGGTCCATTTCCTGCAACCAAACATCTTTAGCAATAATATTTGCAAGTGAAAAATAAAAATTGCCTATCAAAGAAAATTAATGTGAAAATAAAACAAAATGAAAAAAAATAAAAATAAAACAACCATTTGATAGTCAGTTGAGAAACTTTTAAATTCTTGTAGGTGACGAGCATTTGTTGAGTTATGCTCATTGAATTCTCAGGAAAGGATAAACTTGAAGGAACATGGGCATATCAGAAAGGCAAAAGGAAAAGCACTGCATGAAGGAATTTATATTTAGCGAAATTTTAAAATTACAGTCCAAAAAATTGATACGAACTTAAAACCTCCGGAAGTCAACACCGCTAATGCAGGAAGAAATAAAGAGAAATGGCTTGGAAGTGATAACTTCTGACCCTCAGTTTACTCTGAAGTAGGTCAGCCTCATGCAACTTCTCCTGAATTTTCTTCTGGCAGTTTGATATAGCCTTTTCATATGCAGCATTTTCTTCTTGCAGAGTGGTAGCTCTTAATTGTGCCTACGGAAAATCTCAATGTTAAATTAGGTACATAAAACAAGAAGGTATGGGGGAAAAAAGAAACAAAAGTAGCCAGCAGCTTCACGACAAGTTCTAGGCAACTGGTCCGGATGCAAACTATAGCAACAAAAACGAACACGCAAAGCAGAATAAGAAGCCGTAATCAAAATGAATGAAGCCTGAATAAATGCAAAAGATTGATATGGCAGAACAATTGCTGATTTTTTTTTACGCACAATATTCAGATTGGTCTTTCCTTTTCACTTAAAGAATAATATTTTCGAAGCGTTCTTGAGAATTCTTTCAATGACATAATTTTATCAACTAATCACTCATAGAGAGAGAGAGAGAGAGATCTGATGTTGTCCGATCCAATGCCCCAAAACCCAAATAAAGAAATTTAATGAAAGAAAGGCGTACATAAATTTCACGCGATCCATACAAATGCAACAGAGTATACACGAAATTGAAAAGGGGGGGATGGAATTAAATGGAATTTTGTATGGTATATAAATTGATTTGGGGAATGGACGGAGGAGGGATCAGACATACTTGTTCTCGGGTGGCGGAGTGGGAGTTGAGTTGGAGGGCGAGGGCGGCGTTGGAGGCGAGGGTGTGAGCGTGGAGGTGGGGGAGGCGCTGGGAGATGTGTGCGGGAGGTATTCGGAGCCGTAGATCCTGGATCGAGCGCCTTAGGGAGGCCGTCTTCTGGTCCAGCTCCAGCGCGTACTGCTGCTGCTCCGGCGTGAACACCACAGGCAGCCGCTCCTCCTCCTCCTCCCCGCCCTGCCCGCTCCCTCCCACCACGTCCGCCTCCCACCTGCAATAAAATGCCGGAGAGGAGGAAGGAGGAGCGGAGCTTGCCGTCGGACGTCGCTCGGCGCCGGAGAGCACAAGGGTCGGCCGCTCATCGTCGGAGAGGAGGGAGGAGGAAAAGACCTTTCCGTCGGACGTCGCTCGGCGCCGGAGAGGACAAGGGTGGGCAGTTCGTTGCCGGAGAGGAGGAAGGAGGAGAGGAGCTAGGGCTTGAGATCGGGATGCAGAATGAGGAGGGGAACGACCCGCTTGTTTTTTGTAGTGAATTTGAGTTCTGCGCGTCGTCTTAGGCCACAATAGCGTCGTCTATGCCCGACGCTTTTAGAAAGCGTCGGCATATGTTGGGGCTGGACCGAAAATCGCCGACGCTTGTAAAAAGTGTCGGCAAAAAAGGGTCGGTAAAACCTCATTTTCTTGTAGTGGCAACGCTTTACCGACGCTTTTAGCGTCGGTAATTTCAAACATACCGACGCTTTAAAGCGTCGCTAATTGCAATTTAACGACGCTTCATAGCGTCAGTAAATGTTCAATTTACCGATGCTTTAAGCGTCGTTAATTCAAACTTACCGACGCTTTAAAGCGTCGCTAATTGATTTTTGGTCGAAATTTTAACGACGCTTTAAAGCGTCGTTAGCATATTAATTTTTTTTAAAAAAAATTAAAAAAATTTTAAACCCTGTTTACAAAATCAAAGCCACACACACTAAGCGAGATATACACAAAATCAAACATATTTATCTAAACATTCATATTGTCAAATTACATTCATACTATCAATTTACGTTTACAATGTACTTCAAAAAGCATAAAAAAATACATATAAAACTCCAAAATAAATGCTTCAGGGGTCGCTGGCATCACCATCTCTACGTGCAGATGAAGTATCAGGAACCTGTAATAAAAAAACTTAAGAAGTTAAGAATACGAAAATTATTAAGCTCTTTAAGAAAAATATGATACTTATGCAAAATGTTCAAGTAGATGTAGTAATTTACCTGAGGAGGGACAAACTGATGCAACAAAGATGTAATCTGATTAATCTAAGCCCTCAAAGATTGCATCTCTGTCTGGTGGCTCTGCTTCAACTCTTTTATCTCTACTTTCAGATCATTAACCTCTGCAGTGCTACTACTCTGTCTAATATCTTGAGTATATCTACCCACTGCAGACAACTGAGTAGGGGTAACTCCAACGCCATAACCCCTCACTCGACCATAACGCTCCGAGCCCATCAATTCGGTAAACACCTGAGCTTCGACACCTCTGGTGTTGCCGATTGAAGATGACTCTCCGATACGCTCTGAAATAAGGGATGTAGCTCTGTCCTATATCTCTCAAAAACAATCAAATTAATTTTTGAAAAATTAAAATATATAAAAAATCATTGCACAAATTATTAATAAATACATATAACTATATCTCTCGACTCCTCTCGGACAAAGCTGCCATCTCGGTGGGTGTGAGTCATCTTATAGAACTCCACCTCACCAGGTTTCCTCCCATGGTCTTCCATCTACAACAAAAAGTATGTTGGAAGAGTTTCATCTTATAGAACTATATCATGATACATGCTATATGATACAAGAGTTTCAAAAAGTTTCAAAAAAACTTACGAATTCAGCTCTGAGCCTCGCATAACTCTTCGAGCCTGAAGTGTGAGGAATTGTCTGAGATGCTCGTGCGGCTCGACCAATGTCAGAATATGTCTACCACGGAAAAAGTAAACATTGTAATATATTAAATATATTAAACATTATATAATGTATTGAGAGAGAATACACAACCTGTCCTCTCTCGGAAAACCAATAGTGAACAAGCTCCCTCCACTGATGATGGTATACATCAGAAGGACAAACACGAGCAACCTCCTCCTCTGTCATACCCTCGCGCTTCCAGTCGGCCTTCAACTTCGACTTATATTCTTTCCATTTGTGGTTGAGGAACTTTAGCACCCAATCATGGCTCTCTGGAGGGAGCACAAACTTTTCTACACCAAAATAAAGAATATTATAATAATATTAAATCAAAAAATTAAAATTATAATAGTAAGTAAATTAACATACAGTAGCTATCAAATTCACAATATTAAATTCAATTCTTTACCTATACAAATTTAAGAAGCTTAACTTTATAAGAAGGAAGCATATCATTCCACTTATGATAGTTGAGCGGACACAACTGACCCCTACGCGCAACTGATCCTAAGAAACTTGATAAAAGGCTTCTAGCCCTCTTGATGGGCTGCCCTAGTTCGTTGCATTCAACGACCATCTTCTCATCCTCACGAAGCTGCCACACATCCCGTGCTCGAGAGGAACCCCGTGTCAACCTCACTCTCCCTTGTTCATCTATAAAAAATAATAATTAAAACATTGGAGGCAAATTAATTAAAATAATTAGATTGTAAATGAACTTAATATATGCACTTTAAATCAAATTACCCTGGATATGCAAGTCATCCATAACCTCCTGGCCTGGATGTTGCTGAGACTGGAACTCATGCTGAGACTCGGACTCGTGCTGCTGGGGCTGCTGGGATCGCATGGACTGAGCAGAAGAAGATCCCACCTGAGACTGCTGGAACTCCACATCTCTGAATCATTTTCCTCGGAGCATTTTGTTACCTAAGCAAGTACTTAAGCAATTGAAATCTGTTTAAAAATGCAAGAGTAACTAATGTATAAATCATAAAATATTAAAAATTCATAGGGTACTCCACAGAAAGAAAGGCCCTGATCGCTAATGTATAGTAACTAGTAATGCAATTGCAAGAGTAAATAATTATAGTCCAAATCTTCCACTGGATAATGAATCAACCAAACTCAGAATCATTTGATTCAGTTCTCACGAAATAATTTCTGACAGATAAAATAAACATCATGAGTAAAATCACTATAAATCATAAGAAACATCAAGAGAAGGCTAAGCCAAATCAATTCTCAATTGTGGAAGCCAGCTATTAGAGACAATTCCAGTTTTGTAGACTCCAAAGAAAAGAAACATGCCTCTCCGATCAAAAAATTGACATTTGCAGAGATGTCAGAAAGCAAAAGAAAAGACTATGCTTCAGCTATATGAAAAGTTTAGCTCTGGAGATCAATGTAAAGCACAACTAGCATTATTATGATGATGATCATCAGTTCTACTTAACTGCTCCCAGGTCAAGTCCTGAAAAATATAAAATATTGGTGGGAAAGAAAAAAGCAACTGATGCCTCTGTTTCTTGATTTTCCTGGTGATTGATTCCCAGAAGCAAATCCATTCAATCCACAGACTCAAAGAGATAAAGAGGCACAAACAAAAATATATAAGAGATTAAATTCACCAGTCCCAAATCCAATCTTCTGTTCAACTACAAGAAAGTAAATAGAAAGGCGATACATGCATCTCAACCCTCAGGACATCAATCAACCTACTGCACCAAAACCACCTGTTGCAGGGTTAAGCATAGAAAATTTGGGGATCACAGGGAGGTAGTATTAGTGACTTCCTAGTCACCAAAACCAGCAACTATATCGAAAGAGGAAGAGATTCTACATCATAAATTCTTTGTAAAATTCTTACAACCCGGATCACTACAGAAAAAGTAGGTTTTACCGACGCTTTTTTGCCGACGCTTTTCACAAGCGTCGGCAATTTTTGGTCTAGCGTCAAACTTTGCCGACGCTTGTAGAAAGCGTCGGCAAAAGACGACGCTAATAAGCGTCGGCGTCGCCAGCCTAAGACGACGCTAAAACGCGTCGTCGGAAGCCAACATTTCCCCACCATCCTATATCCCAACAAGCCCTCTCTCTCTTTCCGTTTTCCCGGCCACCGCCCTCCACCCTCAACCCATTCCAGAGATCGAAGAGAAAATCTACTTCAGTACTCTGATCGCTTTGTAACCCCCTCCCCATTCCTCGTCCATTCCTCCCTAATCCCCTCCAGATTCAAGAAGCAGAAGGGCTCCGGCGATGATGTTTTCGCCCGCCTCTTCGCCGCCTCCTTGGATCCCGACTTCGCCCCCCTCTCCCTCGAACCACGGATCCTCAAGTGCCACTGCGGCCTCTTCCTCCTGCGCTCCTCCCCGACCCTCGCCTTGGATCCTCAAGTTCAAATCGCCCGTTCGCCCTTCTTCATCCTCAGACCCTCAGACCCCGCTTCTTCTTCTTCCTCAGACCCTCAGACCCTCAGACCCCGCTTTTTCTTCTTCCTCTTTCCTCCGAGTTCGTCCGTTTCGTGATTCTTCGAGTCTTCATCATCTTCAAACCTTGAGACGCCTTGAGCTCCGGGTTTCGTCCCTTTTTCCACCCGGCGACGGCCGTGAGACGCCTTGGAGGCGGCATTGTGAGGTGGTCGATGGCGTCAACCAAAGTACCAAAACCATCTACTTCCAAATCTAGGTAGGAGATTGTAAAATTCTTGGTTTATTCTTTAAACATTCGCCTTTACCACATTTGATCTGGTGTTTGATTTGGGAAACAGGTTTCTTTGCTTCAATCGAAGAAAATCGTAGCTTTGCGGATCAACACCTCTTCAAGTTCCTGTAATCCGTTTATTCTTCCACCTGATTTGGCTTTTGATTTCTCTGTTCTTCTCCATTCCTTTCTTGTTTAGTCTTTTTTCTAGTTGAACTCTCATCTTTGCATGTTTCTATTATTTCTTTAGAAGTCTTTAGTTTTTAATGCTGCATCTTGTTGTTTAGTTGTGAGAAACCAATTAATCTTCTGAAGGTCAGTCTAAATGATTCTATTCTTTTTTTGGACTTGTCTTATAGATCACTGATGGATGTCAATGGAGAAAGTATGGACAGTGCCTCCGGGCATACTACCGGTGCACCATGGCGACCGGCTGCCCAGTCCGCAAGCAGGCAATGATCATCTCCATTGGTTCCTCTCTTTCCTCTCTGAAGAAGAAGATAAAAAATATTTGTTGTTTTTTGGTGTTTCATCAACCCTTAAAGTTACACTAGAACATGTCCTGTCTCTGTGTGCTTGAGAGCCAGCTGTTCTTCTTCTTTTTTCAATGTTCCAACTAGGAGTAGGACCTCTGTCTATTCTTCAAACACATTGATTTCCAACATATTGAGGTGATATGCCTTATAGTTTGATGCATCTGTAGGAACCTTGGTTGATATGCTTACTACTGTTCCACATTTCTGTGCTGCTGATAACTATCATCTCAAGGAAAAATGTCAACTTCCAACTCTGCCTGTCCATGCTAGCATGTGAGTTCTTTCCTCGAATAGTAGTTTAATTTTCTATGAGTAATCTAACTCATGTATTATCATGAATCACAAATTGCTTGATTGCTGGCACATAACATACAACAAGGTTCTTGGAGTTTGATTACTCATACTGGATTTAATTATGTTATTATGTTAGGTTGCTATACTCATGGGTTTAATTTTTCATATGAGAAATGACTTCATCATTTCAGACAGCTTGGCTTGGATATGGACCAATGATATTATAAGATTCCTAAATACGTGACCCAAACTAGATGGGATAAGTCTTCTTGTTTATGCTTACAAATGGTTATAATTGTTAATTTTATAATGAACCATATACCAAAATTAGACCCAAAATATAGTACAGAACATCTATGACTGAAAGAGTATACACATGTAAGTTTGACATTTGAGGTCAAAACTGGTCTGCTAAAATCCCTGCCAATTAATCTAAGATTAATAGGCTTAGTAAGAAAATCTATGAAGCTAACAAAGCGAAAAGAAAATTTTATAATATAATCGCATAGCATAAGATTGTGAAGACACACAATAATGTTTGCTAGATATGAAAACATGACTATATTCTTAACATATGCCAAAATGAGTATATAAAATGAAAATGCTTACAAAAGATTCATACAGGTACTCCAAAATGCATAGAAAAGACACTCATATTTACAAAACAAGAGGGCCAAAAAACTTAAAAAATAATAGGAAGTTCTGAACAAAATTCACTCAAAGAAGTTCCGTAGTAGGTGATACATAAGCCCAGAGTTTTGTTTGTTTTGGTTTCTCCGGAAGGCTAGGCATCTAGAACTACTCGAGGTCAAATTGGATAGTCAAAAGAAACTGAGGAAGAAGTGAGAAATAACTGGTACCGTATAAGCATACATTATATACGTAAATAGGTTTATTCTAACCAACTAAACCAGCAATGCTCTTTCGGTTAGCATACAATTTGATCTCTATAAATTAATAAATTAACCATTTTTGGCAGTGGTACATAACATTAAACATACTCTATCTGGATTAACTAGATGCAGCCAAAAGTGAACAACTAAACTGGGAACAACGACACAACATCATTCGAGGGATTGCTAGGGGACTATTGTATCTTCATGAAGATTCTAGAGTACGAATTATTCATCGAGATCTGAAAGCTAGCAACATTTTGTTAGATGCAAGCATGAATCCCAAGATTGCAGACTTTGGATTGGCAAGACTTTTTGGTGGAGACCATACTGAAAGCAAGACAACTAAAGTTGTAGGAACATAGTAAGTTTTTGAAGCCTAAATTTCACTATGCTTTAAGCCTTAATGATTCACATTATTTGATTGTTAATGGTTTGCAGTGGATATATGGCACCAGAGTATGCTATACATGGGAGTATTTCCCTTAAGTCAGATGTCTTTAGTTTTGGTGTATTAGTTTTGGAAATCGTCAGCGGAAGAAGGAACAATAGTTTCTATGACCCTGGAAATGTGATGAATCTTCTAAGCTACGTAAGTAACTACAAAATTCACATTTACATTTTCTACTATGATATAAGTCTAGAGATGACTACGCCATGTTCTAACAGACCTTTACCAGGCATGGCAATGTTGGACCAATGAGACAGCACTGAAATTAGTTGATCCAAGTATGGCTGAAAATTATTCAAGCCACAAAATCTTGAGATGCATCAACATTGGGCTGTTATGCATACAGGAAAATCCAAGTGACAGGCCAAACATGTTATCAGTTTTTTTGATGCTCAACAGGTACAAAATGAAACTCCAAACTCCCTCACAGCCTGCATTTTTTTATGCAAATGCCATGACCGAGTCATATGGATTTGTTGAAGATGCCGGTCCATCTAGAGGTAAACATGAGCAGTCTACAAGTACATCGACTCTATTCTCTTCAAATGAGGCGTCAATTACCGAACTAAACCCTCGATAGGGGGAGAAACAACTGTACTAATAAATGCTTGTACTCCATCAGCCTGCCTTTTAAATCTAGATGGCTGGTTGTTTCTGTAATTTTGGACGTATATACCGACTTCACAAATTACATATAGATAGTTTAATATGTTTGATGTGTAAGCAAGGTAATCAAAAATACCTTATATATGTATTTTGACCTTTATAATTTACATTCGTATTTTTATTTTTTTTTAAAAAAAAAAGCAATCCCGACGCTTTAAAGCGTCGGCGAAAACGCAAAACTGGATTGGTCTTTATCGACGCTTTAAAGCGTCGGTAAATCTGTTTTTCCCGACGCTTTAAAGCGTCGGCGAAAACGCAAACTGGAGTGGGCTTTATCGACGCTTTAAAGCGTCGGGAAAGCCGTTTTTGCCGACGCTTTCATTAGCGTCGGCAAATCCCTGTTTTTGCCGACGCTTTCTCTTAGCGTCGGCAAAAACCGGACCCACGCCCACCTGCCCGACGTCTGACCCACGCTTTGGGTCGCGTGGGCTGGGAATTCGCCGACGCTTATAAGCGTCGGTAGAGACAAAAAAAAGCGTCGGGAGTTATTCCTTCTTTTGTAGTGGATATAGTTCTTACAACCCGGATATAGTTCTTCATCACAAGATTTCAGCAAGTTATGATATCGAGCTGTGTCATCATCAGAGTGTATATGTTCTTCAACATGCATAAAATCAGTTGATGTACGCTCATCACCAATTTCAGTTGCTTCTTGTCCTCCACTAATATCTGTTAAATTTCTAATACTATGTCCAAGAGCATCTCTGAGTAAGCCCCTTATTTCATCTTCTCCTACAGAATTTTTTTCTGTATTACTGGATGCAAAACTAGAGGTGTCTTCTATATACGAGGGTTGGTTACATGGAGATGACAATATCAACTCTCCATGAAATACCCATTCAGTATAACCTCTTGTAAAACCATTCCATACTAAATGTTCTTCAACAGTTTTTGGAGCAAGAGAAGAAGCATTTACACATTTTCGACATGGACATAAAATCTTCCCATTCATATTAGATTTCTCAAAAGCAAATTTAATGAAATTCTGAACTCCATTCAAATATTCGTCACTGTATCTCGGCTTATTCATCCAACTTTTGTCCATTCTAAGAAAAAACAAGGTAAATGATACAGTCAAAAATATGCATGCGTACACTGAATCAAGCAAAATTAAGTTAAACAAATAGCACTTAATCAATTAATTCAATGATTGCATAGCCTATATTAACTGACATGGTCTGGAGATTAAAAATGGGACAGAGGGAAACGAGTTCTGAAGTACCTGATAAGAGAGCAAGTCTTCCTTTGATAACTTTCCCAAATTTCTAAGCCAACGAAGAGATTTGAAGAGCAGTAGATCTAGATCACATGCAATCGCTCCAATCCACTGAAATGAAAAATATTAATACAGTAATGAATGAACATTCCTAAAATAAGGAGACAGAAAGAGAAAGATATATAAATATCTTCAGACAGAGCAACCAAATCCACCTAATAAGGAAGATGAATAGAAACTTGTGTGCCTAATGATTTGGTATTTAAGAGACAAGTGCTATTCATTAGTCTAAAAGCATAAATTTGTGAAGTCTGGTGCTATGAAAGACGAAAACCTCACAGTAATACAAAAATATGATATGTAGGTAAATATAATGCTTTGCTATAGAAATTTTTAAAATTTTAATCTACAAATTAATGGATTTAATTTGACAAAGTATCTGCAGAATTAATGATTTTTTTTTTATAGCAAGTTGAAAACTTATATTCACCTATGTTACAATTCCTCTCTATAAATTAATTAAATTACTATATTACATTCTACTTATTCAATATATGAATATTGTTCAACAGAAAGGTACAATAGACCAATCTTGGCTGCTACGACTGTATATTTTTAAACTAGCTACAGATGAGTATCAACAGATCAAAAGATGCTTTCTTATATTATATATCATCAGAAAAATATCAGCTGACCATTAAATCTAATGGTCTCTATATATTCAAATCACATATATAATATATAGATATTCATATTAATATTTGGAAAGTAATTAACTCTTTTGTTGGAATTCTGTCTCAATATTTGCTAGATTTATTTCACTCAAACATTCCAGCATCTTTTTCCCCTCTGCGATCACCTCCTCAATCATTTAGCTTCTAATACGTAATCTATGAGCAGTAATTTGAAAATATGCAGAAGAAAACCACCTTACCCTATAGTTATACATCAACCAAAAGCACCAATAGTTCTTCAAATTTAAAAAAAAAACAGAAGTTACGAACTAGTAGAAAGAAAAATACAACATATATATGGACTAGCATAGAAGAAATCCCAGTAACAATGTGAGCAAACCCATGAACCTAATGATGGAGGGTAGTATTCAAAATTCGGCGTCCCAGGCGGCGGAGGAGGATAGCTGCCCTCAGGCTCTATCGGTGTGGATGGCGGTGGCAAGCACGGATTTAAAGATCCAGAACATCTAGAATTTAAAGATCGAAGCAAGAGAAGAAGATCCCAAACCTGGCCTTGTCCCTATCCTTGCCGGCTCCAAACTTCAAACGCCGCGTGAGTGCTCTGCGGCGGAGGAGGTGGGAGATATCCACAGAGAGGAGGCCAACGGAGAGGGGGAGGAGGGGAAGGAGATGCGGCGGAGGAACGCGATTTGGGGTCGCTCGGCGGAGGGGAATGGCTGAGATCGGCGGAGGGAGGGGGGAGTCGGTCGGCGTGAGCTAGCTAGGGATAGTAGGGATTTAGGGCTGCGGAGGGAGAGGGTCGATCGGGTTTTGTTGTGGGAGAAATGAAGTCCGACGATGCTTATAAGCGTCGTCGCATTTATCCCTTATGCCGACGCTTATAAGCGTCGGTGATTAAACAATGCGACGCTTATAAGCGTCGGTAATGGACCCAACACTCCGATGCTAACAAAAGCGTCGACGGAAGGTTTTTTACCGACGCTTTCTAAAAGCGTCGGCATTTACTGTCGCAAGAAAAAAAATTGCCGACGCTTTTATCTAGCGTCGGCAATATAGAGTCGGCAAACACCTTTTTTGTTGTAGTGCGTAAGAGTATTCATTCAAGTAGTGAATAGTAATCGGAAGTCTTTCTTCCGTTCTCCTCTATTTTCGAGCTTCTTGGTCCATCAGTTTCTCCATGGTATCAGAGCTTCGAAAGCTTCTCACCATAACTGCCTCTGCAAACAGTAGTGCCAACTCAGTCCCTTCACTCGTTCAGAGTATAGCGGAAGATCCAATGAGTCCTTACTTTCTGCATCACGGGGATAACACAGGTTTGTATCTTGTTTCCTTGATCTTGAATAAGGAAAACTACTCAACCTGGAGCAGATCTATGATCATGGCCTTGAGCGTCAAGAATAAGAAAGGCTTCATCGATGGAAGTATTCCCCAACCTCCATCGAGTGATCCATACCATGCGGTTTGGATGAGATGTAATATGATCGTATCTGCATAGATCTTGAATTCTATACCGAAGGAGATGAGCACCAACATCATCTACATGGAAACAACACAAGAAATTTGGCTTGATCTGAAGAAGAAATTCAGCCAGAGCAATGGCCCAAGAATCTACTAACTACATAAGGTGATTTCATCTCTTTCCCATAATCATGGCAGTGTGATTTCTTACTTCACCTGTTTGAAAGGACTCTGGAAAGAATTGGCCAATCTTAGACCTTGGCACCCAAGCGAGTATCAATCTAAAGAGCAAGCCATCCAATTCTTGATGGGACTGGATGATTCCTATTCAAGTGTTCGTGGACAGATCCTGCTGATGGATCCCTTACCATCCGTCAACACGGTGTTTGCTCTCGTTCTTCAAGAAGAGAGACAACGTGAGGTAACTGCGGCTATGACCCAAATTTTCGAAGCCTCTGCTTTCATTAGTAAATCTTGTGGTGATTCAGCTCACAACAAATGTCAATTTCTTACCTCCGGCTCGAAATCCATTCAAAAGAACTAAATCTGCAGAAAGGAAAGACCCATGTGTAGTCACTGCGGAAAATCGGGTCATACAAAAGAAAAATGCGATAGACTCCATGGATTTCCACCCAGTTTCAGTTTGACAAAAGGGAAGGGAAGGACCTCTTCTTCTGTGGAAAACCATATTTCCTACATTTCAACACCAGAATCCTTACCTAACCTCTCTAAGGTCACCATCACCCCGGATCAGTGTTACATGATCCTCTCAATCCTGCAGTCCCATGAGATAAGCACTGCTGCACAAAGGCTATCACATCCATCGGGGAATCAGGTCAGGATTTTACAAATCAAGTCGGCAGCACCTGGCTTCTCAGGTAACCTTACTTGTTCAATGGGCACTTTTGCTCAAAATCAAGCACATATCCCTTGGATCATTGATACTGGAGCCACGAACCACATGGTGTTCAACCTCCTTCTTTTCTACCATCGAATCCAATGTAAGTGCCACTGTTAGACTTCCTACTGGTGAGAGAGTGCCTGTGACCCACACAGGATCAGTCAGAATTTTCATATTCCTCACTCTAAAGGATATCCTTTGTGTTCCAAGGTTCTCTTTCAATCTCATTTCAGCCAGTAAACTGATAGAAATGCATCAATGTTGCCTGATTTTCTTGTCAAAATTCTATTTGATACGGGGCATGTTGAATTGGACAATGATTGGAATGGGGAAACTTGAAGATGGCATCTAACATCTTCAAGTAGATGATAGTCATGCTGCTGGTACTGCAAAGGCTTCCTCTTCTGTAGCTGGTACAACAACGATACATTTTCCTATTGCCAAAACTTTCATGTCTTCCCCATTGTATTCCTCTACAAATCTGGTTGATGCTTGTCACGCTTTTGATCTATGGCACCGTAGGCTAGGACACTTATCCTTTTCTTGACTTAGCATGTTGAATAAGTCTATACTTGAGATACACATTGATGTGAATAATCATTGTGCCATTTGCCCTCTTGCTAAACAACAAAGACTTAGTTTTTTTCATACAGGCCATATTTCAAACATTGCCTTTGAACTTATCCATTGTGACATTGGGGGACCTTTTTCCACACCCGCACTTGATGGTTCCAGGTACTTCCTTACTATCGTGGATGATTTTAGCAGAGCAACTTGGGTATACCTATGCAATCCAAATCACAAACCCAAAACATCATTCAGTTCTTTTGCACCTTCATTGAGGTACAGTTCTCTGCTAAAATAAAAGTAATAAGATCGGACAATGGAAAAGAATTTAACATGATAGGTTTCTATGCATCAAAGGGAATCACTCACCAACTTAGCCGTGTTGAAACTTCCCAATAGAATGGAGTGGTAGAAAGGAAGTATAAACACATTCTCAATGTTGCTAGAGCATTGAGATTTCAAGCCAATCTGCCTTTAAATTTCTGGGGTAATTGTGTTCTAACCGCGGTTTACCTTATAAACAGAATTCCAACACCAAAACTCTCTAATCGATCCCCATATGAAGTATTATTTTCTTCAAAACCCTCTTATGCACATTTAAGGGTGTTTGGTTGCTTATGCTATGTTTCTACTGTACGAAGACATAGATCAAAATTTGACCCTAGAGCCAAACAATGTATTTTTATTGGGTATCCCCATGGCATGAAGGCATATAGGGTTTATGACATTCAGACCAAGACAGTGATCATTTTTCGAGATGTTGTATTCCATAAGTTTGTTTTTCCATTTCAACACAACATTACTTCCTATACATTGGATTTTTCATCTCATGACACTATATTCTCCCCACATTCCATTGCACCAAGTGAGTATAAGTTTGTTGTTTCAAAGCAACACCCCACACAAGACATCGGCACCCATAATTTAGCAGCCGGTAAACCTACTGGCATGCCTAATGGCACGCCCGATGGCATACTCAAATTCATCCCTCACTCTTCAATTCCTCTTCCACACTCTCCTACCACAATACTGCCCACAGGTCAGCCACCAAATCAACCTTATGATCAGCCTTCAAGTCAGATTCCTAGATGGTCCTCTAGACTCAACTCTTCATTAGTGCAACCAACCATTCCTCCTCCCAATCAGCAAGTTAGAAGATCCTCTAGACTCAAACATCCCCCTACTTACCTCAAGGAGTACCATTGCAGTTTGGCATCGTCTACTTCCCACTCTCAATCATCCATTCAACAGCAAATGCCCCATACAAAATCAAGAAAGGCTCATGACATCTCAAAATTTCTGAATTATGAAAGGCTCTCTTCACCCCACCGGACCTTTGCTTTGTCCATTTCATCCTCAACTGATCCAAAAGGTTATGCTGAAGCCTCCATGTTCCCTGAGTCGAGTGAAGCTATGGATGCTGAATTAAAGGCCCTCATTGCAAATAACACTTGGACTATTACTGAACTGCTAGAAGGAAAAGAGCCGATTGACTATAAATAGGTTTACAAACGAAAATTCAAAGCGGATGGAATTGAATAAAGGAAGAAAGCAAGATTAGTTGCAAAGGGATATACTCAACAAGCCGGAATTGACTATCATGACACATTTTTCCTAGTTGCCAAGTTGGTTACTGTGAAAACACTTTTAGCAATTGCAACAGTTAAGGATTGGCACTTGTACTAACTTGATATTAACAATGCCTTTCTATATTGTGACTTGAATGAGGAGGTATGCATGAATCTGCCTCCTGGTTATGAGCAGTAGGGGGAGAAAGGAAAGCGGATGGTTTGTCGACTAAACAAATTCATATACGGGTTAAGACAAGCTTCAAAACAATGGTTTGCAAAACAATCTTCATTCATCACTTCCCATGGTTTCACTCAATCTAAAGCCGATTACTCACTACAAAAGAAAGGACATCTCCCGGCGCTTTCTTGGGTCTTTACCGACGCTTTTAAGCGTCGGTAGATCTCCTAGCCACGCCCCCCAAAGCGTGGGTAAGACGTCGGGCAGGTGGGCGTGGGCTCGGTTTAGACCGACGCGTCAAGAAAGCGTCGTTCATCGCGGAGACGCTTAAAAGCGTCGGCGAACTCATTCTCAGCCCATTAGGCGACCCCATTAGGATGTGACCCCAGATGAGGAAGAGGATGGGCTCGTTCTGGGCGATGGGCGGCAGCCCGTTGAGCTAGTCGTCGTTGGCCGCGGTGGTGGAGATGTCGAGCTGGGTGGACATCTTGGCGAAGGCCCCTCATCGACGTCTCCAGGAACAAGGCCCTCAATGGAGGCAACTTCCAGGGTACTCCCGTCGGCATCTCCATGGACAACACCCGCTTGGCGATCGCCGCCTTCGAGAAGCTCATGTTCGCCCAATTCTCCGAGCTCGTCAATGATTTCTACAACAATGGGCTGCCATCCAATCTCTCCGGCGGCCGGAACTCGAGCTTCGACTATGGCTTCAAGGGTGCGGAGATAGCGATGGCAGCCTAGCTCCAATTCCTTGGGAACCCGGTCACCAACCACGTCCAGAGTGCAGAGCAGCACAACTAGGACGTCAACTCCCTGGGCTTGATCTCTGCAAGGAAGATGCAAGAGGCGGTGGAGATCCTGAAGCTCATGTCCTCCACCTACCTGGTAGCAATCTGCCAAGCCATCGATTTGAGGCATCTGGAGGAGAACTTGAAGAACACCGTGAAGAACACCGCGAGCCAAGTGGTGAAGAGGGTGCTCACATCGGGTGTGAACGGCGAGCTCCACCCATCGAGGTTCTGCGAGAACCTCCTAATTCTCCACCACCACTTGTTGATCCGCCGATGTGGGGCTAAATCGAGGACCTAATTAGTTCTATTATCCCGAGAGGAGAGGAAGGGCAATGAAGAGATCGAGAAAGAGAAATGAAGAGAGGAGGGCCTCTCGGGAGGAAGGGCAATGAAGAGATGAAGAAAGAGCAATGAAGCCTCTGATGACGCTAAATAGCGTCGTTATTTCAAAAAGGCCTCCGACGACGCTTTCAAAAACGTCGGCCTTTTTTAATTTATCGACGACGCTAATTAGCGTCGTCTTATTCCAGAAAGCGTCGTCTATTGCCGACGCTTTTTAAAGCATCGCCAAATTGTGGTCCTAGACCAAAAATTGCCGACGCTTGCGACAAGCGTCGGCAAAAAAGCGTCGATAAAACCCACTTTTTTAGTAGTGACTCCTTGTTTATAAAAAGAAATGGCTGCTCATACACTGTCATACTTGTGTATGTGGATGACATAATAATCGCAGGTAATGACATTGTCTACATAAATCATCTTAAGCAGGTCCTTGATGCACAATTCAAACTCAAAGGCCTGGGGACTTTGAAGTTCTTCCTTGGACTCGAGCTTGCTAGAAGCTCACATGGAATATCCACTTGTCAACGGAAGTATACATTGGAAGTTCTTGAAGATGCAGGATACCTCAGTTCGAAACCGGCAAAATGCCCAATGATACAAAACTTGAAGTTGAGTCGGTTTGAAGGGGAACCGATTGAAGATCCTATTGTTTATAGAAGATTGATAGGACGACTGCTATGTCTCACCATAACAAGACCGGATTTGAATTATTCTGTGCAAGTATTGAGCCAATTCCTATATTCGCCTAAACAACCACACTTAGAAGCTGCTTATCATGTATTGAGATATTTAAAAGCTACACCGAGACAGGGGTTGTTCTTTCCATCGAAATCTAAACTTCATCTAAAGGCATTCTACGATGCTGACTAGGCAGCCTACTCGGATACACGTAGGTCGGTCACAGGCTTCTGTGTCTTCCTTGGTGAATCGCTTATTTCATGGAGATTAAAGAAGCAGCGCATAGTTTTAAGATCTTCAGCCAAAGCAGAGTATCGCTTTATGGCCTCTACTAGCTGTGAAGTTACATGGCTGTTGAATCTTCTGAAAGACTTGGATGTGGAACATACAAAGCCGGTATTGTTGTTCTGTGACAATCAAGCAGCGATCCATATAGCTTCCAATCCAGTATTTCACGAAAGGATGAAGCACATTGAGATTGATTGCCACATTGTAAGGGATAAGCTTCAAGCAGGAACAATTCAAAGTCTTCATGTATCCAGCACCGTTCAACTTGCTGATCTACTTACAAAGCCGCTTGGAGCTGCCAGATTTACAACTTGATTTGCAAGATGGGTGTCCATAATTTGTACGCTCCATCTTGAGGGAGAGTGTTGTGACTCAAGCTTCAAAGATCAGTTAAGCTCAGGACTCTGCTGAGCTGAGCTTCGACTGAGAGTTAACTGTTTCCTTGTTTCAGTTAATACTGTTCATCGTAGTTAGTTGGTTATTAATTTCGTTATTCAGTTGTAACAGAACATGGTTATATATATATGTAATTGGGATCGTGTAAGAGTATTCATTCAAGTAGTGAATAGCAATCGGAAGTCTTTCTTCTGTTCTCCCCTGTTTTCGAGCTTCTTGGTCCATCAGTTTCTACACAATATAAGAAGCGCCTATGTGATAAACTAACGAATACTTGGCATGTACGCAGCCAATTAAGTTGTAGATCGATCAAGCGCATGCATAGCTTCTGAATATGGAGTCTTTGCATACGGTGAAAGAAACATTTTGAATTGATGATAGAAAGTGAAAAAGGCAGCAAAAAGCATTGAACTCGGCACTTAGACAAGGAAGTCTTCCTTGTAACAATTTGTCAAACAGTTAAGAACCGTGGGAATTATCTTTTGCTCTTGCCAAGTAGTCCCTGAGGTCTGTTACCAAATGGGAGCGAGTGCTGCTCCATAAGTCATGCTAATGATGGTGAGAACAATGGAGTATAATAGCTCAATGAGGTGATTGAACCAAGCAGATCGAGATAGCTCCAAGGGCTCTTAATGGTGCTGATGGATGGAGATTTACCGTAGTCTAAAAGCATGTAACAAAGATGGAGAGACTTGGTTGGAAGACAATAAAGGCTTCATTCAATTAGGCTACAGCCAGAGGATAATATGATCACCAACAGTACATTTATATAAAGAATATACATATCTATATACAAGATATCTCTGAATCATCAAACTACTAGAAGGATAACATCTAGCGCTGCCAAAGCCAGCAACCCAATGGTGCAGCAAGTTAACATCCTGACAACCATAATGGAACTTCTTGTGTTCGGAGGCCTGAACGTAAGCACCATCAGGCTTAAGCCAGAAATAAAAGCTGAGAGCATGAGGAATACGCAACTGTTGAGGTGGAGACTGTCGGCCTGGCTTCCAATGTACCCTGTGAATATAGTCGCAATTCCGCCAAAGGTGATAGATGTAACCGAGGTAGAGACCATAGAGGTGAGTTTGAGCTCGATGACTTCCAGACTTGCCACACAATGGCCATGCTTTGTTGGCGTCTCAAGGCCAAATTCCATAGCAAACCAGACCATGGCTCCAAGAATTGTCGGGAAAAAAGCTGGCAAGACAAATTCCTCAAGGAATAGATGGGAGAACGCAATCGCTGTCATTGCTTGCAACATTAACAAGAAATAGCTAAAGAATTTGGTGAAGGTAATCAGGCGTTGTCTGGTGATTGGACTATTAAGACTTGGCAGTACCAAGGCAAGCAATATCGAGAAAAGGCCAGACAAAGAGGTGGTGAAGATGATGAAGAAACCAACATTAATATGGGGTTTACGGGCTGGATCAGAAACATTTCTAGTATAACCAGAGATAGATCCAACCATTCCCCCGAAAGAGAGGGTAGTAACACTTGAGGAGAGCTTTGAGGAGCGCTTTAACTCGGCTTTCTGACCTTCATAACCAGCGATAATGTCTGCTTCGTCTAGTTGAAGTCCGTGGTAGTAAATGAGCAGGCCGACGATCACTACAATTGGAAGTAGAATAAAAGCCAGAATGGCATATTTCTTGGGTAAGAGAACTAAAAGACTAAGGCTGGTCAAAGTTAAGAGGACACTAGAAACGTACGTGAGAACTGATGAAAAGTAAAATTGAGAGAATAAAAATGACAATTGAAATTGAGAAGAATGATTTCATTCATTCAAATTAAATCTGTACAATACTAAAGGAGATATATATAAGGTTGTAGCCAACCAAAGAATAACAGAAAGAATAACAAATGTTGCCAGCGCTACTGCCAGCCATGTACAGAGGAGATTCTAACTAACTATGGACACGTAAGGGTCTTGAGATATATCCAAACTGTTGGCCTTTTGTACAGCTACGCATGAGGAGGAATTCTTATTTGAATTTGGGGAAATTATCTCCTGGATCCTTCAATTCTTGAGACTCCCCCTCAAGATGGGCATATATATTCAAGAGGCCCATCTTGGATAATAGAAAATGAAATGCGGCTGCAGGCAGGGCTTTGGTCAAACTATCTGCAAGTTGAAACTTGGAAGCAATGTGAACTGGTATAATAACACCAGCAAGGACCTTTTCTCTAACAAAGTGGCAATCTAGCTCTATATGCTTTGTCCTCTCATGGAAGATGGGATTTTTTGTAAGATGGAGAGCTGACTGACTATCACAGTAGAGTAAAGCAGGCCGTGAATGTGCTGTATTGAAATCTTTTAACAAGGAAAGAATCCAAACTATTTCACAGCTTGTATGAGCTAAGGCTCGATATTCTGATTCTGCTGATGATCGTGAGACAGTGGCCTGTTTCTTTGACTTCCAGCTGATAAGAGAATCACCAATGAAGACACAAAATCCAGTGATTGATCTCCTGGTCTCTGGACATGCAGCCCAATCAGAGTCACTGAATGCCTTAAGGTGCAATGAAGATTGTGAAGAGAAGAAAATTCCTTGTCCAATCGTGCCTTTTATGTATCTCAAGATCCTATGAGCTGTTTGTAAATGGATTTGTGCTGGCTTATCCATGAATTGGCTGAGAATGTTGACAGCATATGTGATGTCGGGCCGTGTGATTGTCAAGTAAATCAGTCTACCCACCAGTCTTCTATACCCTGTGATGTCAACCAGTAACTCTGTGGAAGAATGAGACAGCTTGTGGTTAACTTCTATAGGAGTGTTAACTGGTTTGCAACCAAGAAGGCCGGCATCTTCAAGAATCTCAAGGCTGTATTTCCTTTGGCAGAGATGGATTCCTGCTGTAGATCGAGCAACCTCTAGACCCAAGAAGTATTTCAAGGATCCAAGATCCCTTATTTTAAACTGAGAATGCAAGTGCAGTTTGACAGATTCAATAGTAGCCAAATTTGAACTTCCTATGAGGATATCATCTACATAAACCAGAAGGGCGACGTACCCTTGCTCATCTGATCTGGTGAACAATGAATAGTCAGATTTTGATTGTTGAAAACCAATGGCAAGAAGGGCAGAAGAAAACTTTGAGTGCCACTGCCGAGAGGCTTGTTTTAAGCCATATAAAGATTTTTGCAACTTACAAACCATTCGTCTACTGCCATGTGAGGACTCCTCCTTAAGTTGGAAGCCTGGAGGTAAGTCCATGTAGATTTCTTCTTCAAGATCTCCATGGAGAAAAGCATTATTAACATCCAGTTGACATAAATGCCAATTGTGGATGGCTGCCAAGGCTAAAAACAATCGAACAGTGGTAATTTTAGCAACAGGGCTAAAGGTCTCTTGGTAATCGAAGCCCTCTACTTGTGTGTATCCCTTAGCCACCAATCTGGCCTTGTGCTTGTCTACTGTCCCATCAGATTTTAATTTGACTCTGTAGACATATTTGCATCCAACTGTCGATTTTTCAGGAGGTAATGGGGTAATGATCCATGTACCATTTGCCTCTAAAGCCTCTAACTCAGAACTCATGGCCTTTCTCCAATGCTCAGACAACACTGCCTCATCATAACTCTTAGGTTCACGTGTAAGAGAAAGGGAAAGAGAATATGCTTTGTGGGAGGAAGAGAGTTGGGCATAGGAGAGGTAGCTTTGAATGGGATAGGCACTAGTTGGGCAAGTGGAATGTGGAGCGAAGGAAGATTGAGGGTCGGTAAGGGTTAACTGACAGTGATAATCATTTAGATAAGTGGGTGGTTGTCTGATTCGATCAGACCTTCTAAGATGAACAATGGGAGACTGATTATCAGCATTAGAAGGTGGTATGGAAGATTGAGACTCAGGAGGTGTAGAAGAAGTTGAAGGCTGATCTATGAGTGAGGGAAGTGAAGTAGAAGGGCTGTCATGTGTTGAATTAGACAGCGAAAAATCTGGAGAGGCACTGTCGTCAAAATTTGGTGAAGAGGAAGGGTCAGTAGTAGAAGAAGAGGGATAAGAAAGTGATGACAGGTCAGGTAGAGCTGGAGGGAGAACCAAATCAGAAGGAGTGGTATGTGGAGAAGTAATGCTAGAAGATTGGAAAGGAAAGATGTGTTCATGAAAAACAACATCTCTAGAAATGAAGGTTGATTGAGTATCTAAATCAAAGACTTTGTAGCCTTTTACTCCTGTAGGATATCCGAGAAAGATACATTTCTTGGCTCTTGGATCAAACTTGGATCTGTTGTGTTGAATGGTGGAGGCAAAACACAAACAACCAAACACTTTAAGGTGACTGTATGAGGGTGTAGTGGAGAAAAGGGCTTCAAAGGGTGATTTATTATTGAGGATGGGTGTAGGTATGCGATTGATTAAATGTGTAGCAGTGAGAACAGCATCTCCCCAAAATTTGGTGGGGAGAGATGCTTGAAAAAGGATGGCTCGAGCAACAGAAAGGAGATGTTGATGTTTTCTTTCAACAACTCCATTCTGTTGTGGAGTATATACACAGGACCTTTGGTGCAAAATGCCATGCAGGTTATAAAAATCAGTCATCTGAAACTCAAGGCCATTGTCTGATCGAATTTGTTTGATTTTTGCGTTGAATTGTGTTTCTATCATGTGAACAAAGGACTGTAAAAGAGCCCTTACTTCAGTTTTGAATTTCATTAGAAAAACCCAAGTGACCCGGCTATAGTCATCGACTATTGTTAGAAAATAGTGATGACTTTGAAGGGATCCTTGGGAATAAGGACCCCATATGTCGCAATGTACAAGCTCAAAAGCAGTAGAAGAAACAGAATTACTCAAGGAAAAAGATTTTCTCTTTTGTTTGGCCAAATGGCAGATAGTACATTGCATATGCTCATCAAACTTTACATTAGGGGCAATGGATTGGATTACATTCATCCTCTGGTGGGACACATGCCCTAATCTAAAGTGCCAAAGGTCAAAAGGTTGCTGTGTGTTGGCATTGAGGGCCTTAGGAAAAGAAATAGGATGGATGGTAGCAGGACTAGAGGAAGAAGGCTCGCTGACACTGCCGCAGAAGAAACTTTGAAGGAGAAAATAGAGGCCGTGATGAACTTTAGCAAGTCCAATCGTCGTCCAAGGAAAGAGGGCCTGTATAAAACAGAAATTTTTCAAGAAAACAAGGCACAAAGAAGAGTCATGAGTAAGCTTACTGGCAGAAATGAGATTGAAGGTGAATGAAGGAATACAAAGTACCCCCGTGAGAATGAGAGACTCTGAGATACGAACATTCCCAATATGTGTAACTCTAGCCCGAGTTTTGTTCGGAAGTTGGACATAGGCATGTGTTTCACAAGTAATAGATGTGTAAAGGGAAGGAGAACAGACCATATGGTCTGTGGCTCCAGTGTCAACAATCCATTCAATGGAATTTGATGTAGAAGATGTATGATGTAGAGATGAATGATGGTTGACAGAGAAAATAGAAGTACTTAGAATATCAGTGGGAGTGGAGAGTCCTATACCTGCCATGTTGGAACAAGCAGTGCTGCCAGTGATGTTCTCGGTGGATGGGATGGAAGAGTGATCATGAGGTTGTGAAGCCTGAGCATTAGCAAGGGATATGAGCTGCTGAATCTGTGCTGGAGTGAGAGACAGCTGTGATGAAACAAGTTCTTTCTCCTGGCCATGGCTGGGAGAAGCAACCTGGTTTGCTGAGGAATTTGGGGAATAGGCTGATTTAGTCTTAGTGAACTTAAAATTGGGTGGAAACCCAATCAGCCTATAACACTTTTCCTTGGTATGTCCACTCTTCCTACAGTGACCACAGGTGACATCATACCGATCCTTTTTCTTGTTTTGACCTTGAAAAGCTGCCAATGCTGAGGATTCTGGTGCAGGTGACATGAGAGTGCGAGCTTGTCTTTGCCTTTCTTCTTGCAAGACGAGGGAGAAGGTCTTATCCAGAGATGGCATGGGACTCATAAGTATTATCTGTCCTCTAATGCTATCAAACGAATCATTCAACCCCATCAGAAATTTAAAAACATAATCTACTTGCTGAGCCTTACCAACATCACTTAAAGCATGACAGGTGCAGTGACCACAAGAACAATGGGGTAGAGGACGATAGCTGTTCAATTCTTCCCAAACAGCATTCAATTTAGTAAAGTAATCACTCACAGAATGGCTCCCTTGGACAATGGAGCTAAGTTGGTGCTGCAAGTGATATATCCTCACGTTATCAGGTTGAGCAAAACGATCCTTGAGCTTCTCCCACACCCTTTTTGCAGAGTTGATGTATAGCACATTTGAAGCTATCTCTTTGGATATGGAGTTGAGGATCCAAGACAGCAGGAGGTTGTTACACCTCAACCATGGCACGTATAGAGAGCTGGTTTGATCTGGGGTAGGTATGGATCCATCAAGAAAACCTAGCTTATTCTTGATTGATATAGCCAAAGTAAATGACCTGGTCCATGAGAGATAGTTGGGACCTGTTAAGGGAGGTGCAATCACCACAGTGTTGGCATTGTCACTGTGGTGGAGAAAAAATGGACTGTTGGGATCTTCAGAAGGTGAGCTCGTATGGGATGAAGTATTGGCATTAGTATGAGAAGATGTGGGAAGAATGGAGGATTCTTCTTCAGCCATTAGGAAAAGAACAATAGAGTAGGTGAAAAAGGTGTGAAAGATGATTCAAGAAGGTAGATGAAAAGATGCAGGTTACGCAACCTGCTCTGATACCATGATGAAAAGTAAAATTGAGAGAATAAAAATGACAATTGAAATTGAGAAGAATGATTTCATTCATTCAAATTAAATCTGTACAATACTAAAGGAGATATATATAAGGTTGTAGCCAACCAAAGAATAACAGAAAGAATAACAAATGTTGCCAGCGCTACTGCCAGCCATGTACAGAGGAGATTCTAACTAACTATGGACACGTAAGGGTCTTGAGATATATCCAAACTGTTGGCCTTTTGTACAGCTACGCATGAGGAGGAATTCTTATTTGAATTTGGGGAAATTATCTCCTGGATCCTTCAATTCTTGAGAAGAACCACGACAGCCATATACTGTTTTCTTCTAGTATTGGGATGATTGAGAGTGAGCAAATTCAAGGTGAGCAACATCAGGATTAGTCCAGATAAAAAAGTCGAGAAGGTGACGAAAGAGCTAATGATGAGTTTGAGGCTATGGGCATCTCCGATTGCATGCCGGCAATATCCAAAAATAAATGTCATTAGCACCCCAAAAGCAATAGTTGTAACAGTAGAGGAGAACTCTAAGATTCGCTTCAATCTAATGGCCATGCGACCTGATTGTTCTGCACCTTTTTCTTGGTTTTCACCTTGTTGTATCTGTTGGCACACAACGGAAAAACATAGTTACATCACACACACACACACACACACACACACAGAGAGAGAGAGAGAGAGAGAGAGAGAGAGAGAGAGAGAGAGAGAGAGATTGCTGGTGAGGAATCTTTCAGAGATCAAAAAATGAATGCTCATAAAACTACAGAAATTGGATATGCGGTAGTAAGTATGCATGTGTTGAAAAGGAAACAGAAAAAACTACCAAAAAAATTTTCGCTCATAGAAAACTTGGTTCAAGCAACATCACTGAAATAAGGAAAGATGATTGGAGAAGGAAGATGTATCACGGACAGTAAAATAAAAATAAAAATAAACATGGTTCCAGCAGTTTTTTGCTCATAAAAACTTTGGTCAAGCAGCATCAAAAATTTTTTTAGGAAATACGAATTTACTAACACTCAAGAACATAGAATTCTCTTGGGAAAGGAAAAGAAAAAAGAAATTACAATCAGGAACACAAGGAAACTAATCTACAAACATAAAACAGTTAATTTTGGATGCAAAACATAAAATTTGCCAATCTCCCATCAGGGAAGATAGGGCGTCTGGCCTTTAATTTATTTACCAGAGGCCAGGAATTCTGTAGGAGGCGATCGACCTCTGCTCGCCATGGTCTTTCTGAAGGGAGAGGAATCACCAGTTTAGGCATGTCCCCAGTGAGCTGCTTCAAGAATTCAGTCAGTTATCTTTTTAGTTTTCTGGGGGCTGCATCAAATAAAGCTAACTAAGATGAAAAATTTATTTACCTGAGCAGTTGCATGAAGTCTTCTTTGGTAATCCATTTCCATGAGATCTTAAGGCGCCGCTTAGAATGAGTGATAGCCCGAGCTAGTAATTAAACCCATCATTCCATGAAGTCTTCTCTATCTCTTTGTCAAGGAGGACTTGGTCAATAAAGACGGTTTACTTCACAAATTGCGCCCAGTAGTAGCTATGGAATTTCATGATGCATTAGCCAGTAATATTGGATGGTTTTTTAGTGATAGCTGCTTCTTTAGTTTAATAATTTCCTTTAGACGTAGCAATATTAAGGTTCTTATCTATTTCATCCAGTTATATTATGAAATTACATCAAAAGAAAAAGACATTCGAGTAGTGCAAATTAGTTGAAAGGCATCTCTATCATGATAACATTTCTTTAATATATTTTATGATAAAACATTTGACCATGGGTTCATGACTCTTATTTTTCTCTAGATGGACAGGCTTCTTTTCCAACCCAAAAGGCCAGTGGCAGCCGTTATTCTTGACTCCTAAAGCAGTGAAGCGTGTTCGCTTGACACTCCAAACTAGCGAGCAACAAAGTAACCGTAACCTACGTGAATGGTTGCCTCTGATGTTCCTGATAAGAAATGATACAAGAAAACTGGAACTACTTCCAGGATATATGACAAAAGCGTACTATCACATTTATTGCGTTATATATATCTCATATGGATGACGTTGGAGCTTAATGCAAATTAGTTTACGCAAGTTAGTGGGCCATCACTGATTAGTGAATGAAAACATTGACAACCCCCGATTCTAAGCCGGCTAAGCTAACCAATCTGGTCCATACAAATTTTTGTTCCAACCTTCTTGCACTAACAGCTAGAAGTTGGACTTGGAGTTGGGCATCGGACTGTCGTCAATGCTGAACCAGACATGATTAGGCTGACCTTTTTTTTTTAAGGAAACAATGGCGCAAAGGACCAAAGAGATTTTAATGAAACTCATGATGAAAATAAATACAAGGTATAAAAAGAAAAAACAAAATATTTTTCGCTTCTGCACACGTCACCTGTGGAAGATGAAGAACCAAGTCTTGTGCTTGATCCATATAATTTTGATATCTATCTTGATTGCAAGCTTTTGGATTTAGAGGAAGATGAGAACATGAGGATATAAAGGCCAAACTCCTAGAAACCTTGGAATGCCAAGAGGAAACAACTATTTTTGCTAAAAAACCATGGATAACTTGAACCTTGGCACACTTGATGACTCGAAGATAACTTGGTTTTGAGCCTCATTATCTTTCTGAAATGAGATGATATTTGATTGAGTTCCTACAAACCAATCTTGATGTATTTGCTTGATCCTACACCCATAAGTTGAGTTTAGATTATATTAGGAGAAATATTGGACACTCCAACCTCAGACCAGACCTACCCATTTTACCTTAGACATAAATCAAGGAGAACAACTCTAGTCCTAGTCGAGCAGCTGATGACTTGAGGTAAGCGACTTCGCCCCAGCCAAGAAGTCGACCAATCAAGGTGAGTAACCTCGGTCCTAATCGAGGAGGAGTCATCGGTTGACGAGAACAATCAACATGTGTCTACAAGGGCTGACAGTCCCAACAATCGGCATCTATAGACGCCCACAGTCATGACAGCACCATGGCTTGTGCCCCACTAGCATTGCCTGCCACCCACACGAACTGGTACCCGTGCCTCGGTTATATTACCAACTATTACCTAGCCATCATTTTACGCCATGGCACACCAGGTAACAACAAAATGAGCTTTCCTATATAAAAAGGCAACTTGGAGGACTTGACGTACGCATGCAATATTACTCATAGTGACGATACTCTACTAATTTTTTTTTTCTTTCCATACTATTGCCTCTCTATTCTGACTTAGGCATCGGAGGGACCCCCACGAAAAACTTTTCGGCAAGCAAACTTTTTGCAAACCACATCTAGAGAAAATCTACCCCCTACACCTCGGCCAACCTATTCATCTCGCCTCTGGTCGCCCGAGCTGCACTCCGACCTTAGCCTAAAATCGACAGCAACAGATTGCCGCTAGAGGAAGAGTACTAGACCCCAGCAACATCGATATCCATTGAAGGGAGAGACAATCAGCATAAAGTCACGAGGAGCCCGCGCATCATGTGCTTCACAATGCTGCGCTTTGACCTCCTGAGTGTCGTTGCAAAACCCAAAACCTGCTCTGGCGGAACAACCCACCGTGCCTGTGGACCTACTCACTCAATAGGTGTCGGTGCTGGCTGTGGTGGTCCAGGGCCTCCAGCAGACAGTGGCGCGACTAAAGTTGGTCCGACCGAAATCTGGCCACCCTAGCCACCTTTCTTAGTCGACTGCATACAACATGCACCTAGTAAGCCACTGCTCCTGAGGCCGAGACTCGAAGCAATCCTTCTAGAGTCGACTTACCCGACAGAGCAGTCCTGGTCGAGAAAGAAAATGGCATGCTCCAAGCCACTATTCCAACAAAGACTCTACTCTGACTCTATAATCTCCTTACCGCATGGAGCCTCCATCCCGGCAGGATGCCGACCTCGATCGGAGAATCAAGAAAATGGGTTGACAGATTCAAGCCCTTAGGGGACAAGTTCTGAGGGAGAACAATGCCCTCAACTTCTCCTTGGAGAACCTATTCACCAGGTGAATTATGGAAGAACCAATTCCACGTCGGTTCAAAATGAGCTAGATAAAAGCTAGGGGCAGCGAGGCTGGACTTATACTCACCAATCCGGATGGAATAATCATAGAGTATGTGGTTCGAGTTTGAGGCCTCAAATAATGAGGCCAAGTATGAATCACTCATCACCGAGCTCAAGCTCTCCAGGAAGATTGGAGTTTAACAGCTGAAGGTCTTCAGCAACTCACAACTAGTAGCCGGCAAAGTTTGGAGGGAATTCAAAGCTCAGAGGCCATCGATGATCAAATACTTGCAGAAGGTAAAAGACATTACCTTCGCCTTTCATAGCTTTGAAATAAAATAGATCCCTTGAAGAATAAATTTCAAAATTTGATTAATTATTTTGTTGAAACCGTGAGAGGCTTTCACATGAAGGGAAGAATCCTTTTGCTTAGTGAGACACCAAGAGGGCTGAAGGAAGTTGGTGAGATGCCATCTTTTCTTCTCCCAACCATTGGATCGAGTGAGGGTGAGAGTCTCTCATTCTTTCCAAACTTATCCTACCCTTGTTTCACACCATACCCTTGCTCACGCCCTCCTTAGAATCTTCCTTCTTTTAGGATTCCAAGACCCGTTCCACGTCCAAGCCCCCTCACATTCCAAACCCAAGTCAGAATTTGGGTCCAAGCCAATCCACCCGCCCTAGCCCAATCAAGTTCAATGCTAATTTTCAGCCACCATCCATGAAATTAATAGAACCCAATTGAACCATCTTCCATCTCCTTTTCCTTCCTCCTTCCTCCATCCTAGAACCCTAGCCGCCACTGCCAAAGGAAAGAAAAAAAAGTGAGAGTTTCAGCTATCATCTACACAAAAAAAAAAAAAAATCCAGCAACATCCATCTCCAACTATGTCAAATGGTATCAGAGCATCCTTTTTCCTTCCAAGCTGCAGCCACAATCAAGAGAAAAAATTATTGCCATGCCCACCATCTCTATCTTCATCTTTTTTGTTTCCCACACACGGCCTCCGATTGCGTCAAGTCGAATCCTGAGAAATATTCAATAATGCAAGTAAACCTTGCACTACTGAATGACATGATTATAAAGGATGAAAAATAGAATCTATTATCCAAATTACAAGTGATGCATGGATAATTAGGTAAGGGTCTAAGGCATAATTACTAAGCCTACACATAGACTAACACAGTCAAAGGTTTGGATTAATAGTTCAATTGGATTTCTATTAAATGATAAATTTTTATTTAAAATTAAATGTATATTCTAAAATATTAATTAATTTTATAAATTTTCTACATCAAATTATGCCATTACTCTTTAATTGAAACATATATAAAAGATAAACATGAATTATATGATTTAGAGGGCTTGTAAAAGGTTATATATAAATGTCGGAATATGGAGAAGTTATTGATATTTTTAAATTCTTTAATAATAAATTTTTAAATATTATAAAGAAGAAAATGGTATGTATTTATTTTTTTATCAAGAGAAAGGATCAAAATTTTAAAATATAATTATTATTAAAATATAAAATATCCGTACATATACCAAATAACTCGGCATGACAGGGACTAAATATATAAAATAAACTATTATCATAAAAAGGAGTTGAATGATGTAGACGAGTGATTTAATACTTGTTAACTAATTAATTGGTCATAAGTTAGATTAATTCAGATTTTGAAACTTTTTCAAATTCTGGATCCATGATCCGTATACCAAGCATATAAAACTTTTTTGCTCCCTAAGCATATAATTCGAAAAAATAATCCTATCAATTTCATGTACTAAATTATATATGAAACTAATATACCCTTGCATAAATCTAGACTTTGGAACTTCCATCAAATAAAGCAATCAACATCGATCCTTCTTACACATGCACATGCAACCTTATTGGTGGTTTCATCAATATTTCACTCAGAAAACACCAGCATATTAATTTTACATAGTAAATTAATTACAGAAATAAGATAACATTACACAAATATACATAATTTGAAACGCCCATCAAATAAAATATTATCAATATGCTTCTTACACGCACATATGCAACATAAGTGTCGAATCGTATTTAAAGCTTCCAAGTTTGGAAGCTATTCCGTTTGATCCTTGTAGATGAAGAAGCCATAAAACCCAGCCACGACGACAAAAGCAGCCATGCTCCCTATCACCACTGCCAAGGCCCATGGCATCACCTCCGAGACCCGCCACACTAGTGCAAGGGTGAGGGCGGTGGTGAGCGTCCAGATGGCCACCTTTAGCCTCTTCCTCTCCTCGGGCGGGCTGTTCGGGCCCAGCTTCTCAAACCTGTCGAGGCACCAAAAGAGGAGCAGAAGGTTGATGTAGGACGAGATCACGAAAGCCAGCATTCCTGGGTCGCGACGCGAATGGTAGATAGAGCTAGCGACACTGAATGTAAGGAAGACAAAGCCAAGAAATGGGAGATGATTGGAGACTTTGATGATGAGAAAGCTGAGTATATTGCTTCTCTGTTGTGCTAAGATTTGTTCCATGTCAGCTTCGTGCATGGGCTTGCCCTCAGGATCCATTAACCTGGTGGACTTGCAGCATGGTACGCCGAGAAGATAAAATGTTGGGTTTCTTGAGGCAAGCAAACGATTTTATATGGGGAACCAAGGGAAGCATTACGTGGTTGCTTCCGGGGACGATGAGGACGACGGCGCATGGCACAAGAATAAGCCTGAATTGGTGAGGCGAAGTAAAAAAGTAGTTCCTTGGTTTACAAGTTATCGTCTTGACGTGTTTTTTTCTTTGGGTGTGCGTCTAGATTGACCTAGTCTTCATTTATTATTTTTCTTTGGTGCAGATTGACGTAGTCTTTAAAGAAACATTTATCCGAGGACTCGGACCACTGCCTTTATTGCCTAGAAGTTGTAGTTCCTTCTCCCGGTTGCCTTCGTTGGTTGAATATCAAAGGCGCATATCAACTTATCGACATTGTTTTTTGAAACAATGGCCAAGATCTATTTGATTTTGTAGAGCAGAATCAGCAACTCTTGTAACATTTATCTGGTCATTTGTTTATGTTCTGAAGATTAGATCAGTTCCGTAGTTGATTTTTACTAATTCCAATGTCTCACTAACACGCTTTATCTCGATAGCCCGAGCTGAGCATGCAATAGATGCCCATACATCCATAGGATTTAACTCACAAGATAAGCAAGGCTGACCTTTTGATTCATACACATACCATTCTAAACTGAGACAATGGTAGAGATAAATAAAATAATATATTTATTCAAAAGAATAGTCCACAATCACTAATAATAAAAATACATAAATTATTTCAAGAATGTTAATCAAATGTTTTCTAAACCCTAAGCTCCTTATTGCTTGGTCCCAAGCTCCGTCTACTCTACTGCAACTGAAAAAAAAGAAAGAGAGAGAATAAGATCACGACTTAGTAAGTTACCAAAATCTCTAGTTGGATCAAGTATATTATGTAAAAAAAATAAAATTTCAATTTATATGATTTTCCATAAATAAAAGTATGCCAATGAGCATATCAAGTCTATCAACATAGATTTGAAGATGTATAATGTATTTGGCCAAAATAAATTTTTAAACTAAACATGAACGGACCTCCACTCTCACTCTCCTACTCTTTATGACTATGGCTATAATTGGCCTGTGACAAGCTCTGAAAGAGATTAGATCCTGATTACAACTTGCCATCCACCGGTCATGCACCAGTGATCAGCCTACTGAAGGCTTGGAAGGAAATTAACTTTGTATTCACATGAAAATACATGCTTCCATCAACATGGTCTCACAATCAACCCTAATTGGCTAGGTCTAAAAAAAAAAATTAGCTCCTGACTACAACACACTGTCAGCCGGCATGCACTAGCGATCTTCATTGGAGGCCTGGAAGGACACTAGATCCTATGCCCATATGATCATAGTCAGACTAGAGAGTAGCGAAATCAGAACAATATATGATGTTAACATTATTTTACCTAGGTTATTCTAAAAACATCTAAATTTGTCTGCCTAAGTACTTGCTTACATTGACAAATTATGTGTGTGATAGAGTTCATCCAGAGGGTTCAATTGTGGTGGATGAATGCATTACATTTTACTCACAATACTTTCATGGCACAGAGATGAAGTTCAACAAGCTATCCAGGATCTATGGTGACATTTTGATAAGGCCGACACAAGCGCATTGCTATGTTCTTTTTAACTACCCTACAATTGGCATGTACCTTGAGTAAGATACTTTTCTCAACCAAATAATATTCTTATGTACAATCGAATGCAATTTTTTTGATCTCACATTAAATAATCTTGCGTGATAGGAAGCATATTGCTATCCTTGAGATGCAAAGCTCCAATGCAAGACGAAGAGACAGAATGTTTGCACAATAATACCTTCTATGAATGGTTTAAGGCTCATGTAAGTTTTATGTTGCATCAAGCTAGATAAAATCTAATGGACATTTCTCTCTTTACTGAGATTTGTAATTGCAACTTAATCCTTGTAATAATGTTTCTCATATACAAACAGATTGAAGAGCTTCTTAAGAAAGGTAGTGTTCAAGAATTTATTGAAGTTATCGATGGCTATCTCAAGGTCCTAATGAAGTGGCAAAAAGATTTTCAGGATTCATCATAAATGGTTTTCAATTTCAACCTAAAGATTGTGAAAGAAGCAAGAAAAGTCAAAATAGTGGAGTTGTTGTTACAGCAGGGACATCAAACTTCGCAAGTACCAGAGATAAGAATCTGGTCATAGAAGATGGTACTTACTATGGTGCTCTAAAGGATATAATCAAAATCGATTATTGAGGGCACTTTAAGGTTGTATTATTCAAATTTGATTGGGTAGATGTGACATCTCAAGGTAGGAGAATCAAACATGATTTTTGTTTTACTCTTGTCAACTTTAATAGATTAATAAGTATTAAATGAAATATATTAGATGAACCTTTTATCCTTGCATCCTAAGCAGAATAAGTTTTTTATGTAGAGGACCTTGTGGACAGAGGTTGTCATGTGGTTAGCACAATAAAGCTAATATATTTGTAGGACATGAGTGATGAAGTTCTTCTCGATGATCCGGATGCTTACTATTGCCCAGAGGTGCAGCCCAAGAGGGATGGTGAATTGGGTCTTTTAAAATTAATAGTGTGAAGTGAATGAGTTACTGAAATCTTCTAGTGTTGCCCAGTAGATACAACCCAAGAGGGGGGATGAATTGGGTCTTTTAAAATTTTTCAACTACTTCTAAACTTTTCAATTAATTAAGCTAAGTTGTATAGATGCATAGTAAAATTTAAACTTAGCAACAGTTTGATTCTAATCTGATCAAGATTAAAACTATTAAGCAGCGGACTCAATAAACAATCAGTCTAGATTTTCCCAAGCAAGCATTTCAATACAATGAATCTTAATGCAGTTTTATTAAATGAAACTTGATTAAACAATTTGAATATACTTGCAACTAAAGGATGCGCGGATAAGAGTTAAGCAAGCAATTTAATTAGATATTTATCTAAGTAAGTGAGGAAATTAAACAATGAAAGAAAGCATCACAAACACAACAAATATATAGTGATTCGGTGCACCCCAGCACCTACATCCACTCCCCAAGATCTCTTGAAAATTTCACTATAATCACTTAGATTACAGCCGGTTGTTTTACAAGCTCACAACCTAACTTGTTGTTTTCACGAGATCACAACGAACTCGGTCGGTTTTCACAGGCTCACCGACTAGAACCAACCGATTGTCTTTCCGGGGTGACAATCAAACCCAGTTGGTTTTTCCCGGTTCACCAACCACAACCTTACACCGTTGGTTTTTCCTTTGGCTCGCCAACAAACCTTAACCCCTTGATTCAATCCCTTGATTGAATCAAGTTATAAGATATTAGAACAAGAGTTTAAAACAAATACAAGCTTCTTAAACAAGCAGATATAACAATGTAAATAAATAGAGTAAAGAGAAGAAGCCCTCAAACAAATTTTGTAGATGAAGAAACTCAGCTTCTTCTTTACTTGACCCTCTTCTGATTTCGCATGAGATAGCCTTAGAATTCACTCAGATGCTCTTCTTCTCTCTCTTTTGCTTTGAATGGCCCTTTTGTGCTTTTGGAAGGTTTCTCTTGAAATCTCTTTAAAATCTCTTTCCTTTGTGTTCTCTCCCACTTCCTTAACTTTTTTCCTTGCTCTCCCCTTGATTTTATAGCTTTGGATGATGTGAGAACAAAGATCTAGCCATTAGAGACAAAAATAAAGCCGTTGTGATCCATCTGCATATTCTGATAATATATCAGTTGGAATCGGAGTCGACTCGCGCGATCTGGAGTCGACTTGGCTGTTACTGGAGTCGACTTGCGCTTTACTGGAGATGACTCGCCTACTATTCTGGATTTGAATTAAAGTGCATGGCTTGTCCTAGGGTTGACTCGAACCAAACTGGAGTCGACTCGCCAACAGCTGGAGACGACTCAGCACTTAGGGGTCGGCTCGTTCTCGGAAATCCAGAGAACCCATTTTCTGATTTTCTTCCTTGAGTCGACTCGGATTAACTTGGAGTCGACTCGTTCACAGGGTCCCCGAAATTGATTCTCTGTCTTTTTGTCTGCTTCCCTTTGGAGTCGACTCGGGATCATCTGGAGTCGACTCGCCAAGCATCGGAGTCGACTCGCAACCTTTTGGAGTCGACTCGCTGACAGGATCTAAAATCCATCGTTCTGTCTTTCTATCTGTTTTCAGTCGGAGTTGACTCGGAGAGTCCCCGAGTCGACTCGAGCATTGTTCCTTGAAATTTTAGAGTACCAGAGTCGACTCTGAACTTCCAGGAGTCGACTCGAGGAATATTTTTTTGAATTTTCTTTGAATTTGCTCCTCCAACTTGAATCCTTTGAACTTGAACCTTGAGCCAATGAAGTGTGGCTTTCTTTTAATTTTTTGAGAGCTTTTGAGGACTTCTTCTATTCTTCCAACTTGTTATATTTCTTGCAAAACAAATATCTTTCTTCTTGCAACACAAACATTTGTAATTATACTTCAAGATTTTGTGATCATCAAAATCAATCTTTGGGTCAGCAATCTCCCCCTTTTTGATGATGATAAAACTTGGAGTGTATGCAATATAAAATAGATTGTGTTCTAGAACTAAACCATAGCTAAGTTATATGAAGTAAAAGACATGTATATTTAAAACATACTTCATAATAATATTTTAGATTTAATCAACTTCACATAATCAACACATAAAACATTATGAGCATATACTCAGATATTTCTTCATCTTTTTGACAACATCAAAAAAGTTGCAAGATAATGAAACATTAATCACAAAGCAACAAATGATACTCAAATATTCCTTTTCCTTATTGTACTCTGATTTTCAGTCAATGCATGTCGAATTATTGCAAGAATATGAATCATATAACTCAAGGCAATAATGTCAGAATAAGATTAATGAGCTAGATCAGAGCCAATTAAGATGATTTCAGAGCAAATTATAATGAGAGCACATCGAATATGATTCCAAAGATAATTTTCAAAACAAGTGTAGGTGGAACCTTTTTCAAGTTAATTCAAGGAGTATCAAGAATGATATTCAAAGAAAGTACGAATGAAAATCTAACCCTTTTCATGATATAAAAGTATTGGGGCACACATAAAGTTCAAAAGTTCGTTGATAATTCTCTTATTTCTTTTAAAAATCAAGGCATTAAAATTAAGCAAGATTAGTTGGCATAAGATTAAAACACTAAAGTGCAAGCCAACAAGAGCTCATTAGTGGATTCCAAAGTAAATTTTCGATACTAAAACAAATAGAATCCATTTTAATTTATTTTCAAAACAAATAATTTACCAATGAAGTGCAGATGAAAATCCAAATTTTGAAACATATTCAACGAAGCACAAGGTTGATACCAAAATATGCTTAAATTGATATCAGTTTTAAACCAATTAGACATTAAAAGCATAGTAAAAACATTGCCAAATATACATTGATTTGGCTTTAAGAGCATTCATTTTTCTTTCATGTATGTAAGCTTCTTGAGTTCTATTCATGAATCAGACATACAACATTACATTTCAAGCTGATTTTTCACTTTTATTTTTCTCTCCCTTTTTTATTAAATTAGAGGCACGTAAGATCAACTATTTGAATTACAATTTGGTCCATGATGGATGCACAAGATATATTAACCAAATAGCAAGTTTCAAAGTGTATCATAAAGATTTTCAGATTTAAATTTCAGATAATACATAATGGAGAGTATTAGGATCACTTCTCATTTAGTATTCTTTCTCTCTCCTTTAGTTATGGATTTTTGCGATTAAGCTCCATATGATCTCTCCCCCTGAAATTTTCTTTCTTCTCCTTAATTGATCATTCCACTTAAGAGTTTAGAATTTGAAGATAATTTTCAATAAAACATTCAAATTGTTAATCTTGAAAATATGTTTTCTACAAATTTCAGCATATTTTCAACTTAACCCATTGAGAGCATATTTGCAAGTATCAAATCATATTCATTTGAGATGATAAACGCTCTATAAAATTAAACTCAAGGTATAGGCTATATATAATTAAGATAAGTAATGGCAACACAAGGAGGTTCATCAAAATCAATTCATAAAATATTCAAGGTATGCATCATATGATAGTGACTTTTGAATAAGATGAAGAGAGATTGATATGTCTAAAACTTTCCCTCAAAAGATGCATTCTTCTTCAATCATTCTTTTCTATGATATCAAGAATGTAGAGTGATCTAGAATTATTCAAAATTTATAGCAATCACTCTTTTTAATCTTTCAAGAACAAGTCATGCTTCCTCTTAATCTTTGAGAAAATGTACTAAAATATTAATTAGAAAATAAGTCTTTTGAAGCTCAATTTCTTTCGAAAGCAATTATATTTTCTTTCTTTTAAGGCCCTGTTTGGGGGAGCTGTTGGCAGTAGAGCTGTTGGAAGTAGAGCTGTTGGAAGTAGAGCTGTCTGAAGTAGAGCTGTTATAAAAAGCTGTTTGCTGTTTGGTAACTACATTCGTAAAGTGCTGTGGTACTTTGTTTTGTGTTTGGTAAACAAACTGAGAAAGTACTTTTGTATGACAAAATTACCATAAAGGACATTGCATAGTATTATACAACAGAACATAATAAAACATAACATAAATTAATACATAAATATACGATATAGTATAATATTATTGTAATATAAAATAATGTTATGTTAATATAGCATAATAGTAATATAATTATTAGAGTAAATTAATATTTGGTAATATAACATAATATTAAATTATTTAACATAACATATTAATGTATTATGATATAATGTAATATATATTATATTTATAGTATAATACAATAATAAAAGTATAAAATATTATAATTATTAGTATAAATTAATTTCTCATAATATAACATAATATTAAATTATTTAAAATAACATATTAATGTATTATAATGTAATGTAAGATAATATAATATAATATTTATAGTATAATACAATAATAAAGGTATAAAATATTATAATTATTAGTATTAATTAATTTTCCATAATATAACATAATATTAAATTATTTAAAATAACATATTAATGTATTATAATGTAATGTAATATAATATAATATTTATAGTATAATACAATAATAAAGGTATAAAATATTATAATTATTAGTATAAATTAATTTTTCATAATATAACATAATATTAAATTATTTAAAATAACATATTAATGTATTATAATGTAATATAATATAATATAATATTTATAGTATAATACAATAATAAAGGTATAAAATATTATAATTATTAGTATAAATTAATTTTTCATAATATAACATAATATTAAATTATTTAACATAACATATTAATGTATTATGATATAACGTATTATAATATTATATTTATAGTAGGTGATAACGTATTATGGTATCTCTCTAACAATTTTTCTAGTTAGGTGATAAAATTGATTAAATGATTACTAGATGTTTAGACGAGAATCACATAGATGAAAAATTATTTAGCATATTCTACGTGCATACTTTAATAAGGCTTGGAATATACTTCATATAGCCTGGCACACAGTTTAGCCTTTCTAACACACAATTAAGGATTGGACACAATTAATCTAGCATGGTATACATATATCTTAGCACATAGTTAATCAAGGATTGCACATAGTTAATATCCATCCTCTCTAACTTTACCTTGTTCATACTTTTTTACATTGTTGACGTAGTAGCAACAAAAATACAACGAACATTCATGTTTGGTCAAATACAAAATAAAACAACATGTGGAATTGCACTGCACTCAAAAGTCAACGAGCTATAAGTTGAGAAGCAATATGATCACGCAGAATATCCATCTCACGGTTACCCAATATTTGGCTTTGCTCTGCACTCAGTTCTTCCTGTGGTTCATTAATCTCTAAACAATCAGAAGGGAGTAGATCCTCATTATCATCATAAGGCTGAAACTCCAAATCTTTGATTGCATGATTTCTAATAAAATTATGAATAGCCATGGAAGCCACCACAATTTGGACTTGTTTATGATAAGAAAAGTTGGGCATGGTACTCAACATTCTCCATCTACTTTTCCAGCATCCGAATGTCCTCTCAATAGTGCATCTCAGGGAGGAATGTGCATAATTAAAGATTTCATGCATACCCTTTGGTTGACTTCCACGTCGAAAATCTGGTAAATGATACCTCTCCCCTTTGTAAGGCCCCATATATCCCAACATGTGAGGATATCCTGCATCCACCAAATAATATTTACCTGCATATATATATATATATGAGTTAGTATTTTAATATATTTAATGAAAGTTAAAAAAGTATACTTGCGATCATAATATATTTAATTAATATGCATACGTCTATATTATAATATATTTAATTAAAATGCATACCTCTAGGTGGGTGTGGAAATTGGAGCTCTTTTCTGTATATAGCATCTAAAAAAATACGAGTATCATGAGCAGTACCTTCCCATCCAGCACAAACAAAAGTGAAACGCATATCAAAATCACAACAAGCCATAACATTTTGTGTAGGAATCCCTTTTCGGCCAATATATGGTACTTGTTTGGATGGAGAAATTTTCACTGGTATATGGGTGCCATCAATTGCTCCAATGCAGTCCTTAAAATAAGGCCACCAACGATGATCATCGCGGATTTTACTTGGAATATTTTTGAACTCTTTATCCAGCGGGGTAATAATATCCTTGGACATCCTTAAAACAGCATTTAAAACATGGGTGAAATATCTACTAACTGTTTCTCCGGAATGTTGAAATCTTTCTTGAACCATCCTATTCCCAAACCCATGTCCTAGAATCATCAAAAACATAGACACCAGCTCCTCAACAGGAATATATCTAGAAGCCTTTAAACCATATTTGATTTTCAATTCCATGCACAGATTAATAAATACATGTTTTTCCATTCGAAATTGTTGTTGGCATCTATATGGATTGCCATGTAAAATTTCTGATGCAAACTTGTATCCGGTTTGATAAGAGGTCCTACAAGGCTCCTTTTCAATATATTTTGTGTAATATTCAGTAACCATACCAACAGTTGCAGTTAGTAGAATATTATAATTATCATTATCAACTATCTCATCTTCACTGGAATAATTCTCCTCAGAACTATTGTCAATGCTGCCCATACCTGTAGAAAACATATTATGCAAAAAATAAAACATCTGTAGCAAATAAAACAAATGATATATAAACATATAATGCAAATACATATAATATCACAAAATCATAACATCTATAATATCCATAAAATCAATAGCATCCACGATACATTATCCAAGAGATACCACAAATACATATAGTCCATCATCATTCTATAATAGAAGTTCATAATTAAAACTACAAAACATATTGCCATAATAGTACGTCAACAACTACTTATGTAAGTTTGACATTCGCTTGAGCCATTCAATTCGAAGATTGGTATCTCGGAGTGCCATAAACATCTCTCGATGTTCTCTTTTAAGGAGCACCTCAGCAGCAATCAAAAGCAATTCAGGTTGTGCTACCATCTCAGGCATCATATGCACTACGTCCATCACCTCATCGATACTACGTCCAGGTTTATCAATCATCTTGGATGGCACTGTACTTTTCTTCTCCACTGCATCAATAAGACGACTCAATTGCTGAGATAGTTGTGCAGCACCCCCAACCTTCTTGCATTTCTTATCATGCAAAGTAGAGCTAACTCTTTTCTTTCCTCTCTCTTGGATAGAGCATCAGATGCAAGAGTAAGGTTAACATTAAAATTATCAGTGGGAATATCATCAATTTTATATGCAATCATATGATGGTCCTCATCTGAGTCACCTAAGCCCTCAAATGTATCATTATTAACCCCATCCAACCTCTCATATACTTCAATTGTGTCCTCAACATCCTCCTGCAACAGTAAAGCTGGTGCCCAGGCCCCCTCCCCAGTGGCACTAGTACCTCTAAATAACCTATCCAATTTTATGGCATGTTGTAGACCACGTTCTCGAAACTTAGCTGCATCAGGAATCTCCTGCAAGTTAACAATATATAGTTGTCAATAGTAGTTTATAGGTTAGTATAAAAAATCTTACAAATATTAAACTAGTGGCACGTGTACCTGCAATTTTTTTTCCCACCATGCATCTGGTGCATCTATTGTATTTCTAACAGGATCCCATCCAAGTCCTGTTTCCTTTCCCACCAATTTCATCCAAATGCTCCAATTTGCTTTCAGGTTATCCCACTTATTTTTAAATTTTTTGTAGTCATATTGATTTCCAGTCTTCTCATTGAATTTCTTAATTATATTGGCCCACCCTAACCTATTGAAATGTGTTCCTGGGCGATTACCAGCTTCAACTTCACCAATACATATATCGATAAACTCCTCTATCAATTTTTCATTCCAAATGGCCTTCCTCTTCTTCTCATCTTGGGTTGATGGACCAGCAAGGGTATGTTGGCTCTTCTTAGACATTTGTTTTTCTTACAATGCAACAACAAAGACATGAAACATTTTGTCAATCATAAGTCATGATTTCATCCATATGAATAAAACACCTTGTAAAGCATATTAGAAAAACAATGAGATATTAGACAAGGCATGCAATAAGAGGCAATTATTTGATAGAACTATAAGCATTTTGTTGCTTGCACTATAAACCTGTGCCTAACTGCACTTTGTTGCTTGCACTAACTACGCTCAGGCCAAAACATATTACATTGTCAAGTTCCCAATATTAGCCAAATACGATGTTGAGTACCCAATATCTTCTTGGCAATATTGGAAGTATTAGTAACAATAGTATGCACCACTAAAATGACAATAAGGTGTAAGATCTTTTAATTAAAACATGCTTCAATATTCATTAAATGTCCATTCTTGGAATCACTAGCAGTGAATTTTGTTGAAGAATGATAATGTAAGTAGTAATTTGGACTTTAAGTCAAAAGTATAAGCATAAAATATTTTGGCTAATTAAGAATAAAAGGAGTATTCTTACTTCTTAAAGCTTCAAAGTGCAATGGAGATTGCAAATTTCTGAGCCACTAGGTGATAGTACCTGACAGAAAATGATCCAATCATAAGTTAGAAGGCAACAATAATATTACCAAACTCCATTAAAATTCTAAATACAAATCTATCTTTCTCTCTGTAACAGAGAGAGGAAAAACTTGGTCCACCCGAAGAGAGAGGAAAAATTTGGTCCACCCGAACCACAGAGGGAAATCTCTCTCTCTGTAACAGAGATTTCTCTCTCTGTTCTCTCTCTCTCTCTCCCTCTGTAACAGAGAGGGAAAAGAGCTCGCCGTCCACGAGAACTTCCTCCCTGCAACAGAGAGAGGATCTCGCGGTCCACCGTGGACCGCGAGATCATTAAGCATACAGAGAGAGGATCTCTCTGTGTTATAGAGAGAGATCCTCTCTCTCTGTTACAGAGAGATCCTCTCTCTCTGTAAGGGGAGGCACCGTGGACCGTGGTGGTGCGGTCCACGGTGTCGCAGCTTGATCAGAGGGAGGATCTCTCTGTAACAGAGAGAGATCCTCCCTCTGTCTCACCCGTGGCGAGAGAGGAGGCATCGTGGACCGCAATGCTGCGGTCCACGGTGTCGCGGCCACAGCCTGGACCGCGATGCCGTGGTCCAGGGGGGTTCTTCGTGGTCCATGATCGAGGAGGACGGGCCGCGAGGTGATGATTAAAAAAAAAAAAAAACAACACATTGGTTTTGGAAGGTGCAGAGAAGGATTAAATTTTTTTTATTTTAAAATATTGGTCAAGGAATGCATACAAAAATTAAAAAAAAAATACCTTCTCTTACGGAAAGAACTCTGACGGCTAGGGTTCTTGGCTCAACCAGATTTTTTAGGTTTATAAAGGGGCAAGCTATGTAATTATTAGATTTTAATGGGGGCATTTTTGTCAAAAAGAGAGCTTTCCGAAAAAGCTGAAACAGCTTCCTCCCAAAAGCTCCAAATTGGAGCTTCTGCCAAAAAGCTGTTTTCAGCTTCCCGCAAAAGCTGAAACAGCTTCTTGGAAATTTTACCAAACACACTTTTTTCCCCAAAAGTACTTTTGGAGGGCCAGAAAGTGCTTTTTGGCCCTCCAAAAGCTCCCCCAAACAGGGCCTAAGAGTCATTTGAGTGAGTTAAAATATTTCTACCTTTAAGAGCATTCACTTTCTTTTAAAAATAGTTTTTTCTTTTAGTGATGAAAGCAACAATTATGCAGAAAGAGACATTCAAGTGAATATTTATAGAATTTAATTTTTTACTCATAGATTCACAGCAATGTATACATGAAACATAATGAATCTTTTTAATATCAAAATAAAGTCATATATTTAGAAACATTTGTTCGCAATCAAGATCATTGAAAAATACATCATTTAAACTAATTTTAGTACACTTTAAAAATAAGAAATGATATGTTTCAGATGCGTATCGGAGCAATCAACCAAGGCATCAAAATTAATTCTGTTTTTCTTAAGTTAAGATTTTCATTTAGGAATCATATTGAGTTATTCTCCTGAATGATGCGATCATTGAAGCATATAACTAAGGTTACAAAGATGTAACAATATAAATATTTTTAAATTAAATTTAAGCTTTTATACAAAATCGGATTATGAACTTCATAAAGATTTTCAAGGAGGCTTTCAAAGTTATAATTTGAGATATGTATCTTCCACATTGTAGCTCATCTTAAATCATTACGATTAAAAATACATATTTCAAACATATTAGAGCATATTCAGAATCTTTGTATTTAATGTTGAGTTTTAGTACGAATTAGAACATTATGTACCAAAGTTAGGCAAGTTGAAAGATAAAACAAAATCAATTCTTTTTGCTTAAATAGAGATATCATTCTCTTCTCCTTTTTATAAATTTATTTAATTTTCAGATTTCAAAGATGATCGTGAACGACAAATCTGAATTTTTTTTTAATAATACCAAAAAAAATTATGTAGTATTTCAAATATTCAACTATTGAAACTGATTTAATAAGCAATTTTTGATATGAATCCAAAATATATCATTGATGAGTATGAAATGCAAGTAAAAATATATTTTTTTATTATGCTTTGGAACACAAATTGTTTTGAAAACAAAGGTGAAGCAAGGACTTGTGTGCAAAGTTAAAAACACATTCCAAATTGTTGTTGATAAAACATGTTTCAATCAAATTATCCAAGCATGGAGCATTACAAAATATTGAGAACCCATAATTCAAAACATCATGCCACATGCAAAATATATTATGTGTTAAGTCATAACATCATGCATTAAAATATTAAAAACAAGCATATCAAGGATCAAAATCAATTCTTTTCAAATAAACTTCTCCTATTTAAATATAGTCTTGCACTGATTTCATCCTTAAGGTATGTTTTCAAGTGATTAAAACTTGACTTGATTCTTGTTATATACTTTCATTTACTTTGTCATTCATTTCCTCATTTTTTTTTAAATTTCTTTCCTTAACCAATTAATGAACATTTTGATTTTGTTTTTCGTTTTTACTTTCTTATGCTCTATACTCTATTTGCTCCCTATCCGGTAGAGTTGGAAAGGGCACGAGGTACTACCACTAGCCTTCCTCTTATGCCGTCCCTAATATATCCTACACCGAATAGTTGGGTCAAATAGTACCGGATACTACCACTAGCCTCCCCATTGGCACCATCCCTATGATGAGCAATATAGAAAGGTTAAAATATTTACTTCAAACTCTCCCTATTTAAGTGTAATTAATTATGGATTTTATCCCTTCCAAAAGAATACTCACACAAGTCTCACAAATGTGCCGAATATATTATGCTTGTTTTGCTTTTCCTTAAAATTGGAGTATTTGCTTTTACTTAAATTTTACTTTCCTTGAATAATGTTCATTTTTTTTCTTTATCTCTCTCTCTTTTTGTTATTCTCAAATAATATGAAAGAGTAGAATAAAGAAATAATCTAATATGCTTCATAACACATAAATATATATCATGCAAACAAAATTCTTATTATGCTCAAAAGATCATAAATTAAGTTTTAATCTAATTTTCAGTTGTTTCTATCAAAATTCTGATTATGATTCATTTGTTATCAATAAAATATGATTCATTAAAGTTAGATTGAATCTTGCACAAGGGCACATAATAAGCATACAATCTGGTCTACTAACTGTATGATAAAATAATTATTCTATTATGCTTCAATACAGCTTTAAGATAATAGATCTACCTTGTTCATCCTTTTCAAATTCTACAAGATGGGGTCATAGACATACCTTGTTCATGCCAATCTTCTATAAGAGTTTTCTTGTGGACTAACTTTGGTCAATGAAGATTCCCTTTCTTATTTGTCTTAATTTGGAGTTCGAGAGAAGAAGTTAACTCATTCACATACATATTTCAAACTCACCTTCCATGAGCTTAGTAAAATCTTCATATAAATTTTCATTAGTAGAACCAAAAATAATGTCATCAATGTATACTTTGAGCAAATAAGATATCACAAATTCTTCTTTTTGATGCATAGATTTATCACTATTACTTTTTATCAAAAAGTTACTCAAGCTTTTATATCATGCTTTTGGTGCTTGTTTCAAATCACATATTACTTTATCATATTTGTAATAAGTGTTTTCAAATAAGATGGTTATTTTACATAGATCTTCTTTAATGAAATAACCACATAGGAGTGCATTCTATACATTCATTTGACAGAATATAAAGCTCATAAAGTAAGCAAATGATAATGGTGATCTTTACTTCTAATCATGCAAGAATTTCATCAAAATCCATTTCATCTTTTTTTGATTCAATCTTTTAGTAGTCACCAATTTTTCTTCATTAAGTGCATTTCTGAAAAACTCAATTTGGTTCTAATTATTAACAAGTTTTCAGATTTTATTGGCAAGATTTCAAATTCTATCTCTTTCAAAAATGATTTAGTTTAACTTGACCAATTATAATCTTGTTAATTCTTCTTAAGGTGTTTTTGTTTTAGATTGTTATATGTAAGCAAAAAGATTAACCATATATATATATAATCTGATTTTAGTGACTTGATGAAAGATCATTAGTCTCATGAAGAATAAAATAAATTAATATTTCTACAACTAGGATCTTTTCATTGAATATTCTATATGCATTGCTTGATGAATGATACCCAAAGATAGGAGTATCTTTATCAGATTTGGCATTATTATAAGAATATATCAAGCATAACATGTACGACTGAAAAATATGAAAGATATGCAATAGTTCATTTTCTATTTTTCAGAAGATCAAAAGAAGTTTTCATCAAAAATAGATCTAATAGAAACCATATGTATGACAAGTAGTGATGATAGCTTTTAACAAAAATCATTTAAGCAGATGACTATCATACAACATTGTCGTTTTCATTTCTTCAAGGATTCTATTAACTCTATTTTACTTATGGTGTTCTTGGTGCAGAAACAATTGTATTCAATATTATTTTCTGTGCAAAACTTAACAAGAAATTAATTTTCAAAGCTGTACCATGAATTTTCACAGTTTGCAAACCTTTTTTATTTGAAATCTTTTGTAAGTTTGTGCCAAAGCAAAAAATATTTCAATTTAAGTGCCAAGAATAAAACCAACGTCAGCTTTGAGGAATCATCCACAATTACAAAGTCAAGAAGCTTATCTCCTAGGTTCACTATCCTAGAGATCCAAATAAGTTATTGTGGAGAATTTTTAAAGACTAAGAGGTGGAAACAATGTTTTCAGATTTAGAAATGATTCTAGTTTGTTTTTCTAAATGACATGCATAGCAAACTTTGATCTTACAGAAATTAATCTAAGTAAGCCAATGACAAGGCCTTTTGAGATTAAGTACATACTAGCATGAGTTGATTTTATATGCCAAAAGTGGTTTCTTTAGTCTTGGTTTTTATAGTGCATATATTTAAAGGCATACCAAGTATACATTTTCATGTCTATTATCAATAAAAGATAATGCCATGGATAAAAACTCTCAATCAAGCATATAGAGAATTCATAGAGTTATTCTTAATAAATTGATTAATCATTTAGCAACTAATCCAACAGTAAGTAAAGCATACTATAAAATGAAGTGATTTGATTATATTTTTAAAAATATTACCTATATCACAAAATTGATTAATACCTGCAATTCATGTTTTAATCAGATACTAAGGCAAAGAGAATGATGAAATGCAAGGATTACTAATTTCATTATTCTATTTATTTTAATTACTTTTCTTAAGTATATTTTAAGTTTCATTTTTTAATATATGTCTAGAGCACCCAATGTCCAAATTAACATCTTTTGTTGGAGCCTTGAGTGCTAGACACACCTGCAGAAAATATTCAGATTTTCAACTTAGGAATCCAAGCTCTTTTGGGTCCTTGTAGGTTAGCTATTATTGTTCCTTTTGGAATCTATATTTTCTTAATAGCTATTTTGTCCATAGGCTTGAAGATTTTAGGATTACAAGGAGTGTATTTCTGCATTCTCTTATTAAATTTAACAAACATAGATTTAACATGAGTAGTAGATAAACCTTCAGTTTTCTGTTTTTGCCTTTTAGGTTCATCAAATTTGTAATGTACATATTTAGGAACAACAGAAGAGATTTTATATAGCTTTTGTTCCTGTTTATCATAATTATAAGAATCTACTTTAAAATAATTAGAAACTGTTTTAACAAACATATTCTTGAAAAATTTTTGGGTGTACCAAAGTTGATATCCTAATCCAACTTTATCAAATTCAGCTCTTTGATTATTTATCATTAGATTCAACTTTTTAGAGCTCAAAGTAAATCTTTCAATAACAGATTTTAATTTGTCAACTTCTTTAGTTAATCTTCTGTTATCTTCTGAAAGCAATTCATTGTTTTTCTTAAGTTTATCATGGCTTTCAGTGAGAAGTTAGCTTTTCTGATTTAGTTCTTTATTTTTCTCAATTAAGATTTCAGTTTTATTAGTTAGTTTCAGTTTTTCATCTATTAGGATTTGATTTTCATTCTTCAAGTTCTTGTTCTTACAAATAAGTTTCTTATATTCTAAATACAAATCAGAAAAGGCATCATGAAGTTCATCGAATGTAAAATCAGATTGAGTTTAGGCATGTACTTCATCTTTGAATGAGAAATCACTTTGTGTTCTAGTACATACCTCATCTTCATGTCCCATAAAGCAAAGATTTTCAATTTCAGTTTACTGTTCTTCTTCTTCAGAGCTAGTTTCAAATTTACTAAAAATATTAGTGCATTCATATTTAACTTCAAACATATTTCAGATTTTCTTAGCAGTTATGTAAAAAAATATGCTATTAAGTTCACTATCATCTAATGCACAATATAGTATATTCATGGCTTTTAAATTTTGCTTAGCCATTTTTTTATCATAATTAGTGTTTGTATGTGGACCATTGACTATGATACTCCATAAATCATAATCAAGTGCTTGAATAAAAATGCACATGCGTGCTTTCTAATGTGTGTAGTTTATGCCATTAAATAGTGGAGGTTTATCAATTAATTGTCCCTCTCTTAGAAAACTATCTATTTGAGTTGTCATGATCTTTGGCTCTTGATCGTGAGATCAACAATTAACCTTAGAGCACCTGCTCTGATACCACTCGTTGCCCAGTAGATACAACCCAAGAGGGGGGGTGAATTGGGTCTTTTAAAATTTTTCAACTACTTCTAAACTTTTCAATTAATTAAGTTAAGTTGTATAGATGCACAGTGGAATTTAAACTTAGCAACAGTTTGATTCTAATCTGATCAAGATTAAAACTATTAAGCAGCGGACTCAATAAATAATTAGTCTAGATTTTCTCAAGCAAGCATTTCAATACAATGAATCTTAATACAGTTTTATTAAATGAAACTTGATTAAACAATTTGAATATTCTTGCAACTAAAGGATGCGCAGATAAGAGTTAAGCAAGCAATTTAATTAGATATTTATCTAAGTAAGTAAGTAAGAAAATTAAACAATTAAAGAAAGTATCACAAACACAACAAATGTATAGTGGTTCGGTGCATCCCAGCACCTACATCCACTTCCCAAGACCTCTTGAGAATTTCACTATAATTCCTTAGATTACTGTAATAACCCCAAAAAAATTTTTATATAAAAAGGGATAGAATAGTCCTTTAAAATTGATATAAGGGGTAAAATTGGAAGGAATCAAAAGATAATGGCATAGTTGTAGATACGTTGAAGTGGTAAGGGTAAAATTGGAAAGAAATCAAAAGTTAATGGCATAACAGTAGATATGTTGAAGTGTTAGGGGCAAAATGGAAATTTAATAATATTAAACAAATGGTGAATAGTGCTTGATGTGACTTAATTGGAGGGTTTGAGTTGGTCTGGAATGAAACCGAGAGAGAGTAACAGAGAGGGAGAGTCAGAGACGCAGAGAGGAAAGAAAGAAGGAAAAAGAGAAGAAGAAGAAGAAGAAAGAAGAAGAGGAAGGGGATTCGAGGAGGAGAGGGATCCCGGTTGCGCTCCCAGCTGAAGGAAAAACGTAGATCTCCTTCTCCTCTACGCAAGGACCTCGATTTTCAAAAAGAAAAAGGTAAATATCCGTCTATATCTAGTCTTTTGATGACATTAGGTTATACAAAGGGTGGATGTAGTCTAGAGGGGTCGGATAAGGGTTGTAGAGGTGGTTAAAAGAGGAAGAATCGGATTTCAACAAATTTTTCCGGCACTACGGAAAAACTGTGTCGAAGTCCTAACTTTGGTGAGGTCAATCGGCCTCTGATGGTGATGCATGTTACCTTTTTGGAATTCTCTATGAGTGTAGAATGTTAGATAAAAATTTCATCAAATTTGGAATCTGGAAAGAGGATCAAACCTGGGATGAAGTAACCGGCTGTCGGTCCGGATTACTGTTCATCCGGGTGGAAAAATAGGGGATTTCATGCTATAATAGGGTATTAAGCCTAGATTAAGCTAAGGGGACCTTGTACTCTTGCAAGGGAGTCCCTAATACACATAAATGGTGAGTTAATTAATTAAAAAGAAAAAGAAGAAAGAAAAAAAAAGATTTAGAGAACGGAGAAGTTGAATCAATTAAATTTCCCTATGTTATAATTGGCACGTAGATTATGACCCTTGATACAAGACTAAATGTATTGTAAATGCATGTCACAGTTGGGCAAGAAGCTAGGGAACAAGAGGAAGAAGTTTCCGACTGCCTGCTGTAGATTTTTGGAGGCGTATCAAGGCTGTGCTGGATTGACAGGTGAGTGGGAGTTTGTACTTTGCACTATGAGCATATTCCTTATTCATTTTCATGAATGTCGCCAAGTGTGAATTGATTCCACTTGAGCATATTGATTGATATTGTAGTATATTCCTCTATAATCTTGATTCTCCATGCTTGATTATTTTATACATGTATTTGAGGGAACATTGAGAGGAATTACAAGGGGTAGATGAGTAGTTAAATTGGTTCCAAATTGTGAAATGACTTCTTTTGTAAATTGATTTCATTTCCTCCATTTCAAAGACTTGTAGAGCCCTTCTCATGGTATATTGAGTTGCATTGCACACCCTTGACCCCTCACTCCCAACCCTGATGTTAGTTTATGATTGGGTCGGAGTCGAGTGAGTGGTAGTCTTGATCATACTCCTTTTTAGTAGAGTATTGGAAGGGTGCATTATGGCATTTATGCATGGCTTGGCAGTATCTGCAGGACACCTATAGTCGATGGGGGTTGAACATCGGCCTGTGTGCACATAGTAGCCTTCTGGGTGGGCGGAACCCAGTCCCTTCCTAGGGGGGACACGGCCCTAGGCGTAGGATCGGCCGGTCCTACGACTTATATTCTGCTTGCCGCCGGGCATAGTAAGACCCTGCGAGGTGCAGTATGGCTTTCCGCAGATGTAGAATTCCTACGAGGTGCCGTTTAGTATATAGATGTGAGATGGATTTCTGTTCTGGATACTGGCCAGCATTTACATGATCAGTGTTGTATCTTATCCTGCATATGCATGTGACACTGGGGAGTTGTTGCTGGTTCGTCTGGGGCGTAAAACCCACCTCCCGACAGCTGTCTAGTGATTATTTACATATTGGTGTGGTGTCATATTCGATGTATGCATATGGCAGTAGGGAGTTGTTGCTGGTTCGCCTGGGGCGTAAAACCCACCTCCCGATAGCTGTCTTGTTGATGATTCAGCCTATTGACACCTGATTTATATGATTCAGTACTATGACCTGTTGAGCATATTCATGTTATCATACATACTTATTTGATTATTCTATATATGCTCCAGATGAGTTGATTGGGATTGTGATGATTTACTCCTTATTTCTATGTTGAGTTATGTGTACCCTGTTCTTGACGACTGCTCATACGCTCTTGAGATTTCACCTCGAGCCATGATTATATCTGGTCTCATGTGCATAGTACTCTCTACTCCACTCACTGAGTATTCATATACTCACTCCCCAGTTTGGTGTTTTTGATTGCAGGGCAGGTATTGTATAGAGAAGAGCAGGGTTAGAGATTGCCTGCTAGCTGTGCCGCTCCATAGTATAGTATAATGTAGATAGATGTTTATACCTTTTAGTGTATTATAAACCTTCTATTGTATATAGTGCATAGTTACAGTCATAGATCCTGATGTGGATATGGGTTTGACCATAGATGGATTAGGAAGCAGGTATATATATATGTGTGCAGATGAGTTATATGCCTGAGATGATGTATTGATATATATTGTCCAGGTTCATTATGTGACAGATTATATGATTGCTGCTCTGACAGGTAGTGTTGTTATATGTATTGAGATAATCCTGACAGGTCACTATAGGAAAAGTGATCATTTTGTGCATGCATCATGCCAAAATTTTTCAGAATTTATGGATGATTAATAGGTAGTAGGGTTCTACGTGGTGGCTGGTGGCCTTATGCCTACCCGCACCCTAGGACCGTCGCGGCGGCCCGCCGGAAACGGGGCGGGGGTCGTGACAAAGCTTGGTATCAGAGCAAAGGTTAAGAAAAGTCCTGTCAGAGCAATAGGGTGAGTCAGGATTAAGTATAAGATTATACTATGGAGCATAGGATTTTTTTTTATATGTTATTTTATGAGTCATTTATAATTCAGTAAAATATATTTGGGGATAAGACTTAAGAGTTCTTTTTTTTTAAACTCTTTTAGAGACATATAAAGAATACCTCCAAGGAGAGGACCTGCTCGTCCTGGAAGGAGGATGGAGCGAGATATAGCATTGGATGCGGGTTCTGCACATGTCGAGCCCCAAAGAGAAAAATCTCCTCCTGCTGATAGACAGAGGGTTAATGATCAAGGAGAGGTAGGAAGTAGAGATGCATTGATGGAACAGTTACTGACGGAGAATCAGGCTTTGAGAGAGTAGATTGCTCAAGGAAAACCTCCTGCCCCGTCAGTAGTATCCATCTCACCTCCTGTACCTGTGCCAAGAAGTTTGGCCAGGCGGGCTCTAGATGATGAGGAGATTACTGTACAGAAATTTCTTAGGCTCAGAACCCCGGAGTTTAAGGGGGAAGAAGGTGTAGATCCTTAGAGATTCCTGGAGGAGACTGAAAAGATGATACCGAGATTGCCCTGTTCTGATGCAAGGGCTATAGAACTTGTAGGGGATAGTATAGAAGTGAGATATGTGTATCCTACCTGTGTGGTAGAGATAGAAGGTAAAACACTCCCAATTTATTTGATTCCCAATACCACACCGAGCATAATATGAAGAGCAGATACACTCATCCCTTTGAGTAATCAGGTAATTTACTCTTTTAAATTCGAGGACGAATTTTATATAAGGAGGGGAGGATATAATAACCCCAAAAAATTTTTTATATAAAAAGGGATAGAATAGTCCTTTAAAATTGATATAAGGAGTGGAAGGGATCAAAAGATAATGGCATAGTTGTAGATACGTTGAAGTGGTAAGGGTAAAATTGGAAAGAAATCAAAAGTTAATGGCAAAACAGTAGATATATTGAAGTGTTAGGGGCAAAATGGGAATTTAATAATATTAAACAAAGGGTGAATAGTGCTTGATGTGACTTAATTGGAGGGTTTGAGTTGGTCTGGAATGAAACCGAGAGAGAGTAACAGAGAGGGAGAGTCAGAGACGCAGAGAGGAAAGAAAGAAGGAAAAAGAGAAGAAGAAGAAGAAGAAAGAAGAAGAGGAAGGCGATTCGAGGAAGAGAGGGATCCCGATTGCGCTTCCAGCTGAAGGAAAAAACGTAGATCTTCTTCTCCTCTACGCAAGGACCTCGATTTTCAAAAAGAAAAAGGTAAATATCCGTCTATATCTGGTCTTTTGATGATATTAGGTTATACAAAGGGTGGATGTAGTCTAGAGGAGTCGGATAAGGGTTGTAAAGGTGGTTAAAAGAGGAAGAATCGGATTTCGACAAATTTTTCCGGCACTACGAAAAAATTATGTCGAAGTCCTAACTTTGGTGAATTATTTTGGAGGTCAATCGGCCTCTGATGGTGATGCATGTTACCTTTTTGGAATTCTCTATGAGTGTAGAATGTTAGGTAAAAATTTCATCAAATTTGGAGTCTGGAAAGTGGATCAAACTTGGCATGAAGTAACCGGCTGTCTGTCCGGATTACTGTTCATCCGGGTGGAAAAATAGGGGATTTCATGCTATAATAGGGTATTAAGCCTAGATTAAGCTAAGGGGACCTTGTACTCATGCAAGGGAGTCCCTAATACACATAAATGGTGAGTTAATTAATTAAAAAGAAAAAGAAGAAAGAAAAAAAAAGATTTAGGGAACGGAGAAGTTGAATCAATTAAATTTCCCAATGTTATAATTGGCACGTAGATTATGACCCTTAATACAAGACTAAATGTATTGTAAATGCATGTCACAGTTGGGCAAGAAGCTAGGGAACAAGAGGAAGAAGTTCCCCACTGCCTGCTGTAGATTTTTGGAGGCGTATCAGGGCTGTGCCGGATTGACAGGTGAGTGGGAGTTTGTACTTTGCACTATGAGCATATTCCTTATTCATTTTCATGAATGTCGCCAAGTGTGAATTGATTCCACTTGAGCATATTGATTGATACTGTAGTATATTCCTCTATAATCTTGATTCTCCATGCTTGATTATTTTATACATGCATTTGAGGAAACATTGAGAGGAATTACAAGGGGTAGATGAGTAGTTAAATTGGTTCCAAATTGTGAAATGACTTCTTTTGTAAATTGATTTCATTTCCTCCATTTCAAAGACTTGTAGAGCCCTTCTCATGGTATATTGAGTTGCATTGCACACCCTTGACCCCTCACTCCCAACCCTGATGTTAGTTTATGATTGGGTCGGAGACGAGTGAGTGCTAGTCTTGATCATACTCCTTTTTAGTAGAGTATTAGAAGGGTGCATTATGGCATTTATGCATGGCTTGGCAGTATCTGCAGGACACCTATAGTCGATGGGGGTTGAACATCGGCCTGTGTGCACATAGTAGCCTTCTGGGTGGGCGGAACCCAGTCCCTTCCTAGGGGGGACACGGCCCTAGGCGTAGGATCGGCCAGTCCTACGACTTATATTCTGCTTGCCGCCGGACATAGTAAGACCCCGCGAGGTGCAGTATGGCTTTCCGCGGATGTAGAATTCCCGCGAGGTGCCGTTTAGTATATAGATGTGAGATGGATTTCTGTTCTGGATACTGGCCAGCATTTACATGATTAGTGTGGTATCTTATCCTGCATATGCATGTGACACTGGAGAGTTGTTGCTGGTTCGCCTGGGGCGTAAAACCCACCTTCCGACAGCTGTCTAGTGATGATTTACATATTGGTGTGGTGTCATATTCGATGTATGCATATGGCAGTAGGGAGTTGTTGCTGGTTCGCCTGGGGCATAAAACCCACCTCCCGATAGCTGTCTTGTTGATGATTCAGCCTATTGACACCTGATTTATATGATTCAGTACTATGACCTGTTGAGCATATTCATGTTATCATACATACTTATTTGATTATTCTATATATGCTCCAGATGAGTTGATTGGGATTGTGATGATTTACTTCTTATTTCTATGTTGAGTTATGTGTACCCTGTTCTTGACGACTGCTCATATGCTCTTGAGATTTCACCTCGAGCCATGATTATATTTGGTCTCATGTACATAGTACTCTCTACTCCACTCACTGAGTATTCATATACTCACTCCCCAGTTTGGTGTTTTTGATTGCAGGGCAGGTATTGTATAGAGAAGAGCAGGGTTAGAGATTGCCTGCTAGCTGTGCCGCTCCATAGTATAGTATAATGTAGATAGATGTTTATACCTTTTGGTGGATTATAAACCTTCTATTGTATATAGTGCATAGTTACAGTCATAGATCCTGATGTCGATATGGGTTTGACCATGGATGGATTAGGAAGCAGGTATATATATATATGTGTGCAGATGAGTTATATGCCTGAGATGATGTATTGATATATATTGTCCAGGTTCATTATGTAACAGATTATGTGATTGCTGCTCTGACAGGTAGTGTTGTTGTATGTATTGAGATAATTCTGACAGGTCACTATAGAAAAAGTGATCATTTTGTGCATGCATCATGCCAAAATTTTTCAGAATTTATGGATGATTAATAGGTAGTAGGGTTCTACGTGGTGGCTGGTGGCCTTATGCCTACCCGCACCCTAGGACCGTCGCGGCGGCCCGCCGAAAACGGGGCGGGGGTCGTGACAATTACAGCCGGTTGTTTTACAAGCTCACAACCTAACTTGTTGTTTTTATGAGATCACAACGAACTCGGTCGGTTTTCATAGGCTCACCGACTAGAACCAACCGATTGTTTTTCCGATGTGACAATCAAACCCAGTTGGTTTTTTCCGATTCACCAACCACAACCTTACACCGTTGGTTTTTCCTTTGGCTCACCAACAAATCTTAACCCCTTGATTCAATCCCTTGATTGAATCAAGTTTCAAGATATTAGAATAAGAGTTTAAAACAAATACAAGCTTCTTAAACAAGCAGATATAATAATGTAAACAAATAGAGTAAAGAGAAGAAGCCCTCAAACAAGTTTTGTAGATGAAGAAACTCGGCTTCTTCTTTACTTGATCCTCTTCTGATTTCGCACGAAGTAGAGGATCACTGAGGCAGCACACAGTTGGAGAGGAAGCCTTGGGATTCACTCAGATGCTCTTCTTCTCTCTTTTTTGCTTTGAATTGCCCTTTTGTGCTTTTGGAAGGTATATCTTGAAATCTTTTTGAAATCTCTTCCCTATGTGTTCTCTCCCACTTTCTTAACTTCTTTCCTTGCTCTCCTCTAGATTTTATAGCTTTGGATGACGTGGGAACAAAGATATAGCCGTTAGAGACAAAAATAGAGCTATTGTGATCCGTCTGCATATTCTGGTAATGTATCTATTGGGATCGGAGTCGACTCGCGCGATCTGGAGTCGACTCGATTGTTACTGGAGTCGACTCGCGCTTTACTGGAGACGACTCATCCACTGTTTCAGATTTGAATTAAAGTGCATGGCTTGTCCTAGGGTTGACTCGGACCAAACTGGGGTCGACTCGCCAACAGCTGGAGATGACTCGAGCACTTAGGGGTCGGCTTGTTCTCAGGAATCCAGAGAACCCATTTTCTGATTTTCTTCCTCGAGTCGACTCGGATTAACTTGGAGTCGACTCGGCTGACTTCGGGGTTGACTCCGGAATACTTAGAGTCGACTCGTTCACGGGGTCTCCAAAACTGATTCTCTGTCTTTTTGTCTCTTCCCTTTGGAGTCGACTCGGGACCATATAGAGTCGACTCGCTGACAGGGTATAGAATTCATCGTTCTATCTTTCTGTCTGTTCTCAGTCGGAGTCGACTCGGAGAGTCCCGGAGTCGACTCGAGCATTGTTCCTTGAAACTCCAGAGTACCAGAGTCGACTCTGAACTTTCAGGAGTCGACTCGAGGACTATTCTTTTGAATTTTTCTTTGAATTTGCTCCTCCAACTTGAATCCTTTGAACTTGAACCTTGGGCCAATGAAGTGTGGCTTTCTTTCAACTTTTTGAGAGCTTTTGAGGCCTTCTTCTATTCTTCCAACTTGTTATGTTCTTTGCAAAACAAATATCTTTCTTCTTGCAACACAAACATTAGTAATTATACTTCAAGGTTTTGTGATCATCAAAATCAATCTTTGGGTCAGCATCTAGTAACTTGAAGATTTAGCAGCGAAATTAAAGTTGCACAAATAAAGTAGTGAATAAGATGAGGAATCCAGTTAGAAATATGCAGTGGAAGAAGAGAGACAAGTCAGATACAAACACAAGGATATATAGTGGTTCGGTGCACTCCCAACACCTACATCCACTCCCCAAGCAAAGCTTGAGATTTCACTATAACGCAGCAGATTACAATCTGATTATTTTCTGGGCTTCCAATTAGAAATCCAGTTGGTTTTTTCAGGCAACCAATCAAAAATTTATCACCATTTGTTTTTCCGAGCTCACAAACAACCTAGTTGGTTTTCAGATAAACCAACTAAAAACTTTACACTGATTGTTTTTTCAGGCTCATAAACAACTCAGTTGGTTTTCAGATAAACCAACTAGAAACTTTATCTTTGTTGAATACTTCCGATTCAGCAACTTTCAATCAGGGCTTAGAAGTGCCTTTACAAGTTTCAGATGATGAAACTGTTACAGCAACAAATAAACCAAACAAAAGATTGCTGCAACTAGAAAACTAAGGCTTCATAACATATAAAATAAAGCAATAGAGGCAATGCTGAAGGCGATGATGTGAATCTCAATCTTGAACACCAACTCTTTTTGTTGTAATGGATGAGAGGCTTTGACTGATTTCCTTACAGGAGTAAATTTCAGAAGAGTGCCGGTGAGGATAATGAACTTTTTAGCTTTTTTCTTCTCTTTTTTTTTGGAAACTTTTCTTTCCTGATAGAATATTTCTCTCTTTTCTTATTATTTCTCTTCTAAGGTTCCCTTGAATTTATAGACGAGTTCTTTAAAGGGATTCAAATTTCTTTCCTGCCGTTCTGATGGGAATCTTTTCTGTTACAGTAAAAGATAAAAGTTGTTACTAAGTTTCCGTTGTGGTCCTAGCTGCACGGAGGTCGACTCACGTAATTTAGGGATCGACTCATGTTTATCCTAGGTCGGCACTTCAAAATATTGAGACGGCTTTTGCTGTTATAACTTCAAAGGGTCGACTCTTTAACCTCAAGGATCGACTCATCTTGTTCAGGAGTTGCCTCTTTAAACAAAAGGGTCGACTCATCCAATAATTTTTCAGGCCAACGCTGAAACTGAACTAGGGTCGACTTTTCAAACACAAGGGTCGACTCTTCCATGTCGGAAGTCGACTCATTTGGAACAAGGGTCGACTCTTCAAATTTTGTTTCAAGCGGTAAAAGCTCTCTGTTTAATTTGAACTATACAAGGGTCGACTCATATTTTGTGGGGGTCGACTCATTGACTATGCTACTTGGAGAAAACGTGCCAGAGTCAACTCAAACTTAGCCTTTTTGCTTAGGGGTCGACTCAAGTTTCTCAAACAAAAATTTTTAGACTTCATCTTTGATTTCCATGGATTGGATTAAAATCATTTTCCTTTTACAACATATCCAATAAAGTGTTCTTGAAGAATTAAGGATAATGATTTTGTAGTGCTTCATTTCTTCTGATTTTTCTTGACTTATAGAACTTCACAATTAAGCCAACATCATTAGTACACAACATTATCTCAAGTATTTTGTAATCATCAAAATTCATCCTTTAGGGTTGACACTTACTATGAGAGTGACCCATATAATGGTGAAAGGATGGAAGATAGCTTTATTGCCCAAGAAGACAACCCAAGAGGGGGGGTGAATTGGGTTTTAAGTAATTATTACAAATAAAAACTTAATGTGTAACTAATTAAACCTTATTGCAAGCGGATTAATTAGTTTACTAGATGTAGTGAATTAAGGGGATGGAAGAGACAATGAACCAATTACAAACACAAGAGGTTTTATAGTAGTTCGGAGCTAACCCTTGCTCCTACGTCCACTCCCTAAGCTTCACTTGGGAGTTCACTATAATCCCTCGGATTACAGCCGGTAGTTTTACAAGTTCACGACCCAACTTGTTGTTTTACGAGATCACAACGAACTCGGTCGATTTTTACAGGCTCACCGACTAAAACTACCTGATTGTTTTTCCGGGATCACAATCGAACCCTTACACCGTTGGTTTTACCCTTGGCTCACCAACCAACCTTAACACCCTTGATTCAATCCCCTGATTGAATCAAGTAAGAGAAACAGTTTGAAAAGAGTACAGGGATAGCTTCTTAAAAAGCAAATATGAATAATATGAATAAAGTAGAGTTAGAAGCCCTCAAACAGATTTTGGAAGGGGAAGAAGGGGCTTCTCGAACTCTGAGACTCCTCTTTGAGTGTGCTGAAGATTTGCTGTCAGAAGGGAAGCCTTGAATGCGAGGGAAAGAGTTTGTAGGATGGAGTTCAATGTACTTCTTCCTTCTTTCTCTTGTATTTACTCTTGAGAGCCTTTGGTAGGTGGAAATCACTTTTTCTTTGAATGAAATCTCTCTCTTGATGTCTATTACTGTTCACTCTGGCTATTTAAGCAGTCCACTTTGAAAACTAGCCGTTAGACACCAATTTGTGGCCGTTCTGCACAATCTGCAACTCCTGACAATGTGTCCGTTAGGATCGGAGTCGACTCGCTCGATCTGGAGTCGACTCAGCTGTTGCTGGAGTCGACTCATGCTTTACTGGAGACGACTCGCCCACTGTTCAGGATTTGAATTAAAGTGCTGTCCCGTTCTGGAGTCGACTCGGCCAAACTTGGAGTCGACTCGCCAGTATCCGGAGATGACTCGGCCCTCTGGCGACGACTCGTTCTCAGGATTCCAGAGATCTTTCTTTCAGGTTTACTCCCTCGAGTCGACTCGGATTCTCTTGGAGTCGACTCGGCTCTCAGAGACCGAAAAACTGATCTTCTGTCTTTGGAGTTGAACTGCCTCGGAGTCGACTCAGATCGTCTTGGAGTCGACTCGGCTCTCAGAGCCCAAAAACTGATCTTCTGTCTTTGGAGTTGAACTGCCTCGGAGTCGACTCGGATCGTCTTGGAGTCGACTCGGCTCTTAGAGCCCGAAGTTGGTTCTCTGTCTTTTAGTCTTGCTTTCCTCTGAGAGTCGACTCTTGCTTGTTTAGGAGTCGACTCCCCAACCGTTGGAGTCGACTCGAATTCTTCTGGAGTCGACTCGGTAACAGGGTCCAGAAACCACTTCTCTGTCTTTCTGTCTGTTACTCCTTGGAGTCGACTCAGAACTATCAGGAGTCGACTCGGTAAGCATCAGAGTCGACTCGAAGTCTTCAGGAGTCGACTCGGTGATAGGGTCTGAGATTCATCTTTCTGTCCTGCTGTCTGTTCTCAGTCGGAGTCGACTCGCAGTGTGCCGGAGTCGACTCGAGCCTGTGCCAGAACATCTGAAACACTTGGAGTCGACTCGAAATCCTCCGAAGTCGACTCGAGTTTCAGCCTTTGACTTAAGCTAATTTCCACATGCACTCAAAAGAAGATTCTCACAAATTTTGCCTGAGATACTGGATTGAATTCATTAGTATAATATAAAATATACTCAAATGCTTTGGTCTCATCAAAATCAAATTGGGGTATTATCAATCACTCCACAAGCTCCACTAGAACTAGTATGTAAATAAATTGGGATAAGATCAGATGCCAGCAGAACAACCATTGAAACAAATTTAGTGGATACCGAAAAGATAGAGAGTAATGAACAAGATGACTATGATGATATGGATGACGATGATTGAATGTCCACTTTTTGACTTCTATTTGTAATTAGGAAATAGCTTAGTTGATGCATGTCATATCAGATGATCTTTGTAAAGTTGTCATAAACATATTGATAACTATTTCAAGAATAGCTTTGTTATACATGAGTATGTATGGATGTATTATAAATGCAAGTGGTTTTCATACTGCAAGAGTATTATTCTTTATAATATTGTACAAGTGGCTTTTATACTGCAGGAGCATTATATTCTTGACTATCCAACTATAATTTGTATCTACAATATTTGTTTAATTTCTAGTTCAATGATCTTTCTATTGTATCCCAAAAAATTCTCATAAACTTTGGTATGCTTTTTTCATTTTAGGATTGTTCACACATTTACTAGGATACACAAACATCAGAATAACATAGTAGCAAGTTCAGTACTTGGTAGATACTTCCAATAATAGTATAATACTACATATGCAAGGTCCGACCATCATCAACGGCCCTCATCAAGTCAGCCGCCTCCATCAAGCTCCACTTCTTTGGCCTCATATGCTCATGCAGGTTTCTAATTTATATTATATATCATTTCTAAGAAATGTGACATTTAGTGAGCTAATTTATTTTGTAACTTTATCTTAGAGTATTGTTAGGAGATGGAATGGTATGAAGAATAGAGCTGGAGGAATAAAACAGCAAGCAAAACACAAGAATATATACACCAGATTTTTAATGTGGTTCACCCCAAGTTTGGGCTACGTCCACGAAGATCCCGCTGATACTTTTCTATTCGTTGAGAAGAGTACAAAACAGAGGAAGAAAAGGAACCAGGGAAGAAACAATTTACTTTCCAAAGAAGACAACTCAAGAACTCACATTCTTAATCTCTTCTTTTCCCTCTACAGTGCACTCCCAAGCCCCACAAATTAGGAAGAAGGAACTCCCATATGCTCACCGCACGAAAGAGGAAGAAGCCCTCGTCATTGTTCTCATCACCTATTTTGAAACAGGTTGTTCCTCTGTTATGTTGTAGAACCCACATACATCGGCATCCCCATGTAACTTTATCGCATTCTATTAAGAAGATAAGGTCTTCTACCATGATTTCATTGGCATGGCGACACATGGCATGAAAGATTAGTAGGATGGAGTTGGATACGGCTCCACTGCTTAACAAATCTCCCACTTGGAGATGTGATCAAAAACTCTTCAAACAACGTCTTCATCTTAAGCATAATGCTTGTGAACATGAGCCTCAACATATATCATAGCTCAATCAAGCGGGATCTCAATTCCGTCTTCAGTGTGAAAGACCAATAGAAGCTGAGCATGCCTTCAGCTTCTCAATTGTAACTACCTTGGTTAACATATCTGTAGAATTTTTGCTAGTATAGATCTTCATAAAAATAAACTGACCATCCTCCAGAAGAGAGTGGATAAAATGATACCTGATGTCTATATGCTTCGTCTTGTATTGAAATGCTAAATTCCTTACAAGATAAATCGCACTCTGACTAACACTGTCTAATTTAACATCTTTTTGCGGATTTTCCAATTTTGTCATCAGGTTCTTAAGCCATATTAGCTCCTTACATGCTTCCGTTGCTGCAACATACTCGGCCTCTGTAATGGATAAAGCAAATATCTTCTGCAGCTTTGAAGCCTAACTGACTGATGCACTGCTCAAAGTAAACACATAACGTGTGGTGCTTTTACTGCTATCCATATCACCTGCAAGATCTGAGTCCACGAACCCCTGAAGCCTGATCTCTGAGCCTCCATACCATAATCCATGATCAGTAGTACCTCTCAAATACCTGAGAATCCACTTGATAGCTTCCCAATGAGCCTTGCCTGGATTGTCCATAAACCAGCTAACTACTCCCATTGCATATGCAATATCTGGTCTCGTGCACACCATAGCATACACAAGACTGCCGACATACGGTACTTCCTTCATGTAAGCCCTATCATCTAGAGTTTTTGCACATTGATTCTTGCTAAGCTTGAAGTGACTAGTCAACAGAGTGCTAACTGGTTTTGCCTTTTTCATATTAAACCTCTGTAGGATCTTCTCAACATAGCGCTCTTGTGACAACTTTAGCTTTTTGTTTGCTCTGTCGCTAGTAATTCTCATGCCAAGAATTTATTAGGCTGGACCCAAAACTTTCATAGCAAACTCATGTGATAACTCTTTTTTGAGATTCTGGATCTCCTCCATGTTTGATCCTACAATAAGCATATCATCCACATACAAAAACAGTATAATATAAGAGTCATTAAATTTTTTAACAAAACAACAGTGGTCAACATTGCATCTGGTGTAACCGTGCATAGATATAAACTTGTCAACTTTCAAATACTACTATCTAGGAGCTTGCTTCAAACCATACATGCTCTTCTTGAGCCTACACACCATCTCCTCTTTTCCTAGAGTTTCAAAATCTTCTGGTTGATGGATATAAATTTTCTTCTCTAAATCATCATGGAGGAATGTAGTTTTCCCATCTAACTGCTCAAGATGCAAATCCTCTGATGCTACCAAACTCAATATAGATCTAATAGTAGTCAATTTAACAACAGGAGCAAAAATCTCAGTGTAATCTATACCTGCATTCTGCTGAAAATCTTTTACAACCAATCGGCCTTGTACCTCTTGGTGCCATCTTGTTCTTCTTTCAGCCTGTAAACCCACTTGTTATGAAGGGCTTTCTTTGCTGCAGGCAACTGAGCCAAATCCCAAGTTTGGTTTGTCATCAAGGAGTCCATCTCCTCATTCATAACCTTCTGCCAAGCTGTGGTGCTATCAACTTGAAAAACCTCTTCAAAACACTGTGGTTCACCATTGTCAGTCAACAATAAATAATGTAGAGAAGGAGAATAACGACTAGGAGCTTTAACAGTTCTAGTAGACCTCCTAACAGCAATAGGAGTTTCTTGTTCTGTAAGTACTACTCTATTCTCTTAACTTTTCTTTCCATATTTCTTAGAGATCTCCTCAATCTCTACATACTCCTTTCTATTTTGCTGATTAGATCTGTCTTTATACATCACATTTTCATTAAATATGACATCTTTGCTTCTAATGACTTTCCTATTCTCTTCATCCCAGAAGCGATACCCAAAGTTATGCTGTCCATATCCAATGAAAATACATTTCCTAGACTTTGTATCCAATTTGTTTCTACTTGTAGAATCCTCATGAACATAAGAAATGCAGCCAAAAGTTCTTAGGTGTGATAAATTTACCTCCTTGCCAGTCCATGCTTCCTCTGGTAATCCTCTATCCAATGAAACTGAGGGTCCTCTGTTTATCAAATATGTAGCAATGTTCACCGTATTGGCCCAAAACTATTTAGGCAGCCCAGCATGCAGTCTCATGCTCTTGGCATGCTCCATAATAGTGCGGTTCATGCACTCAGCTACACCATTCTGCTGTGGTGTTCCTGAAACTGTCTTCTCTCGCCTGATCCCATTAATAGCGTAGTACTCCTCAACTCTGCTGCAATACTCTTCTCCATTGTCTGACTTTAAGCACTTCAGCTTTAGATCTGTTTCATTCTCAATAAGAGCTCTCCACTTTTTGAAGACATCAAATACATCATATTTATTTTTAGGAAATAAACCCATAGTTTTCTTGTAGCATTATCTATGAAAGTGACAAAATATGAAGAACCACCAAATAAGCATACCTGGGTTGGTCCAAAGACATCAGTATGGACCAACTCCAACTTCTGTGACCGTCGAGGTCGTCTCTATTTCAAGAAGCTCACATTCTTCTGTTTTTCAAAGATGTAATCTTCACAAAACTCTAGATCCACTGATTGAGCCCGAGAGTTTTCCTTTGGAATGCATGATCTTCATTTCCTTCTTGCTCATATGTCCAAGTCTATAATGTCATAATGTTGAATCTATGCTTGACTCTGCAACTGAGATGGAACTCACAGTGCCCTCTGTCAAATAGAGCGTGCCCTCTTTCTTACCACGAGCAACCATCATAGATCCTTTAATGATCTTCCAAGAGTCACCAACAAATGAAGTAACATAGCCTGCAATAGCAAGATGTCCACCATATATAAGATTTCTTTTAAGATTGGGCACATGTCTTACATCTGTCAGCTTCAAGATTGAACTACTCGCCATATTTATCTGTATATCTTCTTTGCCAATGATGTTACAAGGCTCTCCATCTCCAAGGTAGACATGTCTAAAATCTCCTTGGGCATAATGTGGTAAGGATGTCTTTCTATGCAGTAGCATGAAAAGAGGCGCCAAAATCCATAACATATGATTCGGCCTGCACATCTAAAGATAAAAGTAAGGCATCAGTATCAGAAATTTCAACAACATTTGCCGAAGAACTAGTTTCCTGTGTAGTGCTCTATGTCTTATCCTTGTAGGCCTTGCAGAAGCGCCTAATATGCCCCTTCTTGCCACAGTGCCAGCAACCATCTCCTTTGTCTTTGGTAAACCTTGATTTGCTTCTTCTTGACTTCGATCTACCATGATTCTTTGACTTATAATGCGACCGACCTCTACCCTCCACATGTAGAGTTGTCCCTGATGCTTCACCGGAGGCTTTTCTTCTGATCTCCTCGCTGAGTAGAACACCAACATCATCATACTTCATATTAGATGATCCAAAGGAGTTGCTTAAGGCCATGACCAGCCTGTTCCAGCTTTCTGGCAGGGAGGATAAGATCAACAGAGCTCGGATCTCGTCATCGAAGTTGATGCCGACCGAGTTCAACTGACTGGTGATTGTATTGAACTCATTCAGATGTTCAGCAACACTCCCGTTTTCAGCCATCTTCATATCGAACAGCTTCTTCATCAAAAACACCTTGTTTGATGCCGACGGCTTCTCGTACATCCTTGCCAATGTGCTCATGAGATCCGTTGTAGTCTTCTCATTTGATATGTTGAATGCAACAGATGCCGCCAAGGAGAGGCGAATCGTCCCGAGGGCCTTTCGATCTAGGATCTCCCACTCATCGTCAGTCATATCTATTGGCTTTTTAGTTTTTCCTCCAAGCGGAAGATAAAGATCCTTCTGATAAAGGTAATCTTCAATCTACATCTTCCACAGCCTGAAGTTCATCCCGCTGAACTTCTCTATTGTCAGCTTTCCATCATCCATTGCTCCCACTTGAATCACAAAAAATGCTGTTCTAAAGAAAAGAACAAGGCTTTCCCACGAACAGGGTTTTCCTAAGGAAAAGAACAAGGCTTTCCCACAAATACAGCTCTGATACCAATTGTTAGGAGATGGAATGGAATGAAGAATAGAGCTGGAGGAATAAAACAGCAAGCAAAACACAAGAATATACCAGATTTTTAACGTGGTTCATCCCAAGTTTGGGCTACGTCCATGAAAATCCCGCCGATGCTTTTCTATTCGTTGACAAAAGTACAAAACAGATGAAGAAAAGGAACCAGGGAAGAAACAACTTACTTCCTAAAGAAGACAACCCAAGAACTCAAGTTCTTAATTTCTTGTTTTCCCTCTATAGTGCACTCACAAACCCTACAAATCAGGAAGAAGGAACTCTCATTTGCTCACCGCACGAAAGAGGAAGAAGCCCTCGTCATTGTTCTCATCACCTATTCTAAAACAGGTTGTTCCTCTGTTCTGTTGCAGAACCCACACACATCGGCATCCCCACATAACTTCATCGCATTCTATTAAGAAGATAAGGTCTTCTACCATGATTTCAATAGCATGGCGACACGTGGCATGAAAAATTAGTAGGATGGAGTTGGATACGGCTCCACTGCTTAACAAGTACTAACTTGAATCAACATCAAGCCTCATCGAGTCAATTGCCCCCATCAAGCTTCACTCCTTTGGCCTCACGTGCTCATGCATGTTTCTAATTTATATTGAATATCATTTTTAAGAAATGTTAATTTTAGTGAGCTAATTTATTTTGTAACTTTATCACAGAGCCCACTAACTTGAATCAGCATCAAAATTCATCGTGTCACCGGCCCCCATCAAGCTCCACTACTTTGGCCTCATGCTTATGAAGGTATCTAATTTATATTGAATATCATTTCTAGGAATTATTACATTTAGTTAGCTAATTTATTCAGTAACTTTCTTATAGAGCCCACAAACTTGAATCAGCATCAAGCCTGATTGGCCTTATCGCATTCCACTGATCCTCTGCCATCTCACACATCCAAAGGTATAAATGCATATTTCGTTTATGTTCCCTATATGTTGCTTAACTAAAATGGGCATCCAAGTGAAAAAAGTGATTTTTTTATGAATTTTGAAATCTGCTGATTCTTTTCTCGGTGAAATTTGAACTTGTTGATGCCTAAGATGTGTCATCTTAATGTTTTAGTACATGTATTTAGAGGACTATCAACTGATTCACAGTCCACAATTAGCTCTTGTTCTATTTAATTCTAGGCTCAACCAAGCTTAAAGAGGCCTTCTATAGAGGATATTTCTTGAACGTCTTTAGTTGAAGAGATCGACTATCTTTAGTTTGGAACATGGTTCAACCGCATATGGTTCAACCAAAAGAATATACTAGTACCATGTTCCACTAGAAGCAGACATCTTTTAGTAAATTTTAAGTATTCAAATGATTTGCAGTCCAAATATTCATGAGTTGTTTAATCAGAGCTCATGTCAAGTTTTGATAATTTGGTTTAGTTCAATGGAGCTACAATAAGTCAATTTTAGTATTTTAGATGCACTTGCTGCTCTGTGCAACCATCCAATCTAAAGGCTTACTGGCTTCTGATAACAGAAACAAGAATAGGAGTGCAATGGCACGGTGCAGTTGATAACAGGAATAGGAGTGCAATAACACGGCACAACATATTTTGCACTAGTGTGGCACGGTATGCCGGCACGGCATTGTTTCTTCTTTATCCAAAAATTAGGAGCATCAAATTTGTTAGAAGTATGGCGTGAAAGTTTTGAGTTCAGATTGCTATGTTTGACTGGATCTTGGTGACCTGAGATTGTCTGTACTACATCTGTTGTTGAATTTCAATGGCACAAATTTTTAATACGACTTATGTTTGTTGTATCATTAGATGAAACACAATCTCTGTGTCATGTAGTCATTGTTGCAATCTGGTTTATATTTAACTGACTCTTCTATTTTTATTTGATAGTTACTTCTGCTCTTGTATCCATGTTGGTCGTCATGAGTGTTTTTATTCAAATTAAGCTTTAGATTGTGCCGAAAAGTGAAAAACAAAAAACCATCTAATATGGCCTTATGCTTCCATGTTTATTGAATAAACATCACATGTAATCTCCAGAAGAAGTCAAACTTCGGTACTTCATAAGACTCCAATAATCCATACCATCCTTTTTCTTGTTCTCTTTTCCCAGGAAGTCCATACCATTCAATTGACCCAGCGCACTTTGAAGACGTTTAGAATCTATACCCATTAAAGAACTTAAGAGTTTTTATTTTATATTATTTTATTTTGGAGTCAAATATATATCGATTAAAATTTAAAAGGAGTTTGACACACCATCCCTCCATTCTCAAAACAGCATCAAAATAAATCTCTTTACTTGTAGAAATATATTTAAGATTTCTTTTTTTGTTAATAGGACAATATAGTCCTCCTTGTCCAATTAATGAGCAGCTTTATTGATCTTTTTATGTTAATCAGATGATTATAATCATAATAATATATTCCGAAAGTATAAAAACTTCATAGTATGATTATGGTTACAATATGGTTATAAAATTACATCAATCCAACTACTCGCCTCATCCTATCTATCGAATTCCCAGGTCAGGCACAACTACCACCCTTTTAAAGATACTCTTCCGCTCCCCATTCTTATAGTCCACGTTGGTAAACTTTTGGATTACTCCCTAAGCTAATGAGGTCGGAAAATAGTGGTATAGAATCATGCGTTCCAACTCTATTTATAATGTTACGACGAACAAAGTACAACAAAAAGTCAAAAACTTCAACATCTAGACTTGGCAGGCACGGAACCCAAAACCTAAACGGTCAAGAAGACGAGAAGAAGCATGGGTCCCCGCGCACAGAATCACCATGATTAAGAGAAGCCCGTGAGTGCAACAAAAGACAGAGCCAGCGCCACGAACGCCATGGGTCGGGCCTCCCTGACCACGGCCGGAGTTGTGCGTTTTGCCGCCGGTAGCAGCAGGAGTGCTAACCCAAGAACCCAAAGCACGTAGGCCGTGAGAAGACACGACCTAGAAATGGGCTTGGAGGCCTCACCGGTGACGGAGATGATGCGAGAGGCCGAAGCTACCATCAACAGAAGTCCGATTCGTGACGAAAATTTGAGCATTTTGGCGAGTTTGCATTTACCTCCGCTGCTACCAACTGCGAGCAAACTATGCCGTATTCTTTGCTTTTGTTTTTGGGATACCGCGTGCATATATATTTATAGCTTTTTTGGGGCCATTCTTGTGGTAGAGAGGTACGCGGGCCCCGCAGCACAACCCAACACGCCATATCCCTCTGTACCGTTAGATCCATTCCGGTATTCCACGTGGCTGTCATCGGAGGTCCAGCGGATTCCGCTGCGGAAGGTGCAACGAAGCTTCCGGCCCCGCGAGAAGCTTCCGGGAAGTTGCCGTCATCGCCGAGTCACCTCGATCTGACGTGTCCTTTGACCGCCAAAAGGACTTATCTTGGGCCTAGACCTAATTAATGCAGCCCGGCTTATGAAAACATTAGTTTGGGTTGGGTTTTGTAATATCTTGGGCCGGCCCATGAGGCTACACTTCGTTGGCTTGTAGCCGTCTCTTTTTGATTTTACTTTCTTCCGAGTTCCCCTCGCGTTTTTTTCATGGTTGTGACCTCCATCCGACAGTTCAATTCATCCACGTAGAAGGGATGTGTCTGCTTTAGTTGCAGACGTTTAAGTGTATTCACGGAATTATAACTCTCCTTTTTGTGCTCAATTTCTGATACCTCCTTAATCAATACATGTTTATTTGCCAATATATAACAGTACTGGAATGATCTGAGTTTGAGGGAGAAAAAAAAATGTAAACCAACCATTTCCCATCAGCTTGTGATTAGCTTTGGTTTCAAATATGAAAGTGATGACAGACAACTGATCATATTATATTTGGGAGATAAAAGAACATAAGGACTCAAGAAATCAATAACCTTGTAACCAAGACACTCTCATCAAACCTCTCATACAGTTTCGATCATATACAGAGTTGTATTTGACTTAAGCATCGGACGGTTCCCCGTAAGACATGCTCTAGTAGGTGGACTTTTTCATTTTTATTATTTCAAGTTAGAGTCAACGTCGAAGTGCCGGCCAAAGCCGTTCCACTACCGTCCAACACCAATTCGTAGGTGCTCGGCGTTGGGATCATCGCTGATCAAGCATAGTAGCCACCAAACCATTTTAGCGGAAGCATGCAGCAACCCTATCTGATCTCTTCGATCTGAAGGGTAGATGAGCTAAGATATTCAGCACCCCATCAACTCGGTGCTTGGTCGGACTGGTTCCCAGCAACAATAGATTGGCGCTAAAGAAAGGATCCAATAAGTCGGGCGAGTTTCTTTAATGACCACCGATGAAAGCGCCTTCAAGTATAACAGGTCGAGTGCGCAATTTCCGACCCTGAGGAGGCAACACCTCCATCTTGAACTGATCTATCAAAGTCGGGATAGCCTAGGTGTACAAGTTGGGATAGCCATTCTACTACCCTTAGGAGGCTACAGCTCTATCCTGAATCAGCTCTCGCACCGAAAATCTGGCAAGCTAATCAATCTTTCATGGTTGGGATGGCCCGGGTGCACAGGCCGGATGAGCCAATCCACGGCCCCAAAGAGGCAACAACTCTGTCCTGAACTGGCCCTCATGCTAATGACCTGGAGCGCTAATCAATCTCTCAAGATTGACATGACCCGGGTAAACAAGTTGGGCGAGCCATTACACACACTCGAGGAGGCAATACATCCATCTTGAATCGGACCTCGTGTCGAAGACCTAGTGAAACAACCGATCTCTCAAGATTAGGATGGCCTAGCTGGAGACGACTACTTCTAAATAATTGTGAAGTTGATTAAATCCCTCCATCAAGTGAATGCAATGAAACTTGCTAACTACAACACAATCCTCGACTTTTAGTGGCTCGGCCCGGGGGGGGGGGGGCAACAGGACACCATAACTTGCTAACGAGTTTATCTAACATATGGGTATTCACTCAAAGTAGTTTGAAGTTTAGATCTTTGTCTTCATTCAAGTGCATCCGAGAATGGGGCTCTAATTTTATTCTTCAACCTCTCTTTATATAGGATAAGAGGTTGAAAAAATAAGGACTCTTACAATCAAAAATTTAGAACTCCTTCTAAACATGGACTCTTTTAAATTAATTCAAACATTTGGCTCAATCAAAAGATAAACTACCTAAGACTCCCAAGTAAACTTGGACTCCTTATTTCTTGCGCACGCCCCATGAAGAGCTTCGCGCATGCTATAAGGAGTCTTCTCGCACACCTTGGTTTCATCCTAATTCAGACTTTGCAATAGGTCAATAAGTAGACAACTAAGACTCTTTCTAACTTTAGACTGAAAATTTTAAACTCAATGTAACATTGGGCACGCCTAATGTTGAACCTAAACTTCTTAACTCAAGACTCCTAATCAACTTGGACTCTTTAATTGACACATGACTAAAAGTCCAAATTAGTTAGGACTCTTTCACACGACACATAAAACTTTTACAAGGACTTCAAATAAATTAGGACTCTTCAACGCTTCTTGGACTCAATGTAATTGTGTATTAAAATACTAAGACCCGATGTAACTAGACATGCCTACGGATGAGAACTCAATTTTCACGCACGTCTCCATACTTAGGCTCATGCTCCTGCATCAATAGAAATATAATATTATAACCTTGCCCTTTTTGAGTTACCCTACATCTAAATAGACAAAATCATTTCATTTTATAAAAAAATACATAACTTGACTGGGGTTGTATATGAACATATATATTGAATATGGTTTTAGAATGAGAAATAAAATTGTTGTGTAATTAGAGGAACTAAAATCATATGTACATACATTAAGATGAGTACATTTGTACTAAATATTTGATTAGAATTCCCTTTAGGCAGGCAAGTCATGAAAGAAATAAGAGTTATTTCCAACAGTAAAGTGGACTTCATATGTATTTCCTTTTACCCCCTCTAGTTTATTTCTCCTACTTTCCCTTTCCTTGGTATCCATGTTTAGATTTTATCCATGCATCTTATGATAAGTAATTAGATCACTTCATCTTCCTCCATTGATCTTTCTTTTATGCATATAAGATACGCATGCGAGACCATGCATGAACATTATAGATTCCATGAATATTAGTCAAAATTGTAATACCTATTGAAAAAAAAAATTGTATTATCTATTGTGGAAAATTATGAGTTTTCTTTAGGTATCTAGCTAACCTACTAGTTCACTTTGTCATAAATGACAAGCATATAGCATATTTTAGAAGCATAAAATCAAATAAAAGAAGCATATATGATATTTAAAAAGTAGGGCTAATAAGAATGCAAAAATTAAATGTGTAATTGGACACCTAGTGGGATGTAGCAATATGGTGACTTGAAGAAGCTGGGTGATTTTGGAGCGATGTCTCATCATTATCACTAGAGGCATCAAAATCCTATATTGAATAAAAAGTTAAGGTTAAATTATACATTAAAATTAGATAATTAAGAAAATATTTGCTAAAAGTAAATATACTTGTCTAATATGAGAAGTTGTAGCATGTATACCAGCCTCAATCTACCTGCCTTGAATAAATGCTACCAATGCCTTTAAATCTAGTAACTGAATATTCACATTAGCATTCTCTTGTTGAATAGGTTGCAGTTTTCTTTAAGTTTATGAACATCATTAGCAGTGTCTATTTGCATTTTTGTGATTTCCACACAAATTCTTTTCCCAAAGATCAGTAGAGGAAATGCACAATCCATATGTCTTAACATGCCCATGTTTCTCCTTGCCAAAGACTTGAGAGAATACGTTTAGGATGACATTATACTCAGATTTCGATTGTAGATTGGCAAGCCTTTCAAGCTCAGTCTACAGTGATGGTCATATAAATCTTAATTAGTAAATTAGTAAATTAAATAGGGTAACCTTTTGATTATTGCATTGTGTACAAACAATTTTCTCTACTAATTCCACATCCACAAGAGTCCCATCTTTTTTGTGTTCATATGTTTCAATGAAAACTTCAGCACTTGTTGGTTCCTTCGAATCAGGCCTTCTTTCCCACTTTACACATTTAACAAATGGGTATGAAAACAATATAACTTAAGAAAAAATTTAATATGAAAATTGATGAGAGCACAAAAGTGCAATCATCATACCATCTTAATTAGTATTATAGCTAATCATTAATGATAAAATTAACTAATTAACGTTGTATTTGTGTTTGAGTGCAAGTAATCCAAGAGACCCAATAACATTGGGCTTGAGCTCAGCTCATCCCAGCGTTCCAGCCGCAGCCAAATCCTTTCGCGATCTGATTCCTCCCGCAGTGCATCACGGTCGTCCATCCTCCAAGTGATCCCGCAACGTCCCAGCTCCAAGCCGTGATCGGAATCCCAGCGGCCATCGTCCGGATCCACCTCCCAAGTGTCCAGCTTGCATCTCCTCCGACCCAGCAATCTCCCAACGCCCATCAAGCCGTGATCGGCTCCTCCCAGCATCCGTAGCTCCATTCCGTCGATCCCACGGTGCCCTCCAAGTGATCACGCGGCCCCGAGTCTGTGATCAACGTCCCAGCTGCTTGTGAAGCCCCGTTGATCGCGTCTGCCTTCTTCTTCCATCCTGAAACTCCAGCACCCCAGCCATTCCGTGATCAGCGTCCCTCTTCCGTGATGCAGCAGCGCATGATCCTCCCGGCTTCTTCCGCTCGACCCAACGCATTCACAGCAGCCTCCAACGCCCGATTGCAAGTTCCCGATCGTCAGTCTAGCGTGGATGGATCTGACTAGGAAAGTGAATCCGACCGGGCTTTCATCTCGAAAAAGGATGGGCGGGCTTTGCAGCCGCTTCCTTCCGCGATCCATCCCAGCATCAGCGCCCCTGCATCGCGTTTCTTCCCAGATCAGCCATCCGTGAAGGAAGCCCCAGCAATTCCATGAAGGAAGCCCCAGCAATTCCGTGATCCAAGCAGCATCCCAGCCTCCACCGCATCCGCCCTCTCCTTCCTCCCATAATCCAGCCATCCACGTGCTTGCTGAGGACAGGGCCGGCCCGAGCCTTAGGCGACTGAGGCAGTCGCCTAAGGCCCCGGGCCAATGGAAGGCCCCGGGAGGCTGACCAAAAGGAAGCAAAGGCCCCATATAAACGGGATCAGGAGCTGGCTACGAATCTTCCCCCCTCCATCAGTGGAGAGTTTCCTGGCCTGCAGAGGGGCAATTTGGAAGTTGGGGACAGTAGTTTTGTTTTGGGTGGGGGGGGGAGAGAGAGAGAGAGAGAGAGAGAGAGAGAGAGAGAGAGAGAGGAGGGATTTGGTTGGCTTGATAGACGCCTGAAGCCACTCTTACCTTTCATCCCTTCTCTTTTTTGGTTTTGGTCTTGGTTTTCCTTCCCTCACATTACTCCTGATCCAGCTGGGCCATCCGGAAGAAAGATAGGGGGATTGGAGATGGACGTCTTGGAGGGTGGAGATTCTTTTAGTTTTCTCCTCTCGGTTTCTTCTCCCCTCTTGGGTGGTAGAGAGAGAAAAGGAGGGAGGGGGTTGAATGGCTGCTGTGCCGTGATGTTGCAGTTGCTGCTTGGGTACTCACTTGAAGGGGAGATGGTGGGATGGGACTTTTATTAATTTGATGGAGTGAATTTCCCATAATGACCCTACTTTTTCTTATTGAGAGGTTTCTTTATGGACAAATCCTTTTCTTTACTTTGACCATGAAGTGCCATGGGATGACCTTTTCCTATCTTGCTCTTGCTTAACGTGGTAAACAGTATTGCCAAGTATTATCTCAGTTATTTAATCAGTTTCATGGCCCTTCATTTAGAATAATTACTTTTATGTGCTTCCATTCAAGAATTATATTAAATTGAAAAGGCTTCTTATTTATATTTGTTAAATTCATGGTTGAAATAGTGTACTTGATAGCTATCTATTTTCATATTTTTTTAAGTATTTTATATTTATTAAAAAAATTATTATTAAAAAAAATTATTATTAAAAAAAAAGGCCTCATGGCCTCATTCATTAGATTCGCCTTAGGCCCCAGAATGTATTAAGCCGCCCCTGGCTGGGGATCTATATAAGGGAGCCATCGGCAAGGGAGGAGGGTGTGCTCGGTTGGGCCAAAAATTAAAACAGGGGAGGAAGCTCTGTTTTGGGGAAGAAAAGAAAAAGAAAAAAAAGAGAGAGTATTTTATTTCTTTTGGTTTGAGTTTTATAAGAGCAATGTGTTTTTTTTTTAGTTTGAGTTTTAATTGAAAGTCTTATGTTGAGAGGTTTTGTTTTAAGTTTTAATTTTAGAGAGTTTTATTTTGGTGGAGAGTTTTACTTTTAAGATTTTTTATTTATGTTGCAATTTTAATTTCTTTTATGCAATACATTAAATCTTCTTTCATGCAATTTATGTTCGCTTCAATCTTCTTAGTTTTATCCATTTTAATTTATGCCAAAGCTCTTCTTCGATTAATTAAATGTATAAATACTTTTCGAATCTAAGTACCTGTCTTTTAGTTAGTTTCAATTAGAAAATATTCTCTGGTAGACCAGAGAATCATTCAATATCTCCGACGTAAGGTTTTTCTTTTGTTATTCAAAAATCGATTTTGAATCCGAGTGAATGTTTTAATTTTTATGCAACTCCAATCGCCTTCCTGTGGATCGACCTCTTACGACCACTATTCTTCGAGAAAAAAAGGTAAGAGTATAATTAAATTAAACTTTGTTTGTCGGTTCTAACAACAATTTGTTTAGCATATTTTTAGGTAAATAGGAATTGGACAACAAAATTTTGGCGTCGTTGCCGGGGAGGCAAATCGAGAAGCAAGAACGATCACGAAGATCAAATCGAATTTTAGATGTCCGAAGTGAACGCACTTCGGTAGTAAGTTTTTTTTATTAATTTTTCTTGTTTTGATTATTTTTAGTTAATAATTTCATAGTTATTAAATTCTGAAATTTGAAATTTAGAATTTAAAATTTTTTAAAAAAAAATAAAAAAAATTAAAAAAAAATTGCTAGCTCATTGATAGGGTGCAATCCTCCGAGGTTATCATACCTCTATTGGGGCTCCTCACAGAGTAATCTCCAGAGCTTATTCAACGGGCATTCGGAGATTGACTGATGCATAAGGATTAGTTTTTAGTTTACATTCAAGTTATTCCTATATAAAAATTTAAATAAAAAAACATAAAATTAAAAAAAATAAAAAAAATAAATATAAAAATAATAATAAAAAAAAATTTTGCTTGCTCATTTAATCAGTACAACCTAATGACATTGCATAACTTTAAAAAAATCATTGATTATTTGCTGCATTTAGTATTAAGCATTTGTATAAAATAATTTAATGGCAAAACCCATTAAAAAGATAAGATCGGAAAGTCATTACCTATCCTTAGCCCAAAAATCACCGCCTTGCATACATATCCTAAGCCAAATTAAATTAAAATCAATTAGACGTTGGCCTTAAGGTTTTCGAGCTCAATTAGGCTCTTGGAAAGAAGCGGCTGAAAGCCACTCCAGTGAGAATTTAGTAATTGGTGATATCTAAGAAAGTTTTACAACAGTGAGAACTGTTACGGGTATTGTGGTATCGGTGTATCCCTTCTGGCACCACCACACACTCTGAAACTTTTCTGGTCACTGATTACTGGATCGCTTAACTAGTAAGCTCAAGCTCAATCTGAAAGGGAGATTAGGAGCTATCTAATCTAGAGAGAATTTTAGGAACTTTTTAACCTGATAAATCTCTGTGCAACTAGATTAAAAGCTACTAAACCTTCTTTAATCTCAAGATTAAAGAGCCAATCCGTTGTGTGGTGTTGATTGTGGTCATCTTGGTCTAGCCCTTCTTCTTCTCTTTTAGGATTTCGTTTAGGAGTCGAGTCTAATTAGTTGTGGATAATGTATGCATGGTAGAAGATCATTAAGGGGTAAGTTAACACCATTTAACCTAGAGGTTGGAAAAAATTATCATCACATCCGACGAATTATTGATCAACCACCAATCTCTACAATGGGTGATTATATTAGAACCCTGAATGAATTATTCGCTCCTGCATCCGCTAGTCCACCCACATGTATAGTGTTGCCAATAAATAACGCACCCCAATTTGAAATTCGGGCTGCGACAATAAATATGCTATCCAAATTCCATGGGTTTGAAAGTGAACAACCCTACATTCATCTAAATAAATTCATGACAATTTGTCAAACTTTCAAAAATCAAAATTTAGATGAGGAAATTGTAAAATTGAGATTGTTCCCAATGACCTTAGAGGATCGAGCCGCGGCATGGCTATATTCTCTGGCCCCAAATTCCATCACAACATGGGAACAACTATCTAAGAAGTTCATGGCAAAATTTTACCCCATGATTAAAACAAAAAAAATTAAGGATGCCATAAGAACTTTCAGAGGGAAATCTGAAGAGGAATTCTTCCAAACTTGGAAACGATTCCATGACTTGTTGGTCAAATGCCCACACCATGGGCTTGATAAGGCTGATCTGGTCCACTTCTTTTATAAAGGACTACTTCCGGCACATAGAAACATGATTGAGTCCATGCACAAGGGTAGGTTCATGAACCAAACCCCGGATCAAGCCTATGAATTTCTTGTTGACTTAGCCGAGAACGTCCAAAATTAGAGTAGCTATGGTGAGGAAGTAAATAGAGATGAGTTCGGGTCTAGAAAATCAGGTCATTATGAAATAAAAGCAGACCCAAATCTCAAAAATGTCATGTCCAATCTGGTAACTGGAGTGAACAATTTGAGTAAAAAGTTTGATGTTTTCACTGTTTTCACTAGTTCGAGTTTATACAAAGAGTCAAATTCCATCATGAAAGTGGAACATGAGCCACATAGTTTGTGTATCTTGTGTAACAGTCCTGAGCATCTAGTGGAGTGCTGCCCTAATCTGCCCACCATAAAGGCCGAGCAAGCAAGCGCTCTAAATTCATATAGTGCCTTTAAGAAGCCCACTCCAAATTTATTCAGCCCAGTTTACCACTCTGATAATAGGTTCCACCCAAATTTCTCATACAAGCAAAATGAACCTATTCAGCATCAAGGTGGTCTACCAGGTTTTCAGAACAACTTTTCCAGGATAGGTCCATCACAAATGAACCAACCTTTGGTTCCATCTGTACCTTCTTATAATGCCCCTATCCCACAGCAACCTTCACCATTAGAAACCATGATGGCTAATATGATGAAACAACAACAAGATTTTATCAAGCAACAACAACATACCAATACAGCCCAAGCCCATACTAACCAATTCCATACGCAAGCAATTGCAAAACTTGAGGTTAGTTTGAGCCAAATAGCAAACTCTCTAGGGGATAGGAAGAAAGGTGAACTACCTAGTCAACCAGTGCCTAATCCTAGTAGACAACAAAATCAAGATTAGAGAGGTCAGTATCAAATCGATTCTAATGGAAATCCGACCTATGAAGTTCAGACAATTACCACTTTAAGGTCTGGCAAGCAAGTGGACAATAAAGTCCAACTTCCTAAACACTTAAAAGAAAATAAGAATGAATCCAATAAGAACCCTATTCAAAAGAGGGGTCAAGAACAGGACAAAAAGGAAGAACCCATAGAAACATACAAACCTAAGGTTCTCTTTCCCAGTAGACTTCAGGACTCCAAGAAACAATCTAACTTTGATGAAATAATGGAAGTCTTTAAAACTGTTCAAATAAATATACCTTTTCTCGATGCCATACGACAAATTTCCTCCTATACAAAATTCTCGAAATACCTCACCACGGTCAAAAGAAAAACCAGCATTCCTGGGTAAGCTGTTATGGCTGCACAAGCCTCATCTCTCATTCAACAACAGATTGCCCCGAAATTCAAAGACCCTGGTTGCCCCACCATTGAAATAAAAATAGGAGAGACGATCATCCAGAGAACCCTATTAGATTTAGAAGCCAGTGTGAACCTACTTCCCTACTATGTGTACCAAAAGTTAGGTTTGGGAGAATTAAAGCCCACAAATATTACCCTTTTCTCAGCAGATAGGACGGTGAAGTACCCCAAGGGGATTGTAGAGGATGTAATGGTGAAGGTAAACGAGTTTTACTATCCTGTGAACTTCGTTATCCTTGAGACCGAACCTGTAATACATCCAGACAGTCACACACCTATAATTTTAGGTAGACCTTTCTTAGCCATAGCTAATGCTGTGATAAATTGTCGAAATGGCATGCTGAAGTTATCTTTTGGCAACATGAAAGTCGAGCTTAATGTCTTCAACATAAGTAAACAACCACCAGACGATGAAGAAATCTATGAAGTTGACATGATTGAAAGTCTGGTTCAGAAAACTTTCTTACAAACTTATAGTAAGGACTCTTTAGAGGCTTACCTTGCCCATTCCGAGGAAAGGGTCGAGCATGCGCTCCCTAATTCTATTCTCCTTATGAGCATATATCGTCATCGGCCGACTGTTCTTCCTCGGACTCTTCCAAAACCATTCTTAGATAATGGTTGAAAAAAAAAGAATCTACATTTTGTCTGGCTGAAGATATAAAACTTAGCGCTCTTGGAAGGCAACCAACATGTAAATATTATAAAAATAAAAATAATAATAATAATAATAATAAAATTACTAACATGCAGGTTTGAGGATTTTTGCCCTAATTGTCAATTTACCTACCCATATCAGGTAACTTCTCCTCTGTCCTATTACTGCTTTAAATTTTATTTAACATTGAGGACAATGTTAAATTTAGGTTTGGGGGTGTTTTTAAGCATTTAAAATTAAAAAAAAAAATTTCTGTACAACACACAAGGTATATAAAATCTAAGAGCCCAATGACTAGTCGGAAGTAGTGCAAAGTGAGTTCTTTTTATTAAGTTTCTTTTAGTGAGTTGTAAGCTAATTAGTGCTTTGAATTTCACAACACATCTGACCTATATTTCTAAGGTATATGTTCGACATTGTGTTGAGAATATGGTAGCAACCTCGAATCCTAATGAACCATCTTTTTCTGATTCACATACCAAAAAAAAAATGGTGGATTTAGTCAGGTACATCGAAAAGGGCTACCTATTATCAAAGGTCAGCGGGCTTGTGATGAGGAATCCGAGCATAGGTCCGTAGAGAAGTCTTGATGCCCGACACCTCATGCCAACTAGTGTGAGAATTATCGACTAATTGCTCGCTACATGAAGAAATCATCACAGGAGTAAAAGTGCACAATATATACATTATCATGTTTCTTAAATAAAAAAAATTCTGTATATTGACCTTAAGAAAGACAATAGTGTGAAAGCCGTCGTTGCAAAAATTCAAGTAAACTGGAATATTACAGATAAAACCCATGAGGTATTAAAGTAAACATCCACAGCTCTCGAAATCCTGTAGATAAGATGATTTTGATTCAGCAAATAGGTATTGTCTGACCAATTCTTGGAAACTACTAGCATTAGCGATATTTTGGAGATCCAAAATCTTAGCTTGTGCATGGTCCAGACTTCACTGAGCACTCAAGTATAAATAAATCTTACAACTTTCTAACGAAAAACTTAATGACTTCAACTTAAATTGCATACTAACCTAGAATTTGGGCTACTTAGTAATTAAAACCTTGTGTGTTTTTGAAATTTTTATCATTTATGTACTTGAAATTAGACTTTCATTTCATAAAATAAATTTTATTTTGGGATTGAAGTTTGTGGGTAACTTCACTGCAAATCCTCACGAGACAACACTCATCCACTAGGATAACCTAGGGGTTTAACGGCTTGTTGCACGTGCTAAGTGCAATCGTGGTGTTCTACGAAAGTGAGTAGTTATTTTAGTTCATATATATATAATAATAATTAATACTAAAATTAAAAATAAAACTTTTGCACTCTCATGTTATCATTTTCGCACTGAATTGCTAGAGACCAGCAATAAGCTAGTTGGGGGGTGTGATGAGAGCACAAAAGTGCAATCGTCATACCATCTTAATTAGTATTATAGCTAATCATTAATGATAAAATTAACTTATTAACGTTGTATTTATGTTTGAGTGCAAGTAATCCAAGAGACCCAATAACATTGGGCTTGAGCTCAGCTCATCCCAGCATTCCAGCCGCAGCCAAATCCTTCCGCAATCTGATTCCTTCCGCAGTGCATCACGGCCGTCCATCCTCCAAGTGATCCCGCAACGTTCCAGCTCCAAGCCGTGATCGGAATCCCAACGGCCATCGTCCGGATCCACCTCCCAAGTGTCCAACCCGCGTCTCCTCCGACCCAGCAATCTCCCAACGCCCATCAAGCCGTGATCGGCTCCTCCCAGCATCCGTAGCTCCATTCCGTCGATCCCACGGCGCCCTCCAAGTGATCCCGCAGCCCTGAGTCCGTGATCAACGTCCCAGCTGCTCGTGAAGCCCCGTTGATCGCGTCTGCCTTCTTCTTCCATTCCGGAACTCCAGCACCCCAGCCATTTCGTGATCAGCATCCCTCTTCCGTGATGCAGCAGCGCACGATCCTCCCGGGTTCTTCCGCTCGACCCAACGCATTCACAGCAGCCTCCAATGCCCGATTGCAAGCCGCTTCCTTCCGCGATCCATCCCAGCATCAGCGCCCCTGCATCGCGTCCCTTCCCAGATCAGCCATCCGTGAAGGAAGCCCCAGCGATTCCATGATCCAAGTAGCATCCCAACCTCCACCGCGTCCGCCCTCTCCTTCCTCCCATAATCCAGCCATCCACGTGCTTGCTGGGGATCTATATAAGGGAGCCATCGGCAAGGGAGGAGGGTGTGCTCGGTTGGGCCAAAAATTAAAACAGGGGAGGAAGCTCTGTTTTGGGGAAGAAAAGAAAAAGAAAAAAACGAGAGAGTATTTTATTTGTTTTGGTTTGAGTTTTATGAGAGCAATGTGTTTTTTTTTTTAGTTTGAGTTTTAATTGAAAGTCTTATGTTGAGAGGTTTTGTTTTAAGTTTTAATTTTAGAGAGTTTTATTTTGGTGGAGAGTTTTACTTTTAAGATTTTTTATTTATGTTGCAATTTTAATTTCTTTTATGCAATACACTAAATCTTCTTTCATGCAATTTATGTTCGCTTCAATCTTCTTAGTTTCATCCATTTTAATTTATGCCAAAGCTCTTCTTTGATTAATTAAATATATAAATGCTTTTCGAATCTAAGTACCTGTCTTTTAGTTAGTTTCAATTAGAAAATATTCTCTGGTAGACCAGAGAATCATTCAACATCTCTGACGTAAGGTTTTTCTTTTGTTATTCCAAAATCGATTTTGAATCCGAGTGAATGTTTTAATTTTTATGCAATTCCAATCGCTTCCCTGTGGATCGACCTCTTACGACCACTATTCTTCGAGAAGAAAAGGTAAGAGTATAATTAAATTAAACTTTGTTTGTCGGTTCTAACAACGATCTGTTTAGCGTATTTTTAGGTAAACAAAAATTGGACAACAAAATTTTGGCGTCGTTGCCGGGGAGGTAAATCGAGAAGCAAGAACGATCACGAAGATCAAATCGAATTTTGGATGCCCGAAGTGAACGCACTCCGGTAGTAAGTTTTTTTAATTAATTTTTCTTGTTTTGATTATTTTTAGTTAATAATTTCGTAATTATTAATTTCTAAAATTTGAAATTCGGAATTTAAAATTTTGAAAAAAAAATTAAAAAAAAAAATTGCTAGCTCATTGATAGGGTGCAATCCTCCGAGGTTATCATACCTCTATAGTGGCTCCTCACGGAGTAATCTCCAGATCTTATTCAACGAGCATTCGGAGATTGACTGACGCATAAGGATTAGTTTTTAGTTTACATTCAAGTTATTCCTATATAAAAATTTAAATAAATAAAAACATAAAATTTAAAAAAAAATTAAAGAAAAATAAATATAAAAATAATAATAATAATAATAAATTTTGCTTGCTCATTTAATCAGTACAACCTAATGACATTGCATAAACTTTAAAAAAATCATTGATTATTTGCTGCATTTAGTATTAAGCATTTACATAAAATAATTTAAGGGCAAAATCCATTAAAAAGATAAGATCGGAAAGTCATTACCTGTCCTTAGCCCAAAAATCACCACCTTGCATACATATCCTAAGCCAAATTAAATTAAAATCAATTAGACGTTGGCCTTAGGATTTTCGAGCTCAATTAGGCTCTTGGAAAGAAGCGGCTGAAAGCCACTCCAGTGAGAATTTAGTAATTGGTGATGTCTAAAAAAGTTTTACAACAGTGAGAACTGTTACAGATATTGTGGTATCGGTGTATCCCTTTTGGTACGCCGAAGCCGTGGATACCGGTACAGGCCAGTTCCGGACTCCGTCGCCCCCCGCCGGCCTCCGACGCCCCTCCGCGGCTCTCCGATGGCTACCGAAGGTGGGCTCCCTCCCTTTCTTCCCTGCGCTCTCTCTGGTTCTCTTCTTCTTCCCCGGCTCCGGCGGGGAAGAGCTTCTCGGTTCGTACCGCCCGGAGCACGGTACGAACCGGAACCGTACCGGTCTGGTAGGCAACCGGTACGCCTAACGGATCCGGTACGGCGGACCTTAGTCTATACACTCTCTAAGTTGGATTCAAGAAGGAAATAATCTTCTTATTCTTTGTCTCTTTGGGACCATATCTTCTGTTTGGGCTGCTCGAGCATAGTTTCTCCGAGCTGATGAGATCATCCCTCCCACCATAGGTCCACCAGAGATTGTGTTGATCACTCCTACTATTGGTTGGTTATTGTTCTACTGCTTGGAGGTGAGCCGATCCCAGCCAACATTGTCTCGATCCTGCTGATCATTTACATAGCGGCTAAGGTGCCCTCACCAGTTATGGGCCCTGATTTCATTATTGTGATGCAGGCACTTCTCGGTGTCATGCCTATAGTCTTGATAGAATTTGCAATACTTCCACCAATCCCTTTTGCTTTCTAGTGCCTTCATCCTTTAAGATCACTTTAGATAGCCTCGATTCTCAAACTCTATGAGGATCTGCACCCTGAGAGTGTTGAGAGAAGTAGACCTCTCAAACTTTTGATGCGGGCTTCTTGATCAACAGGAGATTCCTTTATCTCGCCTAGGACTTCTCTTCGGCTCCTCCTTTTCTTCTCAGCTCCTTTTCTTCTTCTTTCTAAGGTTATCTCTAGCTGACTCCTGCTAAGCTACCATTGCCTCCTCGGCATTAATGTACTTCTCGACCCGGATGAGAAGTTCTACAAAATCTATCAAAAACTTCTTCTCCAATGAGAAAAGAAACAGAGAAGGCCTTAAACCCCTCTTCATGGCAGTCATCGTGGCTGAGTGGTTTAGGTAGCAAATCTCTAGAGTGATCGCATTAAAGCACTTGACATAGTCTCTGGCTGACTCCCTTTCCCTCTATTTAATAGCAAAAAGACTCTCTGAGCCTCTCCTCTACCTCTAAATGCTAATGAAATAGATAGCAAACTGTTGAGCTGCTCGAAAGAGCGGATGGAGCCCAGCTGGAGACCGAAGTACCATAGTTGAACTACATTTCGAAGTATTGCTGGAAATGCAACATGACACTGCGTCAGTGGCGCCCTGAAACATCATGAGAGCTTTGAAGCTCTCCAAGTAGCCCAGAGGATCTAAGGTGCCATCACAGGTCTCTGACTGACGCATTTTGAACCGTGGTGGGAGAGGCTCCTCCATGATCTTTCATGAAAAGGAGGGCTCGGTAAACTCCAACTCATCTCCGAGCCCATGGTTTCTTCCCTTAGAGCCTTGAAGTGGTTGTTCATCTCCTCGATCTTTTGATCAAGGTTGGCCTCCCTTCTGAAAATCCTTTCTAATCGATGAGGGGAGGAGTCGCTTAAAGTTGAATCCTCTTTATTAGAATGTGGGCTCCGAGAATGGCACCTTCTATCTAATCTTGGAGTCTGTGGATAAGAGTAATGGCTCTATTATACAAGGATATGAATGATGGCTTGATTTTTGACCTGTTGTAGGTTGTTGACAATTCCTGTAAGAGCCTCAACTTGCTAGAAGAGAAGATTAAACTATTCGGCATTGATGACCCTAGTTGTTGGTTGAGAGCCCTTTAGAGGCTAAACTCTCTATGGGTTTTGACGGGAGGCATCTAATTCTGAGCATGCCTCTCGCTAAGCAGCGATATGTGCATCTTGAGCTCCTTTGGACTTCATTATGGCGACATTTCTTAAATCTCCAAAATAAGTTTAAACCCTTCCTCTAGCACCAACTTGCTGCAGCCAAAATCTGAGCTAAAGGCAAACCTCAAACCGTTGAGGTTGTATGAGCTCCAAGATGATGAGGTCAGACAAGTTTCGAGGTGAAGAGATAAGCTAGAGAACGATTGATGGTGGTTGAGCTCGGATGGAAGGGCTGACAATAGCAGTCCGACCTAAAAAAAGAAAAGAAAGTCCACTTACCAGAATTTGTCGGATGGGGGATCCTTCGATGACTAGTCAAGCAGGGTTTTGGCAGAAACAATGAAGATTTGAGAGAGTGGCAGAATGTAAGACAGCTTGAAAAAGCATTCTTGGAGGCCTCCTTGGCAATGTTTATATAGAGCAAGGGTTAATGCCCATTATCGACTAAGGTGGAAGTGGGCTTAACTGCTCGGTAATGATCCACACATTGTACAGGTCGCTGATCTCAATCATGTAGATCGTACGGTAACTGCCCAATCATGCAGGACAAGTTGTAACCGTCTCATAACATGCCCCATAAATGGCAGGATCATGATTATGCCTTTGACGGTAAATGCACTTTGAATGGAAGACATATGGCTCACTACCATCGATAAGCTAGTCTGCTCAAGTCGGTATGATGGTTCTGTTGGGATTTATATCCTAAATGTCAATCGTCAGCATATTGATGATTGAATTTTGTAAATGAATTGATAAATTAATAAAGTGTTATTTGGCATTATTCATCATTTCATCTTCAAATGAACTCTTATATGATGAAGTCCTTAGGATTTATATTATGATAAAGAAGGATTTATCTTTGAGTCGTTAAACTTGTTCGCGACCAAATGATATGTTGTTACTAGGACGACAGCATTATCGAGATTAGGTCGTTGTGTGACATATACGTTGGTTGTCCTCTTAACCAGAAAGTATGGAGACACTGGTATGCCACATAGGTGAAGTGTAGGAGTATATTTCACTGAACATGACCAATTCCGGAATGCTCTACTGTCGAGAGATGTTCCGAGTGGATGTGGGTATAAGTTTGGCCCTCTGACCTGAGACCGCAACCTGTGACTAGCAAGCAACTCACTGTACTTTGGTACCGGACTATCTGAATTTCTAATTCAGTGACGGAAGGTCACTGGGTGCAGTCAAGTACTTGCATAGTCAGTTGTGAGTCAAGATGGAATTGACCCCTTCTGAAAATAGGAGATAATGTCTTGTGATTAATTTAACAAAACCTTGGCCAGGGTAATCCCAGTGAGGAGTCATGGGATATCTAAAGTTAATCACATAATGGATGTACTAATTATAAGGTTGACAGTGAGCTCTAAGTCATCCTGGCATTAGGAGTCAAAGGAATTGAATTATACAGTAACCATAGTCCAGGGTTCCAGAATATTTGCTTCGCATATATTCAGCCTATCCGGATATCGGGTACCATTGCTAGATGGTCACATCGATTAGTGTAGAAAGTCGTTCCTATACTACCGGCCTAGGTTCGAACCTATGAGGTCACATGCATAGAAGATTCCTGATTGATCAAGAAGGCTGATGAATGATTAAGAATCATTCAGGGATAATTTGGTCAATTTGATTCGCAAATTATCTTATAAAATAATTAAAGTAATTATTGGAGGATTAATTATTAATTAAATTACTAATAAACTCAATTTGATTGAGTAATTGTGCTAAGGATGAGCCAAATTGAATTGGATTCAACTTTGGGCTCAATCAGAGTTTTGACCTGATTGGATTAGGTCGGAACCAAAAAGGACTTAAGCTGATCAAATTAATTTTAAATTAATTTGTGCTTAATTGGGGATTTATCTAATTAGATTAGGTCCAACACAAAGTAATTAATTCAATTTGATTGAGTTTGGATGAGCCAAAAATTGAATTGGATTCAATTTGAGCTCAATCAGGGTCTGACCTGATTAGATTGGGTTCAACCAAATTGTTTTGTTTTAATCCGGGTTTGACCAAATTTGATTAGGTGCAACCCAAGAGGATTAGGCTCAGATGATGTGGCAATTAGTGGTGACATGTAATTGGATTTCATAAATTTTAAATAAACCAAAATTATTGTATGGCGCATGGATCCATTGCTTGACACATGGCGACATTATTTGTTGTTTGAATTTGAATTCAAACAATAAGCAATATATTAAATGATTTCATACATCAAATATCTTCCCTAGCTGGTGTGTGAACCTCTGAATCATTTAAATTCGAATTTCAAATGAAATATATGCGACAAGAGGAAGGAAAATTCTGCTGCATGGATTTCAAATTCCTCCCCTCTTGCACATGTGTTTAAAATTTGAATTTAAATCAGATTTGGTTAAGATCTGATTTGGGTTGTTCCTATTCTTTTGCATGTGCCAACTAAAGGAGGTTTTCTGAAGATAAATTTCGAATTTTGAATGAAAATTCGGAGGCCATTAAAAGGGGTCAAACATAGGCACCGAAAACACATCCATTGCAGCCTTCTTCCTCACACGCCTCCTCCTCCTCTTCTTCTCCATTTTAAATAGGATTTTTAGGATGAATATCTAGAAGATTCAAGATCAGATCTGAGTCCTCTACTTTTCTTACAAACCTCATCTCCATCTGCTTCAAGATGATTGATCAAGAGTTGATTGAATCCCGGCGAGCAGATTTCAGTTTTCAAGTGTTCTGCAGCTGCTAGCACTGTTGCGGAAGAAGATCCTTCAGGGCTTCGCGTGTACTCTTCGTAGAGGCCATTCGTGTGCGTGGCTGCGAAGTCAAGGATCAGATCCACAACTTTCATCCATTATAAAAGGTATTAATCTAGCATTAATCATTTAGTATGGTGTCAAGATCTAGGTCTGATTCCCTGAGGTTTTACCCTCTTTTGGGGCTCCTCACGGAGATATCTCCAGAATCCATTCGATGGATATTCGGAGATTAATTGGAATAGAGTTCTTAAGTTTCAGATCTGATAGTTAATCATGTATAAAAGTTTTAGCATAATTGTTTAAACGATTCCGGCATAATCCTATGTGTTCTTAATGTGCTGATTTCTAGATTTGATCTTGTAAGCATGCATGAATTAAATTGTTTGATTCATTTTTCCGCTACGTTTTTGAAACTTAAAAAGAACTACGTGTGGCTTGATCCCCCTTGTGAAGTGGTACGTAGGCAACCCGATCAGGTTCAACCATGGTTTTCAAAAAAAAAAAAAAAATTCAGCATGCTAAACACCGAAGAATCTAGGATGCACTTTCAGGTTCAAATCAGCAACTTGGCCGATGTCGAGGTTAGTAGCAAAGCCGATATCAAGGTCGGTAGCTCGTCCGACTACTGTGGTTGGTGGCTCGATCAGCTGTTTAGGTTGGTAGCTCAGTTCATGCCGAGGTCATCACCTCGATCTGTTGCCATGGTCGGGCTGATGAATATATATGTATTAGTTGGTACAGCCTAATGCTTGATATTTATACTACATGGATTATTCTACAACCGTATATGTCAAGCCTAGAGGTTCCTTCCGAATCTGATTTGGAGTGGAAATTAGGATAACACATCAATATATTAACATTTCTTAATAGGAATTGGCAACAACACAAAGCCAGTTGATCTAAAAAGTAGATCCCAAAATATAAATTATGGTCCATAACATGCTTGAATATAAGTTTTTATCTTGATTTTGAAGGTCAGTAGTGGGATCAACACGCATGATGATGAAGCCTAACTCTTTTCCTTCCTAGATTCTATATAAACTTTTATTTGAGAGTATGTCATCTGAGTTAAAGCCTCTCGCTTTTAGGTTACATATTTCGACTGTTTTGACCAGATTAGATTACATATTATATTATTTTAGACTGTTTTGACTAGATTAGATTGCATGCTTTGACTGTTTTTTTTAGAACACATCAGACTGGAAGCATTCTGAGAAATGTTGCATCTAACTTTAGGATACCCTGCATGAGATTCAAAACATCTACATACATTCCTCATCAAAAAGAGACAAGAGAGATACCAAACTAAGCTACTATTAGATCAGTTACTAGTTTTCATTTTGGAGCTACAACTTCTTTTTTTATTTTTTTTCCTTTTCTTTCTTTTTTTCCCTCTTTTTCCCCAGTCATAAGCATTGTCTTCCTTGGGCCAGACCTCAGGCTTACACTAGTCTACAAAAGTATATGCAGTTTGGATTGTGGGAAAAATTAATGGCACACGGTTTATTGGACCGCGTGCGCATTTGAAAAAAAGAAAACGCCCATTGGGCGTTTTCCTTTTGGATTAAACGGGCGAGCCCGCGGGCGCTTTAAGGAAGGATTTATATGTGCACGCGGCCGGTCTCGAGCCGTGTGCGTGTTTGAGAAAATGGAAACGCCCAACGAGCGTTTTGCTGGGAATTAAAAGAGCCAGCGCCCACATGCGCATTTGAGGGAAAAAAAAAGGAAATGGCCGCAGGCGATACGCGTTTGAAAACGGACACGTTTGAAAACGCGTCCGCAAAAGACCATTTTGCCTCCGTTAAAAATTCCTATATAAACCCCTCTATTTCAACTCTTTTGGAATACAAAAAATTATAGAAAAATAGTAGAAAAACTCTGGAGAAATTCTTCCTCCTCTTAGCCACTTTTACTTTTTGTTTTTATATATTTATTCAGTTTATTTTATTCTTTTCATTCCGCTTTTTGCTGGATCTACAAGTCTGATCGGGTTCGCTTTGACTTCTTCCGAGACGTGCCGAAGAAGAAGTTGTAGGGTCGTCGTATTTCAGAGGAGGATTGCCGGGAGACCCGTACGTGGGGGTAAATACTTCTTTGGGACAGCGTCTACGCGCTTCGACCTACCTTCAATTAGGCTACTTTCTTCTACCTTTATTTTTAATTTAATATTAGTAGATTTGTAGGATTTGAAATTCTATGATATAAATTTATTAAATGCATAGATTTATATTGTGCTAGAATAAGTTTATTTTGCATTAAAATAAAATTATTTGGATGCCGAATAATATACATGTACATTATTCCCTTTAAGATTTTCTATTAATTGAATTTATAGATTTATTTGTTTATTTAGATAATATATTGCTAACAATCCAAAGAAGTATTTGTTTATTTTTTGTTAGTAATATATAATTCATTAAATCCTTTATTACAATTGTGGTATATTAGATTTTAATTGCAATAATTATTTTTGCTAGCACATAATTAATAATAAATTATTCTAAAGAGGTAATAATTTGTTTAACCTCCAAGAGGTTTATTATACCTCTATTTGGACTCCTCAAGGAGTAATTTTCAGATTCCATTCAAACGAAAAATTCGAAAATGGGTTAATACATAATAATTAATTCAATAAATTGACTTATTAAATCTCAATCAATTATTCTAATAAAGGAATAAATCTTTTAATTCGTTGAATTGACATTTTAGATCTTAATTACAATAATTGATTTGCCATAAAATTAGTAATCAATTATTCTAATAAGGCAATAAATCAATTCTAACATATAATTCATTGAATTGACATTTTAGATCTCAATTAAAATAATTAATTTGCTGCTACTAAATTTAGTAATCAATTGTTACTAATTCGGAAAAGTCAAACGGAAAATTCAAAAGTTAGTTAATCCCTAATAACAAATTTAAGTTTGCACTTAGATTATTCTAAAAATTGAATTTGTGTGATTTCTAGTGATTATATCTACTAACTAATAGTGTCTAAGAAAAGCTTGTCAAAAAGGCATACATGCCTAAGAAATGCTGGTACTTAAGTGAGCCTAGTGCTCCACCACCGATCTGGAGCTGATCTGGCTATTAGTTTTTTGGATATATCAATTAGACATCCAAAGTTCAATATAAATATTAGTGCAATCTTTTGACATAGATTTTTTTCCTTCATTCAGGTTTATGTCTCTATTCTGTAAACCTGATCCTATGGCCTCAAACACTAGTGACCATCTTAGTGACAAATCTGAAAAATTTGATGGCCATAACTTTAGAAGGTGGCAGAACCAAATGCGGTTCTGGCTCACCACATTAGGGTTAATCTCAGCCATAGGTAAAAGTACTACGGAAGTTGATAACGGATCCAACCCAACTACCTCTTCCAACACTGAACATTCTGCCTCCACTAGCACACCCTCTAGGACATCTGATGAGATAGATTATCATTGTATCCATAGAATCCTAGGTGCTCTTTCTGAGAGGCTGTATGATATCTATTACACAGCCAAGAGTGCCAAAGAACTCTGGGACACCCTAGATAGCAAATATGGTCTTGATGATGCTGGGGTAAAGAGGTTCAAGGCCTCCGACTTCAATAATTTTAGGATGGTGGACTCAAAGCCTATGAATGACCAGATCCATGATTTTGAAATCCTGATCCACCAGCTTAGGGCTAATAGAACCAATTTGGATGAATCATTCCAGGTAGCCTGTCTGATAGATAAACTACCTACTTCCTGGTCTGATTTTGCTAAAACCCTGAGCCATACCCAAGGAGTTCTCACCCTAACCCAAGTCTTGAACTCCATTAGGATTGAAGAGCAGCACAGGCTCAGGAATAATACCTCTACTGGATCCAAGAATAATGCATATAATGTAGAGGCCCCTCATAAGAAAAATCAGAATCGACCCTTCCGTAAGAATTTCAAAAAGAAATCCTACAACCCTAGAAACCCTAACCACCACTACAATGGGAAACCTATTCAATCCCAGGAGCAGAAGAAGAAGAAAGAGGAAGATGGTGCTCGTTTCTGTTATGTGTGTGGTCGGACCAACCATTTGTCTTCCAGTGCTTCTATAAGAAAACTGCACCTCTTCAATCTAAGAAGAAGGGTCCACACACAACCGGTGCTCAAGTTAACATGGTGACTTCCGGCGCTGGCTCCTCTGAGACAGCTTTCAGGTCTGTTTTCTTCACTCCTAAAGTTAACATAACTTTACAAGCACTTGATTAGTGGATTGATACCGGAGCTGGTATTCATATTTGTTCGGATCACTCCTGATTTTCTTCTTACCAGATCTCAAGTGGAGAAGCTGTGATCATGGCAAACAGCTCGGAGGCGCGTGTGCTAGGAGTAGGACGTGTGGACTTAAAGCTTTCCTCTGAAAAAGTCCTGTCCCTGCACGTCGTCCAACATGTTCCAATTGTTAGGAGAAAACTCATTAGTGGTTCCTTGCTTGTCCAGCAAGGCTTTCGTCTTGTTTTTGAGTCCAATAAGGTTGTAATTTCTCATGGTGTAATGTTTATTGGAAAATGATTCCTTAGTGAAGGATTGTTCAAGTTGAATATAATAGCTCCTTCAAGAAATGAAAATCCTTTGATTATGAATATAAAACCCCCTTCTATTTGGCATGGTAGATTAGGTCATATAAATTATAATTCAATTAAGCAACTTATGAACCTAAATCTAATATCAAAGAGTGATATTAAGAACTAAGAGAAATGTCAAATTTGTGTAGAAGCCAAACTCCCTAAGAAGCTTTTTAAATCTGTTAATAGGGATTCTGATCTATTAGAGTTGATCCATAGTGATGTTTGTGACTCTGGTAGAACTTCTAGGGAAGGTAACAGATACTTTGTAATATTTATAGATGATCTATCGAAGTTCTGTTACATCTACCTAATTAAAACCAAGGATGAGGTGCTCAGCAAATTTAAAATTTTTAAGATCGAAGCTGAGAACCAATAGGAAAAGAAAATCAAAATCCTTAGATCAGATCGGGAAGGTGAATATACATCCAATGATATAACTCAATTTTATGAAGATCATGGAATCATTCATGAAGTGACTGCTCCCTATTCTCCCCAATCAAATAGAGTAGCAGAAAGGAAGAATAGGACTTTAATGGATATGGTGAACTCCATGCTTATAAGCTCAGGAGTGCCAAAAAATTTATGGGAGGAAGCTCTAGTTTCAGCCTGTTATATCCTTAATAGGATTTCCTCTAAAAATAATAATCTAACCCCATATGAAGTTTGGAAACATAGAAAACCTAATCTTAGCTATTTGAAAGTGTGGGGGTGCTTGGCAAAAGTAAAAATACCTAATTTTAAGAGAAAGAAAATAGGGCCTAAAACAGTGGATACCATATTCATAGGTTATGCAGCCAATAGTAATGCCAATAGATTTCTGGTGATAAATTCAGAAGTAAGTGATATTAGTAACATCACCATAATAGAAGCCAGAGATGCCACATATTTTGAAGACACCTTTCCACTTAGGACTAAAGTAGATAGCGGTATAGCTAGTAGCTCTAATAGAACAAGGACAAGAGAAATAGAAGTAGAAGCAGAACCTAGGAGGAGTAAGAAATCCAGGATAGAAAAAACATTTGGAGATGACTTCTATACCTTTCTTATAGAAGACTCTCCAACTACCTTTGAGGACACAATGAAATCCTTGGATTCACCTTTTTGGAGAGAAGCTGTGGACAATGAGATACAGTCAATTAGCCAAAATCATACTTGAAAATTGACTGATCTTTCTCCTGGTTGTAAAACTATAGGGTGCAAATTGATCTTTAAGAAGAAACTTAGGCCTGATGGCTCTGTAGATAAATTTAAGGCTAGATTAGTTGCCAAGGGTTTTACTCAGAGATCTGGGGTAGATTTCTTTGATGTTTATGCACATGTAGCTAGGATTACTACTATTAGGGTCCTTATAGCATTAGCCTCCATTCATAGATTAGTGATTCATCAGATGGATGTTAAGACAGCTTTTCTAAATGGAGACTTAAATGAAGAAATTTATATGGACCAACCAGAGGGATTTAAAATTTCAGACCAAGAAAATAAAGTTTGTAGACTAGTCAGATCTCTCTATGGTCTTAAACAAGCACCCAAGCAACGTCATTTGAAATTTGATAAAACCATAATGACATTTGGATTTGAAATCAATAGCACAGACGAATGTGTATATCATAAGAGAGTTACACACAAATTTGTGATCTTGTGCCTCTATGTAGATGATATACTGATCTTTGGGACAGATCTTCAGATAATTGATGAAGTAAAACAATTTTTAAGTCATAAGTTTGATATGAAAGACTTGAGATAAGCTGACTTAATTTTAAATACCAAAATAATTAGAAGTGCAAATAGTATTGAGTTATCCCAAAATCATTATGTTGACAAGATACTCAATAAATTTAATTATTCCGATTGTCAGCCTGTCTCTACTCCATTGATCCCTCTACTTATCTTAAGAAGAACTTAGGAACTTCTGTCCTTCAAAGCCTATATGCTCAAATCATAGGATTAGAGAGGATCCTTAGGTATCTTAAGGGTACCAAGTCCTATAGTTTGCACTTTAGTGGATTTCCAGCTGTTCTAGAAGGCTATAGTGATGCCAACTGGATCAGCGACACCTTAGATGTTAAATCCACCATAGGATATGTCTTTCTTCTAGGAGGAGCTGTTGTGTCTTGGAAATCTACCAAACAAACTTTGATATCTAGGAGTATCATGGAGTCTGAACTGATAGCTTTAGACACTACTAGCATTGAGGCTGAGTAGCTCAGAGATCTACTAATAGATCTTCCTGTAGATGAGTCACCTTTACCACCTGTCTCCTTACATTGTGACTGTAAATCTGCAATAGATAACTGCAACCAAGAAAATGCCAATGTAAAAATGAATAGGCACTTAAAAGTGTGTCATAAATCATTAAGATATAAATTGAAAAATAATATTATTGCATTGAATTTTGTAAAATCATAAACTAATTTGGCTGATCAGCTTATAAAAAGTTTATCTATAACAGTGGTTCTAAAGTCATCGAGGGGGATAGGGCTTAGCCCATAAAGATAGATCACCGCGGTGGGAACCCAACCTTAAAAGGTTCAATGGGTAGAAACAAACCGGAGTGTGACTAAGAGGAGCACTATTTCATGTTTTTCTCATCCCTATGGCGCTAGTGCTTATAAAAGTAAGCGGTAGGATGAGTTCGTTTGTATAACTCTTAATGAGTCCGAGATCCAAGAGGTAGGAGCTTTCTTGCTAGCCTACTTATTAGGACTCACCTATATGTGCAGTCGTGAGGCGCGATTATGGAAAATGGACGATTTCCTAAAAAACACATGATAGATACCTGCGCAAGGCCATAATAGCGCAACCCGCTTAGAACCCAGATCGGGCTATATTATGTGTGCTGTTGATTTAATCTGAGCCATGGACCGAGGTTCAAGGTTAAGACCACCTTAGCTCCACAGATGTAATCAATTGTCACTAAGTGAAGGTTCGAACCGAAAGGTACCTATACCTATTACATAATATAAGATATCCAGCATTTTGTTTTGATTTTAAAATTATTTAAAAAATTAATTTTTGTGGGGGATTGTGGGAAAAATTAATGGCACGCGGTTTATTGGACCGCGTGCGCATTTGAAAAAAAGGAAACGCCCATTGGGCGTTTTCCTTTTGGAATAAATGGGTGAGCCCACGGGCGCTTTAAGGAAGGATTTAAATGTGCGAGCGGCCGGTCTCGGGCCGCGTGCGCATTTGAGAAAATGGAAACGCCCAACGGGCGTTTTGCTGGGAATTAAAAGAGCCAGCGCCCACGTGCGCATTTGAGAAAAAAAAAAAGGAAATGGTCGCGAGCGTTACGCATTTGAAAACAGACACGTTTGAAAACACATCCGCAAAAGACCATTTTGCCTCTGTTAAAAACCCTATATAAACCCCTCTATTTCAACTCTTTTGGAATACGAAAAATTACAGAAAAATAGTAGAAAAACTTTGAATTCTTCCTCCTCTTAGCCACTTTTAATTTTTATTTTTATATATTTATTTAGTTTATTTTATTCTTTTCATTCCGCTCTTTGCTGGATCTACAAGTCCAATCAGGTTCGCTTTGACTTCTTCCGAGACGTGCCGAAGAAGAAGTTGTAGAGTCGTCGTATCTCAGAGGAGGATTGCCGGAAGATCCGTACGTGGAGGCAAATACTTCTTTAGGACAGCGTCTACGCGCTTCGACCTGTCTTCAATCAGGCTACTTTCTTCTACCTTTATTTTTAATTTAATATTAGTAGATTTGTAGGATTTGAAATTCTAAGATATAAATTTATTAAATGCATAGATTTATATTGTGCTAGAATAGGTTTATTTTGCATTAAAATAGAATTATTTGGATGCCAAATAATATACATGTACATTATTTCCTTTAAGATTTTCTATTAATTGAATTTATAGGTTTATTTGTTTATTTAGATAATATATTGCTAACATGGATTGTCTGCCAACCTGTGGTTAAAATGAATCCTATTCGCCTACATGGCATCTCTCTAGTAGGGACAGAAGCATAACATCTGGATGATTTCAAAACTCTTTTGATCAAATAAATGAAGTATGTAACTCATGCAAAATAAAATTCTTTATTGGCACCCCATCTGCCGTTGACGCTGCCTAAGGAATGAACCCCATATGCCAGTGTATCCCATCAACTTAGTGTTGCAGTCCTGTGGTGCATGGTGGTCTTTAAGATCCAGCATAATCTGAATCAGGCCGAGAACAACACAGAGAGAGAGAGAGAGAGGCAATATTGGGAAGCTGTTGTTTGGGGGGTAAATGAACAGGGTTGGCCCCAAGGCTGATCTAAACGTAAACAATGTTTTATGACGGCCTGAACCAGGTCTGGTTGCACTTCGTTGGCGGTTAGCCGTCTCTTTTTGATTTTTTTTTTTGGTGGCGAGTTACCTTCTTCGTGGTTGTGCCGTCCATCTGAACATTCATCCACATAGAACGGATGTATCTCCTTTGGTTGCAAACTTGTACGCGTATTCACTGTATCATAATTCTCCTTAATTTCTGCGCTTCAACTTCTGTTACCTCCTTAATCAATGCATGCTTATTTGCCAATATATAAAATTGGAATGATCTGAGTTTCACAAAAAATAAATGCATAAACCAACCATTTCCCATCAGCTTGTTATGAAAGTGATAACAGACAAGTGATAATATATTTGGAAGGTGAAAGAACATAAGGACCCAAGAAATCAATAAACTTCTAACGAAGGAACGTTCATCGAACCTCTTACACAGCTTCGATCATATATAGAGGAAAGAGAAACGGATCACATATATCATTTCAGTTATCAAACTTTAAAAACAAAACAGGCAAACCATAATTACAAGACATCAAACTTAAGCACCAGATATAACATATATATACCACATCTAAATCCAAGATAATGATCAAGGAGATCTAGAACAGACCAATCAGGGAGAGCACAGCATCATAAGAGACTCTTAGGTTAAAGGAAAAGTTCATCATGACGTCCCAAGAAGAACAAGGACAGCGCGAGCGCCACCAACGTGGCAAGCCTGACCATGCCTGGGGGTCGAGGAAGCATCACTGAGAGCAGAACCAACCCCGACCCCAGCACTAACAGCATGTACAACAAGAAGAAGTGCATAGCGGAGACGAGCCCATGCTCCACGGAAGAAGTCCAGAGGATGCCGCTTGCCGAGAAAACCATTGTAATGAACCCAATCTTGGCCCAAAACTTCTGGAATTGATTCAGCTCTCGACGTCGACGACCGTCGAGCTCGTCAGCGTTTCGGATCTCCACACCATCCATTTTGCTCGTCTGCGTTGTAGTACTAGGGGTAAGATATTAGGAGAAAGGGGAAGGTGCTTGCATGGCTTGATAAACGCGAGTTATGGGAAAGGTGAAGGAAGCTTCCTTTTTGACCCCAAAAAAGAGGGAGCTTCGTCGAAATTTCGAAGAGCAAAACAAAAACCGGAAAGCAAAACATCTGGAAGAGCACTCGCAAGCCGTTGACTTCTTTCTTTAGAATGCACACCGGAAACATGGGTTAATTGTGGGACCCAGATCTTAAGATCGGTCGCTTGGCTGTCTTGTGTTATACAGCAAGCAGCCTGATGTGATTGTGTGGCAGTTTATGATTATTAGAATATGAGAAAAGAGTTAACACGTTATTAAAGGAGCATGCTTGCTGTTTAGGATAAGGTAGGTGATGATGAATGGGGAATGGCGGGCCGGAGGACCGGCGTCGGACCGAAGGTACTGCATTCGGGGAGGGGAAGAATGGAATAAAATAATTTTTCTATTTGAAAGGAAGTAGCACGGGCCAAGCTGGGATGAAAGGGTTTTGTACACCTGCTGACGTTTGGTGGAATGATTTTAAATAATTAAACCTGTCGGATCCGTCCGATTTTATGAGCAATGCCATTAAAGCTCCTCCTAGAGGACATATGAGGTGGGGACTGGGGAGAAAAAATATGCAACAGTTTTTTTTTTACCATATTTTTTCTAATATTTATTTTAAAAATAAATTTAAAAATTATATTTTTTATTAATAAAGTTATTAAAAAAAATACGGTACATACTATATGGTCAAATAATATATATTAAGCAAATTAGTTATTTAGCAAACTAATACACACATTTAAATAAATAAATGTACAGTTTTTAAAATACGGTGTTCGTCAGTACATAGTATACAGTCAGTAATACACATTTAGCAAATTAGTCATTTAACAACCCAATACATGCCTCCAAGCAAATTGATACACAAATTCTAAAGTATCATATTCACTGTGGAGTGATTGATTAAAACCCTATTTGATTTTGATGAGCTCAAAGCATTTGAGTATATCTTTTGTTTACTAATGAATTCAATTGAGTGTTTCAGTGAAAATCTTGTCTAAGTGTCTCTAGATTTGGTTCAAGATAGTTTGGATAAGTTAAGAAGTCAGTTTGAACCAAAGTCTGTGACTCGAGTCGACTCCAGAATATTACGAGTCGACTCCAAGCGTATCAGAATCACTGGCACGGGCTCGAGTCGACTCCGGATCATTACGAGTCGACTCCGACTGAGAATAGACAGACGAACAGAAAGCATCAACTCAAAACCTGTCAGCGAGTCGACTCCTGAAGTGCGCGAGTCGACTCCGATGCTTACCGAGTTGACTCCGGAGTAATATGAGTCGACTCCAAGGAGTTACAGACAGAAAAGTCAGAGAGCGATTTTCGACCCTGAGATTCGAGTCGACTCCTGTGGAACGCGAGTCGACTCCGATGGTTGGCAGGTCGACTCCAAAGAAAGCGAGAGTCGACTCTCAGTGGTTCACAAGGCAAAAGTCAGAGAGCAGTTTTCGGACTCTGAGATTCGAGTCGACTCCCGCAATGCGCGAGTCGACTCCGAGACAGCGCGATCCCAAAAAGACAGAAGACCAAATTATTGTCTCTGAGAGCCGAGTCGACTCCCAAACAGCTCGAGTCGACTCCAAGGCAGAAGGGTATGTTTCGGAAACTGAGAGCCGAGTCGACTCCGGAACAGTCCGAGTCGACTCCAAGACTGGACGAGGCGAATGACAGAAGATCGGGAGTTCGGGCTCTGAGCGCCGAGTCGACTCCCAGGACTGTCGAGTCGACTCAAGTGGGCCAAGTTGAAAATTAGCTCCATGGACTTCATGGGATGAGCCGACTCCGAGAATGCCAAGTCAGCTCCAGAAGTTGGCGAGTCGACTCCAGGTTAAGTCGAGTCGACTCCCAGTCGAGGAGGTCACTTTAATTCAAATCCAGAACAGTTGCCGAGCCGACTCCAGAAAAGCATGAGTCGACTCCCGCTACAGCCGAGTCGACTCCAGATCGCGCGAGTCGACTCCGCCCCCAACGGACATATTGTCAGGTTGTGCAGAGTGTGCAGAACGGGCAGAAAAAGGTGTCTAACGGCTAGTTTCCGTGGGGGATAGGTTAAATAGCCACAGATGACTGTAGCAAGGCAGAGAACTACCATTCCATTCAAAAAGATCAAGCATTCATTCTCTGCAAGTGGTTTTTCAATGAAAAGAGGGAAGAGCGCCATTAACTCCTTTCAACCACATCTTTCCAACATTGAAAGAGATCTCCTCCTGCCTTCAAGTCGTCCAGAATTTCAAGAGGAGACCCCAAGTTCAAGAAGCCCTTTCTCTTCTCCAACTTAAACGCGTTTGAGGGCTCTTAACTTTGCTTTTATTAATATTGCTGTATATTTGCTTTTGAGAAGCTCTGTTTTTCTGTTTGTCCTCATTATTAGCATATTGTCTTAGCTTGGTTCAATCGGGAGATTGAATCAAGGGTGTAGAGGTTGGTTGGTGAGCCTAGGTTAAAACCAACGTGTAAGGGTTCGATTGTGATTCCGGAAAAACAATCGGGGTGGTTCTAGTCGGTGAGCCAGGGAAAATCGACCGAGTTCGTTGTGAGCTCGTAAAACAACAAGTTTGGTTGTGAGCTTGTAAAACAACCGACTGTAATCCAGGGGGTTATAGTGAATTCCCAAGTGAGACTTGGGGAGTGGACGTAGGAGCAAGGGTTAGCTCCGAACCACTATAAAAACCTTGTGTTTGTGATTGTTTGTCCCTTTCTCTTACTCTCATCTCACTCACAGCACATAGCAACTAACTAATCATCTTGCTAAAGTCTTAATTAGTCTTCCACAAATATTTTAGTTGCAAATTATTTTAAAAACCCAATTCACCCCCCCCTCTTGGGTTGTCTATCTGGGCAACAAGTGGTATCAGAGCCTAAACTCTTCTACCCTAAGAGTCAAAGATCAAAATGACAACCTCATTTGGATCTTCCCACATCGAGGGTCAGTCCACCCAAAGACTCCCATTCTTTAATGGATCCGACTACTCATATTGGAAGGCTAGGATGAGGATATTTATCTAAGCCCAAGATTATGAGATGTGGACCATCATATTGAATGGACCATACATCCCATCCATCCATGTAGAGGGTGTCACAGTACCCAAATTAGAAAAGGATTGGGATGACCATGACTTTAGGAAGGCACAACTCAATGCCAAAGCAATGAATGTGCTCTATTGTGCACTAGATAGGAATGAATTCAATAGAGTCTCTACTTGCAATTCTGCAAAAGAGATTTGGGATAGACTTGAAGTGACCCATGAGGGCACAAATCAAGTCAAAGAATCCAAAATAAATATATTGGTTCATAAGTATGAACTATTTAAGATGGATTCTAATGAAACAATCACATGCATGTTCACTAGATTTACTGACATTGTTAATGGCCTAAAAAGCCTTGGCAAAAACTATACTAACAGTGATCTTATCAGGAAGATTCTTCGCTGCTTACCAAGGTCATGGGAAGCCAAAGTGACGGCAATCCAAGAAGCAAAGGATTTGAACAAGCTTCCTCTTGAGGAGCTTCTTGGATCTATAATGACGCATGAGCTAACCACGAAGCAACACAACGAAGAAGAGTCCTCCCATAAGAAAAAGGTAATAGCTCTTAAATCTACTTCAACTAATAAAGACTTGTCTTGCAGTAGCAGCAGTGAAGAAGAGGATCATGAGGGAGATGATGATGAGGCTCTTCTCGTGCGCAAGTTCAGAAAATTCATCAACCAAAAGAAGACCTTTCATCAAAGGAGAGGCCCCTCAAATTCCTATCGCAAGGATAAAGGTAAGGAAAGGAAAAATGAGGGGATTGGGTGTTATGAGTGCAAGAAGCCGGGGCACATCAGAGCTGAGTGTCCCCTACTGAAGAAGGGGAGCAAGTACAAGAAGAAGAAAGCTCTTGTCACCACCCTATCGGACTCCGACGCATCATCGTCATCATCGGATGAGGAACTAGAAGAAAAGGCCAATTTCTGCTTCATGGCCAATGACAATGAGGTAACATCTGCACCACATTTAGATTTTACTTTCGATGAACTATATGATGCTTTCAATGAATTAATGGATGAATACAAAACAATAAACGTTAAAAACAAAGAACTAAAAGTAACTAACCAAACTCATCTCCGTAAGTATGATTCATTACTTAAGGATAAAGATGTTCTTATCAAAGAGAATGCAGAACTTAAAACAAGCAACCAAATCTTGGTACAAAAGAATAATACCTTAACTAAAGAAAATGAAAGGCTGAACAAAGAAACATTAGAACCCAAAAACAATAAACATATAAATGAGAGTATCACAAAAGAACTAAATGATCTAAAAGCAGAAAAACAAACACTAACTAAAGAACTTGAAAAATACAAACCCTTGGTTGAAAAATTTACATATAGTTCAGAAAAATTGAATATGATACTTAATAGTCAACGAGCGGTATTCAATAGAGCAGGTTTAGGATATAAACCTAAAAATAAGCAAAAACTTCTTAGTAACTTCTTTGTTAAAGCAGGAGAAAGCAAAACTAAAAAAATAACCTGTTTTTGTTGTGGTAGGACATAAAGCAAATGTGTGCAATTATAGAAAAGAAAAAATAAAAAGAAAAATTAAAAGGGTATGGGTTTCAAAAGGAACCAACATGACTAACCATGAAGGACCCAAAAAAACTTGGGTACCTAAGATTATATGATTTGCTTGTGTAGGAGTGTCTTGCAGCCAAGGTCAACAAAAATTGCTGGTACTTGGATAGTGGCTGCTCAAGACACATGACGGGTGACAAGGATCAATTCTTCACCCTTGAAGCTAAGAAGGAAGGTGCTGTGACTTTTGGAGACAATAACCAAGGTCACATCATTGGTATAGGTAAAGTTCAAATTACTCCTTCTACTTTTATTGATAATGTTCGATATGTTGATAGTCTTAAGCATAATTTATTAAGCATTAGTCAATTATGTGATAGAGGTTATAATGTTATGTTTAAACCATCACTATGCATCATAACAAACCCAAATGACAATAGCTTAGTTTTTAAAGGAATAAGACGTGAAAATGTGTATGTTGTAGACCTTGAGGAGCTTGCCAAACACAACCCGTGTTTAGTTGTTAATGAAACTAAGGATAATGATGCTAGTTGGTTATGGCACCGTAAGTTAGGTCATGCAAGCATGGACACAATATCTAAACTAGTTAAAAGAGATTCTGTGATAGGTTTGCCAAAATTAAAGTTTGAAAAGAATAAAATATGTGAAGTATGTCAATTTGGCAAACAATCAAGGAACTCCTTTAAATCTATAAATTGTGTCTCTACCTCTAGATCTCTAGAACTACTACACATGGACCTATTCGGACCAACTAGAACAACAAGCCTAGGTGGAAATAAATATGGTCTAGTTATTATAGATGATTATTCTAGATACACTTGGGTCATGTTCTTAGCTCATAAGGATCAAGCTTTTTCAGTTTTCAAGAAATTTCATGAAGAAGTAACCAATGCTAGAGATACTTCAGTAGTAGCAATTAGAAGTGACCATGGTACCGAATTTGAAAATCATTTATTTGATGAGTTTTGTAGTAAAAAGGGGATAACACACAATTTTTCTGCACCTAGAACACCACAACAAAATGGAGTTGTGGAGAGGAAAAATAGAACTCTAGAGAAAATGGCTAGAACTATGTTATGTGAAAGTAACCTCCCTAAGTACTTTTGGGGAGAAGCCATTAATACTTCTTGTCATATATTAAATAGAGTTTTATTGAGACCTATTATAAAGAAAACACCTTATGAACTTTGGAAAAACAGAAAACCAAAGGTAAACTATTTTCATATCTTTGGATGTAGGTGTTTTGTTCATAATAATGGGAAAGATAATCTAGGAAAATTTGATTCTAAATCTGATGAGGGCATATTCTTAGGGTACTCTACAACTAGTAAAGCATATAAAGTCTTTAATAAAAGAACCCTAGTTATAGAAGAATCCATACATGTTGTCTTCGATGATTCTAGTGATATCTCTTCTAGTAAGAGAGTTAATTTTGATGATGATACGGAAATTCTTGAAAAAAAGATTGACGAGATGACATTACAAGATAACAGTCAAAAATTAATTGAAGATGCATCATCAAGCCAAGAGACTATAGTAGATCATGGGCTAACCAAAGCTTGGAGGTATGCTCACGGGCATCCTAAGGAATTAATTCTAGATGATCCGTCTCAACCTATTAGGACTAGAGCATCCCTTAGGAACTTAAACAATCATCTAGCTTTCGTTTCACATTTTGAGCCTAAACGCATAGAAGAAGCTGAAAAAGATGTAAATTGGATAAATGCAATGCAAGAAGAATTAAACCAATTTACTAGAAACAAAGTATGGAATCTAGTTGAAAGACCTTCTGAATATCCAATTATAGGTACCAAATGGATTTATAAAAATAAACTTGATGAAAATAGAATTGTCATAAGGAATAAGGCTAGACTAGTAGCAAAGGGCTATAATCAAGAAGAAGGTATAGATTTTGATGAAACCTTTGCTCCTGTAGCTAGACTTGAGGCTATTAGATTATTATTAGCATATGCATGCTCTAAGGACTTCAAACTATTTCAAATGGATGTAAAAAGTGCATTTTTAAATGGATATATTAATGAGGAGGTATATGTAGAACAACCTCCTGGTTTTGAAAATCATCAATACCCTAATCATGTATATAAATTGAACAAAGCACTTTATGGTTTGAAACAAGCACCTAGAGCATGGTATGAGAGGCTTAGCAAATTCATATTAGAACATGAGTTCTCTAGGGGTAATGTAGATACAACACTATTTCTGAAAAAGCAAAATAAAGATATGTTATTAGTGCAGATTTACGTTGATGATATTATTTTCGATGCTACTAACAATCGCCTCTGCGAAGAATTTGCTGATTTGATGCAGAGTGAATTTGAGATGAGCATGATGGGAGAGCTGAACTACTTTCTCGGGCTTCAAATCAAACAGTCTGAAGGAGGCATCTTCATCAATCAAGCCAAATATATCAAGGAGATACTTAAAAAGTTTGATATGGAGGGGAACAAGTCAATCAGCACCCCCATGAGCTCTTCATGCAAATTAGACCAAGATGAATCAGGTAAATCTGTAGATCAGAAACTATATAGAGGTATGATAGGATCTTTATTGTATCTTACTGCAAGTAGACCTGATATCATGTTTAGTGTTTGCATGTATGCTAGATATCAGTCTAATCCTAAGAAATCACATCTAATTGCAGTTAAGAGAATCTTTAAATACCTAATAGGAACTAAGAATATAGGTTTATGGTATTCTAAAGAATCTAGCCTGATCTTAATAGGATATACAGATTCAGACTTTGTTGGATGTAAACTTGATAGAAAAAGCACCAGCGGGTCATGTCAATTCCTAGGAGAAAACTTAATATCATGGTTTAGCAAGAAACAAAACTCGGTTGCATTATCTACTGCTGAAGCTGAATATGTTGCAGCCGGGAGTTGTTGTGCTCAAATCTTGTGGATCAAACAACAATTAGAAGATTATGGCATTAAACAAGATAAAATACCCATTAATTGTGATAATACAAGTGCCATTAATCTAACTAAAAATCCAATTCAGCATTCAAGAACTAAACATATTGAGATAAGACATCACTTCATAAGAGATCATGTACTGAATGGTGATGTGACACTACAATTTGTTTGCACTGATGATCAATTAGCTGACATTTTTACAAAACCCCTAAGTGAAGAGAGATTTAGTGTGCTTAGGAGGGGATTAGGAGTGATTGATCCATCCTAGTGGTATTTTCCACTAGTTCATTGATTTTGATGATTAGATCATGGTTAATTTAGAGTTTCTTTACAATGATCATCAAATCAGATCATAACTTAGTGATTTTTCCTCATTCGGCACGAACATAGCATGATTTTTAGGTGCGTGCCAGAGTTCGAGACGACTCGAGCAAGTTTCAGAGTCGGCTCGTAAGGGGGAGTCGACTCGCACATTTACAGGAGTCGACTCGAGAACGATGGCAGCAGAGGGGGAGTCGACTCGCATACAGTCGGAAGTCGACTCGAGGTAAACAGGCACATAAGGAGAGTCGACTCGCGCATATTTTGGAGTCGACTCGAGGTCGAGTCGACTCGCGACTCAGTGGAGTCGACTCGCAGTCGGGATCCGACTTTTTAACCCTAACTCCATCGTTTAGAAAACACATCTTTTCACCGCCGCCACTATTCAAAACCCTAGAGTCGACTCCTAGAACGTCTCCGGCCGCCTCTAGGTCCTTTTCCCGTCGATTTTTCATCGTCCATTAGGTTTTCATCCCGTTCTAGGTCAACCATGCCTCGCAAAACCACTGTCCCAAGCCGGAAGAGGCCCCATTCCGCGACCGGTGCCGAGCGGCGTTCCAAGGCCCGGAACGACCCCGTGAGGCCACAACCTCCGGCTCGTTCCCCGCCGAGGGCCGTTCCCTCGAGGCCGTGTGCCGGGAAGGCGGTCTCCACCGGGAGATACGTCGATTTCGACTATCTCTCCCGGGAGGGCTTTACGATAGGAGAGAGGTTGCGAGTCCAGGGACTAGAGTATTTTCTTACCCTAGATCTCCCCACATACCCTGGCTAGTTAAAGAGTTTTATGGTACCGTCCATAGGGGAGATGGGGGTATAGAGGGCACGGTAGCCGGTGTCCCTTTGTTCGTCTCGGAGGATATCATTGCCCAAATCCTCCACCTTCCACAAGTAGGGGCGGCTCCCACACACCCCGAGGATAGGACTGAGGCCCTTACGGCCATTCTAGGTTATCCACCTCAGTCCCCCTTAGTTGAGGTATCCGCTAGCTCACTTCCAGTTGAGGTGCGGATCCTCCTGAGCATCCTGTCTAGGTCCCTCTTCCCGAAGACTGGCCGCTTCGATTTTGTTTCTGAGAGGGACCTCGCCCTTATGTTCTATATTCTCCAGGACACCCCAGTCAACTTCCCAAAACTTATTTATAGATATCTATGTGAGCCACTAGATAGACCTAGGCTCACCCTCCCCTACGGCATGATGTTCACCCTGTTGTTTAGGGAGTCCGAGATCCCTATTCCTGAGGGGGAACCCTCTCGTGCATTGCGATGGACAGATCGCACGCGAGCGGGAACCCTGCACAGGATGGGCTTTCGGAAGGTAGAGGGGACATGGGTTAGGAAGTCTTCTACCTCCACACATACCACCAGACATTCTCCTAGTCCAGACCCTGATTCTAATTATCCCACTCAGCCTTCCACTCCAGTACCCTCCACCTCAGCCGGACCCTCCTCCTCAGCTCCACCTACTCAGCCCATGGAGGTCCGGATCGCTCCTGAGCAGCTCCGGGAGTTGCGGCAGGAGATAGTTAGAGATCTCCAGGACGACCTACTTAGGGAGCTCCGGGGTTCAGTGCCTGCTCCTTCTCCTACACCTTCTTCAGCGTTGGTCCCTTCCCTGTCCGCCGTGGCTGAGATGACGGCCCATGTGCGGGAAGAGATCGACAATGTAAGGTTCCTGGTCCAAGCTCAGTTCCATAGCATGAGCGAAGTCTCGAGCACCACTCGGAAGATGCGTGATAACGTCCGACAGGATATGGGCACCACTACCCAGGGGGCCGAGCGCTTAGCGAATGTGCTCATCGACAAGCTGGACACACTTCAGAAGTCGGTGACCGAGCTCGATACGACACATAGCAGGGCCACCTCGGCCATTATCCGACAACTCGAGCACGTCACCAATGCAGTCACACTACTTGCAGAGCGCATGCCTCGGGGACCCGCATCCTCCTCGAGGAAGCCTTAGATCATTTTGTGTTATTTTGACATGTATTTTTTTTTTTGTTTTACTTATTGTATTCTAAAATGTCTTTACATACAAATCAATACAATGAGTAGATGTAATAACCCCAAATTTTTTTTTATATATATAAAAAGGGATAGAATAGTCCTTTAAAATTGATATAAGGGGTAAAATTGGAAGGAATCAAAAGATAATGGCATAGTTGTAGATGCATTGAAGTGGTAAGGGTAAAATTGGAAGGAATCAAAAGTTAATGGCATAACGGTAGATATGTTGAAGTGTTAGGGGCAAAATGGGAATTTAATAATATTAAACAAAGGGTGAATAGTGTTTTGATGTGATTTAATTGGAGGGTTTGAGCTGGTGAAACCGAGAGAAAGAGGGAGGGGGTTCTCAGGCGTGAAACAGAGGAAAGAAAGAAAGAAAAAGAGAAGAAGAAGAAGAAGAAAGAAGAAGAGGAAGGGGATTCAAGGAGGAAAGAGATTCCGGTTGCACTTCCAGCTGAAGGGAAAAACGTAGATCTCCTTCCCCTCTACGCAAGGACCTCGATTTCCAAAAAGAAAAAGGTAAATATCCGTCCCTATCTAGTCTTTTGATGACATTAGGCTATACAAAGGGTGGATATAGTCTAGAGGGGTCGGATAAGGGTTGTAGAGGTGGTTAAAAGAGGAAGAATCGGATTTTAACAAATTTTTCCGGCACTACGGAAAAACTGTGTCGAAGTCCCAACTTCGGCGAATTATTTAGGGGGTCAAACGGCCTCCGATGATGATGCATGTTATCTCTTTGGAATTCTCTATGAGTGTAGAATGTTAGGTAAAAATTTCATCAAATTTGGAGTCCTGAAAGTGGATCAAAACCGGGATGAAGTAACCCACTGTCAGTTTGGGTTACTGTTCATCCGGGTGGAAAATAAGGGATTTCATGCCATAATAGGGTATTAAGCCTAGATTAGGCTAAGGGAGACCTTGTACTCGTGCAAGGGAGTCCCTAATACACATAAATGATGAGTTAATTAATAGAAAAAGAAAAAGAGAAAGAAAAGAAAAGATTTAGGGAACGGGGGAGTTGAATCAATTAAAGTTCCCTATATTATAATTGGCACGTAGATTATAGCCCTTGATACAAGACTAAATGTATTGTAAATGCATGTCACAGTTGGGCAAGAAGCTAGGGAACAAGAGGAAGAAGTTCCCCACTGCCTGCTGTAGATTTTTGGAGGCGTATCAGGGCTGTGCCAGATTGACAGGTGAGTGGGAGTCATGTACTTTGCACCATGAGCATCCTTAATTCATTTTTATGAATGTCGCCAAGTGCGAATTGATTCCACTTGAGCATATTGATTGATATTGTAGTAGATTCCTCTATAATCTTGATTCTCCATGCTTGATATTCTGTACATGCATTTGAGGGAACATTGAGAGGAATTACGAGGGGTTGATGAGTAATCAAATTGATTCCGAATTGTGAAATAACTTCTTTTGTAAATTGATTTCATTTTCTCTATTTCAAAGACTTGTAGAGCCCTTCTCATGGTATATTGAGTTGCATTGTACTCCCGTGATTCCTCACTCCCAACCCTGATGTTAGTTATAATTGGGTCGTGGCCGAGTGAGTGGTAGTCTTGATTATGCTCCTTTTTAGTAGAGTATTGGGAGGGTGCATTATGGCATTTATGCATGGCTTGGCAGTATCTGCAGGACACCTATAGTCGATGGGGTTGAACATCGGCCTTTGTGCACATAGTAGCCTTCTGGGTGGGCGGAGCCCAGTCCCTTCCTAGGGGGGACACGGCCCTAGGCGTAGGATCGGCCGGTCCTACGACTTATATTCTGCTTGCCGCCGGGCATAGTAAGACCCCGCGAGGTGCAGTATGGCTTTCCGCGGATGTAGAATTCCCGCGAGGTGCCGTTTAGTATGTAGATGTGAGATGGATTTCTGTTCTGGATACTGGCCAGCATTTATATGATCAGTGTGGTGTCTTATCCTGCATATGCATGTGACAGTAGGGAGTTGTTGCTGGTTCGCCTGGGGCGTAAAACCCACCTCCCGATAGCTGTCTAGCATTTATGTTATCGGTATGGTGTCTTATCCTGCATATGCATGTGACAGTAGGGAGTTGTTGCTGGTTCGCCTGGGGCGTAAAACCCACCTTCCGACAGCTGTCTTGTGATGATTTACATATTGGTGTGGTGTCATATTCGATGTATGCATATGGCAGTAGGGAGTTGTTGCTGGTTCGCCTGGGGCGTAAAACCCACCTCCCGATAGCTGTCTTGTTGATGATTCAGCCTATTGACATCTGATTTATATGATTCAGTACTATGACCTGTTGAACATATTCATGAGTAGCATATATGTTGACTTGATTATTCCATATATGCTTCAGATGAGTTGATATTGATTGTGGTGATATTGATGATTTACTCCATATTCTCTATGTTGAGTTCATGTTCATGTTGTTATTGATCTTGAGATTTCATCTCGAGCCATGATTATATTCTGTCTCATGTGCATAGTACTCTCTACTCCACTCACTGAGTATTTATATACTCACTCCCCAGTTTGGTGTTTTTGATTGCAGGGCAGGTATTGTATAGAGAGGAGCAGGATTAGTGGTTGCCTGCTAGCTGTGCCGCTCCATAGTATAGTATAATGTAGATAGAGGTTTATACCTTTTGGTGTATTATAAACCTTCGATTGTATATAGTGCATAATTACAGTCATAGATCCTGTTGTGGATATGGGTTTGACCATGGATGGATTAGGAAGCAGGTATATATATATGTGTGCAGATGAGTTATATGCCTGAGATGATGTATTGCTATATATTGTCCAGGTTTATTATGTGACAGATTATGTGATTGCTGCTCTGACAGGTAGTGTGTTGTATGTATTGAGATAATCCTGACAGGTCACTATAGGAAAAGTGATCATTTTGTGCATGCATCATGCCAAATTTTTTCAAGATTTATTGATGATTGATAGGTAGTAGGGTTCTACGCGGTGGCTGGTGGCCTTATGCCTACCCGCACCCTAGGACCGTCGCGGCGGCCCGCCGGGAACGGGGCGGGGGTCGTGACAAAGCTTGGTATCAGAGCAAAGGTTAAGAAGAGTCCTGTCAGAGCAATAGGGTGAGTCAGGATTAAGTATAGGATTATACTATGGAGCATAAGGTTTTTCTGTATGTTAATTTATGAGTCATTTACAATTCAGTAAAATATATTATGACTCAGTGTGTAACGACTGCCCTCTCTTTTTAACTCTTTTAGAGACATATAAAGAATACCTCCAAGGAGAGGATCTGCTCGTCCTGGAAGGAGGATGGAGCCAGATATAGCATTGGATGCGGGTTCCGCACATGTCGAGCCCCAAAGAGAAAAATCTCCTCCTGCTGATAGACGGAGGGTTGATGATCAAGGAGAGGTAGGAAGTAGAGATGCATTGATGGAACGGTTACTGGCGGAGAATCAGGCTCTGAGGGAGCAGATTGCTCGGGGGAAACCTCCTGCCCCGTCAGTAGTATCTATCCCACCTCCTGTACCTGTGCCAAGAAGTTTGGCCAGGCGGGCTCTAGATGATGAGGGGATTACTGTACAGGAGTTTCTGAGGCTCAGAACCCCGAAGTTTAAGGGAGAAGAAGGTGAAGATCCTCAGAGATTTCTGGAGGAGACTGAAAAGATGATACGGAGACTGCCCTGTTCTGATGCAAGAGCTATAGAACTTGTAGGGCTTACAATGAAGGAAGATGCCTGGGACTGGTACCAGAGACAAGTGGAGGACAGATTGTACAGTAGGAATCCTCCAACCTGGGAAGAGTTCAGGCAAGCAGTGATGGATGAGTTCTTGTCTCCGGCTGAGAGGGAGAATCGGGCTCTTCAGTTTGAGAGGCTGAAGCAGATGCCCGGAATGAGCGTATCTGAGTACGCTCGTGAGTTCACTAGATTGGGGAAGTATGCTCCTTACATCATCCCCACTGAAGCTGCCAGGATAGAAAGATTCAGGCGGGGTCTGATTTTCCCGCTTTATAATGCAGTACTGGCAGTAGAGGTCCCCGCCTTGTCTAGGCTGATAGATAAAGCAAAACAGTGGGAGACCAGAAACAAAGAGGAAAGAGCTGAAAGAGAACAGAGAAAAATGAGTGTGGGGAAGGAGCAAAGCAGTAGAGATAAATCTGAGGGAGTAGATCTCTCGGAGGGCCCGACGGAGCAGTCTGTACGCTCAGCTCCACCTGCCCCACGTAAGAGGAAATGGAGGGAAAGAGGTCAATCACAAGATACTTTTCTACCATCAATACCTCGTCCTCCGGTCACTATGGCCAGAACTGAATCCAAGTTCCAATCATGGCCAGTATGTGGCATATGTGGGAAGCAGCACCCTGGCAGATGCAGAATGGGTCAGGGAGTGTGCTACAGATGTGGACAGCCGGGTCATTTTGTCAGAGAATGCCCGCAGGGTGCCACCCAGCAGTTTGTGCCTTTGGCATCCTATCCTTCTGTGCAGATGGACAGGCCTAGTAGTAGGGAGCCTGTAGGCACAGGTAGAGGTCAAGCACAAACATCACAGCAGAGTGCTGGACCATCTCAACTGTCAGCTCCAGTAGGCAGAGGGCAAGGAAGGGTGTTCACGGTAAATCCACAGGAGGCACAGACATCGAATGCAGCTATGACAGGTAATTTACTCTTTTAAATTCGAGGACGAATTTTATATAAGGGGGGGAGGATGTAATAACCCCAAATTTTTTTTTTTATATATAAAAAGGGATAGAATAGTCCTTTAAAATTGATATAAGGGGTAAAATTGGAAGGAATCAAAAGATAATGGCATAGTTGTAGATGCATTGAAGTGGTAAGGGTAAAATTGGAAGGAATCAAAAGTTAATGGCATAACGGTAGATATGTTGAAGTGTTAGGGGCAAAATGGGAATTTAATAATATTAAACAAAGGGTGAATAGTGTTTTGATGTGATTTAATTGGAGGGTTTGAGCTGGTGAAACCGAGAGAAAGAGGGAGGGGGTTCTCAGGCGTGAAACAGAGGAAAGAAAGAAAGAAAAAGAGAAGAAGAAGAAGAAGAAAGAAGAAGAGGAAGGGGATTCAAGGAGGAAAGAGATTCCGGTTGCACTTCCAGCTGAAGGGAAAAACGTAGATCTCCTTCCCCTCTACGCAAGGACCTCGATTTCCAAAAAGAAAAAGGTAAATATCCGTCCCTATCTAGTCTTTTGATGACATTAGGCTATACAAAGGGTGGATATAGTCTAGAGGGGTCGGATAAGGGTTGTAGAGGTGGTTAAAAGAGGAAGAATCGGATTTTAACAAATTTTTCCGGCACTACGGAAAAATTGTGTCGAAGTCCCAACTTCGGCGAATTATTTAGGGGGTCAAACGGCCTCCGATGATGATGCATGTTATCTCTTTGGAATTCTCTATGAGTGTAGAATGTTAGGTAAAAATTTCATCAAATTTGGAGTCCTGAAAGTGGATCAAAACCGGGATGAAGTAACCCACTGTCAGTTTGGGTTACTGTTCATCCGGGTGGAAAATAAGGGATTTCATGCCATAATAGGGTATTAAGCCTAGATTAGGCTAAGGGAGACCTTGTACTCAAGGGAGTCCCTAATACACATAAATGATGAGTTAATTAATAGAAAAAGAAAAAGAGAAAGAAAAGAAAAGATTTAGGGAACGGGGGAGTTGAATCAATTAAAGTTCCCTATATTATAATTGGCACGTAGATTATAGCCCTTGATACAAGACTAAATGTATTGTAAATGCATGTCACAGTTGGGCAAGAAGCTAGGGAACAAGAGGAAGAAGTTCCCCACTGCCTGCTGTAGATTTTTGGAGGCGTATCAGGGCTGTGCCAGATTGACAGGTGAGTGGGAGTCATGTACTTTGCACCATGAGCATCCTTAATTCATTTTCATGAATGTCGCCAAGTGCGAATTGATTCCACTTGAGCATATTGATTGATATTGTAGTAGATTCCTCTATAATCTTGATTCTCCATGCTTGATTATTCTGTACATGCATTTGAGGGAACATTGAGAGGAATTACGAGGGGTTGATGAGTAATCAAATTGATTCCGAATTGTGAAATAACTTCTTTTGTAAATTGATTTCATTTTCTCTATTTCAAAGACTTGTAGAGCCCTTCTCATGGTATATTGAGTTGCATTGTACTCCCGTGATTCCTCACTCCCAACCCTGATGTTAGTTATAATTGGGTCGTGGCCGAGTGAGTGGTAGTCTTGATTATGCTCCTTTTTAGTAGAGTATTGGGAGGGTGCATTATGGCATTTATGCATGGCTTGGCAGTATCTGCAGGACACCTATAGTCGATGGGGTTGAACATCGGCCTTTGTGCACATAGTAGCCTTCTGGGTGGGCGGAGCCCAGTCCCTTCCTAGGGGGGACACGGCCCTAGGCGTAGGATCGGCCGGTCCTACGACTTATATTCTGCTTGCCGCCGGGCATAGTAAGACCCCGTGAGGTGCAGTATGGCTTTCCGCGGATGTAGAATTCCCGCGAGGTGCCGTTTAGTATGTAGATGTGAGATGGATTTCTGTTCTGGATACTGGCCAGCATTTATATGATCAGTGTGGTGTCTTATCCTGCATATGCATGTGACAGTAGGGAGTTGTTGCTGGTTCGCCTGGGGCGTAAAACCCACCTCCCGATAGCTGTCTAGCATTTATGTTATCGGTATGGTGTCTTATCCTGCATATGCATGTGACAGTAGGGAGTTGTTGCTGGTTCGCCTGGGGCGTAAAACCCACCTTCCGACAGCTGTCTTGTGATGATTTACATATTGGTGTGGTGTCATATTCGATGTATGCATATGGCAGTAGGGAGTTGTTGCTGGTTCGCCTGGGGCGTAAAACCCACCTCCCGATAGCTGTCTTGTTGATGATTCAGCCTATTGACATCTGATTTATATGATTCAGTACTATGACCTGTTGAACATATTCATGAGTAGCATATATGTTGACTTGATTATTCCATATATGCTTCAGATGAGTTGATATTGATTGTGGTGATATTGATGATTTACTCCATATTCTCTATGTTGAGTTCATGTTCATGTTGTTATTGATCTTGAGATTTCATCTCGAGCCATGATTATATTCTGTCTCATGTGCATAGTACTCTCTACTCCACTCACTGAGTATTTATATACTCACTCCCCAGTTTGGTGTTTTTGATTGCAGGGCAGGTATTGTATAGAGAGGAGCAGGATTAGTGGTTGCCTGCTAGCTGTGCCGCTCCATAGTATAGTATAATGTAGATAGAGGTTTATACCTTTTGGTGTATTATAAACCTTCGATTGTATATAGTGCATAATTACAGTCATAGATCCTGTTGTGGATATGGGTTTGACCATGGATGGATTAGGAAGCAGGTATATATATATATGTGTGCAGATGAGTTATATGCCTGAGATGATGTATTGCTATATATTGTCCAGGTTTATTATGTGACAGATTATGTGATTGCTGCTCTGACAGGTAGTGTGTTGTATGTATTGAGATAATCCTGACAGGTCACTATAGGAAAAGTGATCATTTTGTGCATGCATCATGCCAAATTTTTTCAAGATTTATTGATGATTGATAGGTAGTAGGGTTCTACGCGGTGGCTGGTGGCCTTATGCCTACCCGCACCCTAGGACCGTCGCGGCGGCCCGCCGGGAACGGGGCGGGGGTCGTGACAGTAGACATATTCTCTTCAATTCTGTGCAATTTGATCTATGATTGATTGTGTGTTCGGCTTACCTCCTTTTTGATACGATGACAAAAAGGGGGAGAAATATTTAATAGATATGTAAATGGAATCAACATAAAAAGAATCAAAATGAAATTTGTTCTTAGTGGATTTGGTACCTCGAGGCTCATTATCTCTCTGTTGGGGCTCCTAATGGAGTAATCTCCAGAATCTATTCAAGGGATATTCGGAGATTAGTTGAATCCAACTCAAGAACAAATTGACAGATTTTCCCTCTAAAAACCAAAAATTTCAGTTCAAAAACTTCAATGCATTAAAAGGAAATTCAGAGAACCAAAACAAAGATGAATGCATATATTGAGGGGGAGAATCTGAATTTTCTTAAGAAAGCTAAATCATTAAATATATATAAGCCAAACAATTGATTGCATGATATGAAGGCTTATATAATTCCAAATGAAAGGGGGAGCTTTAACTCCAAAATTTATTATTTCACACCTTTCAAGCTTGGATAAATTAAATAACCAGACAATTGAATTCATTTATGGATTTTATTTTCCTGTTTATTGAGCAATTCACTTTACATATACTCAATGTTTTGTCATCATCAAAAAGGGGGAGATTGTGGAGTGATTGATTAAAACCCTATTTGATTTTGATGAGCTCAAAGCATTTGAGTATATCTTTTGTTTACTAATGAATTCAATTGAGTGTTTCAGTGAAAATCTTGTCTAAGTGTCTCTAGATTTGGTTCAAGATAGTTTGGATAAGTTAAGAAGTCAGTTTGAACCAAAGTCTGAGACTCGAGTCGACTCCAGAATATTACGAGTCGACTCCAAGCGTATCAGAATCACTGGCACGGGCTCGAGTCGACTCCGGATCATTACGAGTCGACTCCGACTGAGAACAGACAGACGAACAGAAAGCATCAACTCAAAACCTGTCAGCGAGTCGACTCCTGAAGTGCACGAGTCGACTCCGATGCTTACCGAGTCGACTCCGGAGTAATATGAGTCGACTCCAAGGAGTTACAAACAGAAAAGTCAGAGAGCGATTTTCGACCCTGAGATTCGAGTCGACTCCTGTGGAACGCGAGTCGACTCCGATGGTTGGCAGGTCGACTCCAAAGAAAGCGAGAGTCGACTCTCAGTGGTTCACAAGGCAAAAGTCAGAGAGCAGTTTTCGGACTCTGAGATTCGAGTCGACTCCCGCAATGCGCGAGTCGACTCCGAGACAGCGCGATCCCAAAAAGACAGAAGACCAAATTATTGTCTCTGAGAGCCGAGTCGACTCCCAGACAGCTCGAGTCGACTCCAAGGCAGAAGGGTATGTTTCGGAAACTGAGAGCCGAGTCGACTCCGGAACAGTCCGAGTCGACTCCAAGACTGGACGAGGCGAATGACAGAAGATCGGGAGTTCGGGCTCTGAGCGCCGAGTCGACTCCCAGGACTGTCGAGTCGACTCGAGTGGGCCAAGTTGAAAATTAGCTCCATGGACTTCATGGGATGAGCCGACTCCGAGAATGCCAAGTCAGCTCCAGAAGTTGGCGAGTCGACTCCAGGTTAAGTCGAGTCGACTCCCAGTCGAGGAGGTCACTTTAATTCAAATCCGGAACAGTTGCTGAGCCGACTCCAGAAAAGCATGAGTCGACTCCCGCTACAGCCGAGTCGACTCCAGATCGCGCGAGTCGACTCCGACCCCCAACGGACATATTGTCAGGTTGTGCAGAGTGTGCAGAACGGGCAGAAAAAGGTGTCTAACGGCTAGTTTCCGTGGGGGATGGGTTAAATAGCCACAGAGGACTGTAGCAAGGCAGAGAACTACCATTCCATTCAAAAAGATCAAGCATTCATTCTCTGCAAGTGGTTTTTCAACGAAAAGAGGGAAGAGCGCCATTAACTCCTTCCAACCACATCTTCTCAACATTGAAAGAGATCTCCTCCTGCCTTCAAGTCGTCCAGAATTTCAAGAGGAGACCCCAAGTTCAAGAAGCCCTTTCTCTTCTCCAACTTAAACGCGTTTGAGGGCTCTTAACTTTGTTTTTATTAATATTGCTGTATATTTGCTTTTGAGAAGCTCTATTTTTCTGTTTGTCCTCATTATTAGCATATTGTCTTAGCTTGGTTCAATCGGGGGATTGAATCAAGGGTGTAGAGGTTGGTTGGTGAGCCTAGGTTAAAACCAACGTGTAAGGGTTCGATTGTGATCCCGGAAAAACAATCGGGGTGGTTCTAGTCGGTGAGCCAGGGAAAACCGACCGAGTTCGTTGTGAGCTCGTAAAACAACAAGTTTGGTTGTGAGCTTGTAAAACAACCGACTGTAATCCAGGGGGTTATAGTGAATTCCCAAGTGAGACTTGGGGAGTGGACGTAGGAGCAAGGGTTAGCTCCGAACCACTATAAAAACCTTGTGTTTGTGATTGTTTGTCCCTTTCTCTTACTCTCGTCTCACTCACAGCACATAGCAACTAACTAATCATCTTGCTAAAGTCTTAATTAGTCTTCCACAAATATTTTAGTTGCAAATTATTTTAAAAATCCAATTCACCCCCCCTCTTGGGTTGTCTATCTGGGCAACATTCACCGATACACATTATATAGCCGGTGATATTTTATAAACATAGCTTCAAATTTATTTTGCTAATAAATACATAAATCTTTCTTATGCCATTTAGCCATATCATAGTTCAAATATTTCACATAGGTATTTGTGCTATGGTCACTTTATACCTGTGACAGGGCCCGTGTTCGTAATCGGCATAGATTCATATTTCGTATGTCAACTTTATATCCATTGAAAGGGCTAGTGTTCGTATGGATACTAGCTCCGAATATCGATTTTTTTAATTCTAGGAATCATACATAACCATATGTGAGCCTCCAGAAAGCTTATATCTTTTTCGTAAAACATATATATAAATAGATGAAAAATATTAAATAGCATGATTAAATTTATTTTCATAATAAAGTAAGTTTTACCAAAGCATTCATGAACTATTTTTATAATAATTTTCATAATACATATGCTAATCCACAATTTTAAAAAAGTATGATATTTTCACAAGCAAATTTTATACACGAAAAACATAATCATCTAAAAAATAAGGAGTGTAAGATCTACTTACAAGTTCAAAAACTAGTAACGAGTATAAGATTACTTACTTCTATCATCTTAGATCTTCAAACTTCACTAGGCAATTCAATTAACACTATTAAAAATATTAAAAGCGAATTAATTTCTGTTCAACAATTTTAATCGAAATAAAAAATAAGAAATAAGAACAGTTAGCCAGACGATAGCATTCGACGATTTTGGATGGGTCAAGCCTGAATGATTCGAGCAGTAAATCATAGGGCAAGAACTCGATCAGGGCCAGGATCGTTTAACATAGTTCATTATCAGTGGGTTCCATTGATACTTGATAAGGTCGGATGATCGGTCCAGTAGGCGACTCGGATGTCAGAGCAGTTTAGGGCCTCTTTTTAGGAATCAACTCGGGCTCGTAGATCAGGTTGCATAACTCGATTCTGGGTTCCGTAGATCTTCCAAAGAGAGAAAGTAGAGGGATAAACAAAGAGAAGAGAGATGAAACAAGAGAGAGAAATAAAGGGATGATTCTCTCTCTCCTCTTTTTCTTCTTTTCTTCTTTCTTCTTCTTCTAATCTTCTTTCTTGGCAAAATAGAGGAAGGAGGTGGCCGGTGGCTGTGGTCATGGTGGTCCAGCAAGGTGGCAGTCGGTGGTGGTGATAGACGGCGTCGGGGGCAGGCCAGCAAGAAAATCCAATAAAAAGGGCTGAAAAATAGGAGAATTTGACCTTTTCTTAATTTTCGGCCATTAGCCGCTCACTGGTGGCTACAGCTCTGTCGTGGAAGAGGGTAGGAAGACTATGTGATGACCCAAAGATTGATTCAAAGATTGATTTTGATGATCACAAAACCTTGAAGTATAAATACTAATGTTTGTGTTGCAAGGAGAAAGATATTTATTTTGCAAGGAACATAGCAAGTTGGAAGAACACAAGAAGGCCTCCAAAGCTCTCAAGAAAAGTTGGAAGAAAGCTACAATTTATTGGCCCAAGTTTCAAGTTCAAAGGATTCAAGTTGGAGGAGCAAATTCAAAGAAAAATTCAAAAGAATAGTCCTCGAGTCGACTCCTGAAGAATTCGAGTCGACTCCGATGCTTGCCGAGTCGACTCCAGAGTAGAACCAGTCGACTCCAGGGAGTAACAGACGAAAAGACAGAGAAGCTATTTTGGACCCTGAGAGCCAAGTCGACTCCTGAAGAACTCGAGTCGACTCCGATGGCTGGCAGGTCGACTCCTAAGGAAGCTAGAGTCGACTCCCAGAGGAAAACAAGCAAAAAGTCAGAGAGCCAATTTCAGACACTGAGAGCCGAGTCGACTCCCGCAAAATCCGAGTCGACTCCGAGGCAGCGCAACCCCAAAGACAGAAGACGGTATTTTCGTCTCTGAGAGGCGAGTCGACTCCAAGACAATTCGAGTCGACTCCAAGGCAGCGCGACCCCAAAAGGCAGAAGACTGTTTTTTGGATACTGAGGGGCCGAGTCGACTCCGAGACAGTTTGAGTCGACTCCGAGACAGTTTGAGTCGACTCCGAGACAGCACGAGCCAAAAGACAGAAGCTCGGGAGTTCGGACTCTGAGCACCGAGTCGACTCCCAGAATTTCCGAGTCGACTCGAGTGAGCAAAGTTGAAAAATGCATCCATGGATTCCTTGGGATGAGCCGATTCCAAAAGTGCCAGGTCAGCTCCAGACTTTGGGGAGTCGACTCCGGGACAAGTCGAGTCGACTCCCAGTCGAGACAGCACTTTAATTCGAATTTTGAACAGTTGCCGAGCCGTCTCCAGAAAAGCACGAGTCGACTCCTGCAACAGGCGAGTCGACTCCAGATCGTGCGAGTCGACTCCGATTCCAACGGAAACTTTGTCAGGAGTTGCAGACTGTGCACAACGGCTCTATTTTTGTCTCTAACGGCTAGATTTCTGTTTCCACGACATCTAAAGCTATAAAATCAAGAGGAGAGCTAGGAAAGAAGGTATGGAAGTGGGAGAGAACATTTAGGAAAGAGATTTCAAAGAGATTACAAGGAAAATCTCCCATAAGCACAAAAGGGCCATCCAAAGCGATACAGAGAGAAGAAGAGCATCCAAGTGAATCCCAAAGCTTTCTCTCCATCCGTGTGCTGCCTCGGAGATCCTCTACTTCGTGCCAAATCAGAAGAGGGTCAAGTAAAGAAGAAGCCGAGCTCCCTCATCTTCAAAACTCGTTTGAGGGCTTCTCTTTACTCTATTTGTTTATATTGTTACATTTGCTTGTTTAAGAAGCTTTGATCTGTTTTAACCTTTGTTTTAATATCTTGTAACTTGATTCAATCAAGGGACTGAATCAAGGGGTTAAGGTTTGTTGGTGAGCCAAAGGGAAAACCAACGGTGTAAGGTTGTGGTTGGTGAGCCTGTGGGAAAACCAACTGGGTTTGATTGTGAACCCGGAAAAACAATCGGTTGGTTCTAGTCGGTGAGCCTGTGAAAACCGACCGAGTTCGTTGTTATCTCGCAAAACAACAAGTTGGGTTGTGTGCTTGTAAAACAACCGGCTGTAATCTGTAGGACTATAGTGAAATTCCCAAGAGGTCTTGGAGAGTGGATGTAGGTACTGGGGTGCACCGAACCACTATATGTTTGTTGTGTTTGTAATGCCTCTTGTCATTGTCTAACTTACTCACTTACTTACTTAGATAAATTGCTTGCTTAACTCTTATCCGCGCATCCTTTAGTTGCAAGCATATTCAATCAAGTCACATTCTATACATCAAACTGTTGCTAAGTTTAAATTTCACTGTGCATCTATACAACTTAGCATAATTAATTGAAAAGTTTTAGAAGTAGTCTAAAAGTTTTAAAAGACCCAATTCACCCCTCCTCTTGGGTTGTATCTACTGGGCAACAAGTGGTATCAGAGCAGGTGCTCAAATATTATTTATAGTCTTAACCGACTAGAGCCAAAAATCATGACAACCCCACATAACGTATTATTTGCTGAGGGACTTTCCACAAACAGACCTCCAATGTTTGATGGATCTAACTATATTCAATGGAAAGCTAGAATGAAAATCTTTACTCAATCACAAAACTATGAGTTATGGAATGTCATAACAAATGACCTACACACACCCACGAAATTGATTGAAAGTATGTTCGATAAAAATTTGGCTGAACTAAATGCTAAGGCTATGAACCTTCTCTACTGTGCATTTAATAAAAATATTTTCAACCAAATCTGTATATGTTCATCTGCCAAACAAATATGGGATTCTCTTGAAGCAACTTATGATATTTCCGAGGGACCCCATGTTAGATTACTTGAGGATAATTGCAAGACTAACATTGAGCATGCAGGAAACACTCAAAATCAGGAAGAAAGAACAACAAATAAAGAATTCGGTGATGAAAACAAGGATCCATTCCCAAACACCAAAAGATTCAAAAGCTTCCTAAAGACAAAGAAGAAGAGGAAGCAAGAAGAAAGGAACAAAGAAATAAAAAGGAAGAAAGCCTTGACCAAGAAAGAGTCAAGCAGAAAAATAAAAGTTAGGAGCAACAATGATGATATTAGCTCCAAGGAACTACAAAAGGTAACTAACTTGTGCTTTATGGCACAAGAAGACAAGGTAAAATCTGAATCTACTCTTACATCAAATGATTTTCAAGAAGAATTCTCTTATGATGAATTATTAAATGCTTTTCATGATTTGTATGGTGAATATAGAGAATTAGCTGTGAAGAATAAAAATTTTAAGAAACTAACTCAAAAAATTTCAAAAGAAAGAAATTCTAGTGCTGAAATACAAGAAAAACTAAATTCTGAAAATGAAAGCTTAAGGTTAAATTCAGAACAATTGATTCAGAAAAATCAGAATTTAATTAAAGAAAATCAAAACTTAAGTGAAGAAATCAACCAATTAAAATCTTTTATTAACAAATTCACTGTAAGTTCAGAAAGATTAAAAATGATGTTTGAAAGCCAACATGCTGTTTTAGATAAATCAAAATTTGGCATGACTCATTTACTTAACAATAAATCTGTAGAAAAAAAGGTTATCAATTTACCAAGCAAACCATTAAATAAGATAACATATTTCAAAGTTCAAAAGAATGGGCATAACAACTTTACCTGTAGTTCTAGTACAATTAGATCAAATGATAAAGTTTTTACAATTAAACAAATTTGGGTTCCAAAAGGAACTATATGTCCTAACTCTCAAGGATCCAAGCAAGCTTGGGTACCCAAAATAAAAATATGAGGATGTAGACATAGGTGTGCCAAGATACCCATGATTCATACAAATGGGTGTTCTAGACACACGCTAAAGAGTGAAACTTAAAATATAATCAAGAAAAACAATTAAAACAGAAGAAATAAATTCAAAGTCCTTCATCCTTCTATATTTGTCTATATTGAGGGAATCTTTGTTAATGATTAATCAATTTATTAAGAATAACTCTATATGCTTGATTGAGAGTTTTTATCCATGGCATTATTGTTTATTGATCATAGATATGAAAATGTGTACTTGGTATGCCTTTGAATATATGCACTATAAATACCAAGATTAAAGAAACCATCTTTGGCATATAATATCAACTCATGCGAGTATGGATTTATTTTCAAAAGACTTTGTCATTGGTTTACTTAGATTATCTTCTACAAGGTCAAAGTTTGCTATGCATATTAACTAAGGAAACAAACAAAAACCAATTTCTAAATCTAAAGATGTTGTTTCCAACACTAAGTTTTCAACAGCTTACATTGGTTTTGTTCTTGGCACTTAAATTGAAATATTTTCTGCATTGGCACAAATTCACAAAAAGGGATCAAATGAAAAAGGTTTGCAAACTATGAAAATAAAGAAGTATCATGGCATAGTGTTGAAAACCAATTTTGTATTAAGTTGTGCACAGAAAATAATATTGAATGCAATTGTTTCTGCACCAAGAACACCATAAGTAAAATAGGGTTAATAGAATTCTTGAAGAAATGAAAAAGACAATTGTGTATGATAGTCATCTACTTAAATGATTTTTAAAAGCTATCATCACTGCTTGTCATACATATGATTTCTATTAGATCAATTTTTGATGAAAACTCCTTTTGATCTTCTGAAAAATGGAAAATGAACTATTGCATATCTTTCATATTTTTCAGTCATACACGTTATGCTTGATATGTTCTTATGAAAATAATGCCAAATCTGATAAAGAAATTTCTATCCTTGGATATCATTCATCAAGCAATGCATATAGAATATTCAATGAAAAGATTCGAGTTGTAGAAATATCAATTCATTTTATTCTTTATGAGACTAATGATTTATTGTCAAGATACTAAAATTAGATTATATATATATGGTTAATCTTTTACATATAACAATCTGAAAACTTGTTAATAATTAGAACCAAATTGGATTTTTCAGAAATGCACTTAATGAAGAAAAATTGATGACTACTAAAAGACTAAATCAAGAAAAGATGAAATAGATCTTGATAAAATTCTTACATGATTAGAAGTAAAGATCACCATTATCATTTGCTTGCTTTATGAACTTTAATACTGTCAAATGAATGTGTAGAATGCACTCCTATGTGGTTATTTCATTAGAAAAGATCTATGTAAAATAACCATCTTATTTAAAAACACTCATTACATATATGATAAAGCAATATGTGATTTGGAACAAGCATCAAAAGCATGATATATAAAAGCTTGAGTAACTTTTTGATAAAAAGTAATAATGATAAATCTATACATTAAAAAGATGAATCTGTGATATCTTGCTTGCTCAAAGCACACATTGATGGCATCATTTTTTGTTCTACTGATGAAAATTTATATGGAGATTTTACTAAGCTCATGCAAAGTGAGTTTGAAATATGTATAATGAATGAATTAACATTTTCTTTCTCAAACTCCAAATTAAGACAAATAAGAAAGGAGATCTTCATTGACCAAAGTTAGTCCACAAGAAAACTCTTATAGAAGATTGGCATGAAGAAGGTATGTCTATGACCCCATCTTGTAGAATTTGAAAAGGATGAGCAAAGTAGATCTATTGTTTTAAAGTTGTATTGAAGCATGATAGAATAATTATTTTATCATACAGCTAGTAGACCAGATTGTATGCTCATTATGTGCCCTTGTGCAAGACTTCAATCTAACTCTAATGATTCATAATATGAATTTTGGTAGAAACAACTGTTTAAGATAAATTGATTAAAGCTTAGCTAGCATGTCTTGTTGATAATTATCTTAAGCAAATAAAGTCTAAACTAAATTGATCTAGAAAATAAGAAACTGATTTAACCTTGATAAATCTTCCTAGTGCCTCACATGCTTGTCCTTGAACCATCTTGGTTAATGAAACTATCTCTTTAGTTCAAGTAATATGTGCTTGCTTATATTTAGGCAATCTCTTGAGTAAAGTGACTCAATATTCAACTATTGTCAATATTCAACTATTGAGTCATCTAGTTAAAAATATGGTGGATGAATGTTTTGTATCTTGAAGAAACTAATGACTTTCTTTCAAGAAAGAAAAGAAGTTTGCAGGATCCTTGAGCAAGAAAATGAGAAATTTCAACTTGAAGGACACCTCCATAAAAGGTACAATAAACATTCACATGCAAACAAGAGAGAGGACTTTCTTCAGCCAAAAGGTTACACATAAGAAATCTAGTAGGTATTTGACTTGAAGAATGCAGAATGATTCGGTAATTTTAGATATCTCTCTCATAAATTAGCTGAGCAAAGTCATTAACTTAAATCTTACTATGGCATGATTAAAGTCCTTAATTATTAATTTCTTAATATCATGTCTATATATGTATTGATTGACTTATGCTTTTAGAAATTGTTTCATGGTTTGCCCAAACTAAAATATATCTTTGCCTATGTCATAACCATGAACTACACAAGTTTATGCTTAAAATTTTGATTTAAAATGACTTGTGAGAAGCTATGAATTTTTGAGCATAATGAAAATGTTGTTTGCTTGATATACCTCTATATGATACACTTGATTATTTCTTTATTCTGCTCTTTCAAGTAAATTACTTGAGAATAACAAAAAGAAAGAGAGATAAAGAAAAGATAATGGATATTATTCAAGAGAAGTAAAATCTAAGTAAAGGCAAATACTCCAATCTTAAGAAAAAGCAAAACAAGCATAATATATTCAGCATATTTGTGAGACTTGTGTGAGCATTCTTTTGGAAGGATAAAATCCGTAATGAATTACACTTAAATAGAGGGAGAATTTAAAGTGAACATTTTAACCTTTCTATATTGCTCATCATAGGGATGGTGCCAATGGGAAGGCTAGTGGTAGTACCCGGCACTATTTGACCCAATTATTCGGTGTAGGGCATATTAGGGACGGCACAAGAGGGAGGCTATTGGTAGTACCTCGTGCCCCTTCCAACTCCACCGGATAGGGAGCAAATAGAGTATAGAGCATAAGAAAGTGAAAATGAAAGACAAAGCAAGTGAAAGTATATAAAAAGAATCAAGTCAAATTTTTAATCACTTGAAAACACACCATAAGGTTGAAATCAATGCAAGAGTATGTTTAAATAGGGGGAGTTTATTTGAAAAGAATTGATTTTGACCATTGACATGCTTGTTATTTCAGTTTGGTCATTCACGTTTATCTTTGAAAGTTAAATAGATGTGCAAAAAGAAGAAGAGAAGGATATTTCTATTTAGGCAAAATGAATTGATCTTGATCTATCTTTCTACTTGCCTAACTTTGATACATAATGTCCTAACACTTGTTAAAATATCCTCCATCGTGTATCGAAACTCAATATTAAATATAAAGATTCTGAAAGTGCTCTAATGTTATTGAAATATGTGTTTTCAATTATAATGATTTAAGATGAGCTACAATGTGGAAGATACATATCTCAAATATGACTTTGAAAGCCTCTATTGAAAATCTTTATGAAATTCAAAATCTGATTTTATATAAAAGCTTAAACTCAATATGATTTCTAAATAAAATCTTAATGAAAGAAAAATAGAATTAATTTTGATGCCTTGGTTGATTGCTCCGATACGCATCCGAAACATATCATTACTTATCTTTAGAGTGTACCAATATTGGTCCAAATGATGTGTCTTTCGATGATCTTGATTGCAAACAAAAATTTCTAAATATATGATTTTATTTTGATATTAAAAAGATTTATTGTGTTTCATGTATACATTGCTCAAAAACTATGATTAAGAAATTGAGTTCTATAAATATATATACCTCAATGATAATCTATATGTTTTTCTCTCCTACATTCTTAAAGACTCCCATCAGAATATGTATATAGAGTAAATGATCTTAAAGCTAGAAATATTTCAGCTCACTCAAATGATTCTAAAAGAAAGAAAATGTAAATGCTTTTGAAAGAAACTGAGTTTCAAATGAATCATTTTCTGATTAATATTTCTATACATTTTCTCTAAGATTAAGAGAAAGCATAACTTGTTCTTGAATGATTAGAAAGAGTAATTGCTACAAATTTTAAATAATACTAGATTACTCTACATTCTCGATATCATAGAATTTCAGTTTTATTCACGTTTATCACTAAAACCTGAAATTCAATAATAGAAAAGAATGATTAAAGAAGAATGCATCTTTTGAGGGGGAGCTTTAGATATTCAGTATCTCATACCTTGATAGATTTTAATGAACCTCCTTATATTGCAAGACTTGCTTTAAGTATATAATGAGTTTATACCTTGAGATGAGTTCTATAAAGGTTGTCGTATCTCAAACATTGAGTCTTATGAAAATAAGCTGAAACTTGTAGAAAATATATTTTTGAGATTGACAATTTTACTGAACATTATCTTCAAATTCTAAACACTTAAATGGAATGATCAATTGAGGGGGAGAAAGAAAATCTCAGAAGGAGAGATCTTATGGAACTTAATCGCATAAATCTATAACTAAAGGAGAGAGAAAGCCTACTAAGTGAAAAGTGATCCTAATGCTCTCCAATATGTATCATCTGAAATTTAAATCTGAAAATCTTTATGATACTCCTTGAGGCTTGTTATTTGGTTAATATACCTTATACATAAATCATGAACCAAATTGCAATTCAAACAGTTGATCTTAAGAGTCTCTAACTTAATGAAAAAGGGGGAGAATAATGTGTTGAATTTTCTTGAGTATCACTTAGAAAATCTATTTTGAAATTCACTAATGAGTCCTAATTGGCTTGCTCCTTAGAACTTCAATTTTGTGCCAATTCCTATTTTTATGTATCAAATTGTGCTTATTTTCTAAAGGAATAAAAGAAAGTCTTTAAAAGAGCTCTAAGATGTATCAAAAATTGCATGAATCCATATTTTGGTATTTGTGCCTCAATGCTCTTATTATCATAAAAGAACTTTGAAGTCATTAAGAATTAATGATTCAACATGATGATATGTTTTTCAAGTATATAAGTTTTGATCTTATACTCTGAAAATTAATTAAATTGCTCTCATGTGGATAAAATACTTAATATATTGGGCAAAAGATCTTAAATAAACAAGCTTTCATACTTATTATTGAAGAGAGGTTAGATTTCCATTCATGCTTTCCTTGAATACCATTTGTGGTACTTCTTGAATTAACTTAAGAAAGATTCCATCTACACTTGAGTTGAAAACTATCCTTGGAATCACATTAGATGTGCTCTCATCATAATTTGCTCTGAAATTATCCAAAATGGCTCTGATCTATGCTCATTTATCTTTTTCTAACATTATTGCCTTGAGCATTCTTATCTTTATGCTTAATGTTTCACTATCTTTTTGATGTTGTCAAAAAGGGGGAGAAATATCTGAGTATATGCTCATAATGCTTTATGTGTTGATTATGTTAAGATTAAAACTAAAAGCATTATCATGAAGTATATTTTAAAGATATATATTTTCTACTTCAAACAACTTAGTTATGCATTACTTCCAGAACACAATATATTTTATATTGCATATACTCCAAGTTTTGTCATCATCAAAAAGGGGGAGACTGATGACCCAAAGATTGATTCAAAGATTGATTTTGATGATCACAAAACCTTGAAGTATAAATACTAATGTTTGTGTTGCAAGGAGAAAGATATTTATTTTGCAACGAACATAGCAAGTTGGAAGAACACAAGAAGGCCTCCAAAGCTCTCAAGAAAAGTTGGAAGAAAGCTACAATTTATTGGCCCAAGTTTCAAGTTCAAAGGATTCAAGTTGGAGGAGCAAATTCAAAGAAAAATTCAAAAGAATAGTCCTCGAGTCGACTCCTGAAGAATTCGAGTCGACTCCGATGCTTGCCGAGTCGACTCCAGAGTAGAACCAGTTGACTCCAGGGAGTAACAGACGAAAAGACAGAGAAGCTATTTTGGACCCTGAGAGCCGAGTCGACTCCTGAAGAACTCGAGTTGACTCCGATGGCTGGCAGGTCGACTCCTAAGGAAGCTAGAGTCGACTCCCAGAGGAAAACAAGCAAAAAGTCAGAGAGCCAATTTCAGACACTGAGAGCCGAGTCGACTCCCGCAAAATCCGAGTCGACTCCGAGGCAGCGCAACCCCAAAGACAGAAGACGGTATTTTCGTCTCTGAGAGGCGAGTCGACTCCAAGACAGTTCGAGTCGACTCCAAGGCAGCGCGACCCCAAAAGGCAGAAGACTGTTTTTTGGATACTGAGGGGCCGAGTCGACTCCGAGACAGTTTGAGTCGACTCCGAGACAGCACGAGCCAAAAGACAGAAGCTCGGGAGTTCGGACTCTGAGCACCGAGTCGACTTCCAGAATTTCCGAGTCGACTCGAGTGAGCAAAGTTGAAAAATGCATCCATGGATTCCTTGGGATGAGCCGATTCCAAAAGTGCCAGGTCAGCTCCAGACTTTGGGGAGTCGACTCCGGGACAAGTCGAGTCGACTCCCAGTCGAGACAGCACTTTAATTCGAATTTTGAACAGTTGCCGAGCCGTCTCCAGAAAAGCACGAGTCGACTCCTGCAACAGGCGAGTCAACTCCAAATCGCGCGAGTCGACTCCGATCCCAACAGAAACTTTGTCAGGAGTTGCAGACTGTGCACAACGGCTCTATTTTTGTCTCTAACGGCTAGATTTCTGTTTCCACGACATCTAAAGCTATAAAATCAAGAGGAGAGCTAGGAAAGAAGGTATGGAAGTGGGAGAGAACATTTAGGGAAGAGATTTCAAAGAGATTACAAGGAAAATCTCCCATAAGCACAAAAGGGCCATCCAAAGCGATACAGAGAGAAGAAGAGCATCCAAGTGAATCCCAAAGCTTTCTCTCCATCTGTGTGCTGCCTCGGAGATCCTCTACTTCGTGCCAAATCAGAAGAGGGTCAAGTAAAGAAGAAGCCGAGCTCCCTCATCTTCAAAACTCGTTTGAGGGCTTCTCTTTACTCTATTTGTTTATATTGTTACATTTGCTTGTTTAAGAAGCTTTGATCTGTTTTAACCTTTGTTTTAATATCTTGTAACTTGATTCAATCAAGGGACTGAATCAAGGGGTTAAGATTTGTTGGTGAGCCAAAGGGAAAACCAACGGTGTAAGGTTGTGGTTGGTGAGCCTGTGGGAAAACCAACTGGGTTTGATTGTGAACCCGGAAAAACAATCGGTTGGTTCTAGTCGGTGAGTCCGTGAAAACCGACCGAGTTCGTTGTTATCTCGCAAAACAACAAGTTGGGTTGTGAGCTTGTAAAACAACCGGCTGTAATCTGTAGGATTATAGTGAAATTTCCAAGAGGTCTTGGGGAGTGGATGTAGGTACTGGGGTGCACCGAACCACTATATGTTTGTTGTGTTTGTAATGCCTCTTGTCATTGTCTAACTTACTCACTTACTTACTTAGATAAATTGCTTGCTTAACTCTTATCCGCGCATCCTTTAGTTGCAAGCATATTCAATCAAGTCACATTCTATACATCAAACTGTTGCTAAGTTTAAATTTCACTGTGCATCTATACAACTTAGCATAATTAATTGAAAAGTTTTATAAGTAGTCTAAAAGTTTTAAAAGACCCAATTCACCCCCCCTCTTGGGTTGTATCTACTGGGCAACACTATGGGACTCAACCGAAGGTCCGGTACCAAGAGGCGACAACGTCGGTAGCTGGAAAGAGGAAGAAAAACTCAGCCAAAATAAGAAAAAAATAGAGTCTCCTTTTGCCGGTCGATTTCTCAGCCAGCCTCCGAGATTCCTAGTCGTGGAAAGAAGAAAGAGAAGAAGTCTAGAGCATTACCTCGACTCCGGTGATGTCCGGCAGCCCTGTATTCTGGTGAGCACAGTGATGGAATGCCCATGACTTTGATGGGAGAAAAGAAGAAAGAGAGGGTCGTAGCACTCGACGGTGGGGGGTAGGACTCTCGCCAGAGGGTAGGAGTCTTTCTTGGCTGATATGCGGGGTGAACCCCTGCGGCGGGCTGAGCTTGGGCCTGTCAAATGGATTGGCCCAGGCAGGCCTCCACACTAGGATTTAGACTCCCATGTTAGATGATTGCTTATGCAGTTTGTGAATTTGTTTTTTTATGAATCATCTTTTTCTAACTTTAGAGTGTACACATATTTTTTCACGTGGCAGATCTTATGGCAACAAATTGAGGAAATGGCAGTGCATGGATGCTGAAATACATGCACATGCTCTTAAAACAATGACCGCATTTATCAATTGTTTGTCTCTATCTCTACTTCAGCATCCACTTATATACTTTAAGGTTGGCATGTCCAGAATAGCGCTGCGTATGTGCAATGCACATGGAGGAATCATGTATAGCTGTGATCTACCATCTGATTTAAATATATTTCTATAGTTTACTTAACTTGATGGAGGCAGTCCCTCTTGTGGCTTGTGTACCCTGCCTCCCCTTCTCCTCTTTCCTTTCTTAAATAGGCGGAGATAGAAGAGAAGATGGCCCTAAAAAGGATCAAAGAAGCAGAGGCTAAAGTGACATCTTTAGGGGGAGAAAGAATATTTACATGTACGCTTTTCAAAAGAACACTTTTCTTTAAACCCCCTCCTTTAAATAGGCAGGAATAGATGGGAGAGTCTATAAGAGAAAAGTAGCTGAGCCTTTATAGGCAACGAGGAAGCATAAGCTAAAACATCAGTATTTGATGGAAAAAAAGTGTTTATGCATACATACCCTTCAAAAAGTGATTGGTACTAAAATAACTTAACCAAAAGTCTGAAACTTGCATGGTTGTTGTTCCGAAATCTTATGGTTTCATGGACACCTCTGCTACTAGATGACATCCTCCAAATGAGTGCTATTATCATTTTATCCTTTTTTGCACATATGCTCTTTTATATAGAAAGTGAACACCAAATTCATATATTAACCTTGAAATGTAAAGAATTAATAAAAATTGAGAATAATGTAGTCGATGACAAGTAACTTTTACCCTGGCCAAACTAAGGTAGTATGACAAAAATGAAAGAAAAATGACAGGGACATAAAGATGCAAAATTTATACTTTTGAAGGGCAAAAAAGGAAAAACCTCCCATAAAGACAAATTATATCTCTAGAAATCATGACCTAGACATGATTTTTCCCAAGTCAAGAAATTAATGTTATAATAGTACATATAATATTAGAGATATTATTCTGTCCAGAAGCATATTAGTTACATGAGATTGTCAACAAATTCATTTATTCTTAAATCAGCGCAAGATATCAATATTGCTATTGTATTCACTTTGGGGTGACTATTGTTTACCGTCTCTATCAGCACCTCTCCAATATTCCATGCACGAGTATATGGATTTCACTTGCCTTTATGACTCTTATTTTGTTTACTAGTCAGTTTTGAGATATTTCTTGTATATTTGTGATTAGATCAATTTTGATGCTTCTTGCTTAAAAATACACTATAAAGCATGTTCCTGTAAAAATATAGTCTTGGCTCTCTAGTGCTATTGCTTGGGCCAGCACCAGTATGGAATTTCCAATAGCAAAAATATATTTATATAATAAAGATTTTTGGATCTCCCCACCAAAAAAAAGTCAAGGAAAAAAGAAAAGATTCTACCATTCATTCATTATTGGTAGATTCCATCCATGAATAACTTAACTGGCATGGATTGACTGCCTGGACTGACCGATCCTAGGAACAAACAAACACTAAGCTTTGCGCTGGAGAGGGAATTCTTCCAGAAGGGCTGGTCCAACGGCCATTGCCAAGGGAGCATTATAGTGCTCTGTGCACCAGTCCATCCAAGGCTGTCAATACTCAATAGCTGAAGCTCAATTAGAAAGTTTGTGGATTCCAAGGTCCTTCAAAATATGTAATAACTTACTTGCTAACCCAACAGATTCATCTATGAACTGTAGGGCCTGTTGGATAATCCTGCAAGATTTGTGATCAGGAACAGAATTTCCAATATGAAATGTCACAAAGTCTTGACTGGTTTAAACTTAAAGCAAGGCCTAATGTGAAAGGTTAAGGTGAAACTCGTCGCAGATAACATCTCTGCTGAGAGTTGTCAATAGACATCCTACCTTCATAAAAGGATCATCTCTGCTGAGAGATAAATTGGGAATAGACATCCTACCTTTATAAAAGGATCATCTCTGCTGAGAGATAAATTGGGAATAGACATCCTAACTTCATAGAGGTATGAATGTTGGGCCTGAGACTTTGTTTCATGGAATGTCATTTATTTAATCATCCATCACTTTACTGCAATGGTCTATAGGAAAGATCTGGATCAAAGAAATTTGGGAACATTTACATGTCACATAAAACTAACATGGTACTGAAAAGGAGACAGGGAAACTCTTAATAACATGCATAGGAATATCTTGTAATTTTTTTTTCTCATATGTAGAATAACTTCAACTGGAATAGAACTTTTGTCGGACCATATGTTCATAAAACTGATAATAACTTCTTTGGCAAATTCATATCTGTTACTTGCGCTTTCGGACTGGCTCGATCATATTTTGTCAAATGGTAAAAAATCATAATTAGGAAGTGTTCAGGTACATTTGTAATAGAAGTTTGCACACAAATTAAAACAGATTCCAGAAGCATAAAGAAAATTAAAATAAGTGATGTATCCACTTACAAGCGATGATAAAACATTAAGTACAGAAGCAGCAGCAACAGGACATATTATTATTTTTCCATAAATTCATGATTCGAATTTTGTAATACTAGTCAATGGCTAACTGTAGTTAGTTTTTTCCCTCTCAATTAATGAAAACCATATTAAACTGATAGGAGATTTAAACCATGAGGCATGAAACTATGAATACCACCAATGGCCAAGTATTTGCATGCAAGGTATGTAGAGGATATGAAGGCACGTATCAACCGCGCATATCCCCATATGTACCATGATTCCATAAAAACATAGCTCCAGCATCAAAAAGATAAGCTAGCTAATGTAGCCAAACCAGACTAGCAATCAAATCCTAATATTTAGGATACTCATCCTTATTTCATATTAAACCTGTGCCTCAAGAATATGGCCTATAAAGAAATATTTGGGTGAAATAGTGGTAGGAAATAGCATATACAAATTCACTAAGGGCACAAATATTTCCAAACAAATCTTGATGGAAACCAGAAGTCAACGTTGAATTGTTTCAGAATAAAATGCCTTCAACAAATTCTCAATTGTCAAACAAAACACAAGAACATTAATCTGCTAAGCAAAATATTCTAAGTTCTGAACAAGCAATCAAGGGACAGAAGGTGGTTTCGCCTCCTATTAACACACTCAACATCAGGCGGAAGAATCAGGAGAGACACCACCACATTCTGTGAGATGCGGAATCAAGGATGCTGATACCTTCATCACCTACTTGGATCTCTGCCTCATCTTTCGGCGCTTCCTCTTGAGTCTCCTCATGCGCTTCTTCTTCCACTGAAGAAAAATGAATAGCCCCATGAGTTTAGAAACTAATGAAACATAGAAAGAATAGTAACCACAACAAAACAGGAAGCTTTTAAGCATTCACAAACGCTAAATGAATGATTGTGTCATAAGTGATTGTCCTAAGGGTGTAGATAGGAGTAGAATCCACAACAAAACAATACTTGGTAAGCAGCTATTATAATTCAAGATATATTTCCTACCTATGAACAACAAAGAAGCAACTCCCAATATTTAATCAAAGAACTGAAGGCATGCAAATAACTTTTAAAGTAACAACTCAGGCAAATTAACAACCCATGAGACATGGAAAGTTTAGTCCTTTTAAAACAACAATTGTTCAAGGAGCATGGACCTGAAAGACAACCAAAGGAAAAATATGCACCCTGAAACAAAAGCACTCAAATCCATGAATGAATTAGCCTATAAAGAGAAAAAACCCAAATCTTAGAGGCAACAGAAGAAACGAAGAACTGACAAGAAACAAAAGAGTTGGTCCACAATAATCTTAAACACACCATAGTACTCAATTTGCAGATATATATACAGTTATGCAAATAAAAAGAATGCAAGCTAGAACACCTGTAATACATGTCGATAGACACAGTGCAAAATAGTTAATATAATATTTGTTCTATGACCCTTTCCCCTAACCTCTTAGCATCATTTTTTCACTTAAATTCAACTATAGTTAATATAATTTAATATTTTTCATTTTTATTTGAAAGATAGGCGTCTCAATACTTGTCTCAAGCTAAGTTAATGGAAAACCTCATTGAATAAGCTTACAGGCTGAGTTAGCACTACCTCCATGACTTTCCAGAACTACCTTTACTTCAGATTTTTCAATCAATGAGAAAAATAATACATAGTAAAATAAGAACAATGGGTGCTACCATGATATAATGAAACTAAATTACATTGAATAAGTTTGTGATCAGATCGGCATGCATTTTTTTCAGCAAAGGCAAAGCAAAGTTGCCGGTAATTTTGGTATTTATAATACCATATCAAGGACTGTTCATGTTATGAGCATCACCACAGCTTGATGTGATTGGAGCTGATGCGGGGCAAGCAACATTAAAATCAAGCATCGCCAACAAGTAAAGAAGAAAATGGACACAAGACACAAATCACGATACAAGCAATTGACATACTATAGATTATATCAATAATATTGAAGAGGGTTTGGAATCAGACTGACGTGCAAATTATTCAGCAAAAGCAGAGTAAAGCACTACTGCTTCTCAGAAACAACCTCTGACTTATCTCGCATCATTTTCCAAACACCAAATGAAAAAACTTACATAAATATTCATTAGATTTAATACACAACAACTAAAATAATATGTAAAACACATTATTTATCTCTTTCACTATTTTTGAGCTTTATCAAGTTAAATTCAAGCAAGCTGATAGATCACAAGCTCAACTAAATTATCAATCAAGTAAACACTAATCAAGCAACATTTTGAACAGAACATTTATCGATAATGACATTAATTCATTCAACATTCCTGGCATTTGCAGTCTTTAACTAGTTAAACTTGCTTTAGTACAAAAAGAACCATGAATCTGTTAAACTTAATCCCACCATATACTAAAGTTCACTAGCATGAACATCGAGCAAATCCGACAAATCAAAACATGCGGGCGCACAATTGAATATATTTCTAGAAAGGAGCAAAATGGAGATGAGTGCTACCTTATTCCAGCACAGGCACGAGATACAACGAGAGCATGCATGAAAATAAAGTGTGAAGTGCTAACACATCATACGCACAATTTAAGAGCAAAATATCATGACACTAAATCTGAAAAAATAAAATAGTTAGAGAAGCAGATTAAACACCCTTTAAATAATGTTTCAAGGATTTAGCCAAAATGTTAATGCTTCAGGAAATGAAGCAATCATCCTCGACCTAAATGAGAAATGAAACACAAGCTTTCAAATAAATGTCTTCAAATTTGAAGATCCAATTTAACCAAACGCCCCTATCCATTAACAAATTGTACCGCTTATATTTGATATTAAAAACCAAAGCATATATAATATATGTGCATAAAAAATCATTATCTCAAATGTTAGTATTATTATGATGCCACAAGGACTGCCAAAAGGATAGCCAACTTATGAAACACAAAACATTAATAAGCAAGTAAACTCTCCTATTTTCTTCACGAATCTTCACCCATTATCTATTCATATGACCAACAAATCCAACTTCTTCTCACAGGACTAAAGCAACCAAGCCTCTACATTATGAATCCAACATATTCAAAAACCAGATACACGACTCTCCACAGCATGAAGAAAAGCAACAATCTTTCTCACAGTCATCAACAAAACCCACAGATCAACAACAACAAAATCCGTACGAAAACTCAGAATCCCTAAAAAAAGATATACCAAATCAAACAAAAAAAAACATTTTGACATCACAAATAGTAGAAATATGAAAACCGTTAGCATCACCTAAAAACTATCAAAAAAAAATATCAGAAAAATCACTCCTTTATCACGGAATCAAAATGACAAACCACAAGGAAAAAGACGAAATATTAATTGGAATTCATAAGCATTTCACTTAATAAAGCGAGTTCTAGGAAACACATTGACCTCTTATGAACCAAAAGGGCCAAAAGAGAGGAAACCAAAAGGCAGAGAACACTCCAAATCTTACCTTGGCCCTCATCGCTTCGCCGATCTGCTCGCTGAGCGGCTTCAAGGAGGGTGTGGGGGGTTTGCTACGATATTTATGATGCTAGGGTTTGGAAAAGCCGAGGGGCAAACTCTAAGGGTATTTTCGTCATTTAGAGAAAATATGTGGAAGGAACGGTGCTGATTTGGTCCGTACTATTGCTAGAATAAACAGGGTGGTGTAAATGGGCCGGATCAACTCATCGACCCAATAGCCCGAATATATGGGAACTGGAGCAACGGACAACTTCGACCAGCCCCAAGTTCCTGAATAACGTGTACGTTGTCTTCCTATCATAAGATTTCTCCTTTCATGCTTGAAACCTTTTCTCCACCCTTTCTCTGATTGAACTAGTCAGCTGTTTTCTTTTTCTTTAAATTTTTTAGTCACTATTGGAAGAGCCAAGAAATTTTTATGGCAATTCACCGTTTCACTCCTATTAAGCTGCTGATCTTCTATTTTAGAATTGTCATATTCTCCTGAAAATAACAGCTTAGTTGTCTAAATTAATCATTTGTCCAAAAGCCTTCATTGTATTTGTAGTAACCTCAACATCTGCCTTCTAGCATCTAAGGAGGTGAGAGATTTTTAGTAGTTTTCCATAACAAATATTCTATAAATCACTCTTATGATCATTTCTACTTCTTTTATAAGAGAAGGTAAACTTTCTACACATAGTACGAATAGATAAGAATATAAAAGTTTCTCTAAAGAAAGTGCAAAATCACCATAATTTATGAAGAAAGTGTAAATCACCAAAAGATCGTCATCAAAATAACCGATTTTTGTCAAAACCCAGTTCAAGCATCATTTTCTTTGAAAAATATTCATTTTTTATCATAAACTTTACTCATATATAACTGCAAAATCAAATATCTTTTTTCACCTTATTCATATATAACTTAGGTGTTTTATATTTGGCCCTTACATCCCCTTCTAATGACCTAATTAATTATCTAAATCCTTCTTTGATCTGGCCTAAATTACAACCTTTCTATTCTACTCTCCACCCTTAAATCCTCTTCTCATCCTCCACATCCAGTCCTTCTCCACCTCACCAACGAAGAGAAGGGATGAGCTAAGCATCTCTCTCCATACTTAGATTGGACCCTCTCTCCTAATCCTAATCATCCCCTCCCTCCATCTAAAGGTACAAATATAAAAATAAATAAATAAATAACCTTCTTTAATCTTGGCCATTCACCTCTTCAATCATCTCCTCTCTCCTAGCCAACATAGGCTTGCCATTTTAAGTTGATTAGACTACTAGATTTAGGAGCTTTTATCTCAACCCTTAAGCTATCCCTCTCCCTCTTACAAAGTTCTAACCATTGAATCTATAGAAAACACAAAAAATACAACTTTCTCTTATCCTAATCCTTGAATCAAGCCACCTCATCAATCCATCTCCTCTTCCCTTTAATTAAGCTTAATCATAAACCCCTCATATTCCTCTATAAAATTCCATTATTCTTCTCAATTTATAAAAAAATCAAAAAGAAATTGGCAAGAATATGGGAACCCCGACCAAATTGACTCTATAAAATGTAGCATTGACCTTAAGCCTTACATACTACCAAGAAAAAAATGAGCTTGGATGCGACCCTGCCCCCGCCTTGCCCACCCCCTCCCCCCTCCCCCCCCCCCCCAAACCCAAACACTCTCTCTCCCATGGCCCCCCTTCCCAACCGCCCTCCTCTATGTCCTTTTTTATTTCATTTGCATATATGAAACCATAGATTAGAAGATAAGAGACCTACTTTTCTCTTAGGACCTCCTTTAATGAGTACCTTTAGGCCTCTCCATACTAGTCCTAGATCTGACCATAAAGCCTTTGCCTTTTTAGGTTCTTAGATTACCTTAAGCAAGGTGATAATCCCAATAACCCACATGGGGTAGCCCAAAGGTGGTGACTGCACCAGAGAATAGTTTAGATTAGGTCAGATGCAAAATTATAGTTAGACATGGGGATAGTGGTCAGGTTCGGACTAGTATTGACAATAGGTTGAGTGTGCAGTATAATTTGATTTGAGTATGGTAAAGGAGTGATGGGTCTAGGACAAGATGTTAGTTGGGTATTTTGGTGGTGGGTCATAGGTGGATTACAAGGACTAGAGCTAGCTTGGAGACTAGGATTAGCCATAAATTAGAAAAAAAATTACTCTATAATCGATATTAAGATATTGTAAGCTAGGTCAGGCACCAAAGATAGTGTGAGATATCAGTCTTCTCTCTCTCACCTTTCAACCTCTATTAAAGGATTGATGAATATTCATCTAGTGCTTGCTTTCAATGAGTATAGAAAAAACCAAGGTCCTATAATTGTAACTATTATAGTCCTAGTTCTAATACGATCCCTTCTCCTTATATACGTAACTAGGAACAATATCCTATTATGATTGAGAAAACTTCTAAAGATAGTTTAAGTTTTATCAAAACAAATTCTAAATACAAACCTAACTAATAATAATTTAGGTCATATTAGGAAGCAATTCAAACATTTGAGTTTTTTTTTGGGTGGAAAGAGGCTTAAGATAAGAGATGAGGGGTGGAATAGAGGAGATGCAATCTTAAGATATACTCAAAATTTTAGCATTATTTTTCTTAAAATATTCATTTTCTCTTCCTTCTCTTTAAGAGAGGGGCATTTTTTATTGAATCGATTGTTTTACAAAGTCTTTAAATAAATACATCCACTTGCATCGGTCATAAGAATGTCACAAAAATTTTTCAATAGAATACAAGTAGTTTTCCATATATAATTCTAAGCCACTATGGTCCATTACATAGGAAGCCATCCAGTCTGCAACCTTATTAGCTTCATGAACCCCATACTTGATAGCACATGAAGTTATACTCAATTTGAATCTCCAAATATCTATCATCAGAGGATAAGTGGACCTTTGATCCTATGCTTCTTAGGTGATGTAGGTGATAATTGTTCGGCAATCTCTTTCCAAAATAATGTGATCCATATTTAAGATAGCAATGAGATATACCAATCCTTCCCATACAGCCATCATCTCAGCTAGTGAAATTATTGTTTCAAAGTGAGAATAGTCATCCACTGCAATGAATACATACTTAGAGTCCCAAATAACAAATCTTACTCCACCAACTTATCCTTATTCTTCACAAAAACATTGAGAAAGTTAGGGGCTGGGGGGTTCCCAAATAAAATAAATCACATAGGCCACAGAATGTGCATATGCAGAATCCCAGATTTCTCTAACACCCATCAACCCTTCCAATAATCTAAATCGCATAAATTCAGAAGCATGATGTAAGACTCTTAATGTAGTAACTAGAGGGCTTTTTCTGGCATTTTCAATAAGTCTCTAGTTCTTAGCCAACCATATATGATAGACAATATACATACATACATACGTACATATATACATACGTACATACATATATAATAAATCCATCTGTTTGTTTAGGTTTTGGGTCACGTGAACCCTTAACTCAAACTCAAGTCGATCCATTTAGACCTCTAAAAATTGGAATCGAAGTCAATCAATCCTATTTTAAGCTTGGACCAACCTAACCCATCAAGCATGATTTGGTTTTTTTCTTGGGTTGAAACAAACTCACTATTCCTTAGACCTAAAGATTGGGGATTTGGAGTGGGGAGGTGGTTGGGGGGGGGGGGGGGGGGGGTCATGACATAGGGATTTGTGATTTGGTTGAAGGCTACCCTGGATTGGTGATGTAAACATCTAGAGTTTTTGCAAAGATAGGGAGTGTGTATTTACTCTTGTGTGGATGGCTAGCTATAATAATTGAGTATATAGGTGAAATTAGGAGTTGATCTAGGGGCAAAGAAAAGAAAAATGTTGCAACAAAATTTAATTCTAGGAGCTTGGGCAAGGCTTTCAGAAATTAGATAGGGATCTATAATCAAGATAGTAATTGGGCTAAGGAATGATAAGCTAAGGGAAACCAAATACAAAACAACTAATTGATTACATATTGGAGATCTTGACTTGGAGAAGGAATAAGCATGTATTTAAGAACACTTGGCGCAATAAAAGAGAGAGGATAATTAGCTATGGGTGTGAATTGGGTAGATTCTAGAAGGATCAAGGAGAATGGGACATGTGGCTGTTTAGTTATTAGGAGAGAGTAAGCATAGGAATTAGATCTAGGGGATAGAGTGGGATTAGGGAGATCCTATAGAGATTGAGATGGTGTAAGGAGAGAGTGTCAAGTAGCGAAAATCTATATAATTTAATTTGAGGAAGAGAGTATGTGAGATTTAAGTAGAGTAAGAGTAAACATGGTTAATTACAGAAAACAATATCATGCAATGCAATTTGATATGATGAATATGATCATGATAAGCACCATAATTAAATGAGGGATGAGAGTATAATCACCTAATGATGATAGAGGTAATATATGCTGCAATTTTGACAAAATTCAACAATGGATAACAAGAAATGGTGACGTAAGGATATTCAATGAGACTTTTATTATGGCATGGCTACGTGCCCCTTTACAAGTATTGATCTCTTAGGTTTAATTAGGAAAATTTTGTGCATGTCTAAAAATTTAAGATGATGGTGTTGACCCCCTAATGGATTTTGATGAATACAAAACACTAGAGTATAATTCCATTTATCTTAACAATTTAATTGAGAAATTCATGTGTTTTATTAAGAATATTGTTAAGAAATGTCTAGGCAAGTTCCCATAATTTTTATGAATTTATTGAAGAATTTTTTTGAGATGAAAGAAAAAGTTCAGGGACAGCCGAGACGTCTCCTGATAGTCTCAGAGACGTCTCTGGCACAAACAGGAAGAACTGGCACACTTGGAGACGTCCCCGGCACCTGCCGAGTCGTCCCCACGACAGCGAAGTCGACTCTCTCAGTAGCGGAGTCGACTCTCTCAGTGGCGGCAGAAAGGCAGTTTTCAAGAGATATGCGCGAGACGTCCCCACAGCAAGCAGAGTCGTCCCCACAAGTAAAAAGGAGACTTCCCGAGTCGTCCCCAAGATAGCGGAGACGGCTCTCTCAGGGTTTTCCAGAGAATGATTTTTTTCGGTGATAAGGCAGCGGAGACGTCCCCTGAAAGAGCGGAGTCGGCTCTCTCAGGGAATTCCAGAGGACATGTTTTTCGGAGATAAAGAAGCGGAGTCGACCCCGAGACAGCGGAGTCGTCCCCATTCAAAAAGTGCAAACAAGCAGAGTCGTCCCCGTAAAGTGCCGAGTCGACCCCAGACAACGTAAAAAGTAAAATCTTGTAGCCGAGACGTCTCTCGTTGAAGCGGAGACGTCCCCGGAGCGCCTGGGACGCGACTGACAACTTTTTCAGGTAGATTTGAATTTCAAACGGTCATATCTTTGTGTCTAACGGCTATATTTGCTTTTTGGGCTATAAAAGGGACCTCTTAAGTGCTTCTCAACAACTTTTCACCAACCCAAAAGCTAGATCATTTAAGAGAGAAGCAAGAGAGAGAAGTTCAAGGGAGTGAGTGCATTCAAGTGAAGAAATCAAGTGCTTTCAAGCTTCCCAAGTGATTTCAAGCTCAACCACTCTCTTCCGCTCGTGCATTCAAAGCTCACACTCAAATCTACGCGATCCACATCGGAAGAATCACCATTTCCCACGCTTCCAACGGTAAAAGGATTCTTCTGGGTTCTATTGCTCATCATTGCCATATTTGCTTTTCTAGAGCTTTTCTTTTCTGTGTAAACTCTTTCATTGTGGTGCTTGTTCCAGTCAAGGGACGTGGAACAAGGGAAAGGCGTCCCAAGCCTAAGTGAAATTGGGGGTGTTAGGGTTTGTTGTGAGCCCGGTGTAAAACAACGAGTTAGGTAGTGAACTCGCAAAACTACCGTACTGTAATCTTGGATTATAGTGAAAATTCCCAAAGGTGATTTGGGGAGTGGATGTAGGAGCAGTGGAAGCTCCGAACCACTATAAAACCTTGTGTTTGCGATTGACCTTTCTCATTCCTCCTTCTTTACTTTAGTGCATATATTTGTGTGTTTTATTTTTAATTAGGCGAAAAGTTTTAAAACACCCAATTCACCCCCCTCTTGGGTGACCATCTCTGGGCAACAAGTGGTATCAGAGCAGGTGCTCTGTGTATTTCTTGAAAGACCTAACCGTCTTAGCCAAAGATCTAGATGGCAACACCCTTTAACAATGTTCCTGCCGAGGGGCAAGCAACCAATAGACCTCCACTCTTCAATGGGACAAATTATACCTACTGGAAGACTAGAATGAGAATTTTCATTCAAGCACAAGACTATGCCTTGTGGAGGGTTATAGTCAAGGGACCACAAGAACCATCACACGTGGTTAATGGCATTCGAGTTCCCAAACCTGAGGAGGATTGGGATGAGAATGATGATAGGATGGCTCAACTCAATTCGAGAGCCATGAACTCATTATTTTGTTCTTTAGATGTAAATGAGTTTAATAGAGTCTCCACATGTAGTTCCGCTAAGAAAATATGGGATAGGCTTGAAGTTACCCACGAGGGTACAAATCAAGTCAAAGAGTCCAAAGTGAACATTTTAGTTCACAAATATGAATTGTTTAAGATGGAACCTAATGAAACTATTACATGCATGTTTACACGCTTTACCGATATTATTAATGGTCTAAAGAGCTTGGGTAAATCTTACACTAACCCGGAATTTGTGAGTAAAATTCTCAGGTCTTTGCCAAAAGCATGGGAAGCAAAGGTCACGGCAATCGTAGAAGCCAAAGACCTCAACACCTTGGGGCTAGAACAACTTTTGGGGTCATTGATGACGCATGAGCTCACGATGAAGCAACATGAAGAAGAGTTGCCTAAGAAAAAGACAATCGCACTCAAGGCTACCTCAAGTGTGTGTGAAGAAGAGAGTAGTGAGAGTGAAGAAGAAAGCCAAGATGAGGACTTGGGTTTGATAGTAAGGAAGTTTAAGAAATTCATGAGAAGAAAGAAACCCTTCCCAAGAAAGAAATTTGGAGGGAGAAATGATTGGGAAAAAGAAAAGGAAAAAGAAAGAGACCCAATCATATGCTATGATTGCAAGAGACCGGGACACATTCGTTCCGAATGTTCTCAACAAAAGAAGTATTTTGGAAAGAAGAAGAAGAAGGCATTGAAGACAACATGGGATGATAGTGACACATCATCCTCCGAGGAAGAGAAGGAAGAGACCGCCAATTTGTGCTTCATGGCGTTCGAAGACGACGAGGTATGTCAAAACCCAACCATAAATTTTACTTTAGAAGAATTGTATGAAGCTTTTCAAGAACTTATGGGTGATTGTAGTATGTTAGGAGCAAAAAATAAAGAATTAAAAGCCTCCAATCAAAAACTGAAGGAAGATATTGAAAACCTATTAATTGAAAAGGAGAACGTTAAAAATATTAACACTACTAACCTAGAAATCAAAAATTCAAAACTTACCATTGAAAATGAAAAGGCAAAAACAGTAATTAAGGAATTAAATCTAAAAGTAAAATCCCTACTCGATAATAATACCTCACTTGCACAAAATGTTGAATCTCTTAAAAAGGATAAGGAAGAACTAGTCAAAGAAAATTTGAATCTTAAGAATGAGGTACATAAGTACAAACCAATTGTTGAAAAATTTACACAAAGCTCTGAAAAATTAAATCTTATTCTTTCAAATCAAAGAGCTGTTTTTAATAAAGCCGGATTAGGATATAAAACTAACAAGCAACAAAAGTATCTAAAGAATTTCTTTGTAAAAGCAAAAGATGTAAAAACTGAAAAACCTACATGCTTTCATTGTGGAAAGAATGGACATAAAGCCTACTCTTGTATTCAAAGAAAGATCCAAACTAACAAGAGTACATTTGTGAAAGCTAAAAATATAACTAAAGTATGGGTGCCTAAGGGAACCAACTACACTAACCACGAAGGACCCAAGAAAACTTGGGTACCTAAGAGCTTCACGTGATCATTTTGTAGGTATGCCTTGCAGCCGGGAATAAAAAGAGAATGTGGTATCTTGATAGTGGCTGCTCAAGGCATATGACCGGTGACAAGAGTCTCTTCGTCATCTTGGAATCAAAAGAAGGAGGAGTAGTCACATTTGGAGACAATGCTAAAGGCCGAATCATTGGTGTTGGTAAAATCTCCATATCACCCTCCTCATTCATTGATAATGTATTGTTAGTTAATGGACTAAAACATAATTTATTAAGTATAAGTCAATTTTGTGACAAGGGATTTAAAGTATCATTTGAATCATCACTATGCATAATTAGTAGTCCAATTGATAATGAGATCATACTCACAGGACATAGGCATGGAAATGTTTACATGGTAGATCTTGATGATCTCACCATGAAGGATGGCCAATGTCTTGTAGCCATGAATCCCAAAGTCAATGAGACTAGTTGGTTATGGCATCGTAGGTTAGGGCATGCTAGCATGGATTTAATCTCTAAATTAATTACAAAGGATCTAGTTAAAGGACTACCAAAAATAGACTTTGAAAGAATAAAATTTGTGCTGCATGTCAATTAGGAAAACAAACAAGAAATTCTTTCAAGTCTAAGAACATAGTCTCAACAACAAAACCCTTGGAACTAATTCACATGGACTTGTTTGGACCCACTAGAACTGCTAGTCTAGGGGGTAAGAAATTTGGTCTTGTAATTATTGATGATTTTTCACGTTTTACATGGGTTTCATTTCTTGCACATAAAGATGAGTCCTTTCCCGCTTTTATCAAGTTTCATAATAGAGTTTCGAATGAACTCAATCTTAAATTAAAAGCAATTAGGAGTGATCATGGTACCGAGTTTGAAAATCAGCACTTTGAAAAGTTTTGTGACGAAAATGGTATCAATCACAATTTCTCGGCACCTAGAACACCCCAACAAAATGGGGTGGTAGAGAGGAAGAATCACACACTAGCAGATATGGCTCGTACCATGTTGTGCGAATCGGATCTACCAAAATATTTCTGGGCTGAAGTAATAAATACTGCATGTCACATTTTGAACCGTGCATTAGTTAGATCCATCTTGAAGAAAACACCTTATGAGTTAATAAAAGGTAAGAAACCAAATATAAGCTATTTTCATGTTTTCGGTTGTCGATGCTTTGTTTTAAATAATGGAAAGGACAATCTAAGCAAATTTAGTGCTAAATCAGATGAGGGGATCTTCTTAGGTTATTCCTCATCTAGTAGAGCATACAGGGTCTTCAACAAGAGAACTCTTGTTGTTGAAGAATCCATTCATGTTGTTTTTGATGAAGCTAATGGAGATTCTTCTAGAAAAGAAGAAGATGGTGATGCAGGTATACTTGAAGACCGAATGAAGGAATTCTCCATACAAGACAAACAACATGAGGATGAGATCAAAGAAGATACAAATCAGCAAGGTGAAGAAGATCAACCTCCATCAAGAATTCAAGATCTTCCTAAGGAATGGAGGTATGCACATGGTCATCCAAAGGATCTAATCCTTGGTGATCCTTCACAAGGTATAAGAACTAGATCCTCTCTAAGAAATACTAGTAATTATCTTGCTTTCGTTTCACAAATAGAGCCTAAATCACTAGAAGAAGCTGAAAAAGATGATAATTGGATGAATGCTATGCAAGAGGAATGAAATCAATTTGAAAGAAATAAAGTTTGGACTCTAATGAAAAGACCCCCTAATGTTTCAATTATAGGCACCAAATGGGTATATAGAAATAAACTAGATGAAGATGGGATAGTAATAAGAAACAAAGCCAGGCTAGTGGCCAAAGGATATAATCAGGAGGAAGGAATAGACTTTGATGAAACTTTTACTCCTGTTGCTAGATTAGAAGCTATTAGATTACTTTTGGCATATGCATGCTTCATGGATTTTAAACTCTATCAAATGGATATAAAAAGTGCATTTTTAAACGGCTATATAATGGAGGAAGTTTATGTAGGACAACCTCCAGGTTTTGAAAATCACTTACATCCAGATTATGTGTATAAATTGTATAAAGCATTGTATGGCCTTAAGCAAGCCCCTAGGGCATGGTATGAAAGATTAAGTAATTTTCTAATTGAAAACAAATTTAAGAGAGAAAATGTAGACAAAACTCTCTTTATTAAAAGAAAAGAAAATGACTTATTGCTTGTACAAATTTATGTGGATGATATAATTTTTGGTGCTACTAATGATAGTCTTTGTCAAGAGTTTGCCAAGCTTATGCAGGGAGAATTTGAAATGAGCATGATGGGTGAGCTCAACTTCTTCCTTGGGCTACAAATAAAACAATCAGAGGAGGGCATCTTCATCAGTCAGTCCAAATACATCAAGAAAATGTTGGAAAAATTCAAGATGAAGGATGCAAAGGAAATCAGCACACCCATGGGCTCAAGTTGCAAGCTTGACAAAGATGAAAAAGGTAAAAGTATAGACTGCAAATTGTACAGAGGTATGATAGGCTCTCTACTTTACCTTACTGCTAGTAGACCAGATATATTATTCAGTGTTTGTATGTGTGCTAGATACCAAGCATGTCCTAAGGAATCACACTTGCAAGCTGTTAAGAGAATTTTTAGATATCTAGTAGGGACATCTAATGTAGGCTTATGGTATTCTAAACAATCTGACATAAATTTAATTGCTTATTCCGATGCTGATTTTGCTGGGTGCAAACTCGACAGAAAAAGCACAAGTGGCACATGTCAATTCTTGGGTGCCAATTTGGTTTCTTGGTTTAGCAAGAAACAAAATTCAGTTGCCTTGTCCACAGCTGAGGCTGAGTACATTGCAGCTGGAAGCTGTTGTGCCCAAGTTCTTTGGATTAAGCAACAACTTGAAGATTTCGGTATCAAAATGGATAATATACCAATTAAATGTGATAATACAAGTGCAATTAATTTAACAAAAAATCCTGTCCAACACTCTAAGTCAAAGCATATAGAGATTAGGCATCACTTTATTAGGGATCATGTGCTGAAAAATGATGTGATGATTGAATATGTATGTACTGAAAATCAATTGGCTGATATCTTTACAAAGCTCCTTTGTAAAGATAGATTCAATTTCTTGAGGAATGCTTTAAGCTTGTATGATCCTAGCAAATGAATTGAATTTGTATTGCATTGCTTTGCTACTCAAACTAGTAATCCATCTCAAGGTCAATATAAGTGAAAGCATGAATCCATCTAATCTAAATGACGAACTGTTTGACTTTCCGGAGGATGGTTACCCTCCCTTGGACTCTTCATAGAGATATTTTCAGAGCCTATATCATAGGTATTCGAAATTTGGTCAAACATTCCTCATTTCAATATTAATAATTCAAAAATCATAACCAAATTATTATAGGGTGTATTATTAATGGGGAGGACCACAAACAAATTCACTCTGTGTTTATCAAAAGAAATCATGTTGTTTAGGGCGATTAAATAAAAATTTGGGAAAAGATAAAATTCAGTCTGAAATTTTTCAGTGCCGGAGACGTCTCTGGCAAGTCGCAGAGACGTCCCCCCAGGCGAGACGTCTCGCCTTAGTCGCAGAGACGTCTCGGGGACCGAACTAGGGTTTTTAAAATAAGTGAAACAGCTCGAGCCGACCCGAGCTATCTTCTCTCATCCCCGACCAAAAACGAAAACCCTAGCCTCCATTTGTTCTCCATCACAAACCCTAGCCTCCTTCTCCACTTTTTCTTAGGATTTCCAATCATGGCACCCAAAAGAGCTAGGACAACCCGTGGAAGGCGACCTAGGGCAGCGGCCGACGATGAGGAATGGAGGGAAGAACATTCCCCGCCGTCTCCTCCGGTTGCTCCGCCAACCACGACTATTTCCTGTGCAAATCGCACAGTCACGACCGGAAGGTACATAGATTTCTCATTTTTAGATCATGAGGGGTTCTCTATTGGAGAGAGACTCCGAGCCCAAGGGTGGGAGCACCTTTGTACCCTAAATACCTCGACCTACCCCGGCCTAGTTAGAGAACTTTTTAGCAATATGGCCTTAGGGGACCAAGGGTACACTGCATATGTCCGGGGGACATTAGTAGAAGTCAATGAAGATGTCCTATCCACTGTCTTACAAATCCCTAAGGACGGTGAGGCTCCAACCTCACATTCCCAAAGGGAATCAGCCCTAAATCTACTTTTAGGAAGAGAGGACTGCGGCCCTCTTGATGTTGTCAATTCCCAGGACCTAAATGCAGAGATGAGACTTCTTTTAAGTATTGTCAACCGGGTCCTATTTCCCAAAACCGGTCGCTTCGATTTTGTTTCGGAGCGAGATTTAGTTATAATGCACCATATCCTACTAGGGATACCCCTAAACCTCCCTAGACTTATGCTAAACTACATTGCCCTATGTCATAGGTATTCTAGGTTTAGTTTACCCTACGGCATGATCTTTACCTTAGTTTTCAAACACTTCAAAGTTCCCATTCCAACAAATGAACCTGCAAAGCCCTTGAGAAACACCGACTATTATAATGAGGGCACAATGAGAAGAATGGAATTTCATAAGATAGATGGGTCGTGGGTGAAGGTACCAAAGAGAAAAGCCCAAATCCTAGAGCCCGAGAACCCACATCATGAGTCTGACCATCACTCTCCTCCACCTAGCCACTTGGATATCCCTGATATACCCTCCAGCTCAGCTGGACCTTCCACATCCATGCCACCACCTCCTCCAGTTAGCGGGCCCTCCTTTCTTTCAGAAGATCAGATGTGTTAGATGTATGCCCTAGAAGCCAATCTGGCTGACACATTATTAATTCTAGGGACATAATTTTGTACTTGACTATTTATTATTGAATAAATAAAAGGCATCTTTTCATTCATATTGTTTATGTGTCTATGAATCGTCCAAGGAATTAATAAGATGATGATACATATTCTCAAGAGTTGAGAATTTGAGCCATGTATCATTGGTGATTAATTTCTAAATGCTCCTGATCAATGGATCATCACGAGGACGGTGATCGATCCGATCAGTGCACAGATCACTTTCCTTCTGGATGGATGAGACTTGAGTCCACAGTGTAGGGACACTGAAGTGATAGTGCAGGTGCTTGTTAGAGAACAAGGGTACTGAGCGTGACCAAGACAAGAAGTCACTTGGATGTCTATCCACTCGTCAGTGACTTGCTTGATGTTGCAGTAGTGTGACTGGTCCTTTGACCTGCGGTGCTTCGGCTACTCACAGTGAGGTTATTGTAGTTTGACTGCACACATACATGGTCTCTAGCCATATGGGTCCATGCAGTGTAGATTGGCTGCAGTAAGTTCACTGTAGGAGTAGGGTATGCACCTATAAGGAATCTATCGACATTGATAGAAGAGGAGTGATCCTATGTGATTTGTTAGACTGAGTTCTAAGACCTTGGCCAGGGCAGTAATATAAAGTGGAGAAAGAGTTTTCCACTATCGAACTCGAGTCGAATAAATCTTGACATATGACAGACGATGGGGTTTGACGAGTTGTCCATGACCTCCGTCCTGTAGGGATCCACGATAGTAGGACTGTATCACACGTTAACTGCACCTAGAGGTTCATCATTCCATTCTGCTGGGTAGCCACTACATGCTGCTAGGTGTCACTGGTGGATGGTGGGACTCATAGGGATTATCTTGATGATCGATAAACCCTAATGAGTTGAGTTGGAATCGTTCCAACCCATTGAAAGGAGTTTTCAATGATATTGAGATAGAGATCACAATATATCTCACTACCAGTCAGAATAGAACCTATGGGGTCACACACACTAGAAGTATTGACCGATCCGATGGTTGAAATCGTGATTAGAAATCACAAGAAATCAATTTGATTGATAAGAAGTTGAAGGAACAAAGGGAATTAATTAATTGGACTTGAAACAAGAGTCCTACTTCGGGTAGGATTCCTAGAGTCCTAATTGGATTAGGACTGAGAATCCTAGTTGGAGTAGGACTGGGATTCCTACTTGGAATAGGATTCCTCAATCCTAATGAGATTAGGAGTTTTGAATCAAAAATGGATTCCTACTTGGAGTAGGATTCCTAGAGTCCTAATTGGATTAGGACTTTGGATTCAAATAGAGTCCTAATTGGATTAGGACTAAAATTAAATACATCCTAATTAGATTAGAATTCCTTAAGTCTAAATTAATTAATAATCTAATGAATCAACATGACTCCTAATTGGATTAGGATTGAAGAGTTCAATTGAGTCATGGTTCATTCAAGTCCTAATTGGATTAGGACTAACATAGATTGAACCCAATTGGCCAATCCTAATTAGATTAGGATTAAACCATGAAAGAGGGACCTAATCCTCTTTGGAAGAGGATTAGGCTAACCAAGTAAGAGGGGCATCAGCCCCTCTCCACTTGATTAGGTGCGACATGAAGAGAGAGGGGGCCGGCACCCCCTCTTGGAAAGTTGTCAAGGGCTCCTAACTTGTAGGAGCCCTTCATCCTTATTAAAGGAGGACTAGGGCCGGCGCCCTAGTGAATCTCTTTTCCTCCTCTTCAAGCCGTGGAAGCCCCTCTCCTCCTCTTGGTTCAGCCGCCATCAGCAAAGGGAAAAGAAGAGGAGGCGTCTCCCTCCTCTTGGTCTTCTTCCTTGGCTCCAACGCATGAAAAGAGAAGAAGGCTGCAGGGATTCTTCTTCTTCCTAGTCTTCATCCTTCTTCTTCCTCCTTCCAAGCACAATCAAGAGTTGATTGAGAGGGAGGACATCAGCCATCAAAGCTATCTCTGCAAGGGAGCTAGCACCCCGGTGAGATAGAGAGCTTGGATCGGATCCTGCTTCGTGTGGATACCCGTAGAGGCCGGACGTTTGAACGGCTTCAAGCGAACCCTCTTCCAAAACCACGAATTCAGATTTGCGGTGATCATCTACCCGCGCAAGGTGAAGATTTGATCTTCCTAATAGTTTTAAAAGTTTTAATTCTTACCTAATTACGAAAGGTCTCGAAACAACGTTCATGCGATGAACGTCGAACCCGTGCATGCCGATTCCGCTGCCATCTGAAAATTTTTTGAAATATCAGCGGCATGGGCGGGTTCCCAACAGTGGTATCAGAGCCTAGGCTTCGTAGATTAAGGTAAGAATTAAATATCTAAAGGCATATTAGATCTGAAAATTGAATGATCATGCATGCTGAAAAATTCTGCATGCAGATTTTTTCAGGGGTGCTGATTTTTTTTTGCATGTTGATTTTTATGTGATAAAAAGATGATTCTAAATGCATTGTTAATGGGATTACAAAGTTTAGAATCATGATTAGCATGATCAGCGACCTATGTCATGATACAATCAGTTAGTTTTCAGATCTGAAAATTATAATTGTTGCATACGGTGATGATCATAGGATTCAAACCCTTTTGGTATCAAATGTAATGACCTGCGATGTGATCTACGATGTCATGTAATTTTTCAGATGCTTGCATGCATCTTGTTTGATGTTTTGAGAGGCCTGCGTGCCTCCTAAAAGGAGATGTAAATTATTTTTATTTTTATTTTACATCTGGTTGTATTTCTGTGATGTGATGTACATCAACGATCAAGTTGAAGCAAAGGCATGAGATGAAAGGTGATCTAAGCGGTTGATGGCGATGGGATCAAGAGTTGATCAAGGATCGAATCAAGGAGGCTTGGAACCAATTCAAGAGTTGAAGACCACTTGATCGATTGATGTGCATGTGCTTGTAATACGACCTAATTAGAATCCATGATCATCACCTAGTTAAAGTTTAGCTTTAATTTGATGCTGTGATTATAACTGCCTGTGATGTGCCGTTTGCATGTGATGTAAATGCGAGTCGGGTAGATAGGTTTACATGTGATGTAGCAAATCCAATTGAGACCTAAATCAAAACCTCCTCAATCAAGTCGAGAGTGAACCGACATGAGCAAGTCATATTAGATTAATTGATCTAATTGGTGTCTAGGAAAGCATAAAAGGTGGTTACTTAATTAGGACCTTACTCTCTGAGTAAGGGGAGCCTCCCACATGCTTACCTGGCCAATTGTTCGATTACCTCTTATGAAGGGCTCAAGTTGCAAACACTAAGACCTGATTAACCAATATTAAGTCAATAGGTCTTCCACTGTAGTAGAGCTGCTAAGGCCTTTCTGATGTTGATTTGTCTCGGCTGGACACAGTGGTCAAGTTGCATCGGGGGGCTGGACCTCTCTATAGACATGAGATGTTGTAGGGTAAAGGTGGGGTTGGGCACCAATAACTGTTAGGTGAGGACCCAATGACGACTTTATTCCTACGGTTATACGGTGGGTCTGACTTAACTAAGAAATGGGACCAATAACTGTTAGGTGAGGTCTTCATGGCTTAGAGACCAAGTTACACTGCAACATGCTTGAGAAGCATTGTACAAGAGTTGTACACTCATCCATCTATGTGTCACCAATAACTGTTAGGTGAGGTGGCATGTAAATCGGTGGGACCGCAGTACCCACTAGAAACCCTAGTCGTGTGGGATTTCCGTTTTCCTACCAGGGGAGTGTGAGGAATTCGAGAAAATAGTGGGAGTTACATTTGTTCTAAAAGACCTTAGAACAGATTAGGATCAAGTACAAAAGTCTAACTAGAATCTTTACTCTCTGCAGATACAATGTCAGCTTCAAACCCTTTGACCCGTATTCTTGAGACCAACCGACTGACCGGAACCAATTACAAAGACTGGCTTAGAAATCTCAAAATAGTTTTGGACTGTGAGAAGATAGGCTACATACTCGATTCAGATATCCCCACACTACCAGCACGTCCTACTGATGTTCAGCGTGAAATGCATAAAAAGTGGTTGGATGATGACATTAGAGTAAAATGCTATATGATGGCATCCATGTCTAATGAACTCCAATGCCAGCATGAAAATATAAAGACTGCTAGGGACATACTGGCACACCTGCAAGAGTTGTATGGTGAGCAGAGTCGCACAGCTCGTTTTGAAGTGTCCAAGAGGCTTTTCAAAGCGAAGATGCGCGAGGGGCAGTCTGTCCATGATCACGGTCTGACCATGATCAAGGACCTAGAGGAGCTTGAGAAGCTCGGTATGGACATGCACAAGGAATTACAAGTGGATTTGATCCTACAGTCACTTCCTGATTTATTTGGTCAGTTTATAGTAAACTACCACATGAATAAGATTGAATGCACTAAGACTGAACTAATCAACATGTTGGTAACTGCTGAGGGAGCCTTGAAAGGTTCAAGGGGCAATGTCCTTGCTGCTGAGTTGACTTCTGGTTCCAAGAGAAAGTCTACTTGGAAGAAAAAGAAGCCTGCAAAGAAGCAGAAGAAAGACAAGAAGCCAAAGAAGGAAGTTCAAAAAAAAAAGGCTAACGACAAAGGAAAATGTTTCCACTGCAATGTCGAAGGCCACTGGAAGAGAAACTGTCCTTCATACCTCGAGAGCCTGAAGAACAAGAAAGGTGACACACCTTCAGAAGGTATAGACTTGCTCATAATTGAAACTAATCTAACGGTTTCTTCTACTTCTAGTTGGGTTATAGATTCTGGTTCTAGTGCTCATTTGTGCACTACCATGCAGGGTCTAAAGGAAAGTAGAAGGCTGGCGGAAGGTGCGGTAACCTTTCGGGTTGGCAACGGGGCAAAAGTTGCTGCTGTGGCTGTAGGCACCTACCATCTGCGACTACCATCTGGATTTAGTTTAATACTTAGAGACTGCTATTATGTACCTGTTGCTAGCAGTAATTTGATTTCTGTTTCATGTCTAGCACAGGAAGGTCATGTTTTTACATTTGACAAAGACTGCTGTTCTATTTATTTGAGAAATAAAATAGTCGCACGTGGTTTCATGATCGACAGTCTCTATCATTTACATATGGATGTATCTGTGAATGTTACCGAGCAAGATATGAGTGCCAAAGGATCCAAAAGATCCAGAGATGAGATAAACCAAAGATATTTGTGGCACCTCAGACTTGGCCATATTGGAGAGGATAGGATGAACAAAATAGATAAAGATGGGCTTCTCGGCTCATTGACTTCCGAGTCATATCCAGTTTGCGAGTCCTGTCTTCAAGGAAAAATGGCTAGACTGCCCTTTGTAGGACATGGGGAGAGGACCACTAAAATACTTACCCTAATACATACAGATGTATGTGGCCCATTCGATGTGCTAGCCAGGGGACGTTATTCTTACTTCATTACCTTTACCGATGATTATTCACGGTATGGGTATGTGTATCTTATGAGACACAAGTCTGAATCCTTTGAAAAGTTCAAAGAGTTCAAGAATGAAGTAGAAAAACAAACTGGAAAACCTCTTAAGGCTCTTCGATCAGATCGAGGAGGAGAATACCTTAGTGGGGAATTCCGGGACTATCTCAAAGAAAACGGCATAGTCTCACAATGGACACCTCCGGGTACACCTCAACTCAACGGGGTGTCAGAGAGGAGGAATCGGACCCTGTTGGACATGGTCAGGTCCATGATGAGCTTCACTGATTTACCTATGTTCCTTTGGGGAGATGCCTTACTCACAGCAATTTATTTATTGAATAGAGTTCCCTCTAAATCCGTTCCTACCACACCGTATGAGATATGGCATGGTAAGAAACCAAGTCTGGGTCATCTCAAGATTTGGGGATGTCCGGCCCATGTCAAGAGACTACAGGCGGACAAGTTAGAGGCTAGGACCATAAGTGCTCGTTTTATAGGATATCCTAAAGAGTCATTAGGATACAATTTTTACGTCTCAGAGGATCACAATGTGTTTGTGAGCCGTCATGCCATCTTCTTGGAAAATCAGTTTATCCTTGATAGAGGCAGTGGGAGGAAAATTGAGCTTGAAGAGAAAGTCTCTGAAAAGCAACGAGTCATGGATCCTATTGAACCCATTCATACAGAGCCAGTACACGATGTCCCTCGACCACCTCGTAGATCTAGTAGGGTCTCCCATCCTCCCGATAGATACTTAGGTATACTAGAAGAGGATACCGAGGAAATGTTCCTGGTGGGAGATAGGGATCACATACAGGATCCCAAAACCTACAACGAGGCGATATCTGATGTCGATTCCGAGAAATGGCTGGAAGCTATGAAGTCAGAGTTAGACTCCATGCGTTCCAACCAAGTCTGGACCTTAGTAGATCCACCAAAAGGTATTGTACCTATTGGATGCAAATGGATCTACAAAAGGAAGATAGGTTCGGATGGAGAGGTAGAGACCTATAAGGCAAGGCTTGTGGCGAAAGGGTATAGTCAGCGCGAAGGCATTGACTATCAGGAGACCTTTTCACCTGTTGCCATGCTAAAATCCATCCGAACATTGCTTGCCATTGCAGCATTTCATGATTATGAAATTTGGCAGATGGATGTGAAAACTGCTTTCCTGAATGGATATCTTGATGAAGATATCTATATGGAACAGCCTTTGGGTTTCACTTCCAGTGATGGAGATCACAAGGTCTGCAAGCTGCAAAGGTCCATCTATGGACTAAAGCAAGCATCTCGGAGTTGGAACACTCGTTTCGATGATGCAATCAAAACGTTTGATTTCATCAAAAACGAAGAGGAACCGTTTGTTTACAAAAAGGTTAGTGGGAGTGCTGTCGTTTTTCTCGTACTGTACGTAGATGACATTCTCCTAATAGGGAATGATATTCCCATGCTAACCTCGGTTAAGGTCTGGTTGTCAAAAGAATTCTCCATGAAAGACCTTGGGGAAGCATCCTATATTTTGGGAATAAAGGTCTATAGAGATAGATCTAAAAGGATGCTTGGCCTGTCACAGAAAATGTACATAGAGGAGGTGCTGAAGAGGTTCAGCATGGAAAACTCCAAGAGGGGTCTCTTACCCCTAAGACATGGAATTCATCTCTCCAAGAAGATGTGCCCCAACACATCTGAAGAGATTCAACACATGAGCAAGATTCCCTATGCATCGGCAATAGGAAGCCTCATGTATGCCATGCTGTGTGCACAACCTGATATAGCTCTTGCTGTGAGTGTCACAAGCAGATATCAGTCGGATCCAGGCAAGAAGCACTGGATAGCTGTGAAGAACAGTCTTAAGTACTTGAGAAGAACTAAGGACATGTTCTTGGTCTTTGGAAGAAGATCAGAGTTGAAGGTAGAAAGATGCACACATATTAATGATAGAAAGTCTACATCAGAATATGTGCAATTGTGGTTCAGTAAATTGGAAGAGTTCCAAACAACCGATCATTATAGATTCTACCTTAGAAGCTGAATGTTAAGCCGTATCTAAGGGTGCAGTGGAAACCTTCTGATTAAAAGTTAATTGCAGAATTAGGTGTAATGTCATTAGATGCCATAACATTTTACTGCGATAACATTGGCACCATAGCACTAGCTATGGAGCCATGGTCTCATCAGAAGTCCAAGCACATAGAGCGGCGCTTCCATTTCATACGCGACTATGATGTAGAGGTGCAGAGAGTAGACTCCGCGGATAACGTGGCAGACCTGTTCACTAAGCAGCTAAATCAGCAAAAGACTGAAGCCCACCTTGAGAAGATGGGGCTTAGATATATGACTGATTGGCTTTAGTGCAAGTGGGAGATTGTTAGATGTATGCCCTAGAAGCCAATCTGGCTGACACATTATTAATTCTAGGGACATAATTTTGTACTTGACTATTTATTATTGAATAAATAAAAGGCATCTTTTCATTCATATTGTTTATGTGTCTATGAATCGTCCAAGGAATTAATAAGATGATGATACATATTCTCAAGAGTTGAGAATTTGAGCCATGTATCATTGGTGATTAATTTCTAAATGCTCCAGATCAATGGATCATCACGAGGACGGTGATCGATCCGATCAGTGCACAGATCACTTTCCTTCTGGATGGATGAGACTTTAGTCTACAGTGTAGGGACACTGAAGTGATAGTGCAGGTGCTTGTTAGAGAACAAGGGTACTGAGCGTGACCAAGACAAGAAGTCACTTGGATGTCTATCCACTCGTCAGTGACTTGCTTGATGTTGCAGTAGTGTGACTGGTCCTTTGACCTGCGGTGCTTCGGCTACTCACAGTGAGGTTATTGTAGTTTGACTGCACACATACATGGTCTCTAGCCATATGGGTCCATGCAGTGTAGATTGGCTGCAGTAAGTTCACTGTAGGAGTAGGGTATGCACCTATAAGGAATCTATCGACCTTGATAGAAGAGGAGTGATCCTATGTGATTTGTTAGACTGAGTTCTAAGACCTTGGCCAGGGCAGTAATATAAAGTGGAGAAAGAGTTTTCCACTATCGAACTCGAGTCGAATAAATCTTGACATATGACAGACGATGGGGTTTGACGAGTTGTCCATGACCTCCGTCCTGTAGGGATCCACGATAGTAGGACTGTATCACACGTTAACTGCACCTAGAGGTTCATCATTCCATTCTGCTGGGTAGCCACTACATGCTGCTAGGTGTCACTGGTGGATGGTGGGACTCATAGGGATTATCTTGATGATCGATAAACCCTAATGAGTTGAGTTGGAATCGTTCCAACCCATTGAAAGGAGTTTTCAATGATATTGAGATAGAGATCACAATATATCTCACTACCAGTCAGAATAGAACCTATGGGGTCACACACACTAGAAGTATTGACCGATCCGATGGTTGAAATCGTGATTAGGAATCACAAGAAATCAATTTGATTGATAAGAAGTTGAAGGAACAAAGGGAATTAATTAATTGGACTTGAAACAAGAGTCCTACTTCGGGTAGGATTCCTAGAGTCCTAATTGGATTAGGACTGGGAATCCTAGTTGGAGTAGGACTGGGATTTCTACTTGGAATAGGATTCCTCAATCCTAATGAGATTAGGAGTTTTGAATCAAAAATGGATTCCTACTTGGAGTAGGATTCCTAGAGTCCTAATTGGATTAGGACTTTGGATTCAAATAGAGTCCTAATTGGATTAGGACTAAAATTAAATACATCCTAATTAGATTAGGATTCCTTAAGTCTAAATTAATTAATAATCTAATGAATCAACATGACTCCAAATTGGATTAGGATTGAAGAGTTCAATTGAGTCATGGTTCATTCAAGTCCTAATTGGATTAGGACTAACATAGATTGAACCCAATTGGCCAATCCTAATTAGATTAGGATTAAACCATGAAAGAGGGACCTAATCCTCTTTGGAAGAGGATTAGGCTAACCAAGTAAGAGGGGCATCAGCCCCTCTCCACTTGATTAGGTGCGACATGAAGAGAGAGGGGGCCGGCGCCCCCTCTTGGAAAGTTGTCAAGGGCTCCTAACTTGTAGGAGCCCTTCATCCTTATTAAAGGAGGACTAGGGCCGGCGCCCTAGTGAATCTCTTTTCCTCCTCTTCAAGCCGTGGAAGCCCCTCTCCTCCTCTTGGTTCAGCCGCCATCAGCAAAGGGAAAAGAAGAGGAGGCGTCTCCCTCCTCTTGGTCTTCTTCCTTGGCTCCAACGCATGAAAAGAGAAGAAGGCTGCAGGGATTCTTCTTCTTCCTAGTCTTCATCCTTCTTCTTCCTCCTTCCAAGCACAATCAAAAGTTGATTGAGAGGGAGGACATCAGCCATCAAAGCTATCTCTGCAAGGGAGCTAGCACCCCGGTGAGATAGAGAGCTTGGATCGGATCCTGCTTCGTGTGGATACCCGTAGAGGCCGGACGTTTGAACGGCTTCAAGCGAACCCTCTTCCAAAACCACGAATTCAGATTTGCGGTGATCATCTACCCGCGCAAGGTGAAGATTTGATCTTCCTAATAGTTTTAAAAGTTTTAATTCTTACCTAATTACGAAAGGTCTCGAAACAACGTTCATGCGATGAACGTCGAACCCGTGCATGCCGATTCCGTTGCCATCTGAAAAATTTTTGAAATATCAGCGGCATGGGCGGGTTCCCAACAAGATGCGCACCCTAGCATCTGCAATTTGCCAACAAATGAGGGAGGAGATGAGATCCATGATCTCTACAGAGTTGGCCCCCTTCAGAGCTTCACATGAAGTGCTTCTACAAGAGCTGAAGGACATTAGAAGTCAAATTGAAGCCACAACACATGAAATAATTGGTGTGGATGCCTCCCAAAAATTCAGATCAATAGAGCTCAAGGACAGCTTGAAGACCATTTCCAAGAGCCTCAAAGAGTTGACAAGCCCAGGAGGCAATGTGGGCACTTTAGTTGCCCAACTTAGAGGGAGGATTGAAATGGCAACTGAAGAATTTGAAGCACTTGTGGCAGCCTTCCACAAGTCACAGGGAGATCAATTTAAGACCCTAATGGATTCAATCAATGCTTTTATAGATGCAGCTTGTAGGATTTATGAGCAACGTCGCCGATAAGGGACGCTTTGTAAACATCTAGGAATCTTCTTTTTGTAAACCCTAGGCTATTTTGAAACACTTTTTGTATTAGAAATCAATACTTGTAATGATTTCTTCTTTTGACTATGTACTGACTTCAAAGGTTTACAATGACATATGAATGACATACTATCTCTTTTGAAACCCTGTGTACATTTCTAACTCTGTGTATGTGATTGTGTATGTGAGTTTGTGATGTGCCATAAAAATCTCATCACATACCTTGAGTGTTCAAATTTGATACAAAGAAACAATGCATCTAAAACAGAGGGGGCACATCTTGTGATAACTATACTAAACAAAAAGATGAGTCTGAAATGAATTCCAAAACAAAGGGGGAGTGATATGAATGACTGAATTCATTAATAGAAATGACTTGGACAGGGGGAGCACAACTTGAATATTCTTGAGTCGTTCATGGAAATATGCTGAATCTTACTAGGAAGTATGCTTTAAGCACCTACAGATAATTTGTCCCCTTCATTGTTGATGACAAAAAGGGGGAGTAGAACCATAGAACCAATATGGATAAGGGGAGTAGAACCAATATGGATACATTGGAATGCAAAATACAAAATTCATGCTTAAAAGTTGAATTGGAAGAGATAAAATTGAAGAATATTGGCTTTAAGATAATTGCCCTTCTGGAAAAAAAGGGGGAGTCAAAAAGAACTTAGCTTTCAATTATCTTTATACCTGTACATCTGAGCAAATACTGTGTATATGTTTAAATTTCGAATTTTGCATATACTCGGTGTTTTGTCATCATCAAAAAGGGGGAGATTGTTGACCCCCTACTGGATTTTGACGAATACAAAACACTAGAGTATAATTCCATTTATCTTAACAATTTAATTGAGAAATTCATGTGTTTTATTAAGAATATTGTTAAGAAATGTCTAGGCAAGTTCCCATAATTTTTATGAATTTATTGAAAATTTTTTTTGAGATGAAAGAAAAAGTTCAGGGACAGCCGAGACGTCTCCTGATAGTCTCAGAGACGTCTCTGGCACAAACAGGAAGAACTGGCACACTTGGAGACGTCCCCGGCACCTGCCGAGTCGTCCCCACGACAGCGGAGTCGACTCTCTCAGTAGCGGAGTCGACTCTCTCAGTGGCGGCAGAAAGGCAGTTTTCAAGAGATATGCGCGAGACGTCCCCACAGCAAGCAGAGTCGTCCCCATAAGTAAAAAGGAGACTTCCCGAGTCGTCCCCAAGATAGCGGAGACGGCTCTCTCAGGGTTTTCTAGAGAATGATTTTTTTCGGTGATAAGGCAGCGGAGACGTCCCCTGAAAGAGCGGAGTCGGCTCTCTCAGGGAATTCCAGAGGACATGTTTTTCGGAGATAAAGAAGCGGAGTCGACCCCGAGACAGCGGAGTCGTCCCCATTCAAAAAGTGCAAACAAGCAGAGTCGTCCCCGTAAAGTGCCGAGTCGACCCCAGACAACGTAAAAAGTAAAATCTTGTAGCCGAGACGTCTCTCGTTGAAGCGGAGACGTCCCCGGAGCGCCTGGGACGCGACTGACAACTTTTTCAGGTAGATTTGAATTTCAAACGGTCATATCTTTGTGTCTAACGGCTATATTTGCTTTTTGGGCTATAAAAGGGACCTCTTAAGTGCTTCTCAACAATTTTTCACCAACCCAAAAGCTAGATCATTTAAGAGAGAAGCAAGAGAGAGAAGTTCAAGGGAGTGAGTGCATTCAAGTGAAGAAATCAAGTGCTTTCAAGCTTCCCAAGTGATTTCAAGCTCAACCACTCTCTTCCGCTCGTGCATTCAAAGCTCACACTCAAATCTACGCGATCCACATCGGAAGAATCACCATTTCCCACGCTTCCAATGGCAAAAGGATTCTTCCGGGTTCTATTGCTCATCATTGCCATATTTGCTTTTCTAGAGCTTTTCTTTTCTGTGTAAACTCTTTCATTGTGGTGCTTGTTCCAGTCAAGGGACGTGGAACAAGGGAAAGGCGTCCCAAGCCTAAGTGAAATTGGGGGTGTTAGGGTTTGTTGTGAGCCCGGTGTAAAACAACGAGTTAGGTAGTGAACTCGCAAAACTACCGTACTGTAATCTTGGATTATAGTGGAAATTCCCAAAGGTGATTTGGGGAGTGGATGTAGGAGCAGTGGAAGCTCCGAACCACTATAAAACCTTGTGTTTGCGATTGACCTTTCTCATTCCTCCTTCTTTACTTTAGTGCATATATTTGTGTGTTTTATTTTTAATTAGGCGAAAAGTTTTAAAACACCCAATTCACCCCCCTCTTGGGTGACCATCTCTGGGCAACAGATGGATAGTAGGATTTAAGAGAAAAAGATAATGTTTGTTGGCAAAATTGAAAAAAATGAAGGAAATTATTTATCAAATATGGTAAAATGAAAACATGACTTTTGATGGAATTAGACTAAATTAGAGAAAGGTGGGGATTGGTCTAGGACATGATTATGGGGGTTTAATTAAAGGTTTAGAATGAGTTTTGGCTTAGAGCAAGGGCTGTAGAACTTTATTTTGGCGAGAAATAGAGAAAATTATTCATAAAATAGTTTTAAAATAGAAATTAGGTTTTCAAGTGATCATGGTGAATTAGGATGCAAAAGTACAATATAGTTTTCAGATGTTCAGAAAGGTATCTTGTTATCATTTAAAGAACTTATTAATATATGATAGCTTGGGTTATCTACAAATTATGGTTTCATCATTTTTACCATGGTTGATTTTGCATAGGCGTTATAGTTCATTCATAACTTTTTCCCCTCCTTTTGATCCTTTTTGAGACCATTATTTTTCTTATAAGCAACTACATTTATGCCTAGAAGGAATCCACACTCATCCAAAGCTTGTAATGTAGATGCGGGGTCATCTCCAAAACTACCTCCTTATTTGAACAAACTCTTTAGTCTAAAAGATCACAATAATAGCAGAAATTTGATACTTTCTTATATTTAAAAAGGCACTTAATCATCCTTATCTACCAACACTATTTTTTGGCACAACAATTTTATGACCTCTTTCTCTCCCGAGTACAAACTAGTTTTATGATATCAATTCTAATTCTAATACGCAAATATTTTCCAACATGTGACTGCACTCTCTAAGTCGGCTTCCTCCACCTTTTCAATTCCATTTCCAATCTCTTTCCTTGTAAATTCTCTCAAAACAATCTAGGTTTCCTCAATACTCCATGGGCCACTAACTACAACTTTACTTTCTTTCAATTTTATTTTAGAATTGCAACAAAATAGGATCTCATCTAGATCTCTAACGATAACTCTTTCTAGTAGCTTTCAAACCACCTTGAACGTATTTTTTTGTAGCTTTGCCGTTGAAAGGTTTTTTATAAGAATTTTTGTTAATTGACAAGTACTTTTTGTCACCATTACTATGATCAATTTTTTTCTTATTCTAATTCATTCTTTTTTATCAACACTAGTTTTCTCGATAGCATTGTGAAGTTCCTCTATCACAACTGCATAGTATCTTTGAATCTACAACCTTTCACAAGAGATCAAAGCCTCTTGAGAACTAGATTAAATCAATGGATTCCAAGGAGACCAAACCAACACGTATTGCTGTTAGATGAACTTTTTGCTATCAGTTGAATTCTCCCTTCCCTTCTCACCTTCTACATTTTCTTCCAGACATATACCGGAAAATTTCACCATTCACTATGCTAATTAGCACAAAATAGTGAAGATCTTAAGTTATTTTAGTAACCCATATATAAGTAATATGTAGGATAGATAAATCATTGGATTTCATGATTTGGCGTACTATACCCAAAGCCAAAATACATGTATTAGATCCAAATGCAAACCCAAACCTAATGTACAACTCAATACTCACACCCAATTGCGGGTCCAAGAGTAACTGAGCAGTAGATTGGATTTCCGTATATGAGACAATAATTGTTCTACCTCTAACCTTGGGTTTTTTTTTTTTTTTTTTTTGGTGAAATAACCTTTCAATTCAAATGCAGGACTCTTATACAACTATCACCAGCCTAAGTAGACTTCATTGGCTTATAGTGGCAAGTAAGCATTAAGAAAAAATTGAGCTAGAGCCTAGAGATTGATACTTGAAGTTTGGAAAAAAATATGGCAAATTCCTTAAAAATTCGGAAAAGATTTGGATAACTAGAGATAAAAACAAAATAACAAAATTAAAAATCGGTGGCTCCTTCAACCGCGAACTCCAATTTGAAGAGCATGTGATCTCCACTCTCCGATTCAAGAATTCCATGAATTGGACGGCCACGATTACATCAAACTCCACAGCTATGTTCTCTGATTCACCGCAGCTCAACTTACCCCTCCCGGCTCTGCGGCGTTCTTCGAGAGTCTCTTGATGGAAATCGCACTCCATGGACGGCGAAGACCTCGCGTCCGCCGGCGGTCCGTCGGAGCATATCGCGACCGTCATCGATGCGGCAGCTCCCTGGGCGGAGGAGTTCGGGCACTGCCGGGAAGGATGCGAGGCCCTGGCGAGGGCGATCTCCACGACGTTGTGGAGTGTGATGAGGGAATTCGATGCCAGAGCGGAGGGCGCGGCTCGAAGTCAGGACCATCTCCTTCTCTCCTTCGATCGTCTCACTGGCGGTAATTCTTCTCGTCTATCTATTTCAGATCATTTTCAAAATGAGGTATAGCTTTGTCATCTTCTGCCATCTCGATTTTAAGGGAAAAGGGTGTTATCAGACTTTGATGTAGCGTTCTTCTTAGTTTTGAATTCAAAATTGCTTTTTTTATTCGAATTTTATGGGTTTCATAGGTTATGTTGTCAGATTCTGATGGAAGAATTCTATATTTTGATTGATTTTCCATTTTGCTTTGAGAAATTTATAAATGTTGCTGTTTCTTTCTTGTTCTTTGTAAAAGAATCAGTTTGTCATTTTATGGATTTGCATGGATATTTTGAGTATCTGTTCTTAGATTGAATGGGAAAATATCCTGCATTTCTTATTATTGGGAAGCCTTTGTTATGAGTTCTTAGTTAATTGCTTTAGGTTATTTCCTTGATACATGGTTTTTAAGGAAGAATTTGGTGTATATAATGCTTCCCACTTGCTTGGACCATGCTGTTAAAATTAATTTCTTTATCACAATGTAAGGGTTAGAATAACTGGGTATTATTTCCTTGATTTTAATATATTCTGTGTGCTGTCAATGATTTAGCTTTGTAGTGTAACTTTGGTGGTTAAAATGATACAAAAATAACTTTCCTTAAGGTTGCAATCACTTTAGGGCCTATGTGGTAGGAGCATAAGACCTGTTTCTTGTGCGCATTGTTGTTGGTGCCCCGCAAAATTTATTCTCCCCTCATTGCTTGTGGTGATTTTGGCATTGGTGTTGCTTTCTTTATGTCATTTGGCTCTTGCCCTCGTACCCAGCACCGGTGATTGGGGGCAAGTGGCAACGCTCAAGCTGGTGAGGCTTTTGGCTGCTACTGCAAGATCCTCCCTCATTAATGGAAATCGGTATTAGTTTAAGACTATCATCTTTGACATATGATCTTGCTTGAACACGATTTGTTTTATAGGCTCGTACATCCATATCCTTGATCACAAAGGAGACTATCATCTTTGACATAAACCTAGAAAATTGTGGATTGGAAATGAATGGAGTGGAGCTGATTGGGAACTTCCATGGACAATGACCAACCAAATTTAGAGTAATTAAGTATTATTGGGACAATCTTTTGTTTGAGTTATTAATTAGGCCCATGCAACTTTCTATTGTTTTTTTTATTTTTCATTTTTTCTTGGCCATCTAGTTACTTTTTTGGGCAACTAGAGATGGTTATTGTATTTCAAGTTAACTTGATTTATGAGTCATTTGAATTGGTCAACAAATTACTTGGGTATGAAGCGAGGATTGGCTTGCAGTTAGAACTGCATGAAGGGACATTTTGGTCATAAACCCCTTTTAAGTTTTTTATAAATAGTGGCTGCCCTCCGCTAGTGTTTTCATATAATGTTGATAAATGAAATCAGTTTCCTTTCTTCTAAATTTGCTTCATGTGATGCGAAGTTGGGAGTGAGGCGCCTGCTAGAGTAACTGCAGTCTTCTCTTCTCCTATTTCTCTATCACTATTATTTTCTGCCTAGAGCTGTTTTTTACTCCTTTGGCACAAACACCCTAAAATCTCTAGCTGCCAAACCCTCAAATCACTACAATGAATCCTTCAACCTTTAACCCTTATCTATTCCTATCTCCCTCCTATTGTTGCTGCCTAAACCAGACTCTTTGATCTATCCAAAACCCATTTGGACCTAAATTTTATGGATACTGTGACTTCTTACAACAGCCATCTTATCTAAGCCCTTATCCACTGTTTAATTCTTCACTACTAGATTGCTGATTAAGGGAGGTGGTTGTGCTTACTACTGATTGGACTTGGAGAAGCTCCTCAACAGTTAAAGGCAGCCTTCTGATGATTAGCAGATCCGATCTCATAAAAACCTTCTTGAATAATGTCCTATATTGGTTTCTATTACCAGAATAGTTGTTTATTTGCTTAATTCTGATCATGATCTTAACTTAACTTATTTAAGGCATCAATTTTAGCTCATAAAAGCACTAGATTTCATTGCATCATCATTTATTTTGAGTTTATTATCCTTATTTAAGTGTTTTGCATTATGTTATTCTTCTTTTTTTTTTTTTTTTTTTTTTTTTTTAAGGACTAGGATAGGAGAAAACCCAGTCAAAAATCAGGTATCGTCTTAAACAGCATACAACGGAGAGTTCGAATATGGTATTCCTATTCTTTAAGCTACAAACTTGGAATAATTTTGATAAGAAAATATTAAAGAATTAGTTGAAAATATTGAAGATAAGCTTCCAGGTCTTCTAGCTGTCTGCAAGCAAAAGTTGATCGACATGAGACTTTGTGAAATAATCTATGAACTCTGTGCTGACCCTAGAGCTGGAACATGGTGAATACACTAAGCACATGTAATCAGTCATGTTAATTTGTTTTATTTAATTAAATAATCAATCAAATACTGGTTGCTATGGCTTCTTTCTGTATGAGCAAATTTTAAGTATGTATTTTTTTGTAGGGACAAGATGTCTGCCTGCTATATGAGGCTTGAGATGTTATGGAGAAAGATTTAGGAAGGTAAATTAACACTGATAGATGATGCTGGTACTCGCTATAATTAAATTGGTGATGGAATTGATCAATATGTTTGGCCTTAATCCATATGAAGAAAGGACTCATCTTACCATGCCTTTGAGGAGCTAATTGCTCCTTGGCAATATGATCTCGAGTCCAAGTGTGCCAAAGTTTTCATCCTGTTGATCCCATCTGGTAATCAAATAGCATCCTCTAGTAGGATGTGGCATCCTCTGGTAATCAAATGCCACATCCTCTAGTAAGATGTGGCCTATGGTTCATGTTCTTCAGCTTCATGTGCTACAAGGGCATCAATAGAAACAAAGGTATGATTGGATATTACATGATTTGGGATGAGATGAATGGGGATTGCTTTGTAGCTCTTTGAGAAGAGCATGGTTACTAAGTTATATGTGTACCTGATTAGGGATACCGTGGCTAAATTAAGAAGGATTCCATAATTGAGTACTGAAGGAACAATAGCTCCATTTAAGTCTTTCAAGGGTGAGAGCAACATCTCTACTGTTATGATTGAAATTCCCAAAGTAAGACCCCACCATTATTTTTACTTCCCCTTCCAAATAATCACCAAATTGTCATGCAAAACCCCCATAATGGTTGTGGGTGTATCATAGAGCTTGAAATCTTCATTACTTATTTCCCCTTTGTAGCCACATGTATTGCATGTGCTTGACCCTAGTAGATGTTAGCGGGTAGAAAGCCAAGTATTGATTCAATCAGTCTTTTGGCTTTGTTTTCCCTAGCACCATCCCTTATCATTTATGCCATAGAACTTCCGATATACCATCAGCCAACGTAGTAAGTTCTTAGCTTTTTTGAATAATGGAGCCCCCTTTGGATCTTATCTCTTGATGGGCTTTTGGTTGTGTGTCCACCTTTAGACTTGTTTAATGTTGGTTTAACTCAAACTATGTGTGATGGATTATGTTAAATTGGTTATTGTATTTTAATAGTTTCTGGTGGTTGAATCCACCTAATTTTGGTGGATGTTGCTAGGCTTATGATTTGGTGATGGTTGTGATGTTTTATACAATGTTTTTTATTGAATGGTTTGAGTTTAATAGTATGCCAACAACCACTTGAAATTATTACTGCAGATTGACTCTACTTATTGATTTTATTTTATGATAATACTTAATGGTTTGAGTGTTACCCATGAGTCATCATTGGATCGAATTATGCTTGTGATTACTTTATGCACATTTATAGCCATTCATGTGCCTATTGTAATCAAGAATGACATGCACATAATATTGGCAATCATAAACATAATTCCATCCAATATGAGTTAGGATTTAGATAAGAAATTTCAAAAATCCATGCTAATAATTCAAGTAATAATCCACATATAGATAAATGATCTAATAACAAACATCATAATGCCGACCATAAAACATCATAGCCATCATCCAAATGAGAAAGTCGAATAATGTCTAAGAAAATTAGGTTGATTCAACCCATAAAAGTATAAAACATTACCAAAAATATAGTAACCAATTTAAAACAATCCATCACACATAGTTTGAGCTAAAATTACAATGACCAAGTCCAAGGAGGATACAACCAAATGCCCATCAAAAAATGAGATCCAAAAGGGTCCATCACTACTATATTGCTTGATGCTAGTGCCATGGATATTGGATGGTCTTAGTGGAAATTGCTAAGGAATATGCTAGAGACAACTAAGGCTGATAATTGCATAACTGTATGCCTCGAGGTTTGTTGTACCGATCAATACCGATGTGTACCAACTATACTGTACCGTGTAATTACCGAACCAGTATGCGGTATGTGGTGCATACCAACACTCAATATGCCGAACCAGTCTCCATATCATATGTATCAACATTGTAATAAGATGGTACCAGTACGGGGTCCGGTACCGAGACGTCGAACTTTGGTATGTTTATTACCCATTTAGAGTACTTCTTTACATTTAGGTTCATAAGAACATCTTTATTGCTCTCATGCTTTAGTGCCTTAGATGCAACCAATGTTCTTCAAAAGCCAATCCTAGAATCTCTCCTAGCAATTCAATCCTTAATCAAGACACATCTTGACTATAGCAGCCATATTCCCATCCAGTAGCCACTAAGCAACATGCTTGCCTACTGATACCTTCTACCACATTAAGAGAAAGATGAACAAGTGCTTTGCCTCTTGCTAGAGGAAGTTGTTCGATCACCATATAATTTATCTATAGGATTACGCTTGGCCCACCTGGACTAGATTGACTAGACTAGAAACCGTAAAGGAATAATGGGCTCTTCAAAGACATGGTATGATCATGTTCTTTTTTCGCTTAGGTTAAGGCCGGACTTATGATTCATTCCATATTATTTGATCTAGTCATAGCGGAGTTATACTTAGAGCGATCAACTAGTTATCATGGTGATGTTTCCATGCTTTCTAGTTGCTATAATCTTTCCATGTAACACCTTGATTTCCTTATAGTAAGGAAAATGCTTTGTCCCTGCAAACAACTTAGGATTTGCTTACATATAGAAAAACCTATAACATGTGTCATTTGTTGGATTATTTATTTAAAGGAAACAATTTAACATGACTAACTATATATGCTTACCGTGATCACCATACTTAAACCCTCTTCTGGTCACAAAGTTCGTATGTTTTTGACAAAGTGCCATTCTCGTCCAGTTTTGCTTTTGAGCTTCTAGTGGAGTTAGAAGCTCGCCTTCAAAGTTTTCAACTGATTCTTCAGTTTTTGTTAATCAAAATTATTCTACATTTGCTAGTTAAAGGTTGAGATTATCGCCTTTCTATTCTCCTTTGGAAATTGTCACCTACAGAATTGCTCAGAAGGATTTGATCCTTCATTATTCCTCAAACATGGTTCGCCATATTGGCCCAAACCGAATGGTACGGGGCGTACCGTACCGGTTTGGTATCGGTACCTGGTATGGGTGGCCTACTAACACTTGGTACGCCAAAAAGATTCCATACCATACAGTACAAACATAGTGCTAGTGTGGCACTGGTACGGAGTTTGGTATCGAGACGGCGAACTTTGCTCACAAATGTTCGTTTAGTGGATTAATCCAATTAGCCAATCATGTCATAGTGATCTTTTGTATATTTTTGTTAAATGGCACATTTCTATTGCTCTTGGACATTCGTTTCCTAGAGGCAACTGATTTATTATCATGCCTATAGATCTATGAGTGGAAAGAAAATAGAGCATCAACAATAACCTCTTAGGTCAAACAAGCACTGGTCAAACTTTTAAAAAAACTTTAGGCATAAATGGCTATGAATGAGATTATGATCACAAAAAAAGTAGGTACACCAACATTACTTGAGAATCAAAACAAAATCAATGTAAATATTCTTAATAGCCTTCATGAGATAAATCATAGAAGTTTTAATATCCAACCATGAACCAAGCACGACAAATATTCTTAATAGCCTTCATGACATAAATCATAGAAGTTTTCATATGATACTACAATTCTTGCATGGAACCATGCATGAGCAGTCATGTAGTGGAGTCACTATCATGGCGAGTTTGCAGATGACTGCAAGAGAAAGGTGAAAAGACTGTAGCAAATGTATTGATTTTTTACAGAAAACATAATTTCAAATGAGATCATAATCATCAATCCATGTTTCCAAAGCAAGTCATAAACTAATATCAAGCTAATAAAATTGATGGAAAAGATATATGGATTAGTTCCATCTTTCATGCTGAGTCTCATGGCACTCAACTTGTAGGACAGGGTGGTGGATGGATTCCACCACTAGCATACCCCAAGACATCATTGACACACCACCTTCTCTCATTTCAATGAGCATCACAACATTGTCTTCATGCTTCCCTTCATTGGAAGCACAGCTCCAAATAGGGGTGACAGTGGGTTAGGTTGTGTTTGGATTGGATTGAGACATAACTATTAGGAAAAGCCTGTCAAACTTGAACCAAACCTATTTATTAAATGGATCATAAATCAAAAACCAAAGCTGGCCTATTTATTAAATAGGTAACCTGTTCCAACATGCATAACCCATTCAATAAACAGGCTGCATCAAGTCTGATCTGTGATAAAAAAATAAATATGTTCTACATAGGCTAAACAAATCATAAACAATTTAAAAAAATTAAATGGGTCTTAAGTGAATCGAATTGTAACCATGTCAACTGGTGCAATTATTAAACAGGTGTAAGGTTAGACAGGTTAGTACTCTAAACCTAAACTAGATCAATTTTAACTAAATTGGTTAAGTCGGTTCAACCTGTTAATGACCTAAAACTATTTATACTAAACTTGAACCTGTTTATCTAAAGTCGGTTGTTGGTTGGGTCATAAATTGCCACCCCTAGCCCTAAAAAATTTCGAAAAAACAAAAGAAAGAGAGATAGGTTTGACATACCTTCTAGAGTTTTGCAAAATGGAGCTTCAGGTTATCTTGGAGCAAGGGGTGGCCTTGAGGGAGGATGTGGTGGTGGCTGATGGAAGACACTCCAAAAGATGTCAGATCAGGAGACAAAGCATGCTACAGATGATGAGGAAGCAACCTAAAGCCTCACTACCTTGAGGATTGGTACTTGCCACCAACCACAATACCATGTATCTTCGCGCTGTCTGGTGGCGGCATCAATGTTGGGATGGCCATGAGCAGTGAAGGTATGGGACAATCAGGTGAAAAAAGAAAGAGGGGTTGGGGTTAAAGACGAGAGAGGAATTCTTAAGGGGCATGACCAAAATGAGCATAAGAAATGAGCATAAAACATGACATAAGTCTATTTGCAGGTGTCTCAGGAGCGATGGACCAATCATGTTAGATCAGCCCATTTTGTAGTAGCCTATATGCTAGTCTGAGTCAAAAGTCTAGTCAAATACTAATTATTACTTATTAACAACTAGTGGTCATTATTCCTAAATTAAGTGTTCATAAATGTAGAATAAGTCATTTAGTGTTTATAGGCTTTATTAAATATGGTTTATGCATGGTGTCTTTCAGAGTTTGTAGTAGTATTTTTTTTTGTCTTTTACAAAGTTGTAAGCATTAATGCGTTGGAATATGTGAGGTCATTTTGTGAGTATAAAAATAGATATGTAGTAAGGAAAGAAATATAATGAAGAATTGAATTGTTTGTGTAATTCTATTTGTATTTAGTCTGGCTTCCACTTGTTATCTCCCTTCTCCTATTTCTTTATCTCGATCTCTTTTCCCTCGTTTGCTTAACCCTACTATCTTCATTGTCGATTGGTTTTTTATCCTTTCTCCAATTCTCTCCTCTTCAAGAAGATATCTCCATCTTAAAATTATAGTCAGCAACAACAATGAGCATGATGAACTCCTTTCACATCATGATGAGCTAGTTCGTCAACATGAATAACACTTTGATAAAATAGAAGGCTGAATAAAGTTTCAAAGAAGTAACCAATCAGCTCAGAGAACAAGCAAACAAATTTGAAGATTATTTCAGACAACTTCAAGCGATGTTGACTTGTGACTACTAGAACTTCTATGATGAGTAACTATTGTAAGTTGTTCCTCCATTATAGGATCAAGATCAATTTAAGGGAAAGGCACAAATTGAGAAGTTGGTTGAAGTTAGGAATTCACCTCAAATGCTTTCTAATGTGGTGAAATCTTATCGTTAAGTTCTCTTCCAAGAACTTCTTCATCTCCTCCTCTAGTTCTTCAACCTCATATAATCCAAAGAAGCAATGCGAATAAACGCATTAATCCAATTAGCTTTATATAATCAGTGTTCTATTTAAGAGGAGTGAAAGTTGAAGTTTCAAATTCATATTTGAAGGTGGAACTTGAAGTTTTTGTGATAGACTTCATGTCTCAAAATCTTTATGGAGAAAGCAATGGCCAAAGTCATATTTTTGATTTAGGAGACTCATTCAATTACACCTTCTAGTGCTCTTGTCTCTCTGTCCAAAAACCAATCTCATTTATTGCCTGTTTCCATCATTAACATCCAACAAGAAGCAAATTAGTTTTTGGAGGTTTTACAAATCACAAGATCAAGGTAATACACTTTGAAGATATGAAATTCTAAAAGCATTGATGATTGAAAAACTCAAGGAAGAGTTCATATGCGGCGGAATGTCTATGTAGGACTGATGGACCAACCATGTTGGATCAGCCCATTACCTATTTCCATCATTAACATCCAACAAGAAGCGAATTATTTTTTGGAGGTTATACAAATCACAAGATCAAGGTAATACACTTTGAAGATATGAAATTCTAAAAGCATTGACGATTGAAAAACTCAAGTAAGAGTTCATATGCAGTGGAATGTCTATGTAGGAGCGATGGACCAACCATGTTGGATCAGCCCATTTTGGATTATCCAATATGTGGGTCTAAGTCAAAAGTCTAGTCAAATAGTATTTATTAGTTATTAGTAGCTAGTGATTGTTATTCTTAAATTATGTTTTCATAAATGTGGAAAAAATCTTTGTGTTTGTAAGTTTCATCAAATATAGCTCATTGCATGGTGTTCATTAGAGGTTGTAGAAGTATTTTATAGTTGTAAGCATTAATGCATTGGAATATGTATGGTCATCTAGTGTCTATATAAATACATATCTTGTAGGGTTGGTGGAGTGCATTTGTTATCTCCCTTCTTCTACTTGCTTCTCTTCTCTCTCGATTTCTTTCTCCTCTTTTGCTAGCCCTTACTATATCTGGTGTTAAGGGATCCACCTGGAATAGCCATACCATGTAAAATGGGCATAGCCTATTCCAAGTCTATCCCTGATTTGCAAGGTGTTTGATTGGAATAACTCTATTTCAGGTCTTATGCTCCTACTAGACAGCTCCTCAAGGTTTTGAACTTAGCTTAATTCCATCTTCCTCACCATAAGGAAAAAAGCAAAGGAAAGATGAGCTCACATGCTTGCTCTAAGCACATCAGATAGACAACTAACTGATTATGGTATTTAGGTTTTAATCTAGCAGGTAACTCAGAAATGACCTTAAGCTCATGTCTGATCTATGCAATAACTTCGAGGGATCAAGGGATGTAACTATGTTTTTTATGCAACAGCTAGTAAGGAATTTCTCTAGTGTCAGCTTTAAAAGCTGGCTAATGTCGAAAACAAATTCAATCCTTATTCCCTGTGTTCTCCATGTGCATACCTCTATTAGAGCACATATTTAATATACCTCTCTAGACTGCCTTTTGTTTTGAACTATCAAGGAAAAATGAATTATATGTTTCAGACTTCTTCACTACAAATCATTCCACATTATTGATGTGTTATTCAAAGTATACGAATGTCAGGTATGATTTCAATTTTGACTCCTTGTTGCATTCTTGTTTTCTATCAGTTCTATTATTTTGTTAATTTGATTTTGCTCATTTCAGTCTTCAGTTTTCCCTCTATTATAGGGGAGATGCCTGATTCCCACATCAGTGTGGTATCCCTCTCATGGATGGAAAAGAGTTTAGGAGAGAGTCAAGGAGGGGGAGAAGCTGAGGGGATCTGGGAATGCTATGGATCCTACCAACCCAGGATTTTTAGGATACTAGACTTCATATGAAAAGGTCATATCCTGCATTTTGAAAATTTTGGTTGATGGAATTTGTTCCATCCTTTGATTATATCTTCTTTCTCCTCTCCCCAACTCCTCTCCCATGTCCTTCCCAATCATATGAAGGATGTCAATATATATGAGGAAACCACATGTCCCAACAGCCCAATAAATCATTTTTTTTTCTGTGAAATTTCTAATGTTTTATAGTTTATTCACTTATGTTTCCCTCTAGATGTATGAATTAGTGACTTAAATATTCCTAGCACCAGTTGCCATATGGGAGATAACACTCATAGCCATGCCCAAGACATGTACTTAGACCCTTATTCTATTGTAGGCTATACCTTATTTCTGTTAAAAATTTATGTGGCACAAGTTGATTTCAATTACTTTTCCTTGAAATAGCTACTTATTTTCTGAATAAATAAATCAGTGTAAATCAAAGTTTGAGCAGTTGTGCTTGAACCATGTTTTTCTTTTCCATATTGGTGATTGTCTCAACATGCATTCGTGTGCACTTTTATTTGTCTTTTTAAAATTTATTCTTGATTGCTAAATCCTCCTATATTATGTTGTTGTTGCAGAACTAGATAAGCTAGTAGAAGATGCACCCATGCCATTCATTATGCAACATGCAGTCAAGATATCCTCTATCCGTAAGAGAGTTTCATCATTGAACTTGCTCTTGAAGTCAATACAGAGGCGCATTGATAACATAGATCGAATGCTTTCTACAGGCATACCAAATGGTACTGACTGATCTTTACAACTTCTGCTAATTTTAGTCTTTATATATTACTGTGAAATATAGTATCAGTGAACAGAACCTTAAAATTTTCTTTTGCAGATAACGTCTCTCCTGATATAGTGGAAACATCAGCACTGACTTTGTAATTCTGGTATTCTCGTTGTTAGTAGTCATTACTTAATCATAGCTTTTTGATTAGGTTTTTGGATGACTGAGTGTTAAACATGCACCTTCAAAATTACATATGCTAGACTACTAGTGAGACACTGTAATATGCCGGATTATACTTTTACATATGCTGCACCAGCCTTCACTGAGTATGCTCATATCTTGATAAAATAAGCACTGAAGGTGCAGTTTAATATCATTACAATATTTGTTTCATGAATCGAATATTACCAGTATATGCTGACAGGAATCATATACTTCTTTTTTTCCCTCTTCATAAGAAGTTATACACTGCATGGTCTTTTTCATTTCAGTTTATCTGTCAGATGCCTGTAACTGAATTTCTAGGGTCCAAAGCCATTTCTTTTTTAATATGCATCTGATTAAGCAAAGTGTTCATAGGAGATTTCATTCATCTAAACACAGTTTTAGTTTAACTGCATGGACGTGATTCTGAGTGATCACAGGGATGCTTTCCAGTTACCTGAGAATAAACCAAAGAATTTTTTGTGTATCTACCAGCAACTTTTCTCCATGGCATTGATGTTGTAGGTCATGTTCATCTAGGCTCTTCTCTATGTTCTACCTTTGCCTAAGTGTTCAGAATAAAAGCTAATTTTAGCTGGACTTGAAAACCCATTCTAAATTTAATACTCCACAAATAAATCTATGGGATGTTTATATGAGAAGAAAATTATGTTTTTGCCAACCTGGATAATGAACCTTAGATGAGCATGAGTCCATTTTCGGTATCTGAAATTTGCTGTACATGAAAATAATGTCGACAAGATCCTGAAAACATTGCTATGAGTGGTTCATCAAATTGTGTTCATAACTTTATCAGTTTATATTGTATAGGGAAGATCCCCAGCCAATATAAGTCCTCTTAGCTGCTGCTGACAAGACCTTTGAGATTCTGGAACCTTGTGGTATGAAGTAACGTTGTTGTAGCTTGCCATGATATTTGATTTACCATGAAGGATATGGCACGAAATGGATGAATATTAGAAGCCTTTTTTTAATAAAATAAAGAGATTACAATTGCAGTAGATATGTAGTTTTGGGTTTTGGTAGAAATTATCTACTTCTAAGTTGCTTATCTAATTTATTACTAATTTCTAGGTTTAGGTCCTGATGGGGAAAATATTAGATACCTTGACCTCAGGCTAGACCTACTTCCTTGACATTGAACATAAATCGAGATGAACGACTTCGGCCCCAGCCGAGGAGAACAATCAGCACGTGTCGATAAGAACTGACAGTCCTAACAATCGACAGCTCTGGCAGCTCGCAGTCATGGCAGTGTTATGGCTTGCGCCCTACCAGTCCTAACAATCGACAGCTCTGGCAGCCCGTAGTCATGACAGTGCCATGGACTAGCTCCCACGCCGTGGCCGTATTTCCAGCCATTATCTGGCCACGCCATGTTAGGTTAGGTAACGACAAAGTGAACTCCTCTATATAAAGAGGTAGCATGAGGGACCTCAGGTATACAACACATGCAACATTACTCATAGAGTCACCCTCTGCTGAAACCCTCTTCATACCGTACTATTGCCTCGTTATTCTAACTTAGGCATTGAACGATCCTCGACTAGAAACTCTCCGTCAAGTGGACTTTCTTATAGGCCATTTTTGGAGGAGCCCAACATCCAACACCCCAACCGACCTGCTTAGCTCGTCTCCAGCCGACCTCAGAGTCGACTGAGCTATACACTGACCTTGGTCCGGATTCGGCGGCAACAGATTGGTGCTAGAGAAAGGGCCACCCCCCAGCTACATCAACATCAATCAAAGGGAGAGACAACTGACATGAGGTTGCGAGGAGCATACAACGCATCATGTGCTTCACAACGCCGCGTTCCCGAGGGTCGTTATAGAGCCCGGAACTTGCTCTGCCAGAACAATCCGCCGTCTCTGTGGACAATGAGCAATTCAACTTGCTCACTCAATATGTGCAGGCGTTGACCGTGGCGGTCTAGGGCCTGGAGCAGACAGTGGCGCGACCGAAGCCAGTCCAACTGGAATTCGGCCAGCCCAGCCACTATTCTCAGTCGTCAACGCATCGCATGCGCCTAGTCAGCCACCGCTCACGGCTGGGACTTCGAGCGGTCGCGTCAAAGTCGACACACCCAGAGGAGCAGCCTTAGACAGCATGGGAAGCGGCATGCTCCAAACCCCCACTCCAACGAAGACTTTGTTCCGAGCCTCTCGCCTTCATGTCAGGTGGAGACCCCACCCCAGCGGGATGCGGACCTCGATAGAAGAATTGAGGAGTTGAGTCGACAGACTCAAGTTCTCAAAGGATAGGTTCCGAGGGCGAAAAACGAGCTCAACTTCTTCTCGAAGCCTCCCTTCATCAGGCAAATCATGAAGGAATCAACTTTATTTCGGTTCAAGATGCTTCAAGTAGAGTCGTACGATGGCACCTCGGATCCTCTGGATCACCTTAAGAGCTTCAAGGCCTTCATGATGCTGCACGGAGCCACCGACGACAAGCTTTGTAAGGCATTTCTTGTGACCCTTTGCAAGGCGGCTCGATTCTAGTTCTCCGGGCTTCTAGTCCATCCACTCATTCCAACAGCTTGCCTCCCTCTTCGCGACAAACTTCTCCTCTAGCCGAAGATAACACTGCAGTTCGGACGCGCTGCTCGGCATCAAACAGAGGGAGAGAGAGTCTCTCAGAGAATATATCAGCCGCGTCAGAAAAAGATCGTCTCAATCGGACATCATATGATCAAGTTATGGCCTCCGGAAGTTTGACCTACGATTTGGCTTTCCGATGTGGTAGATCTTGCTTCTGAACTCTGTCCAGCCTTGCTTGTAGTGGTCAAAATGGTCCATATCGAGTATGAGAATCCTTCTGGATCAAATTTTCCACTCTCCACCCTCTTTTTTTCATAGGAAAGGGAGGGAAATCCACCTGCACTATAATTATCTAGGTTTGAAGACTAGGAATGCAACATCCAAGACTGGAACCCAGAAGTTCAGAGAGGTGCATTCATTAGGATAAGCCTCAGTTCCCTGATTTACGAGGAAGAATTTGTCTTCAATCTTATGGTGACCTTGTTGATGTAGCAGTGGCAGAAATATATTTCATCAAGGAATGACACAGTAAATGTATTCAAACTTTAGCTGGAAAAGTTAAAAGAAAAACTAGTTTATAATCCAGAGAATTCAGATCAGATTATTCTCTCAGTTTATTTTTATATTTTTGGAGAATGAACGTATAAGTTCTTTTTCTTTTATTAAGTGTTTTAGTACTATTGAAATGTAATTATGCTTGTAAACTGCAGACAGTTCTTGTATTTGTCGTTACTAGTGAATAGTTTTAGTACTTGGAATGCGACCAGATGCGATTCCACCTGGAAGAACTGAGTTAAATGCAATACATGCAATACCTGATAAATTTTAGAACTTTTGCTGAGTGCAGAGTGCAATTATAAATTACAACAGGATTCACATGAAGCATCCAAAATTTTCACGATGCCCATGGAAAGGTGGGTGTCTCCTCTCTATGAATACAAGCAAAAATGGTTTTGTTGAACATGCATGTTGGTTGTAGATGTAACGTGTTTTGTGAGGATGAAAAGGAGGGGATGAAGCTCGGGATTGCGCGATGGGGTGATTGGAAGAGCTTCTGTTGTTATTTTGATTGCTAAAATTTATTAGAAGCTGCATGCCTTTCTATCATGATATAGACTTGGCCCTCCAGCTTTGAGTACGGAAGGTTCTCATCAGTTTATATAGATTGGTGCTATGCAAAATAATACTATGCAATAAGCAAGCAAGCCTTGGCATATCCATAATTTAGTCAAGAATGTCCAAGGCAAGAAGGTACACCAGTGTCCCGCTTTTTGTTGTTGTTCCCTACAGAAAACTCAATTAAGGCTGCTAATTAGATTTCAAGTTACATGTATATTAGGATCATGGAGGAAATAATGTATTGAGACCATCCTTAGGGTAGAGATGCAATCATGGTGATGGTTGAATGAGATAACCTAAGGGCTCATATTACCCGAGGAACAGAGGCTATGATCTCGCCAATGGTTCATATAGCTGTTTCATTCCTATTTGTGATGTTCAATATTCAAACAGCGGAAATTTACGAACAAATATTGCGCTATTTATCAGTGTGATATTATTGGGCCGATCCTTTGGTAGGAAAAAAAGGGTAGATCAAGAAACAGCAGTAGCAGCTGCAACAGGAGCTGAATATGCAACAACAATCCAAGAACGCATACCCAGGCGGAAACTAAGTTCCCACTCACGACCCATGTAACAAGCTACACTTTTGATTTCAGATAATGAGGCCAGCCTATATAACAATCAGATGTGTGTATGTCCCAACCTGGTTTTCATGAAAAGTTCAAACCGGCATATTGCAGGAGTTTGGCTACAGGCATGTTGAGATCGCTTGAATAATAAGCAAGAGCAACGAGGGTGGGACATGAGCGATGCACATGATAAATGCCTGGCTAGAGTTGGCCCAAGGGAAGGGGAAAAGATGAGTAGTTCTTGGCTCTTTGGATAAAAAACCAAAGGCATGATCGCTCTGAAAAGAGAAAAAAGTTGTAAAATAAAATCAGGGGTGGTAACTGTCAGTGTTCGCATTATATACTGAGAAAAAAAATGAGGTAGAACGGATAACAATTGCAGCTTACTTCTTTTAATCGAGTGAAAGTAGTGAAACTAAAATTAGTAATTGCCTTGATGAACCCAACTGTTATCCTATCAGTCTTTCAATTGGTGAAAAGACGATACTGCGAATGGTGACCTCAACAATTTTCCTGAAGCAATGCAAGCATGAGATAAATCGCATGCTGCAAAGTTCCACGCAGATGCATAATTCTATTTGTATGATATGGAGACAGATGACAGTTTGAGAAATTGGAGTTTGAATTCAATGGTAGAAATATTATTTGGGCCAAAATGTTTCTCGTAAAATATGATGTCTTCGTTTTTTGGTAGAATAAAATGTGATAATGGAATGGATAGAAGATTAACCAATGACCCAGAATTATTATCTTTCTTCGTCAATAATTGCAACAGCTCTACACTTTCAAAACAATAATGAATAAAAAAATTCAGAAGTTTCAATAGATGATGATTTTAACTTTCTTTGTACACTGTAAATTAAATATCAAACTACTTTTCAATCTTCGGAGCACACTTCAAGCTTCTGATGCAGAGGTCCCACTGATCTCGTTTTCACATCTGAATATAAGGAAGAAATCTTTCCTTGGTGTTCCATGCTCTGAAATTTTACTCCATGATCGTGTTAAGACAAACTTTTCTTTCAAGGGGCAGGAGGACAAGACTTCCTGAAAACATATGAAGAACCAGTCATGCACATGAAAGAACTGTTTAGATGTGCTAATGTCAAGAAAGGAAAGTATATCTGAGAACAAGGACATCTTCTCTATCTAAAATGTAGAGTAGAAGCCCCACAAAAACAATACAATAGCAGCAATAAGCAGAGTAGACATACAATACCTGGAGGTAACTAGTCAGATGCGTGTGTAACCTTCTCTCTGAAGTCCACCATTAGGAAGCGTTCTTCTCAAGAAAGATTTTCTATTAAGAGACCAGCTCTTTTTCAGTGCATGCTTTCTTCTCCAAGCAGATACACGTGTGTAGAGAGATGGAAAGATGAAACAGAATAACAAAAGAAACAGTATCACTGCACAGACTATCATAACATTAATGAATCCATCTTTCAATTCAGGGTCCCTCTGATTTGTCCATGGAACACCTCCGACATTCATCCCAAATACTGCAGCAGAAAAATGAAACCATCAGCTACTATCGAAAGAAACCGGTAATTTAAACTTAGACTCTGATTTGTAGGGCAAGAAAACTTACTTCCAGTAACAATAGATAATGGAAGGAAGATCATCGAGAGGAAAGAAAGGTAGTATAGCTTCCGGTTTATCTGTTCTGATTGCCAGCTATCAAGACCAGCCTGAACTGCTGTCACCCGATTCGTTATAAATCCCAAATTCTCTTTTAGCCTCCTAAGACGACCAATTAGTTCTTCAAGAGCAACAACGTCTTCACTTGCAAACCAACTTTTGGTTGCACACTTCTCTTTTACACGTGGAAAGACCTGTTCGCCATGAGAAACTACCTGCAGGGCGTTCATAAACACAACCAGAAGAGTTCAAAATTGAGACAGCATTGAATGACCAGCCAACTTGGATGACTAGGATTTAGAGTTAGCAAATAATATTTCCTATTCAAATTATGCTCGTGAGAAAGAAAAGAATTACCTGTAGAAGGCGCTGCAAATTCAGATGCATTTTGGGGAATCTTCTGTCATCCAACATTTGTTTCTTTAATGAGGAGCCACCTGCAGTGAAGTAATCTCATTATTTATTTATTTATTTTCCATAAACAATGGAAGCATATAAGAATATGACTACTCTAATAAATTATTTTACACGTCCTACTATGAGCTTATGGTGTAGCTTTTAAAGCTACAGAAATTTATAAAGGGCCAGTTCGACAAAATATAAGGCTGATTGACTACAAATGTCAATTGTTATTTCTCTCTGAGATTAATAGAAGTTTACAAACACTTGAGTAATATCATAAAAAACTTTTCAACAAGTATGCAGTACGTAACTGCTGATATACATACTCATGTGGGTTATACAAACTGATGATATGTTTATGAGACACAGAAGATATATGGTCTTGTTTCGATGGTATGAAATTGTATAAAGTTGTCCCAGCTTGATGGATGACCAAATTATTGGTCTGTAAACAAATTTGTTGAAGACAAACAAGCATAAAACCCTTTTGGTGGAGGAAAATAAATTTCAGATAGAAGCATCTTTTCCAAGGAATGTTCTGCTTTCAGAAAGTCAATCATGTATAAAAGAAAATGTAATCATAAAGTAATATGCTAAGCTCAAAAAATATACCTGCAGATTCCATCATTAAAAGCAATCCCTTTCAGTCACCAAGTCAAACAGACATTTAAAGATGGGAAACAGGATACAGTATCACCAAATTGCCTTCACTTTCAAAGGATGAAGATTGTGAAGAGTTGTGATAGCTTGATGGATGAGCTCAACTATTGGAACTAATGTTTCAAAAGTCTAGTTTCTATCCTCTAAGTAGAGTTACGATTTGGCTGTTTCAATGATTTCGGCAAATTTCGCTCCAAAAAAAGAAAAATAGCAAAATTTTATTCTATATTACTGATTGTATTTTGAGTTCTTTAGGGTTATTATTTGTGACTTTAGGTAGTTTCAGGTTGAAAACTAAAGTTACTAACTGTTTCAAAGCTTAACACGTTAGACATATTTGTACTTTCTCTAACATTTATAATATCTTATACTTTTCACTAATTCTTGTAATTTCCCTCATTTTTCTCTTTTTTTTATAATTTTTCATATTTTCTCTGTTATGATTAACTTTTCCCAAAGCATATTTCATTTAATAACACAAACTAAGTAAGAACAAAACCATTTAAGTGCATTTGAATCCATAAAGCTAGAGAAGACCAATCAAAATAAGAACATATTCTCTTTCACTACTTTAGTGGTTATATCATTTTATTCTAAAGAAGAGAAAAAAATCATTTGAATAAGAAAAAGAAACAAAGTAACACATGATACTTTATTAAGCAGTAAAGATACACAATAAATTAACAACTTGTGCACAATAATTACAAAACTTAGCCAAAAGTAACATAAAATATACTATTAGATCCATAGATAAATGTGACATTCAATAATACTAACAAATTCCAGAAAATGTTAGAATTTATTGAACATATAAACTTGTCAAACGAAAAAAAAAACAGTTTCAGTCATTTTGGTTGAAACTGACTGAAACTGAATATTTTGGTCTGTTTCAAATTGGTGTTGGGTAAAAAGGATTGTTTCAGCCGAAACTTCAAACCTTGTTTGGAACCTAAAAATAATTATCAAAAAATTGAAGCCAGAATTTCCTAATTGGTGCAAGAAAGTAGTTCATGGTGAATGTATTTTGTTCCATGAAAATGTTGAGTTCGTTCACTTTAAAGTCATGATAAACAAAATCTAGTATCATATAGCTCCACTATAGAAATCACTTCTTTGACAAAGCTACCATATGCCTCCACTATAAAAATCACTGTCCCCAAATTCTCTTCCTTTCCTTCCCCTTGACTTTTTTTTGAATCCATAAACAAATTTTATTAATTTAGAACAATCCGAACTAAGCATCTAGTTGAAACAAATCTTAATTATTTTGGTATAAACTTGACAATTTATTTTATACATATTCTACTGAAGCCAACAGTAAGCGTATTTATAGCACTAGTTCATATTTGTGAATCGCTTGCTTATAACCTTGTAGAGTTGTAGTTCACGACGATATCATTGGCATTCAACGGACTTTTAGAAACTAACTTGTAATGTAATAAGCTCGTCCTTCTATCCCTACACTGGATCTTGTCTTAAGAAGCAACACCAAATATCTAATTGAAATGCTCTCCAAGCTAAACTCAAGCAATATAGGGCTTCCTTTCAATAAATACACCACGTAATATACTGCAAAACATCTATTCTTCAAGAAAATAACCTGCAACCCAATCATATATCCATAATGTAAACTTCATACTCCTAAGTAATACCTTAAATATACATCTTCAAATAGTCCATCCACATGAACCAACCAGGTCCAGCAATGAAAGGAAATAAAAAGGTGTTTCCTATTATCAAAACGTCCAGAGGAAGATGTGTCTTTGAGGAAATCCGAGTAGATATTTTCTCGCTTTTTTTCGTGATGGAATAAATCTTTTCTTCAACAAATATTTAAACTTACACTAGACCCAACATGTGGTGATATGCATATTTATCACTTTTTTATTCTCAGATCTGAAATAAGTCTTCCATCATGAGGTGGCATCCTTTCTGATGGACTTGGTCCACTCTTAGAAGTCCCTAAATTCTCATCTCCTTAAAATGTATGTCTCTTTTCGCCAACACCACCAATGCAATTTTAATACGTCTTCCTTCTTTTCCAATACACACAACTTAGTTGATCTACCCTCTCAAATCCTCATTAATTTCATTCTCAACCTAAGAATACCTTTTCTCCAGGTCCAACTTCTCCCAATCCCCCACAAATTATTAACAAATTTTTATTGCTTATCCAACCAAGTGTTCCTAATCGTGTAACTTATGTCACAAGAATCATCAGTTACTCAGAATACATCAAGAACAGTTGCATCCAGATAAATAGCAATTTGTAAACTTAGAATCTGATTAAGCAGTAATTAGTAAGCACTAATCCAACAAAAAAAGAGAGAGAAATATTACATGAGCAAGATTTGTCAGGAGCATGAATTACCTTTATCCAATTCGAGCTCCACAGAGTCCAATTCCATCTCCATCTTTGTCACTATATCCTGCATATGATCCAAATGTGTATCAATAATATGGACGACCAAATTCGACACCGTCTTCGGCACCGGGTTGTCGGCCTCCTCCGAGTGATTCATCGTCAACAAGAACTCCAGCACATGCTCCGGAATCAAAAAACTCCCATTCGCCGCCTTCTCCCCATCGCCCCCGACGCTCGGAATCTCCGAAAGCAGCGACTGCCCCGTCGGCGAGAACCCGAGCCTCGGCACCCTCCCGAGCGACACCGTGACGACCGAGTTCTCCGTCACCCTCGCCGCAAGCCGGAGAGTGAAATTGCTCGCCGCCGGGCCCGGGGAGTTCACCCGGAAAACCAACGCGCCGTCGACGTGGCCGACGAAGGGGCCATTGCTAACTAAAGCGAGGATGTCGTGGAGCTTTAACGGCGGGCAGAGGACGTCGATGAGGTATTGAGCGAAGCCGGCTAGCTTCTGGTTCCCCTTGGGTAGCTCGACGTGGTACCAGTAGAACTCTTCGCCGTTGCCGCTGCCGTTGGCTTGTGTGAGGTCCCATTGTTTGGTGGTGTAGTTGCCGAGGCCGTCGAAGCGGTAGGCGCGCTGCTTGACGGCGCCGGGGAAGTGGGCGCGACGGAGACGCGCCTCTTTGGTGGTGGGAGTCGCATTGGAAGGCATGTACTCGCCGCCGGCAAGATCCATCGAAGAAGGAAGGGGAAGAGCGTGGGTTGGAAGCCGATCGGAGGAAGAGCCAGGGGGATTTGTTTGTTTATTAAATTGGAGTTGGTTACAACACGCGGTGAAACACGGTTACAGATTGGAGACAGAGCCATTGTATGACTGGGGAGGGACTAGTTTTATCAGATATTAAAAAAGAGGTTCAGGTGGGAATTGACTCAGAGATAAAGGCTCCAACTCATCAGCAAAAGAGGTCTTCCAGCGAAAATTTAGGTTCTAGAAAATCGTTAAGTATGTGTTTTTTACGGGTGCAAATGGTTTGGATTACACCCGGCGGTCACGAGTAATTTCGATCGAATCTGGTTTCTTATTTGAATCCTAAATTTGCACCCAGATCTAATCCAATAGAAAATTAGGTCAAATTGGGTCGAATCTATGGCTACAATTTTGACCCAACGGGTCAATTAGGTCGGGTCGGATCGGGTCCATGTATAATTCAGTTCCAAGTCAAAAAAATTCGAGTCTGAGACGGATCTATTTGTTTAGGTCCGGTTCATCAAAGAACTATCCAAGTGTAACGAATTTATCAAATCAATTGATTTTAGTAGCATCCTAGCATCACTCAATCCCTTAAAGCTTGTTCAACTAAATTTAAAAAGGTATTGTCAAAAAAAAGAATAATACACTTGAGAAAAATAATCAATCGGTTAGATTTTTTTGTAAAACGAGTTCTTGGTAAATTAGCTGAATAAGAACTAGAAAGTGTATGTAATCACATAAAGCAACGGTCTTGAGGAAACAAATCTGACCAATATGAACTAATTTAACCAAGAAAAAAATTTCATGGAAGTCAACCAAGATTAGTTATAACATAGCAATGCATTAATCAAGTGCTTAAAGAACTATGGGTTGAGAGAAAAGGCTATAGTAAAATAAAAAGAGTGGGCACAAAGAGAGGGTGAGGGAGAGGAGAACGAGGAGAAGGATGTGTGGGCGGAGGAGGACCAAGAACCATGGTACACGACGCCTCCATCGAGAAGAAAAAGACAGTGAAGGATGGTAGAGAGAGAACAAAACGGAGGAGGGAGAAAAGGGGTGGGTGCAGAAAATCGGAGGCAAGGGGAGGTGAGAGACAAATAGAGTGAGTGGGGAAGGGAGCGTCACCTTGGGCGCCGGCTTCGATGAAGAAAATAGCCAGCAAGGTTCGGCGAGGAGGGGAGGAAAGAAGGATCAAAGATGGGGGTGACCTTTGAAGGGTTTTAGCATGTTATAATGTGCAGCGGAAGCTAGGAATTTTAAAAATTTCTTAATAAAGTTCCTTAACATTAAACCCTTATAAGCCTAGATCACCTTAATAGAAGCAATCAAATAATATAATATAAATGCAGAAATAGAAGAATACCTCTAACGCTAATCCAATGTGCAGAATTTCCACTAGGTGCCCAAATGTTCACCCTCCAACGTTGATCCACACGAAAACTTAATTCAAGTCTTAAGCTCCAAAGACTTTGATCCTTAATGCAGAATTCTTCTAAAGAACTCTAATGGCTTGCTTTCCTTTCTTTCTATTTTTCTTTCACCTTCTAAAATCACTTCTAATCCTTTTGTCCTAAAGAAGACCACCTTGTCTTGGATTAGGACACCCTAGAAGCAATGCTAGAAAGAGACAAAGCCTTGTAAGAAAGAAGGGATAAGGGAGAGAGAATGCGGTGGAGTTGGAATGATGAAACCCATGGAGCGCTAGCCTATTTATAATAGGCGTAGGGATGCATCTCCAAGGGATGCATCCCATCCACATATCTTTTCATGAAAGGGCATCATCTAAAGGGCCATATCAAATAAGAGGAGGCACAAATCAAGTGAGGAGGTGTATCAAATGATATTTCCTTTCATGTGGTGCCATATTTTGACCAAGTCAACATCACATGCCAATCACATGTCCATCATGCCTCACCTCTTGATCTTTCATGATGATGATCCAAGGGCTCCAATGCAAGGCGCCATTCACTTGACCCATTATGTCTTCATCCAATGGTGGGATTAAGATCCAATGGTCAATTATGATAGCCATCCTCTAACCCAATCCAATTGGGTTAAACCAACTCTCCATTATGTCTTCATCCAATGGTAGATCAAGATCTAACGGTCTAAATTGAATGATTTATCAAATCTAATCCAATTAGACTCAAACCAAGCCAATTAGGTGCCAACTCTTGGCTAACCCATATTAGAACATGATCTAATCAAATTAGATCAATTAAGAATCAAATTCGAATCCAATTCGAATTAGGAGCTAAGGGTTTGCAACACCTGCTAGGATGTTTATCTTGCAAACATGATCTAATCCAATTAGACCCTTGATAAGTTTTCTTGTGTGTGACCCATTGGGTTCCATACTTAGCCAGCAATAGGTGTGAGTGCGAGTTGACCCAATTTGATTAGAACTCTTTTAATCGATTTAAGTCCAAACTGCGCGAACCCGAACTTAACAATTAGAATCCTTTCTAATTGGTGATCGAATTAAACTCTTTAATTCGATCAAACCTATAAGATAAGATTGACGTCTAGCAACGTGTCATGTCTACCCAGAAAATATGGAATTTGGTGGAAATACCAAAAATACCCTTCAGTGGCAAGTTACCGTGCAATTCAATCCTTTAATCAAACTGCATCCCGAATATGTATATGAGTATGAATATATGTCAAACTTAATTTCATATTCATATCTTTCTCAATCTTTTAATGATAATTCAAATAATGAAACATTAGAAACTCTTTCTAATTTTCATTCTGCTTTGATCAAAGGCTTCCTGAATTATCATATGATTAGAATAAATAGGATGCTATCTTCTCTTACTAGAAGTGATTAATTCCTTGTTGACCTACTCATAATCTTCATACACAATTCACCATATCCAGAAGACCTCGTACACAACTTATTGTCATGAATGAGTGTAAACCAAAATATGGGTTCATGTGCACAAGATACCATGGTGATCTCAGGTCATAGGATCAGTTTCACAACTCCCACTAAGAGAATCATCTTTTGACATGTAAGTAAGACTTCATAAGATTTTCTCTTTGTAGGTCAATTCAGTGAACTCATTCTTCTAATGAGCACCCACATCTTTGTATTAGTGTCTCCACACAAGTGATTGTGAGATCAATCACCCTCTGCATTGAGCATACATAAAATGTGCCAGTCTTTCTGGTAAACATTGATCTCTGACTCAATGTACCAATGACTTGGAATATTTAAGATTAGGATTTCAGGATTTTAGGTCTCACTAGTATGATCTCATCATAGCCTCAAAACCATTGCCCTAATCTAAGGAGTTTATCACAAATATAATCAACAGCATATGATAAAACACAATGCCTTTATTCATATTTAAATGTCATGTACATGATTTGGAAAATCAAAAGAAAACCCTCCGCAATACATATTGCGATTGGCTTGTAGGGCATCTACTCTTTCAATCTCCCACTTGCACTAAAGCCAATCGCTCTTATATTTCATCCCCATACAATCGAGGTGGCGATCGAACTGCTGTTGTGGTAGAGCTTTAGTGAACGGGTCTGCTAGGTTGTTCTTTGTGTCTACTCGTTCAATCACTATGTCTTGTCTCTCGACGATCTTTCGAACAAGGTGGAAGCGTCTTAGAATGTGCTTGGATTTGTGATGAGACCTTGGTTCCTTCGCTTGAGCAACAGCTCCAGTGTTATCACAATAAACTGGGACTGGTCCAGCAATCTCAGGAACTACTCCTAACTCAGAGATGAACTTCTTCATCCAGACAGCTTCCTTAGCGGCTTCACTTACAGCAATGTATTCTGCCTCAGTAGTTGAGTCAGCCACAGTTTGCTGTTTGGAACTCTTCCAGCTCACTGCACCACCATTTAGGGTAAAGACATACCCTGAAGTGGACTTGCTATCATCTGGATCTGACTGAAAACTAGAATCAGAAAATCCTTCTAGTTTCAACTCAGATCTTCCATAAACTAGAAAAATATCTTTAGTCCTTTTCAAGTACTTAAGAATATTTTTCACAGCTATCCAATGATCCTCTCCTGGATCAGCCTGGAATCTGTTTGTTATGCCTAAGGCATAAGCAACATCAGGCCTAGTACATAGCATAGCATACATAATCGATCCTACTGCCGAAGCATAGGGAATAGAATTCATTCTATTTCTCTCTTCAGATGTCTTAGGAGACATCTTCTTAGAGAGACGTATGCCATGACTCATAGGTAAGTAACCTCTTTTACTTCCTTCCATGCTGAATCTTTTCAGCACATGATCTATGTACCTAGACTGGGACAAGCCTAGCATCCTTTTAGATCTATCCCTATAGATCTTTATACCAAGTATATAGGATGCTTCTCCCAAGTCTTTCATGGAAAAGCTTTTTGATAGCCAAGTCTTGACCGATTGTAACATTGGAATATCATTTCCAATGATCAGTATGTCATCTACATACAATATTAAGAAGACAATGGCACTCCCACTAGTCTTCTTGTACACACATGGTTCATCCACATTTTTGATAAAACCAAACTCTTTGACTGTTGTATCAAAACGGATGTTCCAACTCCTCGATGCTTGCTTTAATCCATAAATGGATCTCTTAAGCTTGCATACTTGATTTGCTCTCCCACTTGAGATAAATCCTTCTGGCTGTGTCATGTAAACCTCTTCCTCAAGATAACTATTAAGGAAGGCAGTTTTGACATCCATCTGCCAGATTTTATAATCATAGTATGCAGCTATTGCAAGCAAAATCCGAATAGATTTAAGCATGGCAACTGGTGAAAAAGTTTCATCATAGTCAATTCCTTGCTTTTGCCTGAAACCTTTTGCCACCAATCTAGCCTTGTAGGTTTCTACTTGGCCATTTGCTCCAATCTTCTTCTTATAGACCCATTTGCAACCTATAGGGTTTACACCTTCTGGTGCATCAACTAAAGTCCATACTTGGTTGGTATACATAGAGTCTATTTCGGATTTCATAGCTTCTAACCATTTGTTAGAGTCATTACTCATGATAGCTTCCGAATAGGTCAGAGGATCATCATTTTCAACGATGTGGGCTTCATCATTCTCAATGATAAATCCATACCTCTTAGGTGCATTTCGCACTCTATTTGACCTTTGGAGAGGAGATGTGTGTTGTGGTTGTACTTCATCAATGGGTACATCTGGTTGAAGAATTTTTTGTGTTTCTATTTGTAGGCCTTGAACTTCATTAAGTTCAATTCTTCTTTTACTGCCCTTTTCTATGATAAACTCTTTTTCTAAGAAAGTGGCATGCTTACTAACAAATGTCTTTTGTTCAGTAGGATGATAGAAGAGATATCCAATACTTTCTTTGGAATAACCTACAAATGTACATTTATCTGATCTAGCACTTAGCTTATGTCCAAAATTTCTTTTGACATATGCTTGGCAGCCCCATATTTTAAAATATTTAAGATTGGGTTTTCTACCTCTCCATACCTCATATGGAGTACTAGATACAGATTTTGAAGGTATCCTGTTTAGCACATATGTGGCAGTTTCTAAGGCATAATCCCAGAAGAAAATAGGAAGATCTGTAAAGCACATCATGGACCTTACCATATCTAATAGAGTACGATTCCTCCATTCAGCTACACCATTTAATTGTGGCGTATACGGAGGTGTCCATTCAGAGAGAATGCCCTTTTCTTTAAGATGATTTAAAAACTCACTAGAAAGGTATTCACCTCCTCGATCAGATCGAAGGATTTTAATACACTTTCCGGTTTGTTTTTCAACCATACTTTGATACTCTTTAAACTTATCAAAAGCTTCGAATTTATGTTTCATAAGATACACAAATCCGAACCTTGATAAATCATCAGTGAATGTGATGAAGTAAGAGTATCCACCTCTAGCTGGAGTTGTCATAGGACCACATACATCTGTATGTATAAGTCCTAATAACTCACTTGCCCTTTCTCCATGTCCAGTGAATGGAGACTTGGTCATTTTTTCCATAAGACAAGATTCACAAGTTCCTAATGATTCATAATCATAAGGATCAAAGAACTCTTCTTTGTATAACTTGTTGATTCTTGATTCACTTATGTGACCAAGTCGGCAATGCCAAAGGAGGGTATTATTCACTTCCTCTCTCTTTCTTTTATTGCTTTTATTAATATGAAAGACATTGTCATTAAGTAATAAAACAAGAAGACCATTTTCCATAATGCCATTGCAAAGATACTTATTAGAAAAATAAATAGAGCAACCATTGCCCTTTCCATTAATTTCAAAGCCTTTCTTTAACAACAAAGGAATGGAAATTACATTTCTAATAATTTTGGGCATATAATAACAATCTTCTAATTGTAGGAGCTCTTCCGAAGGCAACTCCAAGTTGTAGGTTCCAACAGCTTCAGCCTGGATGGACTCTCCTCCAGCGCCATATAGCTCGAAGTCACCTTTCTTCAAAATTTTAATTTTCTGTAGTCCATGCAAAGATTTGCAAATGTGAAAACCACAGCCAGTATCCAATACCCATGAATTTGAATTTGAAGAACTTAATGACAAGTTGGCATGTAACATAAACATACCTTTCGATGCAACTCTTGCATCAGTCTTCATACTTGCAAGAAAACTCTTGCAATTCCTTTTCCAGTGGCCAGCTTTGCCGCAATGAAAACAGGTACTTGATCCGGAGTTTTTCTTTCCTTTTTTCTTTTTGATGCTACTCTTAGGGTTCAATCTTTTCTTAGAACCCTTATTTCCCGATTTCCTCTTAGAGGTGCTATCTATAAGAAGGAGTGGACCTTTATCCTTCTTAATATGGCTTTTAGCTGTTTTGAGCATATTTAACAGCTCGGGCAGGGAGGTGTTCAGCTTGTTCATGTGAAAGTTCACAACAAACTGAGAGAATGAATCAGGCAATGATTGCAGGATCAAATCCTGACTGAGCTCACTATCCATAGCAAAACCTAATTGACTTAATCTGGTGATTAAGTCTATAACCATAAGAACATGGTTTTGCACTGGAGTTCCTTCATTCATTCTAGCACGGAACAACTGCTTAGATATCTCATACCTAGCAGTCCTGCTTTGTTCTCCATACAACTCTTTTAAATTGAGAAGTATGGATTGAGTGTCCATGCTTTCATGTTGCCTCTGTAATTCATTGCTCATAGAGGCAAGTATGATACATTTGACAGTCAAACTGTCATTTTTCCACATCTTATGTGTGGCAACCTCCTCTTCTGTAGCATCATCCCCTAGATCTCCAAGATCAGGGGTTTCAAGTATATAGGAAATTTTCTCCTGAGTGAGTACTATCTTTAAATTCCTCAACCAGTCCATATAGTTTGGACCGGTCAACTTGTTGGCATCTAAGATGCCTCTTAGTGAAAGTGAAGAAGCCATTTAATAATTCTACATATGCAAGAACAAAACTAACATAAGCAGACCAATCATGATGACATGTTTGCAACTAGATAAGGACTTTAATCTAATTTGTCTCCTACTATTTTTATCGAATATCATAGCCCTCTCCTATGATAAACGTAAAAATATAATTTTTCTTAGTAGGGTTGAGATCCTAATTCATCATAAAAAGCCTTGTGGTTACACAACAAACCCTTATGAGTTCAAAGGTAGGAAACTCTTTCCAATTGCATCTCATGCAATTCTCAACTTTATCTTGTCCTCTTAAAACACTTATTGCCTTGTGTTAGCACAACAAACAATAATGTTTTAGTTAAGTCAAACCCTTCATTTCCATATAGTCATATTCGAATAATATTGCCCTTGTGGTTGCACAACAAAGCAATATATTAAAATATGCAATAAGCATCTTAATGCACCAAGACAATATAAAATCAGCCCCCATAGCAAGCCTTGTGTTAGCACAACAAACTAGCATGGATCTTGACATAATAATGTCAAAGCATGAAGGAAGGCTATCAATAGTGTTATATCAATATTAAGCTTATCCATAATAGGCAATCAAACAATTGGCCAGGTAAGCAGGTCGGAGGCTCCCCTTACTCAGAGAGTAAGGTCCTAATTAGAGAATCACCTTTAGTGCTTTCCTTAGACACCAATTAGATTAATTGTTCTAGAATGGGTTAGCCCAAAGTTTTTCAACACTATGACTTAATATAATTTTTATTGAGGGCTTACTAGTCTCTAGCACATTCTTTAATTGTAACATATATTTAACATGTCTAAAATAAACTATCATGCATCATGGCTATCTCATAGCATGTATAAATCATAAGCAATTAATTAACATCCTTCAACATATCTTCATATGGAAAATTTTATATCATGACATTTTATTACATATCATATCATATATGAATCATACATTTCAGCATTTCTCTAAGCATATGACATTACTATCTCAAAGTAAATTAATAATCATACATCATGCATAATTATTTGATTGAACCAATTAAGGATGGCTCTGATACCACTGAAGGGTTTTAGCATGTTATAATGTGCAGCGGAAGCTAGGAATTTTAAAAATTTCTTAATAAAGTTCCTTAACATTAAACCCTTATAAGCCTAGATCACCTTAATAGAAGCAATCAAATAATATAATATAAATGCAGAAATAGAAGAATACCTCTAACGCTAATCCAATGTGCAGAATTTCCACTAGGTGCCCAAATGTTCACCCTCCAACGTTGATCCACACGAAAACTTAATTCAAGTCTTAAGCTCCAAAGACTTTGATCCTTAATGCAGAATTCTTCTAAAGAACTCTAATGGCTTGCTTTCCTTTCTTTCTATTTTTCTTTCACCTTCTAAAATCACTTCTAATCCTTTTGTCCTAAAGAAGACCACCTTGTCTTGGATTAGGACAGGACACCCTAGAAGCAATGCTAGAAAGAGACAAAGCCTTGTAAGAAAGAAGGGATAAGGGAGAGAGAATGCGGTGGAGTTGGAATGATGAAACCCATGGAGCGCTAGCCTATTTATAATAGGCGTAGGGATGCATCTCCAAGGGATGCATCCCATCCACATATCCTTTCATGAAAGGGCATCATCTAAAGGGCCATATCAAATAAGAGGAGGCACAAATCAAGTGAGGAGGTGTATCAAATGATATGTCCTTTCATGTGGTGCCATATTTTGACCAAGTCAACATCACATGCCAATCACATGTCCATCATGCCTCACCTCTTGATCTTTCATAATGATGATCCAAGGGCTCCAATGCAAGGCGCCATTCACTTGACCCATTATGTCTTCATCCAATGGTGGGATTAAGATCCAATGGTCAATTATCATAGCCATCCTCTAACCCAATCCAATTGGGTTAAACCAACTCTCCATTATGTCTTCATCCAACGGTAGATCAAGATCTAACGGTCTAAATTGAATGATTTATCAAATCTAATCCAATTAGACTCAAACCAAGCCAATTAGGTGCCAACTCTTGGCTAACCCATATTAGAACATGATCTAATCAAATTAGATCAATTAAGAATCAAATTCGAATCCAATTCGAATCAGATTCGAATCCAATTCGAATCAGGAGCTAAGGGTTTGCAACACCTGCTAGGATGTTTATCTTGCAAACATGATCTAATCCAATTAGACCCTTGATAAGTTTTCTTGTGTGTAACCCATTGGGTTCCATACTTAGCCAGCAATAGGTGTGAGTGCGAGTTGACCCAATTTGATTAGAACTCTTTTAATCGATTTAAGTCCAAACTGCACGAACCCGAACTTAACAATTAGAATCCTTTCTAATTGGTGATCGAATGAAACTCTTTAATTCGATCAAACTTATAAGATAAGATTGACATCTAGCAACGTGTCATGTCTACCCAGAAAATATGAAATTTGGTGGAAATACCAAAAATACCCTTCAGTGACAAGTTACCGTGCAATTCAATCCTTTAATCAAACTACATCCCGAATATGTATATGAGTATGAATATATGTCAAACTCAATTTCATATTCATATCTTTCTCAATCTTTTAATGATAATTCAAATAATGAAACATTAGAAACTCTTTCTAATTTTCATACTGCTTTGATCAAAGGCTTCCTGAATTATCATATGATTAGAATAAATAGGATGCTATCTTCTCTTACTAGAAGTAATTAATTCCTTATTGACCTACTCATAATCTTCATACACAATTCACCATATCCAGAAGACCTCGTACACAACTTATTGTCATGAATGAGTGTAAACCAAAATATGGGTTCATGTGCACAAGATACTATGGTGATCTCAGGTCATAGGATCAGTTGCACAACTCCCACTAAGAGAATTATCTTTTGACATGTAAGTAAGACTTCATAAGATTTTTTCTTTGTAGGTCAATTCAGTGAACTCATTCTTCTAATGAGCACCCACATCTTTGTATTAGTGTCTCCACACAAGTGATTGTGAGATCAATCACCCTCTGCATCGAGCATACATAAAATGTGCCAGTCTTTCTGGTAAACATTGATCCCCGACTCAATGTACCAATGACTTGGAATATTTAAGATTAGGATTTTAGGATTTTAGGTCTCACTAGTATGATCTCATCATAGCCTCAAAATCATTGCCCTAATCTAAGGGGTTTATCACAAATATAATCAACAGCATATGATAAAATACAATGCCTTTATTCATATTTAAATGTCATGTACATGATTTGGAAAATCAAAAGAAAATCCTCCGCAATACATATTGCGATTGGCTTGTAGGGCATTTACTCTTTCAACCTTTTCTTTCTCTGAATAAATGAAGGCTTTGTATTAAGTCGACAATTCGAAATAGTAAAGAGATGAGACCGAAAACTTAAGAGTTAAAACTTAACTCTTAACTCTTAAGAGCTAGTGACTCACAGAGCTTTGGGCCAGGCCTTAAGCACCCAACTGACTTGTTTGGCTTGCACCCCTATGGCTCGCTGGCCCAAATAGTTTTGCAGATTCGGATCGGGTGGAGGCGGGTCATAGGGTTGAAAATCCAAAATTATCCAAATTTCAAACAGAATGGATCGGGTCGTCTCGGGCCAAAATTCAGAAAACTCAGACCCGACCTCGAAAATGGAACAGATTCAATTTTATAACCCAATCCGGCCCCACGGGTCTTTTAAAATAGGTCAGATCAAGTTTAATCGGGTCAGATCGGGTCGGATCGGATCACAAGTGAACCTGACCCATTTGCACTCCTAGTGTTCTTCTAGAGACATTTTATGTTTTATCAAGTTCTAGAGACACTTCTTGATGCCCGTTATTGGAAGCCCACCCAAATATACCTAATGAGACTATCATACCCTTCCAGGCTGGCTCCTAGTCCCACTTTAACTTGGTCAGGATTCAATTTTAGGTACAGGATTGCTCCAAGCTAAGTGAGGTCTAGTTCGAATGTAGGTCTAATTGATATGTTTCACCTCTGATCTGTTCTTTTTTTATCAAAAATGGCTGTCGTGAATCATTAGACAAGCTAAACAAAATAGAAGCTAAACAAAAATAATTGGAGATTGAATTAGTAGAACAAAAGTAGAACGTTACAAACCCAACCTAATGCATGGGTCAATCCAATCTCGTTAAAGCTTGTGCCATTGCTAGGCGACCCCATTTTGCACCAGTAACTCTGGCATCTTGTGCCTGAGTGAACTGCGTTGGAACTTGCCACGTAGAGGGCCTACATCCAACGATGCTATGATATTTTTGGTAATTATTAATTTTATTTTATCTAGTGACTACAGTTGTCAATAACTTGTGAATAAATATTATCAAGACAGTAAGGCTCATCTTGGGCGTTGATTGATAAGGATAGATATATCTATTTAAGCAGATAATAGTAGTGGTTGAGTCAAAAAATATGGTGTTTATTATGTTGGATACATAGTCCTATACGAGGATAACTTTGTAATCCAAATCTCTCTATAAATACCCCAATTGGTCACGCTCCGGAAATGTTCTATTAATTCTACCTACTAGAAAGATCCAACATCCAAAGTGGACGCTGGATTGGATAATCATGGAAGAGACACACGGATGTCGGATCATTGCCAGATATGAGAAATTTATTGGAATTTATTTTTTTGGTAGTTGAGGTAATGCTAAACCTTATTCTTATTATTACTACAATATTTTTTGCAAATATTTCATAATTTGATCCAGTTAAAATAATAGTGATATGTTCTCTTACAAATTGATACTTGAGCAATTTTATAAGGTCATCGATAAAAACATTATTCAAAATTTGTGTGTGTTGATATGGAACCTCAAATCGATGGGGTGAGTTGCTTTCGTAGATTCGCGAGATAACAAAGAGTTAATAAACTCGCCCTCCGATGTTTAAGTCAGAAAGAGTATTTTTAAAATGGGAATGAAGAAAAAATCAGCTAGATAGAATATTGTTCTAATGGATGTTTAGTAGTTATCTTTAGTGGAGGGTCTTTGGGCTTATTTATAGCTGAGAGATGCAAAATTCTTGAAGATTTTGCTGTAAACATATGAGATCTAGCCGTAACCGCTCGGAGATTTTGCTGTAAGCATGAGATATAGCCGAAACTGTTCGGGATTATATTGTAACCACCTAGGGTTGCTCAATAACTATAGCGGAACATGTTGTAACCATTCGGTGAGTGAGTGCTAGCTGTTATTCGTGCCTCTAGCCGTTGTCCGAGGTAAGAAGGCCCAGGGTCTGCTAGGTGTCGAGCTGAGAGGTTGTTCGGGTGAGCTGGGGAACCCAACCTCAGATATTGGTTACTTCCGATCTGGTTGACTCAATCATCTAGTTGGGAGAGTTGACTTAGTCTAATCACATGAAGGAGGTACTAGGGCTGCCATGTTGGTTATGAGTTGGTTGAATTTGATCGCACCACATCACCATATTTATTTGATGCCACATCACCTATGCCCCCACTTCCTTGCTCGAGTTGAGACTAGCAGCTCAGCTCAAATCAAGGAAGTAATATGCCCAAGTGCTTTTAGGTCGGTAGCTCGACAATCTGCCTTATTTTGATGTTAGCTTCGAACACCTAGTACTTATCTCGTAATTTCAAATCTACCTGGAACGTGCGATGTTTCGGATCCTGCACTTCAATCATAGCAAATTGATTCGAATTTGTAGCCTGTCACTCGGTGTTTCAATGCTGCCAATTCATGCACTGAGTGTTAGAAACCCCGCCCATGCCGCAGAAAAATTTCAAAAATTTCAGATGCAGCGGGAAGAGGCATGCGCGGGATCAACCGTTCATCGCATGAACGTTGTTTAAAAACCGTTCGTAGATAGATAAGGATTAAAAACTTTTTAAAAATATTAGAAGATCAGATCTTCACCTTGTGCGGGTAGATGATCACCGCAAACTGATGATCGTGGTTTTGGATGATGGTTCGCTTGAAGCCGTTCAAGTGCCCGGCCTCTACGGGTATCCACACGAAGCAGGAACCGATCCAAGCTCTCTATCTCCCCGGGGTGCTAGCTCCCTTGCAGAGATAACTTTTGATGGCTGATCTCCTCTCTTTCTTTCAACTCTTGAATGTGCTTGAGAGGAGGAATAAGAAGGATGAAGAATAGTAAAGGAACAAAACCCCTGCAGCCTTCTTTCTTTTCCTTGCGTTGGAAGGAGGAAGGGAGGATGAAGAGGCCACCTTTCTTTTTCTTCCTTTGCTTGCGGCTGAACCAAGAAAAGGGGAGGAGAGGGCGCCACGAATTGGAGAGGGAGAGGGCTTCAATGATGCCCTAGGTCAGCCCCCACGCCTCCTCTTAAATAGCATGTGGAGCTCCTACTTTGTAGGAGCTCCTTGATAAACTTCCAAGAGGGGCGCCGGCCCCTCTTCTTTGCCGCACCAAGCAAGGAAAAGGAGGAGGGGCATGTGCCCCTCCTTCATGGTTAACCTAATCCTCCTTTAAGGAGGATTAGGAAGGTCACTCATGGTTAGGTCCTAATCTAATTAGGCTTGGACCAAGGGTGAACCAATTTGGGTTTAATCTAGGTAAGTTCTAATCCAATTAGAACTTAATGAACCATGACTCAATTGAACCCTTCAATCCTAATCCAATTAGGAGTCTTGTTGATTTATTAGATTAATAATTAATTAGAACTTAAGAAATCCTAATCCAATTAGGACTTATTTAATTTTGGTCCTAATCCAATTAGGACTCTAATTTGAATCCGAAGTCCTAATCCGATTAGGACTCTAGGAATCCTACTCCAAGTAGGAATCCAAATTTAATTCAAAATTCCTAATCCAATTAGGATTGTAGGAATCCTATTCCAAGTAGGAATCCTAGTCCTACTCCAAATAGGATTCCCAGTCCAAGTAGGAATCCCAGTCCAAGTAGGAATCCTAGTCCTAATCCAATTAGGACTCTAGGAATCCTACTCCAAGTAGGACTCTTGTTTTAAGTCCAATTAATTAATTCTCTTTGTTCCTTCTTCAACTTATTATCAATTGAATTGATTACTTGTGATTCCTAATCACGATTCAACCATCGGATCGGTCAATGCCTCTAGTGTGTGTGACCCCATAGGTTCTATTCTGACTGGTAGTGAGATATATGCCATGACTCATAGGTAAGTAACCTCTTTTACTTCCTTCCATGCTGAATCTTTTCAGCACACGATCTATGTACTTAGATTGGGACAAGCCTAGCATCCTTTTAGATCTATCCCTATAGATCTTTATACCAAGTATATAGAATGCTTCTCCCAAGTCTTTTATGGAAAAGCTTTTTGATAGCCAAGTCTTGACCGATTGTAACATTGGAATATCATATCATTTCCAATGATTAGTATGTCATCTACATACAATATTAAGAAGACAACGGCACTCCCACTAGTCTTCTTGTACACACATGGTTCATTCACATTTTTGATAAAACCAAACTCTTTGACTGTTGTATCAAAACGGATGTTCCAACTCCTCGATGCTTGCTTTAATCCATAAATGGATCTCTTAAGCTTGCATACTTGATTTGCTCTCCCACTTGAGACAAATCCTTCTGGCTGTGTCATGTAAACCTCTTCCTCAAGATAACCATTAAGGAAGGCGGTTTTGACATCCATCTGCCAAATTTCATAATCATAGTATGCAGCTATTGCAAGCAAAATCCGAATAGATTTAAGCATGGCAACTGGTGAAAAAGTTTCATCATAGTCAATTTCTTGCTTTTGCCTGAAACCTTTTGCCACCAATCTAGCCTTGTAGGTTTCTACTTGGCCATCTGCTCCAATCTTCTTCTTATAGACCCATTTGCAACCTATAGGGTTTACACCTTCTGGTGCATCAACCAAAGTCCATACTTGGTTGGTATACATAGAGTCTATTTCGGATTTCATAGCTTCTAACCATTTGTTAGAGTCATTACTCATGATAGCTTCCGAATAGGTCAGAGGATCATCATTTTCGACGATGTGGGCTTCACATTCTCAATGACAAACCCATATCTCTTAGGTGCATTTCGCACTCTATCTGACCTTTGGAGAGGAGATGTGTGTTGTGGTTGTACTTCATCAATGGGTACATCTGGTTGAAGAATTTCTTGTGTTTCTATTTGTAGGTCTTAAACTTCATTAAGTTCAATTCTTCTTTCACTGTCCTTTTCTAAGATAAACTCTTTTTCTAAGAAAGTGGTATGCCTACTAACAAATACCTTTTGTTCAGTAGGGTGATAGAAGAGATATCCAATACTTTCTTTGGAATAACCTATAAATGTACATTTATCTGATCTAGCACTTAGCTTATGTCCAAAATTTCTTTTGACATATGCTTGGCAGCCCCATATTTTAAAATATTTAAGATTGGGCTTTCTACCTCTCCATATCTCATATGGAGTACTAGATACAGATTTTGAAGGTATCCTGTTTAGCACATATGTAGCAGTTTCTAAGGCATAACCCCAGAAGGAAATAGGAAGATCTGTAAAGCACATCATGGACCTTACCATATCTAATAGAGTACGATTCCTCCGTTCAGCTACACCATTTAGTTGTGGCGTATACGGAGGTGTCCATTCAGAGAGAATGCCCTTTTCTTTAAGATGATTTAAAAATTCACTAGAAAGGTATTCACCTCCTCGATCAGATCGAAGGATTTTAATACACTTTCCGGTTTGTTTTTCAACCATACTTTGATACTCTTTAAACTTATCAAAGGCTTCGTATTTATGTTTCATAAGATACACAAATCCGAACCTTGATAAATCATCAGTGAATGTGATGAAGTAAGAGTATCCACCTCTAGCTGGAGTTGTCATAGGACCACATACATCTGTATGTATAAGTCCTAATAACTCACTTGCCCTTTCTCCATGTCCAGTGAATGGAGACTTGGTCATTTTTCTCATAAGACAAGATTCACAAGTTCCTAATGATTCATAATCATAAGGATCAAAGAACTCTTCTTTGTATAACTTGTTGATTCTTGATTCACTTATGTGACCAAGTCGGCAATGCCAAAGGAGGGTATTATTCACTTCCTCTCTCTTTCTTTTATTGCTTTTATTAATATGAAAGACATTGTCATTAAGTAATAAAACTAGAAGACCATTTTCCATAATGCCATTGCAAAGATGCTTATTAGAAAAATAAATAGAGCAACCATTGCCCTTTCCATTAATTTCAAAACCTTTCTTTAACAACAAAGGAATGGAAATTACATTTCTAATAATTTTGGGCATATAATAACAATCTTCTAATTGTAGGAGCTTTTCCGAAGGCAATTCCAAGTTGTAGGTTCCAACAGCTTCAGCCTGGATGGACTCTCCTCCAGCGCCATACAGCTCGAAGTCACCTTTCTTCAAAATTTTAATTTTCTGTAGTCCATGCAAAGATTTGCAAATGTGAAAACCACAGCCGGTATCCAATACCCATGAATTTGAATTTGAAGAACTTAATGACAAGTTGGCATGTAACATAAACATACCTTTTGATGCAACTCTTGCATCGGTCTTCATACTTGCAAGAAAACTCTTGCAATTCCTTTTCCAGTGGCCAGCTTTGCCGCAATGAAAACAGGTACTTGATCCGGAGTTTTTCTTTCCTTTTTTCTTTTTGATGCTACTCTTGGGGTTCAATCGTTTCTTAGAACCCTTATTTTCCGATTTCCTCATAGAGGTGCTATTTATAAGAAGGAGTGGACCTTTATCCTTCTTAATATGCCCTTCAGCTGTTTTGAGCATATTTAATAGCTCAGGCAGGGAGGTGTTCAGCTTGTTCATGTGAAAGTTCACAACAAACTGAGAGAATGAATCAGGCAGTGATTGCAGGATCAAATCCTGACTGAGCTCACTATCCATAGCAAAACCTAATTGACTTAATCTGGTGATCAAGTCTATAACCATAAGAACATGGTTTTGCACTGGAGTTCCTTCATTCATTCTAGCACGGAACAACTACTTAGATATCTCATACCTAGCAGTCCTGCTTTGTTCTCCATACAACTCTTTTAAATTGAGAAGTATGGATTGAGTATCCATGCCTTCATGTTGCCTCTGTAATTCATTGTTCATAGAGGCAAGTATGATACATTTGACAGTCACACTGTCATTTTTCCACATCTTATATGTGGCAACCTCCTCTTCTGTAGCATCATCCCCTAGATCTCCAAGATCAGGGGTTTCAAGTATATAGGAAATTTTCTCCTGAGTGAGTACTATCTTTAAATTCCTCAACCAGTCCACATAGTTTGGTCCGGTCAACTTGTTGGCATCTAAGATGCCTCTTAGTGAAAGTGAAGAAGCCATTTAATAATTCTACATATGCAAGAACAAAACTAATATAAGCAGACCAATCATGATGACATGTTTGCAACTAGATAAGGACTTTAATCTAATTTGTCTCCTACTATTTTTATCGAATATCATAGCCCACTCCTATGATAAACGTAAAAATATAATTTTTCTTAGTAGGGTTGAGATCCTAATTCATCATAAAAAGCCTTGTGTTTACACAACAAACTCTTATGAGTTCAAAGGTAGGAAACTCTTTCCAATTGCATCTCATGCAATTCTCAACTTTATCTTGTCCTCTTAAAATACTTATTGCCTTGTGTTAGCACAACAAACAATAATATTTTAGTTAAGTCAAACCCTTCATTTCCATATAGTCATATTCGAATAATATTGCCCTTGTGGTTGCACAACAAGGCAATATATATTAAAATATGCCATAAGCATCTTAATGCACCAAGACAGTATAACATCAGTCCCCATTGCAAGTCTTGTGTTAGCACAACAAACTAGCATGGATCTTGACATAATAATATCGAGGCATGAAGGAAGGCTATCAATAGTGTTATATCAATATTAAGCTTATCCATAATAGGCAATCAAACAATTAGCCAGGTAAGCAGGTGGGAGGCTCCCCTTACTCAGAGAGTAAGGTCCTAATTAAGTAACCACCTTTAGTGCTTTCCTTAGACACCAATTAGATTAATTGTTCTAGAATGGGTTAGCTCAAAGTTTTTCAACACTATGACTTAATATAATTTTTATTGAGGGCTTACTAGTCTCTAGCACATTCTTTAATTGTGACATACATTTAACATGTCTAAAATAAACTATTATGCATCATGGCTATCTCATAGCATATATAAATCATAAGCAATTAATTAACATGCTTCAACATATTTTCATATGGAAAATTTCATATCATGATATTTTATTACATAACATATCATATATTAATCATACATTTCAGCATTTCTCTAAGCATATAACATTACTATCTCATAGTAAATTAATAATCATACATCATACATAATTATTTGATTGAACCAATTAAGGATGGCTCTGATACCACTGAAGGGTTTTAGCATGTTATAATGCGCAGCGGAAGTTAGGAATTTTAAAAATTTCTTGATAAAGTTTCTTAACATAAAACCCTTATAAGCTAAGATCACCTTAGTGGAAGCAATCAAATAATATAATATAAATGCAGAAATAGAAGAATACCTCTAACGCTAATCCAATATGCAGAATTTCCACTAGGTGCCCAAGTGTTCACCCTCCAACGTTGATCCACACGAAAACTTGATTTAAGTCTTAAGCTCCAAAGACTTTGATCCTTAATGCAGAATTCTTAAAGAACTCTAATGGCTTGCTTTCCTTTCTTTCTATTTTTCTTTAACCTTCTAAAATCACTTCTAATCCTTTTGTCCTAAAGAAGACCACCTTGTCTTGGCTTAGGACACACTAGAAGCAATGCTAGAAAGAAAGAAACTAATGTAAGAAAGAAAGAAGAGAGGAGTGGGGTGGAGTTGGAATGATGAAACCCATGGAGTGCTAGCCTATTTATAATAGGTGTAGGGATGCATCTCCAAGGGATGCATCCCATCCACACATCCTTTCATGAAAGGACATCATCTAAGGGCCATATCAAATAAGAGGAGGTGCAGATCAAGTGAAGAGGTGTATCAAATGATATGTCCTTTCATGTGGTGCCATATTTTGACCAAGTCAACATCACATGCTAATCACATGTCCATCACGCCTCACCTCTTGATCTTTCATGATGATGATCCAAGGGCTCCAATGCAAGGCGCCATTTACTTGACCCATTATGTCTTCATCCAATGGTGGGATTAAGATCCAATGGTCAATTATGATAGCCATCCTCTAACCCAATCCAATTGGGTTAAACCAACTCTCCATTATGTCTTCATCCAACGGTAGATCAAGATCTAACGGTCTAGATTGAATGATTTATTAAATCTAATCCAATTAGACTCAAACCAAGCCAATTAGGTGCCAACTCTTGGCTAACCCATATTAGAAGATGATCTAATCAAATTAGATCAATTAAGAATCAGATTCGAATCCAATTTGAATCAAGAGCTAAGGGTTTGCAACACCTGCTAGGATGTCTATCTTGCAAACATGATCTAATCCAATTAGACCCTTAATAAGTTTTCTTGTGTGTGACCCATTGGGTTCCATACTTAGCCAGCAATAGGTGTGAGTGCAAGTTGACCCAACTTGATTAGAACTCTTCTAATCGATTTAAGTCCAAACTGCGCGAACCCAAACTTAACAATTAGAATCCTTTCTAATTGGTGATCGAATTAAACTCTTTAATTCGATCAAACCTATAAGACAAGATTGACGTCTAGCAACGTGTCATGTCTATCCGGAAAATATGGAATTTGGTGGAAATACCAAAAATACCCTTCAGTGGCAAGTTACCGTGCAATTCAATCCTTTAATCAAACTGCATCCCGAATATGTATATGAGTATGAATATATGTCAAACTCAATTTTATATTCATATATTTCTCAATCTTCTAATGATAATTCGAATAATGAAATATTAGAAACTCTTTCTAATTTTCATTGTGCTTTGATCAAAGACTTTCTGAATTATCATATGATTAGAATAAATAGGATGCGATCTTCTCTTACTAGAAGTGATTAATTCCTTGTTGACCTACTCATAACCTTCGTACACATTCCACCATATCCAGAAGACCTCGTACATAACTTATTGTCATGAATGAGTGGAAACCAAAATATGGATTTATGTGCACAAGATACTATGGTGATCTCAGGTCAAAGGATCAGTTGCACAACTCCCACTAAGAGAATCATCTTTTGACATGTAAGTAAGACTTCATAAGATTTCTCTTTGTAGGTCAATTCAGTGAACTCATTTCTCTAATGAGCACCCACATCTTTGTATTAGTGTCTCCACACAAGTGATTGTGAGATCAATCACCCTCTGCATCGAGCATACATAAGATGTGCCAGTCTTTCCGGTAAACATTGATCCTCGACTCAATGTACCAATGACTGGGAATATTTAAGATTAAGATTTTAAGATTTTAGGTCTCACTAGTATGATCTCATCATAGCCTTAAAATCATTGTCTTAATCTAAGAGGTTCATCACAAATATAATCAACAGCATATGATGAAACACAATGCCTTTATTTATATTAAATGTCATGTACATGATTTGGAAAATCAAAAGAAAATCCTTCACAATACATATTGCGATTGGCATGTAGGGCATCTACTCTTTCAGAAGCGCCGCTCTATATGCTTGGACTTCTGATGAGACCTTGGCTCCTTAGCAAGAGCTATGGCGCCATTATTATCGCAGTAGAGTGTTATGGCATCTGATGTCATCACGTCCAATTCTGCAATAAATTTCTTGAACTAGAAACCTTCTTTAGCAGCTTCAGAGGCGGCGATGTATTCAGCTTCCATAGTAGAATCAGCAATGATCGGTTGTTTAGAACTTTTCCAATTCACCGTACCACCATTGCACAAGAACACATATCCAGATGTTGACTTCCTATCATCGACATCAGTCATGAAGTCTGAATCTGTGTACCCTTCTACCTTTAACTCTGATGATCCTCCAAAGACCAAGAATAAATCTTTAGTTCTTCTCAAGTACTTAAGAATATTCTTCACAGCTGTCCAGTGTTCTTCACCTGGATTCGACTGATATCTGCTTGTGACACTCACAGCAAGGGCTATATCAAGTCGTGTACATAGCATGGCATACATGAGGCTCCCTATTGCTGATGCATAGGGGATCTTGCTCATGCGTTGAATCTCTTCAGATGTGTTGGGGCACATCGTCTTGGAGAGATGAATTCCATGCCTTAGGGGTAAGAGACCCCTTTTAGAGTTTTCCATGCTAAACCTTTTCAGCACTTCCTCTATGTACATTTTCTGTGATAGGCCAAGCATCCTTTTAGATCTATCTCTATAGACCTTTATTCCCAAAATATAGGTTGCTTCCCCAAGGTCTTTCATGGAGAACTCTTTTGACAACCAGACCTTGACCGAGGTTAGCATGGGAATATCATTCCCTATCAGGAGGATGTCGTCCACGTACAGTACAAGAAATACGATAGCACTCCCACTAACCTTTTTGTAAACACACGGTTCCTCTTCATTTTTGATGAAATCAAACGTTTTGATTGCGTCATCGAAACGAGTGTTCCAACTCCGAGATGCTTGCTTTAGTCCATAGATGGACCTTTGCAGCTTGCAGACCTTGTGATCTCCATCACTGGAAGTGAAACCCAAAGGCTGTTCCATATAGATATCTTCATCAAGATATCCATTCAGGAAAGCAGTTTTCACATCCATCTGTCAGATTTCATAATCATGAAATGCTGCAATGGCAAGCAATGTTCGGATGGATTTCAGCATGGCTACAGGTGAAAAGGTCTCCTGATAGTCAATGCCTTCGCGTTGACTATACCCTTTCGCCACTAGCCTTGCTTTATAGGTCTCTACCTTTCCATCCGAACCTATCTTCCTTTTGTAGATCCATTTGCATCCAATAGGTACAATACCTTCTGGTGGATCTACTAGGGTCCAGACTTGGTTGGAATGCATGGAGTCTAACTCTGATTTCATAGCTTCTAACCATTTCTCAGAATCGATATCAGATATCGCCTCGTCGTAGGTTTTGGGATCCTGTATGTGATCCCTATCTCCCACTAGGAACATTTCCTCGGTATCGTCTTCTAGTATACCTAAGTATCTATCGGGAGGATGGGAGATCCTACTAGATCTGCGAGGTGGTTGAGGGACATCATGTACTGGCTCTGTATTAATGGGTTCGATAGGATCCATGACTCGTTGCTTTTCAGAGACTTTCTCTTCAAGCTCAATTTTTCTCCCACTGCCTCTATCAAGGATAAACTGATTTTCCAAGAAGATGGCATGACGGCTCACAAACACATTGTGATCCTCTGAGATGTAAAAATTGTATCCTAATGACTCTTTAGGATATCCTATAAAACGAGCACTTATGGTCCTAGCCTCTAGTTTGTCCGTCTGTAGTCTTTTGACGTGGGCCGGACATCCCCAAATCTTGAGATGACCAAGACTTGGTTTCTTACCATGCCATATCTCATACGGTGTGGTAGGAACGGATTTAGAGGGAACTCTATTTAGTAGATATACTGTAGTAAGTAAGGCGTCTCCCCAAAAAAACATCGGTAGATCAGTGAAGCTCATCATGGATCGGACCATATCTAATAGAGTCCGATTTCTCCTCTCTAACACCCCGTTGAGTTGAGGTGTACCCGGAGGAGTCCATTGTGAGACTATGCCATTGTCTTTGAGATAGTTCCGAAATTCTCCACTAAGGTATTCTCCTCCTCGATCTGATCGAAGAGCCTTAAGGGGTTTTCCAGTTTATTTTTCTACTTCATTTCTGAACTCTTTAAACTTTTCAAAAGATTCAGATTTGTGTCTTATAAGATACACATACCCATACCGTGAATAATCATCGGTAAAGGTAATGAAGTACGAATAACTTCCTCTGGCTTGCACATCGAATGGGCCACATACATCTGTGTGTATCAGGATAAGTATTTCAGTGGTCCTCTCCCCATGTCATACAAAGGGTAATCTAGCCATTTTTCCTTGAAGACAGGACTCGCAAATTGGATATGACTCGGAAGTCAATGAGCCGAGAAGCCCATCTTTATCCATTTTGTTCATTCTATCTTCTCCAATATGGCCAAGCCTGAGGTGCCACAAATATTTTTGGTTTATCTCATCCCTGGATCTCTTGGATCCTTTGGCATTCACTTCTTGCTCAGACACATTTATAGATACATCCATATGCAAATGATAGAGACTGTCAATCATAAAACCACGTGCGACTATTTTATTTCTGAAATAAATAGAACAGCAGTCTTTGTCAAATGTAAAAACATGACCTTCCTGTGCTAGACATGAAACAGAAATCAAATTTCTGCGAGCAGCAGGTACATAATAGCAGTCTCTAAGTAATAAACTAAAACTAGACGGTAGTCGCAGATGGTAGGTGCCCACAGCCACAGCAGCAACTTTTGCTCCGTTGCCAACCCGAAGGGTTACCGCACCTTCCGCCAGCCTTCTACTTTTCTTTAGACCCTGCATGGTAGTGCACAAATGAGCACTAGAACCAGAATCTATAACCCAACTAGAAGTAGAAGAAACCGTTAGATTAGTTTCAATTATGAGCAAGTCTATACCTTCTGAAGGTTTGTCACCTTTCTTATTCTTCAGGCTCTCGAGGTATGAAGGACAGTTTCTCTTCCAGTGGCCGTCGACATTGCAGTGGAAACATTTTCCTTTGTCATTAGTCTTTTTCTTTTGAACTTCCTTCTTTGGCTTCTTGTCTTTCTTCTGCTTCTTAGCAGGCTTCTTTTTCTTCCAAGTAGACTTTCTCTTGGAACCAGAAGTCAACTCAGCAGCAAGGACATTGCCCCTTGAAACTTTCAAGGCTCCCTCAGTAGTTACCAACATATTTATCAGTTCAGTCTTAGCGCATTCAATCTTATTCATGTGGTAGTTTACTATAAACTGACCAAATGAATCAGGAAGGGATTGAAGGATCAGATATACTTGCAATTCCTTGTGCATGTTCATACCGAGCTTCTCAAGCTCCTCTAGGTCCTTGATCATAGTCAGACCGTGATCATGGACGGACTGCCCCTCGCGCATATTTGCTTTGAAGAGCCTCTTGGACACTTCAAAACGAGCTGTGCGACTCTGCTCACCATACAACTCTTGCAGGTGTGCTAGTATGTCCCTAGCAGTCTTTATATTCTCATGCTGGCATTGGAGTTCATTGGACATGGATGCCATCATATAACACTTGACTCTAATGTCATCATCCATCCACTTTTGATGGATCTCACGCTGAACATCAGTAGCACGTGTTGGTAGTGTGGGGATATCTGAATCGAGTATGTAGCCTATTTTCTCACAGTTCAAAACAATTTTGAGGTTTCTTAGCCAGTCCTTGTAATTTGTTCCAGTCAATCGGTTGGTCTCAAGAATACGGGTCAAAGGGTTTGAGGCTGACATTATGATCTGCAGAGAGTAAAGATTCTAGTTAGACTTTTGTACTTGATCCTTAATCTGTTCTAAGGTCTTTTAGAACAAATGTACCTCCCACTATTTTCTCGAATTCCTCACACTCCCCTGGTAGAAAAATGGAAATCCTACACGACTAGGGTTTCTAGTGGGTACTGCGGTCTCACCAATCTACATGGCACCTCACCTAACAGTTATTGGTGACACATAGATGGATGAGTGTACAACTCTTGTACAATGCTTCTCAAGCATGTTGCAGTGCAACTTGGTCTCTAAGCCATGAAGACCTCACCTAACAGTTATTGGTCCCATTTCTTAGTTAAGTCAGACCCACCGTATAACCGTAGAAATAAAGTCGTCATTGGGTCCTCACCTAACAGTTCTTAGTGCCCAACCCCACCTTTACCCTACAACATCTCATGTCTATAGAGAGGTCCAGCCCCCCGATGCAACTTGCCCACTATATCCAGCCGAGACAAATCAACATCAGAAAGACCTTAGCAGCTCTACTACAGTGGAAGACCTATTGACTTAATATTGGTTAATCAGGTCTTAGTGTTTGCAACTTGAGCTCTTCATAAGAGGTAATCGAATAATTGGCCAGGTAAGCAGGTGGGAGGCTCCCTTTACTCAGAGAGTAAGGTCCTAATTAAGTAACCACCTTTCATGCTTTCCTAGACACCAATTAGATCAATTAATCTAATATGACTCGCTTATGTTGGTTCACTCTCGACTTGATTGAGGAGGTTTTAATTTAGGTCTCAATTGGGTTTGCTACATCACATGTAAACCTATCTACCCCGCTCTCATTCACATCACATGCAAACGGCACATCACAGGCAGTTATAATCGCAGCATCAAATAAAGCTAAACTTTAAATAGGTGATGATCATGGATTCTAATTAGGTCGTATTACAAGCATATGCACGTCAATCGATCAATTGGTCTTCAACTCTTGAATTGGTTCCAAGCCTCCTTGATTCGATCCATGATCAACTCTTGATCCCATCGCCATCAACCGCTTAGATCGCCGTTCATCTCATGCCTTGTCTTCAACTTGATCGTTGACGTACATTACATCACAGAAATACAACCAGATGTAAAATAAAAATAATAATAAATTACATCTCCTTTTAGGAGGCACGCAGGCCTCTCAAAATATCAAATAAGATGCATGCAAGCATCTAAAAAATTACACGACATTACAGATCACATCGCAGGTCATTACATTTGATACCAAAAGGGTTTGAATCCTATGATCATCACCACATGCAGCAATTATAATTTTCAGATATGAAATCTAATTGATTATCTCATGACATAGGTTGCTGATCATGCTAATCATGATTCTTAACAATGCAATTAGAATCATCTTTTTATCACATAAAAATCAGCATGCAAAAATCAGCACCCTAGAAAAATCTGCATGCAGAAAATTTTCAGCATGCATAATCATTCAAATTTTAGATCTAATAAGCCTATTAATAATTAATTCTTATCTTAATCTACGATGCTTCGGCTCTGATACCACTGTTAGAAACCCCGCCCATGCCGCAGAAAAATTTCAAAAATTTCAGATGCAGCGGAAGAGGCATGCGCGGGATCAACCATTCATCGCATGAACGTTGTTTAAAAACCGTTCGTAGATAGATAAGGATTAAAAACTTTTTAAAAATATTAGAAGATCAGATCTTCACCTTGTGCGGGTAGATGATCACCGCAAACTGATGATCGTGGTTTTGGATGATGGTTCGCTTGAAGCCGTTCAAGTGCCCGGCCTCTACGGGTATCCACACGAAGCAGGAACCGATCCAGGCTCTCTATCTCCCCGGGGTGCTAGCTTCCTTGCAGAGATAACTTTTGATGGCTGATCTTCTCTCTTTCTTTCAACTCTTGAATGTGCTTGAGAGGAGGAAGAAGAAGGATGAAGAATAGTAAAGGAACAAAACCCCTGCAGCCTTCTTTCTTTTCCTTGCGTTGGAAGGAGGAAGGGAGGATGAAGAGGCCACCTTTCTTTTTCTTCCTTTGCTTGCGGCTGAACCAAGGAAAGGGGAGGAGAGGGGGCCACGAATTGGAGAGGGAGAGGGCTTCAATGATGCCCTAGGTCAGCCCCCATGCCTCCTCTTAAATAGCATGTGGAGCTCCTACTTTGTATGAGCTCCTTGATAAACTTCCAAGAGGGGCGCCGGCCCCTCTTCTTTGCCGCACCAAGCAAGGAAAAGGAGGAGGGGCATGTGCCCCTCCTTCATGGTTAACCTAATCCTCCTTTAAGGAGGATTAGGAAGGTCACTCATGGTTAGGTCCTAATCTAATTAGGCTTGGACCAAGGGTGAACCAATTTGGGTTTAATCTAGGTAAGTTCTAATCCAATTAGAACTTAATGAACCATGACTCAATTGAACCCTTCAATCCTAATCCAATTAGGAGTTTTGTTGATTCATTAGATTAATAATTAATTAGGACTTAAGAAATCCTAATCTAATTATGACTTATTTAATTTTGGTCTTAATCCAATTAGGACTCTAATTTGAATCTGAAGTCCTAATCCGATTAGGACTCTAGGAATCCTATTCCAAGTAGGAATACAAATTTAATTCAAAACTCCTAATTCAATTAGGATTGTAGGAATCCTACTCCAAGTAGGAATCCTAGTCCTACTCCAAATAGGATTCCCAGTCCAAGTAGGAATCCCAGTCCAAGTAGGAATCCTAGTCCTAATCCAATTAGGACTCTAGGAATCCTACTCCAAGTAGGACTCTTGTTTTAAGTCCAATTAATTAATTTTCTTTGTTCCTTCTTCAACTTATTATCAATTGAATTGATTACTTGTGATTCCTAATCACGATTCAACCATCGGTCGGTCAATGCCTCTAGTGTGTGTGATCCCATAGGTTCTATTCTGACTGGTAGTGAGATATATTGCGATCTCTATTACAATATCATTGAAGACTCCTTTCAATGGGTTGGAATGATTCCAACTCTACTCATCAGGGTTTATCGATCATCGAGATAATCTCTGTGAGTCTCACCATCCACCAGTGACACCTAGCAGCATTTAGTTGCTACCCAACAGAATAGAATGATGAACCTCTAGGTGCAGTTATCATGTGATACAGTCCTACTATCGTGGATCCCTACAGGACGGAGGTCATGGACAACTCGTCAAACCCCATCGCCTGTCATATGTCAAGATTTATTCGACTTAAGTTTAAGAGCGGAGAACTCTTTCTCCACTATGCAATCTGCCCCGGCCGAGGTCTTACGAACTCAGTCTTATAAATCACATAGGATCTCTCCTTATCTATCAAGATCGATAGATTTCTTATAGGTGCATACCCTACTCCTACAGTGAACCTACTGCAGCCAATCTACACTGCATGGACCCATATGGCTAGAGACCATGTATATGTGCAGTCAAACTACAATAACCTCACTGTGAGTAGCCGAAGCATCGCAGGTCAAAGGACCAGTCACACTACTGCAACATCAAGCAAGTCACTGACGAGTGGATAGACATCCAAGTGACTTCTTGTCTTGGTCACGCTCGGGTACCCTTGTTCTCTAACAAGCACCTGCACTATTACTTCAGTGTCTCCACACCGTGGACTCGAGTCTCGTCCATCCATAGGGAAAGTAATGTGTGCACTGATCTCATCGGATTGATCACCGTCCTCGTGATGATCCATCGATCAGGAGCGTTTAGAAATTAATCACTAATGATACATGGCTCAAATTCTCAACTCTTGAGAATATGCATCATCATCTTATTAATTTCTTGGACGATTCATAGACACAATAACAATATGAATGAAAAAGATGCCTATTATTTATTCAATAATAAATAGTCAAGTACAAAATTATGTCCCTAGAATTAACAATGTGTCAGCCAGATTGGCTTCTAGGGCATACATCTAACACTGAGTACATACAACGTGGCCCCTCCTCTATGGGGAGCTCAAAGGCCACAATCTGAGCTAGGCAGTAGGTGGGCAGAAGCTATGAAAGCTGTGCATTTAGCAACATCTAGACTGTTCGTTGCATTTTAAAAAGAGGAGTAATGACTTTATTCTTCTTCTTCATCGCTGCCTTTTTCTTTTGCGAGCGCTTGAGACCAAAGTCCAGAGAAGAGCTTTTGCCTTAGATAGCAATTTAGAGGAAGGTATGTCTTCTTTGTCTTCCCCTTTTGCTAGTTCATCCTCTATGCTGCCTGCACCCACTAGAACTAGGAAAGTTGAGTCGGAGGAAGTTAGTCTCTTCAAGGCTAATCTTGATAGGCTTAGGAAAGTTACAACATTACCACCTCAATAGGACTTAGACTACCCCATCTTGATGAGAGGGTCTTCGAGAAAAGGACAAACCATCTGCCACTGTACAAGGATACCCTTAAGGCATGATTTAGATTCCCCATACACCTATTCATCGAGTTTTTGCTAGACTCTTATGGATTAGCATCCACACAGCTCATCCCCAACTATTGGCGGAGGATTGTAGGTTTCATAAGCAGAGGGCAGACCATCTGCCACTGTACGAGGATACCCTAAAGGCAGTGTTTGGATTCCCCATACACCCATTCATCGAGTTCTTGCTAGACTCTTATGGTTTAGCACCCACACAGCTCATCCCCAGCTGCTGGCAGAAGATTGTGGATTTTATTTGTTTTTAGTCTTCCATGGTCTTAAGCATAGTATAGATATTTTTAAATCCTTTATTATTTTGAAAAAGCACCTTGTCGAGCATGGGTGGTGGTACTTGACCTTGAAGAAAGGGGTCAAGTTTTTACCTGATAATCCTTCTTCCATTTATGGATGGAAGGACTGATTTTTTATGGCCATTTTTCATTTCGGCCTGTGGTCTATTTTGACCAATTGGGGGCCGATGATCGGTAAGCCCAATTGGATAGGTTTCTTGCAGCACTAGAAGGAGACAATCTAGACCATATGCCGACTAAGGGCATTGAGGCCCAAATAGCTCTTCTCTGCCGAGAATCTGGCCTGAGCTACCTTCGTCGACCTTAGGTCTTTGGGTAAATCATCGTTAGTTTAGTTTTTTATTATATCGAGCCTCGTACCTTAGTTTGTGATATCTTACCAAGCTACATTCTGTTGTAGATGTAGGGATGGCTCCCTGAAAGAAAACTTTGATGAGAGTTGCCTAAGAGGCTACATAGAGGGTGGCAGAAGGCACCTCAACCAAGCCTTCTTCCAGAAGACAACAGTTGCTTCTTCCTACACTGTGGAAGGAGTGACGACTTGTATCATGTCCTGCCCAGCCATAGAATGTCCAGGTTCAAGTAGCTCACAAGGAGAATGAGTCGGAGTGCTCTGATGCTGACCTCATTCTTCAGTGAAAGGTTGAACTCCAAGCTCACCATCAAAGGACCTTAAGAGGCAAGACCTCTAGGCCTGAAGCATGTGAAAAGGGCTTACAGTCTTTGGAGTCCAGTTGAGGTCCAAGCTTTGAGGTTCTGGAGCTAAGTTAGAAATCCTTGAAGACTAAGCGGCCTAACTTGTTGTTCTATGAGTCTACCATATTTGATTTTGAGATGATCGATAAGATTACCTATGTTGACCCAATGGATTGATTTTGATGAGGACAAAATATCTGAATATGAGACTAATGATTTTGTGTTCTTGGAGTCGTTAATTTATTTTATAGAAAACTCAATGAGTTTGAAAGATTAGAGAAATCTTAGAAGAAAGACAGAAAGAGGTAATAATCTGCACTCTAACAAGTCGACGCATGAAGATTATGAGCCAACTCTTGTTGAACAAGAGTCAACCCTAAAATGGCCACAAACAAAAGACAGAAAGTAGCCAAAATCAGCAAAAAAATTAAGTTGACTTTAGAGGACAACAAGTCGACCCCTATCAATGGACAAGTCGACCCTAAAGAATGGAAGAGTCGACCCCACAATGACCACAGGCAAAAGATAGAGCACAACAAAAACAAGACCTATTTCGAGTCAACCCCTGAAGATCATGAGTCAACCCCTGATGAAGTCGAGTGGACCCGTCTGTGCCTAACAATAATAACGATTAGTTTTTCTATAGATCAGAATAGCTATTTTTATCTCATAATTGCTCTTTCAGTCTGTCTAATGGCTAGAAACATCTTCCGACTACTCTTTGATGATATAAATGCATTGGAACACCAAAAGGAAGACAAGAGGATTGAGTATAAAGAAAAGGAGATAAGAAAAGGAAGTATATTTAAGTACATTCATTGAGAGCTTAAAGATTACATCTTCCACTATCAAGAGAGAGTTGGTGAAGAACACTCAAGTTCGTTAAAGACCAACCAACTGCTTCAAAGCTCCATTAATTTGTTGTCAATTTGTCTTTAAGGAGCTGTAATTTATTTTGCTATATATATATATATATTTATACTTTGTTGTAACAAATTTCAAGAATTGAAACTTGACAGAAAGGTCCATCCAAATCTTGAATTGGATTAGCCTAGAAAAGGCTTGGCGGTAGTTTTGGTTGATTTTTAGTAAAAATCAACTGGGTTGGTTGTGAGCCCAATCAAAATAATTGTGCTGTAATCTTGGAGAGATTATAGTAAAAATTTTCAAAAAGGGTGTCTTGAAGAGTGGACAACTATAAACCTTTTGTGTTTGCAGTGTTTAGTTTGTGTGGTTCTTGCTTATTACTTTATTTACCACTCATATATTTATTGCACTTCACTCACACATCAAAGTTTTCTTTCTGCTGCATTTTTGTTTAAAGTTTTTGAAAATCCCAATTCACTCTCCTTCGTAGGCTACTTAGCTGGGCAACAAGTGGTATCAAAGTCTTAGTACTCTAGCCCCTCTTTGACCTAATAATCAAGAGTCAAATAACTATGGCAGCCCCAATTGTATCCCATCTTGCCGAGGGATAGTCCATTAATAGACCTCTTCTTTTCAATAACACAAATTAGATATATTGGAAAGCACAAATGCGTATTTTCATACAAGTATTAGATTATGACATATGGAGTATCACAACTAATGGTCCTCACACACCCACTAAAGTCATAGATGATGTGTCTCTTTTCAAACTCGAAGGGGAATAGGATGAGTATGATAAAAAAATGTATCACCTGAATGCTGAAGCCATAAATATTTTATATTGTTCTTTGGATTCTAGTGAGTTTAATCGAATTTTATCTTGTAATTCTACTAAAGAGATTTGGAATAGACTGGAGGTAACTCACGAAGGCACTAACCAAGTCAAAAGATCTAAAAGCAATATACTTGTGTGTGCGTGTATATATATATATGAATTATTTAAAATCGAATCAACTGAATCTATTACTCAAATGTTTACTCCCTTTACTTACATTATAAATGGTCTCAAAAGTCTTGATAAATCTTATACTAATAGTGAATTGGTAAGAAAAATTCTTAGGTCATTGCTAAGAGCATAGGAGGCCAAGCTGACGGCTATCCAAGAAGCAAGAGACATCAACAACCTTCCTCTCGAAGAGCTCCTGGGATCTCTGATGACTCATAAACTTACCATGAAGCACAACAATAAAGATGAAGAATCAAGGAAGAAGAAGATAGTTGCCCTCAAATCTATAGCTTAGAAGGAAGAGGAGAGTGAGGACTCAGAAGATGCTAAGGATGATGAGGAGATGACATTAATCACCAGAAAGTTCAGGCGATTCATGAGGAGAAAAAGACAAGGGATGAGAAAGAGGCCAATGTCTAAGGGGAAATGAAGCAAAGAAAGAGAAAAGGAGCAGTTGCTGGTATGCTATGAGTGTAAAAAATCAGGCCATTTTAGAGCAAACTGCTCACTGCTTTAGAAAGCCCCCAAGAAGCCAAAGAAGGTGGCCATGGTTGAAACTTGGAGCGACAGTGACGAATCAAATTCAGAGGAGGAAGCTTAAGAAATAGCAAATCTTTGTCTCATGGCTCATAAGGATGAGGTGTATCTAGAAGCCCGTGGGTTAAATAGAAGATGATACTTGGATAGTGGCTGCTCAAGACATATGACATGAGATGAATCGTAGTTTATTTTTCTTAAGATGAAGAATGAAGGGGTGATCATCTTTGGCGATAACGGCAAAGGAAAGATCATTTGTATAGGAAGTATTGGTATCACTCCTTCCACCCTTATTGAAAATGTATAGTTGGTAAATGGATTAAAGCATAACCTACTTAGCATTAGTCAATTATATGATAAAAAATTTTAGACTTACTTTTGAAGCTTCTATGTGTATAGTGTCTTGTCCCATTGATAATGGAATTCAATTCATTGGACATATATATGGAAACATTTACATGGTTGATCTCGATGATCTCCCCATGAAAAATGTGAAGTGTCTTGTAGCAATATTTGCCAAAGCCAATGAGACTAGATGATTATGGCATCGTAGATTGGCTCATGCAAGCATAGACTTCAATTCAAAATTAGCTCAAAAAGATCTTGTTGTAGGATTACCTAAAATAAGTTTTAAAAAATCCAAAGTTTGTGATGTATGCTAATTAGAAAAATATACTGGACTTTCTTTTAAAGCAAAAATTGTGGTTTCAACCTCTAAGCCATTAGAACTTTTGCATATGGATTTGTTTGGGACGACTATTACCACAATTCTAAGTGGCAAATATTTTGGATTTGTTATTATTGATGATTTTTCAAGATTTACATGGATATTGTTCTTAGCTCATAAAAATGAAATTTTATTGCATTTTCAAATCTATACAAGAGGATTTCAAATGAAAAAAAGGTTTAAAAGTTCTAAAAATCATAAGTGATAATGGAACTCATTGAACATAATTTCTCTGCACCTAGGACACCTCAACAAAATAGAAAAGTAGAAAGAAAAAATAGACCACTTAAAAAAAAGACAATAACCATGCTGTGTGAAGACCATATTTTAAGATAATTTTGGGCTGAGGTAATTAACACAACATATTACATTCTAAATTGTGTATCAATTAGACCTATATTAAAGAAAACACCTTCTGAATTTTGGAAAGATAGAAAATCTAACATTAGATATTTTCATACTTTTGGCTGCAAATGCTTTATTCTTAACAATGGAAAAGATATACTTGGAAAATTTGATGCTAAATCAGATGAAGCTATCTTTTTTGGATGTTCTTCCACTAGTAAAGCATACCAAAAATTTGACAAGAAAATCCTAGTGGTAGAAGAATCCATACATAGTATTTTTGATGAAACTAACAATCTTCCATCAAGAAAAATAGATGTGTGTGATGATGCAGATGCTATGGAAAAAGTGATGGAAGTAATCACCGTAAGGGACATATCAGCTGAAGATAGAAGCAAGGATAATGGACAAGAGGATGAAGAAGATGATCAAGAAAAATATCCTCAAATTGAAGATCAAGGTAATAATGATTTACCCAAGGAATGGAGGTATGCTATCATAGTCATCCTAAAGATTTAATTATCGGTTATCCATCACATGGTGTTAGGACTAGATCATATCTTAGGGTCATATGTAATGACCTAGCTTTTGTATCTCCAAATGAACCTAAAATTATAGAAGAAGCTGAATAATTGAATAAATGCTATGCAAGAGGAAGTAAATCAATTTGAAAGAAATAGTATGGACACTTGTAAGTAGACCTAAAGACTATCCTATAATTGGAACTAAATGGGTATATAGAAATAAATTAGATGAGAATGCTAATGAAATTAGAAACAAAGCTAGATTAGTTGTTCAAGGCTATATCCAAGAAGAAGGTATTGATTTTAATGAAATTTTTGCTTCTATTGCTAGACTAGAAATTATTAGATTATTGCTTGCTTTTAGTTATTATATAGATTTTAAATGGATATTAAAAGTGCTTTTCTAAATGGATATATAGCAAACAAAGTTTATGTAGAATAACCACCCAGTTTTGAAAATCATAAATTTTTAAATCATGTTTTCAAACTAAATCAAGCTTTGTATAGCTTAAAGCAATCTCCTAGAGTTTGGTATGAAAGATTGCGCAAATTTTTATTAGAAAATAAGTTTTCAAGAGAAAATATAGGTACAACTCATAAAAAAATAACTTATTAATTATTTAGATATATGTTGATAATACTAGGGTGCCACTAATGAAGCTTCATGTCAAGACTTTGCTAAGCTCAAGAATGGAGACTTTAAGATGAGCATGATGGGTGAACTCACATTTTTTCTCAAACTCCAAATCAAGCAAACGAAAGAAGAGATCTCCATTAGCCAATGCAAGTATACAAGAGAGATCTTAAATAAATTTGGCATGGAGAAAGCTAAGCACATTGGTACCCCCATAAGCCCCTCATGTAAGCTAGATATAGATGAGCATGGTAAGAGTGTAGATTTAAAGCTTTATAGAGGTACAATAGATTTTTTATTATACTTTACTGCTAGTAGATTAGAGATCATGCTTAGTATTTGTATGTATGCTAGATTTCAAGCTAATCTTAAAGAATCACACTTAACTATTGTTAAAAGAATTTTAAGATATCTAAGTAGAACATAAAATTTAGGCTTATGGTACTCAAAACAATCATCAATAAGCTTAACTGGATATTTAGATGTAGATTTTGCTGATTGTAAAATTAATAGAGAAAGTACAAGTAGAACTTGCCAATTTTTAAGAGTTTACTTAATCTCTTAGTTTAGCAAAAAATAATATTTGGTGGCTTTGTCTACGGCCGATGCCGAATACATAGTAGCTGAAAGTTGTTGTGCTCAAATTTTGTGGATTAAGCAACAACTTGAGGACTATGGTATCAAAATTAACAAAGTCTCCATAAGATGTGATAATACTAGGGCATAAACTTAACTAAAAATTTTATACAATATTCAAGAACTAAACATATTGAGATAAGACATCATTTCATAAGTGATCATGTTCAAAACAATGAAGTGATGCTTGATTTTGTTAGTATTGATAAATAATTAACTGGCATCTTTATGAAATCCCTTAGTGAAGATAGATTTAGCATGATCAGGGGTGAGCTAGGATTGTGTGATCCTTCAATTAAAAATCACTCATCTGAACCCTTGGTTGCTCATTAATTTTCTTGCCGATCAATCCAAGTTCATTCCTATTTTTGACTCAAAAAGAAAACGTCCTTGCATTATCTCCTTCTTTATGAGGAGCCAACTCTTAGGTTGATGAGTCTACTCCTAGTTTTTGGGAGTCGATCCCTTAGAGTAAGGAGGAGCTTCGAGTTGACTCAAAAGTGAACGGGAGTCAACTCGAGGTTTTACAAATTACGGAGGAGCTATCTTAAAAAAAATTAATGGGTCGACTCCTGGTGACCTGCTGCTGAAAGGTCGACCCTCTAGGTTGGCACTTGGAGAGCGACTAGCTTTTAACCGAGCCAACCTTTTTCTTTCCCTAATTCACCTTTCCTAAATCTTTCATCTCTCCTCTTTCTAGAGTTTGAATCCCTCTCATCTTCCCTCTATCTTGTCGATCTACTCTCTTTCTCGTAGATTTCTTTCCTCAATCTCTCTCTAATGACACCAAAGAAGATGCTTCCATAAAGGAGAAAATCCATCCTGGATCATGAAGAAGGAAGGAGAGAAAGAATAGACAGGGCATAATCTTCAACCCCACTTCGAACTGGTCTTCATTCTTCTCTCCATTCTGTTCAGTCTCCCTCTTAAAGGATCTCAAACAAGGTACCCTTTGCTTCTAGAAAAGTTTCTTCTATAAGAAACATTGATTCTGATTTTTTGGAGCATGAGGGTTTTGCAATCAAAGAGCTAATCAAGAAGCAAGGGTGGAAATACTTCTGCAGACTCAAAGGACCGATTATCCTGACCTTGTACGAGAATTTTACCACAACCTAAGGTTGAAGATAGGGAGCATAATTTCTATGGTAAAGAATGTAGAAATAGAGCTGGACGACTATGTGATTGGCTGCATCCTTCAAATGCCTGGTCATGGAGTTTACATGGAAAGATTAGAGGACTGATTGGCTAGTCTTTAATGCATTTTGGGTAGAGAAGACATTGGACAAAATGACTAAGTAGAAGAAAATTAATTGAGTGTGGAGACGAGATTGCTCCATCACATGGTCAGTATGATCTTTTTCTCCAAGTCGAAAAGATTTGAGTATGTTACAGAGCGAAAATTGTGTATTATATTCCATATCATTAGAGAGATCCCTATGAATCTCTCTGCTCTGATTATTCATAGGATGCATGAGGTAGTGTCCTGGACTAAAGCCTCATTTCCATATGATATGATGCTCATAAAAGTTTTTAAACAGTATGAAGTTAATCTAGAGGGTGAAATAGCCCGTTAGTTTACTTATTCAGATACTTACAACGACCATTCTCTACATAATATGGGTTATGGTAAGACAAATGGTCATTGGGTGAAGACTAGAGGAGGAGCAAGAGATGAAGAGGAGGAAGATAGGGTAGAGGCATTGGATGGACCCTCTTCAATTAGAGGTGAAGCAGAGAAGCCAATAGTGGCTAAACAATACACATTTGATTCCTTTGGGAGAGACTTTGTTGAGGCATTCCAGTTTGAGACTCACCATCCTGAAAGTATCCCTTGATGCATATCTATTCGGTTGGATGATGATTGGCTTAGAGTGATCTCAGAATAGATAGCCGCTATTCTTTTAAAAGCTAGGTTTTCAATGCTAGGGGAGAGTTTAAAGGATCCTCGTATAGCCTCCCCGTCGGACATAATTTCCACTATCACTCAGAGATAGCTCTTCTTCAGAGATTAGTCACCAGTCTGTGTGAGAAGATGGCAACCTTGGAAAGAAAGATAAGAGGTCAGAGTAGATTAGCTCAGACTACACAGGATAATAGTATATAGTTATCTGAGCTGACCATGGAGACAGGGAGACTCAGAAGTATGATTAAGTCTGATATCCTGCAGCTGCAAGAGGAGATGCACAGCACGATCACCTCAGTCTCTTCTGGTATAGGATCTCTTCTTCAGGCCATGGGGAGGCTGATTGGACATCTTGATACTCTCACCACCTCAGCAGCTCCTAGGGCCACTGCCACTGTTTGACCTCCTACCCAGCCTAGTCAGCCATCTCATCCTTCTTCATCTTCCAGACCTTTCCGTCCCTTCTCTAGCACTAGACCTTCTAGTAGAATTAGAAGTCGTAGAGCTGGTGCCTCGTCCAAATTGCCTACTCATCTTGAAGTTTCTTCTTTGTCGGACGAGGATTAGAGATTCTCCTATTTTTTTGCTTTTACATGTGTTGTATTTAGTTCATCTTTATGTATTTTGTCCTTATGTATTGTCACCATGCACTGTGTCCTTATGTTGTTTGGCATTTATGAAAAGGTTTATGTATGACCTTATCAAGTTTATGGCTTTGTGCTTTACTATGAAATGAAGTTATCTCTATTGTGTGCATGTCTCCTCGCATAATTTTTACGAAGTTCCATCATCATCTCTTTTTGATTATGACAAAAAAGGGAAGAAAAGATTAAGTACAGTAGGAATGATGGTAGTACAAAAGAATTTATAAATAGGGGGGAATTAAACTTTTATAAAGCAAGAGACAATATTTAACCATAAAGAGGGAGAATTATAGTAAACAAGAAAAATTGTCGTAAAATGTGGTAGTAAAGAGATAATAAAAATTTTAAAAGAAACTTCATATTTCTGCATGATTCAATTACTAATTCAGTACGTTTCAGTTAAGAGTAATAATTTTATAAATTAACCTTGTATCAAAAAATATGATTTTCTTTTGATAAAAAAGGTTTTGTCATCATCAAAAAGAAGAAGATTGTTGACCTAAAAGGTTTGATTTTGATAATACAAAATATTTGAGTAAAAAATTTACTAATCAATTATTTAGAGGGTACTAGAAGGCTCACAGAAAGCCAAGAGGATATCAATCTACAACTCTTAATTTAAAAGAATAAAACTCAAATTTATAAAGTTTTGTACTAGAAGAGTCAATCTTAGAAACTCTACGAGCCGACCTTTGAATGTCGACAGGCAAGAATAGAGAACCTTAAGTTTGGGCAGTTTGAAGAGTCGACCCTAGAAAACACACCAGTCAACCCTGGCACTCGAACAAAAACTTGCACACTTCCACTAGTCAACCCTAGAACAGTCTCAAAAGATAGATAGAGAGCAGTAAAAATTTGTGCTTTCACAAGTCGATCCCAGAACAATCTTAGAAGAAAGATAGAAAGAGGTGATAATCTGCACTTTTACGAGTCGACCTATAAAGATCATGAGCCGACTCCTATTGAACAAGAGTCGATCCTAGAATGGCTGCAAATAGAAGATAGAAAGCAGTCAAAATCAGCAAAAGAGCGAGTCGACCCTAGAGGACAACGAGTTGAACCCTTTCAATAGACGAGTCGACCCCACAATGACCACAGGCAAAAGAAAGAGCACGTCAAAAATAACTGCTATTTCGAGTCAACTCCTGAAGATCATGAGTCGACTGCTGAAGATCATGAGTCGACCCTTGAAGAAGTCGAGTTGACCCATCTACGCCTGACAACAGTAATAACTAGTTTTTCTGTAAATCAGAATGACCATTTTTGTCTTACAATGACTATTTCAGCCTGTCTAATGACTCAAAATGTCTTCCAACCAATCTTTGACGATATAAATACATGAGAACACCAGAAGAAAGACAAGAGGATTGATCATAAAGAAAAGGAGATAAGAAAATAAATAATATATTCAAATGCATTCGTTGAGAGCTTAAAGATCACATCTTTCACTGTTAAGAGAGAGTTAGTGAAAAGCATTCAAGTTCATTCAAGACCAACCAATTGCTTCAGGGGTCCATTAATTCATTGTCTATTCTTCTTTAAGGAGCTATAATTTATTTTGCTATATTTTCTAATACTCTGTTGTAATAAGTTTGAAGGATTAAAACTTGGAAGAAAGGTCCATCCAAACCTTACATTGGATTGTATTAAGCCTAGGAAAGGCTTGGTGGTAGTTTTGGTTGATTTTCAATGAAAATCAACTATGTTGATTGTGAGATCAGTCAAAATAATTGTGTTATAATCTTAGAGAGATTATAGTTAAAATTCTCAAGAAGGGTGTCTTAGAAAGTGACATAAGTGCAAGGTTGGTACCGAACCACTATAAAACTTCTATATTTGCAGTATTTAGTTTGTGTGGTTCTTGCTTATTACTTTATTTACTGCTTATATTTTCACTGCACTTCACTAACACATCAGAGTTTTCTTCCCGTTGTATTTTTGTTTAACGTTTTTGAAAAGCTCAATTAACCCCCCCCCCCCCCCCCTCCTCTTGGGTTGCTTAGCTGGGTAACAACTTTCAATCATTGAGTTCCACTACAACATCAAGATCAAGCAAGAAATGAAAAGGAAAGGGCTCAATTCTATTCACCAAGATTCCAACTTTCAGAGTAATCAAACTCAAGATGCAGTGACATATATCTAACCTTTGTAGAGGTTATTTTGTATTCTAATTTTTATCTTTTTATTTTGTGCATGAGATTAGGGATTCTCGTGTGAAATTTTGGTATGGCTGACACCGTATGTAAAGTTTGGCTGTACCCAAGAAACAACTAGGTTGTGGTCAATTGTCCTAGAAAATCGTCTAAGTTTTACTAAACTTGAAAATCAGCAAAGAGTTCCAAAGTTTCGAAACTTAGGGTTGGTCTAGCTGTACCAGCAAAATAGCTTGATTTTGGTTGATTGCTAGAAAAATAAATTACGTTTAGTTGTGAGCCCAAAAAGCAATTGTGTTGTAATCTTGTTAATAGATTATAGTAAAATTTTCAAGAAGAAAGCCTTCGAAAGTAGATCTAGGAGCCGAGTTTGGCTCTGAACTACTATAAATTTTTGTGTTTGTGCTATTTGTGCTTGTTTTCATATTGCGCATATATTTATCACTCATTTTGCTGTACGTATTTAAGTTTAGATTAGTTTTACTTAAGCATTATTTAAGGTTGTATAAAGTTTTGAAAAACCCAATTCACCACCCTCCTCTCTTGGTTTGTCATATTTGGGCTACAAGCTGGATACGCTTTGCTCTTTGAGATCAAGCTAAGATAAGGGAGATCAAGACCCCTAATCTCGGACTCTTTACAGCACATGCAACCACAATGGTAAGTGCTAACCTCTTGATTTTGTTGTTGCTCAAGTGATTGATGTTGGAACAACCAACAATTCTTCTTACAGGTCTCTTATAGCATCAGGGCCCTCCGAGATCTCCTGTATAGTGTGGGACCTTAGCTAGATGAGGCCTATGCTAGGGAGGAGGTGGCAAAGATATAGGCCGAAGATGCTAAGAAGAGGGCTGAGGAGGCCGCGAAGAAGGCTGAGGAGGTGAAGCGCTCAGGGGTGTGGCAGCAAACCTGCACCGAAGAGGTAAAGCAGGCAGTGCAGAACCAGGAGTCCCACATTATTCTCCTCGAGAGAGATGTTGTGCATCTGCAAATATACCTTATGACTGCCATAGATAAAATGTAGGCCCTTGTGGCTAAAATGGTGGACAAGGCTAGGCAGGCTGTCCTTGAGGACAAATGCTTGGATAAGTTTAATGAAGAACTCACTTGGGCTGGGGGCAACCCCTAGTTGGTGGGCTTTGAGTTTTGTTAGGAGAAGGTTGGAGTCCTTTTCTGTAACAGACTTTCTTTTTCGAATATTATTGAAGTTAGTACCTTGAGTATTTAGAGGTACCTTTATTTAGGTTGGTCCCTTAGGATGAGCTTTTGCTGATTGCAATGACAAAGTTTTTTAGGTTGTCGGGCTTGATGAAGCTTTGAGCTCGATCGTGCTTTGGGGCTTGCTTCAGCCGTTGCACTTTCTTTGCCACCGTGGTTGTCTTTATATCTCCATGGCGGTCTTACACCTTTAGATAGGCTTTTGGTTTTGCTAGCTGCACGATCAATCCAGAAAGGATCAGGATAGGGAGTCTTGTTGCCGCTATAGTTGATGGCTATGATGGAGCGGGATCTCCTCGAATCCTGAACCATGAGGATGGAAAAGTTGGCCTAACCAGAGTGCCACTATTGTCGATGGCTAAGATAGAGATGGATCACTTTGGATCCCAAACCTCTAAGGATGGAAAAGTTGGCCCAACTATAGTTTGTTCTTGGATAGTCTAGCTACTGCTCTAATTGATGGCTATGATAGAGAAGGATCTCCTCAGATCCCAAATCCTCAGGCAGCAAACTTGGCCCAACCATAGTTTTTTTTTTTGCCTCGAGAGGTATAGCTCGTGGTTGATGGTTGCGATGGGGACAGATTTCATCAAAAAGTTAGCCCAACCAGAGTGCTACTTTGGTAGATGGTTACAATAGAGATGGATCTTCTTAAACTCCAAACCTCTGAGGGCGGCAAGGTTGGTCCGACCATAGTTTTTAGCCTTAGATAACTAGGTTATTACTTTGGTTGATGGCTGTGATAGAGATGGATCTCCTCAGACTCCAAACCCTCGGGTGGCAAGGTTAGCCCGAGCATCTCCACTTTGCAAAAATTTTGAACTGCAAGCAATGGGAGAGAATTATTCTTCATTAATTGGGTTAATTGGAGAATTTACAACTTTGAAATAAGTAACAAATTTTTAGTAATAGAAAGTTCTCAGATTTTTAGAGTTCCATGTCTAAAGTAGTGATGTTCTATTGCCCAACTATACAACCCAAGAGTGGAGGGGGGGGGGGGGGGGGGGTGAATTGGGTATCTAAAAAGTTAACAAGTATGTGCAATTAAAAAGTTTAACTTTCCGGCTATGTGTAAAGTGAGTGACGAGGTATAAATACAGATCTAGAAGGAAGGTAAAATGAAGAGCACAATGTAGCAACTAAACAAAATTTTTAGAGTAGTTCGGTGCCAAACCCAGCACCCATGTCCACTCCCCAAGAGATCTTTCTTGCAAATTCCATGATAAACTTTCCAAAGATTATAACTTGATTGTTTTGCTCAGGCTCACAATCAACACAATTGATTTTCTCTGGAAATCAACCACAACCATCCCTAGAAAATCAACCACAACCAACCTTATCAAAGCCTTCTCTAGGCTTGATAATAATACAGTTCAATTTTTTAAGTTTGAACCCTCAAAACTTGTTGCAACAAATAATTTAAAGAATACAAGAACCAAAACTCCTTGAAGAGCATATTATGATTCATTGAAGTTCATAAGAAAGCAGCATCTGGGCTTGATGTTGGCCTGAAAGCTCTACAATTAATGCTCCTGTAATGTGGAGGATGTGATCTTTAAGGATCTCACTTATGCTTCTTCTCTTTTTTCTCTTTTACTTGTTTACTCTTTCTTCTTGAATTTCTTGGGTCTTTCAATACATTTATATCTTGAAAATTCATTGGAAGACCATTTATTGCCATTAGAGGGGCTAAAATAGCCATTAAGAGTGAATATAGATATTCCAATTTTGCAAGAAAACTAGCCATTATTGTTGTCATGCCCAAAGAGGTCAACTCGACTTCTTTAGGGGTTGATTTGACTTCTTTAAGGGTTGATTCGAAAATGCATTTATTTTTGCTATATTCTGTCTTTCGCCTACAATCATTCTAGGATCAACTCGATTGATTCTAGGCCTAACTCATTTGCTAAAAGTAAACTTTTGATCTTCTTGGGTCTATTCTCCAAAGAGTTGTTTTTTCACTCATCTCTATTTTTCACCTGAGATTGTCCTAGGGTTGGCTTAGCTGTCCAAGGGACGATTCATAAAAGCATGCTAGTCTTTTTCACAGGTTGACTCATGCACTTCTGGGGTCGACTTCTGAATCCTTTCAATAATAAAGTCTTCTATCTAAGCTTGTGAACAGTCAGGGCCAGCTCCTTACTTCCTAAGGTTGACTCCTCTTATACTAAACTGCACAAAATGATTTACATCCTTTCCACCTTGAGCATTTTGAATTGTACTATCTTTGCTTCCTATAAGAACTTTTTACTCAAATATTTTCTATCATCAAAATCAAATCTTTTCAATCAACAATCTCTCCTTTTTGATGATGACAAAACCTTTATGTATGAAGAAAAAATAGTGCATTCAAATATAAATAATATACCAACTGTTAACCTTCATGATACCATCAATTTATCATGTCCAAGAAATTTTTTGTATTATTTAATTATTCTTAATTACATTCATAGTGTTTTAACTCTTATTAATTGTTCTTTATTGCATTCATAGTGTTTTAATTTTTATTAATTAATGTCTTCTTAATGTCTCACATCTTCCTTATATCTTTAATTGTGTGGATATCATTCTATTGTGATCTCGTACTTTTTCTTACTTTCTCTTTCTATCTCCGACTTTCTCTTACTTTTTCTTGTCCTTTTTTTATTATCAAAGAGAGGTAAGTGTTAAATTCAAGAGTGAACTGAGTAACAAACAAGTTGATATAGGAAAGATAAGCAACTTCATTAAATTTTACAGTAAGCATGTACAACAAAAAAAATACATCAATCCAAGTACATAAGATAAGATATCAATGTAACAAAATATACATCTAAGGTCTCTAGGGTAAGGTTTCTAGACACTATAAGATAACTTCCAAGAAGACTACTCAGCAGATGATGATGAGCTTTGGTAGAGACGAATGGTAGAATGCCTAGATCTGGGAGTAGAGGATCTTAAGGGACTAGGCTGAGTAGGTGGGGGATAGAAGGGTCGAGAGGCCCCAAGCTCTTAAGCAAAGCACCCAATCGCGTCGACGAGAAGGGAAGCAGATGAAGTGAGAACAAATGAAGCTAGCCTTCAAGAGCTTATTCTACTCTTTATCAATCGCTTACTACCTCTAAGAAGCAAAGCTTCTCTTCTTTTACCTCACAGGTCGGTATGCCAGGTTCATGTTCAACTTGTGCATAATAACACTAGAGTTTATACCTAACATATCCGAGGCCAACCAAGCGAAGATGTTTGCTTTGGCATGGAGGAAGCTGATGATGGAGCTTGGGTTGCCTCATCTAGCTGCAAACCGATCTGAACAATCCGGTCCATGCCTTTATCAAAAAGTTGAATGGGAAGAACTTCATCAACCAATTCTCCTTATTGCTCGTTTAGCTCATCCCAAGCATCCAAGCCTTCAATTGGAAGTATCTCGATCAACTTCTTTCCTTGAAGTTTTGCACATATCACTACTGCTAATGCCTAATCATCCTGAACTTCTCTGACTCTATGCTTAGTGGAGAACTGCATTGAGAGATGATAGGTGATACCACGGCTTGCATAATGTGCAAGCCAGGGCAATCTAAAATGGCATAATATGCCAAGAAAACTGTTACAACCCATGACCTCACCCAAAATGGCTAGTCAGAAGGTATTTTTGGATTTTTTAGCCCTATATAAGTACCCAAGATCTCACAGGTGAATAACCGATGTGGGACTAAACACACACCTGCATGTATCCTCATATACTCCCTCTATTTAAGCCATGATGCCCTCATCAGGCTAGAGGTCCAAATGCACTCAAATCTAATCACAAGCACCATGATCGACCTATGGTCAGTCTCAATGAGCCTGTGCTATAGTATTTTCTAGTCCACATAGGCCATGGGTCAGGTCTGCTCTGATATCATCTGTTACAAATTTAGGACCTCATCCAAAAAGGCTAGCTGAAAGATATTATTTAGGTTTCTCAAGCCAATATAAGTTTTCAAAATCTACCCAGTGAATAACCAATGTAGAACTAAACACACGTTCGCACGGATCCTTACATACTCTTCTAGTTTAAGTCCTGACGTCCTCATCAAACTAAGAATTTAAATCTATTCAAATCTAATTACAAGCACTAAGATCGGCTGTGGTTGGCCTCAATGGATTCGTGCTGTAGTGTCTCCTAGTCTACATAGGCCATGGGTTGGGTCCGCTCGGATACAATTTATAAAAATTCAGGATCTCATCCAGAAAGGCTAGCTGAAAGATGTTATTTGAGTTTCTTGATCCTGTATAAATATCCAAGATCTACCCAACGAATAATCGATGTAGGACTAAAAACACACCTACACGGATCCTCACAAGAACCTTCACCACCAAGAATTCAGCATAGTGGTCGTCTGCCATGGCTCCGAGCCAGTAGTGACCCAAAGCATAATTAACCCCTTAATAGGAATAGGCTCTCCAAAGAAGCCAATCAAAGGAGAATTAATTCTCCTCTGCTGATCTAATGGTAAGTTCATTCTACAAAAAAGCATCATAAAACAAGATGTTTGCCGAAGTTCTATTATCCACAATAATTCTTCTTGCATCATAATTAGCTACTATGAGAGATATTATAACTGCATCATTGTGGAGGGTCTGCACTCCCTCTAATTTGGATCTGAGAAGAAAATAATTTTCTTGGTTCTTTGTCTCTTCAAGACCATGTCTTCTGCTTGCATGGGCTGCCCGAGCATAGTTTTTTTGAGCTGATGAGCTCGTCCCTCCTATCATAGGTCCACCAGAGATTGTGTTGATCACTTTTGTTGTTGGTTGGTTATTGTTCTACTGCTTGGAGGTGCGCTGATGCCGACTGTGGAGTGATTGATTAAAACTCCATTTGATTTTGATGAGCTCAAAGCAATTGAGTATATCTTGTGATTACTAATGAATTCAATTGAGTGTTTCAGTGAAAATCCTGTCCAAGTGTTTCTAGACTTGGTTCATAGTATTTTGGATAAGTTAAGAAGTCTGCATGAACCAATGTCTGAGACTCGAGTCGACTCCAGTGGAATGCGAGTCGACTCCCAGCGGTACACATAGAAAAAGTCAGAGAGCGTTTTATGGACTCTGAGATTCGAGTCGACTCCAGTGGAACGCGAGTCGACTCCCAGCGGTACACACAGAAAAAGTCAGAGAGCATTTTATGGACTCTGAGATTCGAGTCGACTCCAGTGGAACGCGAGTCGACTCCCAGCGGTACACAAAGAAAAAGTCAGAGAGCGTTTTATGGACTCTGAGATTCGAGTCGACTCCCGCAGTACGCGAGTCGACTCCGAGACTGTGCGACCATCGACAGACAGAAGACCATATTACTACCTCTGAGATTCGAGTCGACTCCCAGACAGCTCGAGTCGACTCCAAGACAAGCTTCACGTCAAAAGGCAGAAGACCAACTTTCGGAAACTGAGAGCCGAGTCGACTCCAAGGAAGTTCGAGTCGACTCCAAGACTGGATGAGCCAAAAGACAGAGAATCGGGAGTTCGGGCTCTGAGATTCGAGTCGACTCCCAGGACAGTCGAGTCGACTCGAGTGGACAAAATTCAAATTTGGATCCACGGACTACAGAGGATGAGCCGACTCCAAAATTGCCAGGTCAGCGCCAGAAGTTGGCGAGTCGACTCCGGGTCAAGACGAGTCGACTCCCAGTCAAGACGGCAACTTTAATTCAAACTGGGAACAGTTGCCGAGTCGACTCCGGAAAAGCTCGAGTCGACTCCTGCTACAGCCGAGTCAACTCCTGATCGCGCGAGTCGACTCCAACCCACCAACGGTCACATTGTCAGGCTGCGCAGAGTGTGCAGAACGGCCAGAAAAAGCAGAGTAACGGCTAGTTTCCGTGGGGGTTGGCTTAAATAGCCACAGAAGACTGTAGCAAGAGAGAGAACACACATTCCACTCCTAGCATTCAAGTCTTCAAGCTCTCTAAGTGCTCTTCAACGAGAAAAAGGGAAGATCTGCATTTACTGCTCCACCAACATCTTCCCAGCATTCAAAGCTTCCTCCTCCTGCTTTCAAGTCGATCACTCTTTCAAGAGGAGACCGGAGTTCCAGAAGCCACACCTCTTCACCATCTTAAAAGCGTTTGAGGGCTTCTAACTCCTTTACGATTATATTGTTTTAAATCTGCTTTTTGAGAAGCTATCTTCTGTTTTCTTCTATCTCGTGTATTTACTTGATTCAATCGGGGGATTGAATCAAGGGGATTAAGGTTGGTTGGTGAGCCGGTTTAAAACCAACGAGTGTAAGGGTTTGATTGTGAGCCCGGGAAAACAATCGGGGTTGGTTCTAGTCGGTGAGCCTGGGAAAACCGACCGAGTTCGTTGTGAGCTCGTAAAACAACAAGTTCGGTTGTGAGCTTGCAAAACAACCGGCTGTAATCCAAGGGGGTTATAGTGAAATTCCCAAGTGAGACTTGGGGAGTGGACGTAGGAGCAAGGGTTAGCTCCGAACCACTATAAAACTTTGTGTTTGTAGTGCATTGTCTCTCATCTTCTTCCCCACACATTACTCACAGCACTTAGCTTTAATTAAATAACTGGCTATAGTATTTAGTTAATCATCCACAAAGTTTTAATTAGCTAAGTTAATTTAAAAACCCAATTCACCCCCCCTCTTGGGTTGTCTATCTGGGCAACAAGTGGTATCAGAGCCAAAAACTCTTCCACTCAAGAGTTAAAAGATCAAAATGACAACCCCATTTGGATCTTCTCACATTAAGGGTCAGTCCACCCAAAGACCCCCTTTCTTCAATGGATCTGACTACTCATACTGGAAGGCTAGGATGAGAATATTCATCCAAGCCCAAGACTATGAGATGTGGTCCATTGTAGTAAATGGGCCATACATCCCATCCATATACGTAGATGGTGTTAAGGTACCTAAACTTGAAATGGACTGGGATGAACATGACATGAGGAAGGCACAATTAAACTCTAAAGCAATGAATGTCTTCTATTGTGCCTTAGACCGTAATGAATTCAATAGGGTCTCTACTTGCAATTCTGCAAAAGAGATTTGGGACAGACTTGAAGTGACCCATGAGGGCACGAATCAAGTGAAAGAGTCCAAAATAAATATTTTGGTTCATAAATATGAACTATTTAAAATGGACTCTAACGAAACAATTACATGCATGTTCACTAGGTTTACTGATATTGTCAATGGCCTAAAAAGCCTTGGCAAGAACTATACTAACAGTGAACTTGTCAGGAAAATCCTTCGGTGTCTACCAAGGTCGTGGGAAGCTAAAGTGACGGCAATCCAAGAAGCTAAAGACTTGAACAAGCTTCCACTTGAAGAGCTCCTTGGATCCCTTATGACGCATGAGCTTACCATGAAACAACACAACGAGGAAGAGTCCTCCCATAAGAAAAAAGTAATAGCTTTAAAATCTACTTCTTCTAACAAGGACTTGTCTTGCAGCAGCAGCAGTGAAGAAGAAGAAGATGAGGAAGATGGTGGTGAGGCTCTTCTTGTGCGCAAGTTCAAGAAATTCATCAACCACAAGAAGTCCTATCATCAAAGGAGAGGCCCCTCAAATTCCTACCGCAAGGACAAAGGTAAGGAAAGGGAAAGTGAGGGGACCGGCTGCTATGAGTGCAAAAAGCCGGGACACATCCGAGCTGAGTGTCCCTTACTAAAGAAGAGCAGCAAGTACAAGAAGAAGAAGAAAGCCCTTGTCACCACCCTATCGGACTCCGACGCATCATCTTCATCATCGGATGAAGAACAAGAAGAGAAGGCCAATTTTTGTTTCATGGCCAACGAAAATGAGGTAACTTCCGATACGCACTATGATTTTTCATTTGATGAACTTTATGATGCATTTAATGAATTAATGGTAGAATATAAGGCTATAAATCTTAAGAATAAAGAACTGAAAATAACTAATCAATCATACCTACATAAATACGATAAATTAGTTAAGGATAAGGATTTAATCACCAAAGAAAATATAGAACTTAAAACAAGCAACCAACTTTTAACTCAAAAGACCAACACCTTAACTAAAGAAAATGAAAAACTAACTAAGGAATTTTCAGAACTTAAAAAATATAAACAAACCTTAGATAAGGATCTTACTAAAGAACTTAATGATCTAAAAGCCGAAAATCAGACACTAACTAAAGAACTTAACAAATACAAACCCTTAGTTGAAAGATTTACCTATAGTTCTGAAAAATTAAACATGATACTAAATAGTCAACGTGCAGTGTTTAATAAAGCCGGTTTAGGATATAAACCAAGGAATAAGCAAAAACTTCTTAGTAACTTCTTTGTTAAAGCTGGGGAAACAAAAACTAAGAAAATAACCTGCTTTTGTTGTGGTACAGTAGGCCATAAAGCAAATGTATGTAATTTTAGGAAAAGTAAAACTAAAAGAAAAATTAAAAGGGTATGGGTTCCAAAAGGAACCAACTTGACTAACCATGAAGGACCCAAGAAAACTTGGGTACCTAAGATGACATGATTTGCTTGTGTAGGAGTGTCTTGCAGCCAAGGTCAACAAAAATTGCTGGTATTTGGATAGTGGCTGCTCAAGGCACATGACGGGTGATAAAGACCAATTTTTCACCCTTGAAGCTAAGAAGGGAGGTGCTGTGACGTTTGGAGACAACAACCAAGGTCACATCATTGGTATTGGTAAAGTTCAAATCACCCCTTCTACTTTTATAGATAATGTTAGATATGTTGATGGTCTTAAGCATAACTTGTTAAGCATTAGTCAATTATGTGACAAAGGATATGATGTTATGTTTAAACCATCACTGTGCATTATAACAAATACTAATGATAATAGTTTAGTTTTTAAAGGGATGAGACGTGGAAATGTATATGTGGTAGATCTAGAAGACCTTACAAAACATAACCAATGTTTAGTTGTTAATGAAACTAAAGAAAATGATGCTAGTTGGTTATGGCACCGTAAGTTAGGTCATGCAAGCATGGACACAATAACTAAACTAGTTAAAAGAGACTCCGTGATAGGTTTGCCAAAATTAAAATTTGAAAAGAACAAAATATGTGAAGCATGTCAATTTGGCAAACAATCTAGAAACTCTTTTAAATCCATAAAATGTGTCTCTACTTCTAGGCCTCTAGAATTACTACACATGGACCTATTTGGTCCAACTAGAACAACAAGCCTAGGTGGAAATAAATATGGTCTAGTTATAGTAGATGATTACTCTAGGTACACATGGGTCATGTTTCTAGCGCATAAGGATCAAGCATTTTCTATGTTTAAGAAGTTCCATAAGGAAGTAACAAATGCTAGAGAGTCCTCAGTTATAGCTATTAGAAGTGACCATGGTACCGAATTCGAAAATCAATTATTTGATGAATTTTGTAGTAAAAAGGGGATAACCCATAATTTCTCAGCACCTAGGACACCACAACAAAATGGAGTTGTGGAAAGGAAAAATAGAACCCTAGAGGAAATGGCTAGAACGATGTTATGTGAAAGTAACCTCCCTAAGTACTTTTGGGGAGAAGCCATTAATACTTCTTGCCATGTATTAAATAGAGTTCTATTAAGACCCATCATAAAGAAAACACCATATGAACTGTGGAAAAACAGAAAACCAAAGGTTAACTATTTTCATGTTTTCGGATGTAGGTGTTTTGTACATAATAATGGGAAAGATAATCTAGGGAAATTTGATCCAAAATCTGATGAAGGAATATTCCTAGGTTATTCTACAACTAGTAAAGCCTATAGAATCTTTAATAAAAGAACCCTAGTTATAGAAGAATCTATACATGTTGTTTTTGATGACTCTAGTGACATCTCATCTAGTAAGAAGGTTAATTTTGATGATGATATTGAAATACTTGAAGAAAAGATAGATGAGATGGGATTACAAGATGATAATCAAAAGTTGATTGAAGGAGAATCATCAAACCAAGAGCCTATAGTGGATCATGGGCTAACTAAAGCTTGGAGGTATGCTCATGGGCATCCTAAGGAACTAATTCTAGATGATCCATCCCAACCCGTTAGGACTAGAGCATCCCTTAGAAATTTGAATAACCATCTAGCTTTTGTTTCACACTTTGAGCCCAAACATATAGAAGAAGCCGAAAATGATGTAAATTGGATAAATGCAATGCAAGAAGAACTAAACCAATTTACTAGAAATAAAGTGTGGGATCTAGTAGAGAGACCTTCTGAATATCCAATTATAGGTACAAAATGGATATATAAAAATAAGCTAGATGAAAATGGAATTGTTATAAGAAATAAGGCTAGACTAGTAGCAAAGGGTTATAATCAAGAAGAAGGTATAGACTTTGATGAAACCTTTGCTCCCGTAGCTAGACTTGAGGCTATTAGACTATTATTAGCATATGCATGCTCTAAGGACTTCAAGCTATATCAAATGGATGCAAAAAGTGCTTTTCTAAATGGGTTTATTAATGAGGAGGTATATGTGGAACAACCTCCTGGTTTTGAAAATCATCAATACCCCAATCATGTGTATAAACTGAACAAAGCACTTTATGGTCTAAAACAAGCACCTAGAGCATGGTATGAGAGACTTAGTAAATTTCTATTAGAACATGGATTCTCTAGGGGAAATGTAGATACAACATTATTTCTGAAAAAGAAAAATAAGGATATGTTATTAGTACAGATTTATGTTGATGATATCATTTTCGGTGCTGCTAACAATCGCCTCTGCGAGGAATTTGCTGATTTGATGCAGAGTGAGTTTGAGATGAGCATGATGGGAGAGCTGAACTACTTCCTCGGGCTTCAAATCAAACAATCTGAAGGAGGCATCTTCATCAATCAAGCCAAATATATTAAGGAGATGCTCAAGAAGTTCGATATGGAGGGAAACAAGTCAATCAGCACCCCCATGAGCTCATCATGTAAGTTAGACCAAGATGAATCAGGTAAATCTGTAGATCAAAAACTTTATAGAGGTATGATAGGTTCTTTACTGTATCTTACTGCAAGTAGGCCTGATATTATGTTTAGTGTGTGCATGTGTGCTAGATATCAGGCTAATCCTAAAGAATCACACCTAGCTGCAGTTAAGAGAATCTTTAAATACTTAATAGGAACTAAGAACATAGGGCTGTGGTACTCTAAAGAATCTAGCCTAAACTTAATAGGGTACACAGATTCAGACTTCGCTGGATGTAAGCTTGATAGAAAAAGTACCAGCGGGTCTTGTCAATTTCTAGGAGAAAACCTAATCTCATGGTTTAGCAAGAAACAAAACTCGGTTGCATTATCCACTGCAGAAGCTGAATATGTTGCAGCCGGGAGTTGTTGTGCTCAAATCTTGTGGATTAAACAACAATTAGAAGATTATGGCATTAAACAAGATAAAATCCCCATTAATTGTGATAATACAAGTGCCATAAACCTAACTAAAAATCCAATTCAACACTCAAGAACTAAACACATTGAGATAAGACATCACTTCATAAGAGATCATGTATTGAATGGTGATGTGACTCTCCAATTTGTTTGTACTGATGATCAATTAGCAGATATTTTCACAAAACCCCTAAGTGAAGAGAGGTTCAGTGTACTTAGGAGGGGATTAGGAGTGATTGACCCATCCTAGTGGGAGTTTCCACTAGATTAATTGATTTTGATGGTTAAAATGAGGTTAAAATAGAGTTTCTATTCAATGATCATCAAATCAGATCCCAACTAGGTGATTTTTCCTCATTTGGCACGGTTATAGCATGATTTTTAAGTGCGTGCCAAGGTTAGAGACGACTCGAGTAAGTTTCAGAGCCGGCTCCTAAGGGGGAGTCGACTCGCGCATTTGGGGGAGTCGACTCGCAAAGTTGGCAGCTGAGGGGGAGTCGACTCGCACATTGTCGGGAGTCGACTCGAAGTCTACAGGCGCATAAGGAGAGTCGACTCGCGCATTTTCTGGAGTCGACTCGAGGTCGAGTCGACTCGCGACTCAGGGGAGTCGACTCGCAGTCGGGATCCGACTTTTTAACCCTAGGTTTGTCGTTTCGCAAACACTTTTTCTCAAGCCGCCACTGTTCACAAAGCCCTAGAGCCGACTCCTAGGTCATCCTCGATCGTCTCCAAGCCCTTTTCCCGTCGATTCTTCGCCGGACATTGAGTTTCCGTCCGTTCCTAGGTCTTTTCAGGTCAGTCCCGAGCTTCCTCTATCGATCCTTCTTCGTTCTCTAGGTTTTCATCTCGTTTAGGTCAAGATGCCTCGCAAGGGAGTTGTTAGAAAGAGGTCCCGTCCCGTGGCCGGTCCCGAGCGGCGCTCCAAGGCGCGGCACGATCCCGCGAGGCAACCTCCTCCGGATCGTTCCCCGCCTAGGGTGGTTCATGTTAGGCCGTTGGCCGGGAAGGTCGTCACCTCCGGGAGGTATGTCACTTTCGACTATCTCTCCCAGGAAGGATTCACCATAGGCGATAGGCTTAGAGCCCAGGGTCTAGAGTACTTCCTCACCTTGGACCTTCCCACCTATCCTGGCCTAGTTCAAGAGTTCTACAGTACCGTCCATCGGAGAGATGGAGGTATTGAGGGCACGGTATTAGGTGTCCCATTGCGTGTCACAGAGGACCTCATTGCCCATATCCTCCACCTTCCATTAGTAGGGGTGGCTCCTGCACATCCTGAGGATAGATTTGAGGCCCTTACGATCGTCTTAGGGCATCCACCTCAGTCTCCCCTAGATGAGGTATCTGCTAGCTCACTTCCTATTGAAGTGAGAATCCTTTTGAGCATTTTGTCCAGGTCCATCTTCCCTAAGACAGGGAGATTTGATTTTGTGAATGAGAGGGACCTAGCTATTATGTCTTACATTCTTCAGGACACCCCGGTCAACTTCCCCAAGCTCATTTATAGGTATATGTGTGAGCCCCTGGATAGACCTAGGCTCTCCCTCCCATACGGAATGATATTCACTCTTCTCTTTAGGCAGTACGAAATTTCCATTCCTGAGAAGGAACCCTCTCGTGCCTTGCGATGGACTGATCGCTTGGGTACGGGGACTATGCACAGGATGGGATTTCGGAAGAGAGAAGGGATCTGGGTTAGGAAGTCCACTCTCACCGCTCAGACCACCAGACCATCACCCAGTCCTGAGCCAGATTCTGACTACCCAGAGTTTCCAGACCATCCAGACCTTCCATCCACTCCTCCTGCTCCTACCACCTCTGCCGGACCTTCCTCCTCAGCTCCACCATCTATGGAGGTCCGTATTGATCCAGAGCAGCTCCAGGAGCTGCGGCAGGAGATCGTCCGAGATTTGAGGGACGAGCTGCTCCGGGAGCTCCGAGGCTCCGTGCCAGCTCCCACTCCTGCACCCACTCCATCCTCAGCATTGGTCCCATCTTTGACAGCCGTGACAGACATGACGGCTGAGGTGCGGCAGGAGATCTACAACATTAGGACCCTGGTGCAGGCCCAGTTCCACAGCATGAGCGAGGTCACGAGCACCACGAGGAGGATGCGGGATGACATCCGCCGTGACATGCACACCACCACCGAGGGGGCCGAGCGCTTGTCGAATGTGCTCATCGACAAGCTGGATGCACTTCAGACCTCGGTGACTGGGCTTCAGACGTCGGTGACTGAGCTCTCCACTACACATAGCAGAGCCACCACGTCTATTATCACGCAGCTGGGCCATGTTACAGAGGCAGTCGCCCTCCTCATGGAGCAGAGCCGATTGAGAGGAGGAGTCACATCCTCGAGAGGAGGAGCTACATCCTCCAGAGGAGGAGATGTATCCTCGAGAGGGGGAGCCACATCCTCCAGAGGAGGAGATGTATCCTCGAGAGGGGGAGCCACATCCTCGAGGAGGTCATAGATGATTTTGAGTTGTGTTTTGTCTTCTTTTGTATTGTTCTTGCTTTACCTATTGTATGCTCAAATGTATTCACCTTCATATCAATACAATGAGTAGACATCTTATCTTCATTTCTGTGCCATTTGATGATTGACTGTGCCATTTGTGCCATTGATTGTGTGTGATTACCTCCTTTTTGGTATGATGACAAAAAGGGGGAGAAATGTGTAAGTATAAAATATGTAAAAGGGGAGAAATATTAAAAAAAATATGTAAAAGAAATCAATGGAAATAAATAAAACGATAAACTCTTAAAAACACACATAAATTTGTTCTAAGTGGATTCGGTACCTCGAGGCTCATTATCTCTCTTTTGGGGCTCCTAATGGAGTAATCTCCAGAATCTATTCAAGGGATATTCGGAGATTAGCTGAATCCTACTCAAGAACAAATTGACAGATTTTCCCTCTAAAGATAAAATTCAGTTCAAAAAAACTTCAAAGCATGAAGAGGAAATTCAGAAAATCAAAATATAGTTGAATGCATATGTTGAGGGGGAGAATCTGAATTTTAATCAAGCTAAAACATTAATGACATATAAGCCAAACAATTGATTGCATAATATGAAGGCTTATATAATTCCAAATGAAAGGGGGAGCTTTAACTCCGAAATTTAATGTTTCACTCCCTTCAAACTTGGATAAATTAAATTATCAGACATTTGAATTCATTTATGGATTTTACTTCATTGTTTTATGAGCAATTCATTTTACATATACTCAAAGTTTTGTCATCATCAAAAAGGGGGAGATTGTGGAGTGATTGATTAAAACCCCATTTGATTTTGATGAGCTCAAAGCAATTGAGTATATCTTGTGATTACTAATGAATTCAATTGAGTGTTTCAGTGAAAATCCTGTCCAAGTGTTTCTAGACTTGGTTCATAGTATTTTGGATAAGTTAAGAAGTCTGCATGAACCAATGTCTGAGACTCGAGTCGACTCCAGTGGAATGCGAGTCGACTCCCAGCGGTACACATAGAAAAAGTCAGAGAGCGTTTTATGGACTCTGAGATTCGAGTCGACTCCAGTGGAACGCGAGTCGACTCCCAGCGGTACACACAGAAAAAGTCAGAGAGCGTTTTATGGACTCTGAGATTCGAGTCGACTCCAGTGGAACGCGAGTCGACTCCCAGCGGTACACAAAGAAAAAGTCAGAGAGCGTTTTATGGACTCTGAGATTCGAGTCGACTCCCGCAGTACGCGAGTCGACTCCGAGACTGTGCGACCATCGACAGACAGAAGACCATGTTACTACCTCTGAGATTCGAGTCGACTCCCAGACAGCTCGAGTCGACTCCAAGACAAGCTTCACGTCAAAAGGCAGAAGACCAACTTTCGGAAACTGAGAGCCGAGTCGACTCCAAGGAAGTTCGAGTCGACTCCAAGACTGGATGAGCCAAAAGACAGAGAATCGGGAGTTCGGGCTCTGAGATTCGAGTCGACTCCCAGGACAGTCGAGTCGACTCGAGTGGACAAAATTCAAATTTGGATCCACGGACTACAGAGGATGAGCCGACTCCAAAATTGCCAGGTCAGCGCCAGAAGTTGGCGAGTCGACTCCGGGTCAAGACGAGTCGACTCCCAGTCAAGACGGCAACTTTAATTCAAACTGGGAACAGTTGCCGAGTCGACTCCGGAAAAGCTCAAGTCGACTCCTGCTACAGCCGAGTCGACTCCTGATCGCGCGAGTCGACTCCAACCCACCAACGGTCACATTGTCAGGCTGCGCAGAGTGTGCAGAACGGCCAGAAAAAGCAGAGTAACGGCTAGTTTCCGTGGGGGTTGGCTTAAATAGCCACAGAAGACTGTAGCAAGAGAGAGAACACACATTCCACTCCTAGCATTCAAGTCTTCAAGCTCTCTAAGTGCTCTTCAACGAGAAAAAGGGAAGATCTGCATTTACTGCTCCACCAACATCTTCCCAGCATTCAAAGCTTCCTCCTCCTGCTTTCAAGTCGATCACTCTTTCAAGAGGAGACCGGAGTTCCAGAAGCCACACCTCTTCACCATCTTAAAAGCGTTTGAGGGCTTCTAACTCCTTTACGATTATATTGTTTTAAATCTGCTTTTTGAGAAGCTATCTTCTGTTTTCTTCTATCTCGTGTATTTACTTGATTCAATCGGGGGATTGAATCAAGGGGATTAAGGTTGGTTGGTGAGCCGGTTTAAAACCAACGAGTGTAAGGGTTTGATTGTGAGCCCGGGAAAACAATCGGGGTTGGTTCTAGTCGGTGAGCCTGGGAAAACCGACCGAGTTCGTTGTGAGCTCGTAAAACAACAAGTTCGGTTGTGAGCTTGCAAAACAACCGGCTGTAATCCAAGGGGGTTATAGTTAAATTCCCAAGTGAGACTTGGGGAGTGGACGTAGGAGCAAGGGTTAGCTCCGAACTACTATAAAACTTTGTGTTTGTAGTGCATTGTCTCTCATCTTCTTCCCCACACATTACTCACAGCACTTAGCTTTAATTAAATAACTGGCTATAGTATTTAGTTAATCATCCACAAAGTTTTAATTAGCTAAGTTAATTTAAAAACCCAATTCACCCCCCCCTCTTGGGTTGTCTATCTGGGCAACACCGACCAATGTTGTCTCAATCCTGTTGATCATTTACATAGCGATTGAGGTGCCCTCACCGGTTAAGGGCCTTGATCTCAATATTGAGCTATAGGTACTCCTCGATGTCATGCCCATGGTCTCAGTAGAATTTGCAATACTTCCACTAATCTTTTTTGCTTGACAGCACCTTCATCCTTTAGGTCACTTTATATATCCTCGGTCCTCAAACTCCATAAGGATCTTCACCCTTGGTGTGTTGAGTATGCCTCTCAAACTTTTGAGGTGGGCTTCTTGGTCGACAGGAGATTCCTTTATCTTGTTTGGGACTCCTCTTCGGCTCCTCCTTTTCTTCTCGGCTCCTTTTCTTCTTCTTTCTGGGCTTATCTCCATTTGAGTCTCGTCGAGCCACCATCATCTCCTCAGCATTTATGTACTTCTCGACTCGGATGAGAAGTTTCATAAAATATCTCGAAAACTTCTTATCCAATGAGAACAAAAACTGAGAAAGCCTTAGACCTCTCTGCATGGCAGTCATCGCAATCTAGTGGTTTAGGGAGTGAATCTCCAGGGTGATCACATTGAAGCAGTTGACATAGTCTCTGAGGGACTATATTTTTCTCTATTTAACAGTTGAAAGACTTTGTGAGCCTCTTCTCTATCTCTGAATGCTAATAAAATGGATAGCAAACTACTGGTCGAGCTGCTTGAAAGAGTGGATGGAGCTCGGCTGGAGACCGAAGTATCAGAGCCAAACTACCTTCCAGAATGTTGCTGGGAATGCTCGGCATGACATAACGTTGCGCCCTGAAGCATCATGATAGCTTTGAATCTCTCCAAGGGGTCTAGAGGATCTGAGGTACAGTCACAGGTCTCTAGCTGAGGCATTTTGAACCACTGTGGGAGAGGCTCCTCCATGATCTTCCATGAAAAGAAAGGCTCGATAGTAAACTCCATCTCAGCTTTAAACCCAAGATTTCTACCCTTATAGCCTTGATGCAGTTGTTCATCTTCTTAATCTTTCAATCAAGGTTGGCCTCCCTTCTGGAAACCCTTTCTCATCAGTGAAGGGAGGAGTGGCTCGAAGTTTAATCCTCTTATTAGAATGTGAGCTTAGAGAATGGCGCCTTCTATCTCATCTTAGATTCTATCTTATCCTAGACTCTGTGGATTAGAGTAATGGCTCTACTGCACCTGTCCCGAGCTCCAAAGATAGGAATGACAGCTCAATTTTTAACCTATTGTAGGTTGTTGACAATTCCTCTGAGGGCCTGCACTTGTTGGAAGCGCAAGTTAAACTGCTTGGCATTGATGACCCTCGGTGTTAGTTGAGAGCTCTTTGGAGGCTAAACTTCCTGTGGGCTTTGACGGGAGGCATCTGATTCCGAGTGTGCCTCTTGCTGAGTAGCAACATGTGCATCTTGAGTTCTTTTAGACTTCATTAAACATTTTTTTCAATTCCCAAAACAAGTTTAGACCCTTCCTTTAGTGCCAATGTGCTGCAGCTAAAATCTAAGCTAAAGGCAAACTCCAAACCGGTGAGGTTGGGGGAGCTCCAAGCTGATGAGGTCAGACAAGTTCTGAGTTGAAGAGATAAGCTGGAGAACAATTGTTGGTGGTTGAGCTTAGATGGAAGGGTTGACAGCAGTAGTCCGACTTGAAAATAGAAAAGGAAGTCCACTTGCCAGAATTTGTTCGATGGGGGATCCTTCTATGCCTAGTCAGGCAGGGTTTTGGGAGAATCAATGAAGATTTGAGAGAGTGGAAGAATGTAAGAGAGCTTGAAAAAGCATACTTGGAGGGCTCTTGGGCATTGTTAATGCCCGTTATCGAGTAAGGTGGAAGTGGGCCTAACTACTCGGTAACGGTCTACACATTGTGCATGTCGCTGATCTCAACCATGCGGATCATACAGTAACCATCCAATCATGTGGGACAAGTTATAACCACCCCACAACATGCCCTATAAATGGCAGGATCATAATCATGCTTTTGATGGTAAGTGCGCTTTGAATGGGAGACACAAGGCTCACTACCGTAGGTCATCTAGTCTGCTTAAGTCGGTATGATGGTTCAGATTGGTAGCTTGGCTGATGTCAAGGTCAGCAGCTCGGTCGACTGCTGTGGTCAGTAGCTTAGTCACACTACAAGAAACTTGGACATTAGCGACGCTTTTTTTGGCTATTAGCGACGCTTTTAAGCGTCGGTAGAAACCATCCCGACGTTTTCCAAAGCGTCGGTAAAGCATCGCCTATGCTACAGTGGAAAAAATATTTTCCGACGCTTTTAAAAGCATCGCTAATTCCCGACGCTTTAAAGCGTCGCTCTTTACCGACGCTTTAAAGCGTCGCGAATTACCATTTGCTGTCTGCATCTTCTCCTCCATTCAGAAATACAAACAACCTCTCCGATCGGTACCTTCATTCTGTCCGTGCGGAGTGGTTGGGTTTGGCTATATAAACAGTTTTTTTTTTCAGATCCGCCGATGTGGGACTAAAATGAGGTGGTTTTTTGGATTCCGACGACGCTTTTAACGACGCTTTTAAGCGTCGTTATTTAACGACACTAAAAAGCGTCGTTAAAAGTGTCGTCAATTACATAAAAGCGTCGGCAAATGTTGACGGGGAAAATTTTTTGCCGACGCTTGGAATAAGCGTCAGCAAATAAGAGTCGGAAGTTTTCTTTTTTTATGTAGTGTCAGCTGCTTAAATTGGTAGCTCATTTGATGCGGAGGTCATCACCTCAATCGATTACCAAGCTCAGGCCGACAAATATATACTATATTAGTTGGTATGGCTTAAAACTTGATATTTATACCACATGGATTATTCTACAACCATATATATTAAGCCTAGAGGGTCCTTATCAATCATGAGCGGATTGCTTCCGAATCTGATTTGGATTGGAAATTAGGATAATGCATCAATATATTAACATTTCTTAATAGGAAGTGGAAACAACACAAAGCCATTTGATCTAAAAACTAGATCACAAAATATAAATTATGGTACATAATATGCTTGAATATAAGTTTTTATCTTGATTTTGAAGGTGAGTAGTGGGATCAACTATTTTCTTTCTTAGTTCTATATACAATTTTATATGAGAGTATGTCATCTGACTTGAAGCTTCTCGCTTTCATGACCATATTAGGTTACATATTTCGACTGTTTTGACCAGATTAGATTACATATTATACTATTTTAGTCTGTTTTGACCAGATTAGATTGCATGCTTTGACTGTTTTTGTCGGAACATCTCAGACTGGAAAAAACAATCTCCATTTACATGAACTGCCTTGTGCCACCAGACATAAACTTGCATGCAGCATTCTGAGAAATGGTGCATCTAACCTTAGGGCACCCTCCATGAGATTCAAAGCATCTACATATATTCCCATGAAAAAGAGACAAGAGAGGATACCAAACTAAACTACTATTAGATCAGTTACTAGTTTTCATTTTGGATCTAGAACTTCTTTTTTTACTTTTTTTTCCTTTTTATTCTTTTTTCCCCCCTCTTTTTCTTTGGGCTTTGTTTATAATGAGCTGATCTCTTTCTTGGGCCAGACCTCAGGCTAACACTAGGCCACAAAGGAATTTGCGGTTTGGATTATCTGCCAACCTGTGGTCAAAATGAATCTTATTCCCCTACATGGCATATCTCTCTGGTAGGGAGAGAAGCATAACATCTTGATGATTTCAAAACTGGTTTGATCGAAAAAATGAAGTATGAAACTCATGCAAAATAAAATTCTTTATTGGCAACTTGGCACCTCATCAGCCGTTGACGCTGCCTAAGGAATGGATCCCATATGCCAGTGTATCCCATCAACTTAGTTGTTGCAGTCCTGTGATGCATGCGGCAGGAACTGCATATATATGCACAAATCGAAGAAATGCCTTCATTGTGGTCTTTAATTCCAGTATAATCTGAATCAAGCCGAGAACAACAGAGAGTGAGAGAGAGGAGAGAGAGGCAATGTTGGGAAGCTGTTGTTGGGGGGGTAAATGGACAGGGTTGGCCCAAAGGCTGATCTAAACGTAAACAATGTTTTATGACGGGCCGAGCCAGGGTTGGATGAATGTTTTACACGACGTTGGCTTTTAGCCGTCTCTTTTTGATTTTTTTCTTTCTTTTTCTTTTTGTGCCGAGTTCCCTTCTTCGTGGCTGTGTCGTCCATCTGAACATTCATCCACGTAGAACGGATGTATCGCCTTCGGCTGCAATCGTGTACGGGTATTCGCTGTACCGTAACTCTCCTTTCGCTTCAACTACCGATACCTCCTTATCGATACATGCTTATTTGCCAATATACAAAATTGGAATGATCTGAGTTTCACAAAAAAATGTCTAAACCAACCATTTCCCATCAGCTTGTTAGTAGTTTTGGTTTTAAATATGAAAGTGATAACAGACAAGTGATAATATGTTTGGAAGGTGAAAGAACATAAGGACCCAAGAAATCAACAAACTTCTAACGAAGGAACGCTCATCAAGCCTCTTATACAGTTTCAATCATATATAGAGAAAAGAGAAATGGATCACATATTTCATTTCTGTTATCAAACTTTAAAAACAAAACACGCAAACCTTAATTATAAGACATCAAACTTAAGCACCAGATATAACATATATACCACATCTAAATCCAAGATAATGATCACAAAGATCTAGAACAGACCAATCAGGGAGGGCACAGCATCATAAGATACTCTTAGGTTAAAGGAAAAGTTCATCCTGACCTCCCAAGAAGAACAAGGACAGCGCGAGAGCCACCAACGTGGCAGGCCTGACCATGCCTGCGGGTCGAGGAAGCATCACTGAGAGCAGAACCAACCCCGACCCCAGCACTAACAGCATGTACAACAAGAAGAGGTGCATAGCGGAGACGAGCCCGTGCTCCACGGAAGAAGTCCAGAGGATGCCGCTCGCCGAGAAAACCATTGTAATTGTTATCAATATATCATATAAATAAACAATAAATCTATTCATTCAATTAATGGAAAATCTTAAAGGGAATAATATACATGCATATTATTCGACATCCAAATAATTCTATTTCAATGCAAAATAGATCTATTCTAGCACAAAATAAATCTATGCATTTAACAAATTTATATCATAAAATTTCAAATCCTACAAATCTACTAATATTAAATTAAAAACAAAAGTAGAAGAAAGTAGCCTGATTGAAGATAGGTCGAAGCGCGTAGACGCTGTCCCAAAGAAGTATTTGCCCCCACGTACGGGTCTCCCGGCAATCCTTCTCGGAGATACGACGACCCTACAACTTCTTCTTCGGCACGTCTCGGAAGAAGTCAAAGCGAACCCGATCGGACTTGCAGATCCAGCAAAGAACGGAATAAAAAGAACTAAATAAACTGAATAAAAATGTAAAAATAAAATTTGGAAGTGGCTAAGAGGGAGAAGAATTTTTTCAGAATTTTTCCACTATTTTTCTCAAATTTTTCATATTCCCAAAGAGATGAAATCAAGGGGTTTAAATAGGGGTTTTTACAGGGGCAATTTGGTCTTTTGCAAACGCGTTTTCGTTTTCAAATGTGTAACGCCTGCTCGCGTTACCTTTTTCTCAAACGCGCACGCGGCCAAATTTCGGGCCGCATGCGCATTTAAATTTTTCCTAACAATCCCCCACAAAAATTTAAATAATTTTAAAATCAAAATAAAATGCTGGATATCTTATATTATGTAATAGGTGTAGGTACCTTTCGGTTTGAACCTTCACTTAGTGACAATTGAATACATCTGTGGAGCCAAGGTGGTCTTAACCTTGAACCTCGGTCCATAGCTCAGATTAAATCAACAGCACACATAATATAGCCCGATCTGGGTTCTAAGCGGGTTGCGCTATTATGGCTATGCGCAGGTATCTATCATGTGCTTTTTAGGGAATCGCCCATTTTCCATAATCGCGGCCTCACGATTGCACATATAGGTGAGTCCTAATAAGGAAGCTAGCAAGAAAGCTCCTGCCTCTTGGGTCTTGGACTCATTAAGAGTTATACAAACGAACTCATCCTACCGCTTGCTTTTATGAGCACTAGCGCCATAGGGATGAGGAAAATAAGAAATAGTGCTCCTCTTAGTCACACTCCGACTTATTTCTACCCATTGAACTTTTTAAGGTTGGGTTTCCACCGTGGTGATCTATCTTTATGGGCTAAACCCCATCCCCCTCGACGACTCTAGAACCACTGTTCTGGATAAACCTTTTGTAAGCTGATCAGCCAAATTATTTTCTGATTTTACAAAATTCAAGGCAATAATATTATTTTTCAATTTATATCTTAATGATTTATGACGTACTTTTAAGTGCCTGTTCATTTTTACACTGGCATTTTCTTGGCTGCACTTATCTATTGTAGATTTACAGTCACAATGTAAGGAGACAGGTGGTAAATGTGACTCATCTACAGGAAGGTCCATAAGTAGATCTCTAAGCCACTCAGCCTCAATGCTTGTGGTGTCTAAAGCTATCAGTTCGGACTCCATGGTACTCCTAGATATCAAGGTTTGTTTGGTGGATTTCCAAGATACAGCAGCACCTCCTAGGAGAAAGACATATCCTGTGGTGGATTTAACATCTAAGGTATCGCTGATCCAGTTGGCATCACTATAACCTTCTAGAACAGCAGGAAACCCACTAAAGTGCAAACTATAGGACTTGGTACCCTTAAGATACCTAAGGATCCTTTCTAATGCTGTCCAATGATCTCTATTTGGATTAACAGTATATCTATTAAGTCTTTTACAGCATATGCTATGTCTGGCCTAGTGTAGTTAGTTAGAAATCCTAGTGAGCCTATGATTTGAGCATATAGGCTTTGAAGGACATGAGTTCCTAAGTTCTTCTTAAGATGAGTAGAGGGATCAAATGGAGTAGAGACAGGCTGACAATCGGAATAATTAAATTTATTGAGTATCTTATCAACATAATGACTTTGGGATAACTCAATACTATTTGCACTTCTAATTATTTTGATATTTAAAATTAAGTCAGCTTGTCCCAAGTCTTTCATATCAAACTTATGACTTAAAAATTGTTTTACTTCATCAATTATCTGAAGATCTGTCCCAAAGATCAGTATATCATCCACATAGAGGCACAAGATCACAAATTTGTGTCCAACTCTCTTGTGGTATACACATTCGTCTGTACTATTGATTTCAAATCCAAATGTCAGTATGGTTTCATCAAATTTTAAGTGCCATTGCTTGGGTGCTTGTTTAAGACCATAAAGAGATCTGACTAGTCTGCAAACTTTATTTTCTTGGCCAGAGGTTTTAAATCCCTCTGGTTGGTCTATATAAATTTCTTCATTTAAGTCTCCATTTAGAAAAGCTGTCTTAACATCCATCTGATGAATCACTAATCTATGAATGGAGGCTAATGCTATAAGGACCCTAATAGTAGTAATCCTAGCTACAGGTGCATAAACATCAAAAAAATCTACCCCAGGTCTCTGAGTAAAACCCTTGGCAACTAATCTAGCCTTAAATTTATCTACAGAGCCATCAGGCCTAAGTTTCTTCTTAAAGATCCATTTGCACCCTATAGTTTTACAACCAGGAGGAAGATCAGTCAATTCCCAAGTATGATTTTGGATAATTGATTGCATCTCATTGTCCACAGCTTCTCTCCAAAAAGGTGAATCTAAGGATTTCATTGCATCCTCAAAGGTAGTTGGAGAGTCTTCTACAAGAAAAGTATAGAAGTCATCTCCAAATGTTTTCTCTACCCTGGATCTCTTACTCCTCCTAGGTTCAGTTTCTACTTCTATTTCTCTTATCCTTATTCTACTAGAGCTACTAGCTATACTGCTATCTACTCTAGTCCGAAGTGGAAAGGTGTCTTCAAAATATGTTGCATCTCTGGCTTCTATGATGGTGTTATTACTAATATCACTTACTTCTGAATTTATCACTAGAAATCTATTGGCATTACTATTGGCTGCATAACCTATGAATATGGCATCCACTGTTTTAGGCCCTATTTTCTTTCTCTTAAAATCAGGTATTTTAACTTTTGCCAAGCACCCCCACACTTTCAAATAGCTAAGATTCGGTTTTCTATGTTTCCAAACTTCATATGGGGTTAGATCATTATTTTTATAGGGAATCCTATTAAGGATATAACAGGCTGAAACTAAAGCTTCCTCCCACAAATTCTCTGGTACTCCTGAGCTTATAAGCATGGAGTTCACCATATCCATTAGAGTTCTATTCTTCCTTTCTGCTACTCCATTTGATTGGGGAGAATATGGAGCAGTCACTTCATGAATGATTCCATGATCTTCACAAAATTGAGTTATCTCATTAGATGTATATTCACCTCCCCGATCTGATCTAAGGATTTTAATTTTCTTTTCCTGTTGGTTCTCAGCTTCGATTTTAAAAATTTTAAATTTGCTGAGGACCTCATCCTTGGTTTTAATTAGGTAGATGTAACAGAACTTGGATAGATCATCTATGAATGTCACAAAGTATCTGTTACCTCCCCTAGAAGTTCTACCAGAGTCACAAACATCACTATGGATCAACTCTAATAGATCTGAATCCCTATTAACGGATTTAAAAGGCTTCCTTGGAAGTTTGGCTTCTACACAAATTTGACAATTCTCATGATTCTTGAGATCACTTTTTGGTATTAGATTTAGGTTCATAAGTTGCTTAATTGAATTATAATTTATATGACCTAATCTACCATGCCAAATAGAAGGAGGTTCTATATTCATAATCAAAGGATTTTCATTTATTGAAGGAGCTATTACATTCAACTTGAACAATCCTTCACTAAGGAATCCTTTTCCAATAAACATTACACCATGAGAAATTATAACCTTATTGGACTCAAAAACAAGACGAAAGCCTTGCTGGACAAGCAAGGAACCACTAATGAGATTTCTCCTAACAACTGGAACATGTTGGATGCCGTGCAGGGACAGGACTTTTTCAGATGTAAGCTTTAAGTCCACACGTCCTACTCCTAACACACGCGCCTCCGAGCTGTTTGCCATGATCACAGTTCCTCCACTTGAGATCTGGTAAGAAGAAAACCAGGAGCGATCCGAATAAATATGAATACCAGCTCCGGTATCAATCCACCAATCAAGTGCTTGTAAAGTCATGTTAACTTCAGGAGTGAAGAAAACAGACCTGAAAGCTGTCTCAGAGGAGCCAGCGCCGGAAGTCACCATGTTGACTTGAGCACTGGATGTGTGTGGACCCTTCTTCTTAGATTGAAGAGGTGCAGTCTTCTTATAGAAGCACTGGGGAGACAAATGGTTGGTCCGACCACACACATAACAGAAACGAGCACCACCTTCTTCTTTCTTCTTCTTCTGCTCCTGGGATTGAATAGGCTTCCCATTGTAGTGGTGGTTAGGGTTTCTAGGGTTGTAGGGTTTCTTCTTGAAATTCTTACGGAAGGGTCGGTTCTGATTTTTCTTAGGAGGAGCCTCTACATTATATGCATTATTCTTGGGTCCAGTAGAGGTATTATTTCTGAGCCTATGTTGCTCTTCAATCCTAATGGAGTTCAAGACTTGGGTTAGGGTGAGAACTCCTTGGGTATGGCTCAGGGTCTTAGCAAAATCAGACCAAAAAGTAGGTAGTTTATCTATCAGACAGGCTACCTGGAATGATTCATCCAAATTGGTTCCATTAGCCCTAAGCTGGTGGATCAGGGTTTCAAAATCATGGATCTGGTCATTCATAGGCTTTGAGTCCACCATCCTAAAATTATTGAAGTCGGAGGCCTTGAACCTCTTTACCCCAGCATCATCAAGACCATATTTGCTATTTAGGGTGTCCCAGAGTTCTTTAGCACTCTTGGCTATATAATAGATATCATACAGCCTCTCAGAAAGAGCACCTAGGATTCTATGGATACAATGATAATCTATCTCATCAGGTGTCTTAGAGGGTGTGCTAGTGGAGGCAGAATGTTCAGTGTTGGAAGAGGTAGTTGGGTTGGACCCGTTATCAACTTCGGTCGTACTTTCACCTATGGCTGAGATTAACCCTAATGTGGTGAGCCAGAACCGCATTTGGTTCTGCCACCTCCTAAAGTTATGGCCATCAAATTTTTCAGGTTTGGCACTAAGGTGGTCAGTAGTGTTTGAGGCCATAGGATCAGAGTTACAGAATAGAAACAGTAACCTGATTGAAGGCAAAAAATCTATGTTAAAAGATTGCACTAATATTTATATTGAACTTTGGATGTCTAATTGATATATCCAAAAAACTAATAGCCAGATCAGCTCCAGATCGGTGGTGGAGCACTAGGCTCACTTAAGTACCAGCCTTTCTTAGGCACGTATGCCTTTTTGACAAGCTTTTCTTAGACACTATTAGTTAGTGGATATAACCACTAGAAATCACACAAATTCAATATTTAAAATAACCTAAATGCAAATTTAAATGGATTAACTAATTTTTGAATTTTTTCGTTTGATCTTTCCGAATTAGTAACAATTGATTACTAAATTTAATTCTAGCAAAACAATTATTGTAATTGAAATCTAATTTATCAATTCAATAAATTATATATATTAGAATTGATTTATTTTCTTATTAGAATAATTAATTACTAATTTTGTAGCAAATTAATTATTGTAATTAAGATGTCAATTCAATGAATTAAAAGATTTATTTCTTTATTAGAATAATTGATTGAGATCTAATAAGTCAATTCAATGAATTATAAGATTTATTCCTTTATTAAAATAATTGATTGAGATCTAATAAGTCAATTCAATAGATTAATTATTATGTATCAACCAATTTCCGAATTTTCCGTTTGAATGGGATCTGGAAATTACTCCTTGAGGAGTCCAAATGGAGGTATAATAAACCTCTTGGAGGTCAACCAAATTATTACCTCTTTAGAATAATTTATTATTAATGATGTGCTAGCAAAGATAATTATTGCAATTAAAATCTAATATACCACAATTGTAATAAAGAATTTAATGAATTATATATTACTAACAAAAAATAAAAACAAATACTTCTTTGGATTGTTATCAATATATCATATAAATAAACAATAAATCTATTCATTCAATTAATGGAAAATCTTAAAGGAAATAATATACATGCATATTATTCGACATCCAAATAATTCTATTTCAATGCAAAATAGATCTATTCTAGCACAAAATAAATCTATGCATTTAATAAATTTATATCATAAAATTTCAAATCCTACAAATCTACTAATATTAAATTAAAAACAAAAGTAGAAGAAAGTAGCCTGATTGAAGATAGGTCGAAGCGCGTAGACGCTGTCCCAAAGAAGTATTTGCCCCCACGTACGGGTCTCCCGGCAATCCTTCTCGGAGATACGACGACCCTACAACTTCTTCTTCGGCACGTCTCGGAAGAAGTCAAAGCGAACCCGATCGGACTTGCAGATCCAGCAAAGAATGGAATGAAAAGAACTAAATAAACTGAATAAAAATGTAAAAATAAAATTTGGAAGTGGCTAAGAGGGAGAAGAATTTTTTCAGAATTTTTCCACTATTTTTCTCAAATTTTTCATATTCCCAAAGAGATGAAATCAAGGAGTTTAAATAGGGGTTTTTACAGGGACAATTTGGTCTTTTGCGGACGCGTTTTCAAACGCCGCCGTTTTCAAATGCGTAACGCCCGCTGGCGTTACCTTTTTCTCAAACGCACACGCGGCCAAATTTCGGGCCGCATGCGCATTTAAATTTTTCCTAACAGTAATGAACCCAAGCTTGGTCCAAAACTTCTGGAATTGATCCAGCTCTCGACGGCCGTCGAGATCGCCAGCGTTTCCGATCTCCACAACATCCATTTTGCTCGTCTGCGTTGTAATATTAGGGGTGAGATATTGTGAAGAAAGGGGAAGGGGCTTGCGCTTGATAAACGCGAGTTGTGGGAAAAGGGTAGGAAGCTTCCAGGAAGTTTCACCGTATAATCTCACGCAAGCATGACGCCACCATCCTCTCTCTCTCTCTCTCTCTCCTCTCTTCCTCTCCTTTCTTGTTTATGGACTCATATGGACTCGTTTGGTGAAGAGGTGGGAGGTGGGAAATATGGTCAACAGAGGGGGGTCCCCAAGAAAAGAGAAATGGAAATCCTGCCTTTCTCCTGTCTCTCTCAAGGAAGGCTAGAATACCCCTCTTCTAACTCTATTGGTAGTCATCTCTCTCCATTCAGGTAATTGAGCCACGTAGCGACCCCTTAACTTCTCTCTTGGTTGACTAGAGTGCGTCCCGGAAACCATGGGTTAATTGTGAGACCCAGATCCTAAGATCGGTCGCTGAGCTGTCTTGTGTTATACAGCAAGCAGTCTGATGTGATTGTGTGGCAGTTTATGATTATTAGAATATGAGAAAAGAGTTAACACGTTATTAAAGGAGCATGCTTGCTGTTTAGGATAAGGTAGCTGATGATGAATGGGGAAAGGTGGGCGAGGACGGGCGTTGGACGCGAGGACGGGCGTTGGACGCGAGATATCGTAGTGGGGAGGGGAAGAGTGGAATAAAATATTTTTTCCATATGAAGGGAAGTAGCCCGGGCCCAGCTGGGCGTCTGTAGACATGCTGACATTTGGTGGAATAATTTTAAAGAATTAAACATGTCGGATCCGTCCGATTTTATAAACAAAGCTATTAAAGGAGGCTCCTCCTCGAGAACATGCGAGGTGGCCCAGTAATATTCATATCTTAAAGAAATATGCAGCGAATTGTCTGTTTTACCATATTTTTTCTAATATTCATCTTAAAAATAAATTCAAAAAAACTCATCAGTTTTATAATTAAAAAATTTTTAAAAAAATACGATATATACTATATGGCCAAGTAATACACATCAAGCAAATTAGTTGTTTAACAAATCAATATACACGTACATTTAGATAAATTGATATATAGTTTCTAAAATATGGTGTCCACTAGTACATAGTATATGGTTAGTGATGCACATTGAGCAAATTAGTCATCTAACAATTCAATACAGACCTCCAAGTAAATTGATACAGAAATTCTAAAATATCATATTCACCAATATACATTACATAGTCAGTGATACATACTCGTTGATTTCTTGAAATATACTACCAGCTTATTTAATACATACTTAGCAGTGATCTAATATATACCTTAAAGTAAACTAATACATAGTTTCCAAAATATGCTTTTTATTAGTACACACTATATAGCTAGATGATATGTGCCAAGCAAATTAATTATCTTGCAAGTCAGTACACACATCTAGATAAATCGATACATAGTTTTCAGAATATAGTGTTCATCGATACCAATATTCAGTGTTTTAGCTTTATTTAACATAAAAATTATATATATATATATATATCATTTCTTAGATTTCATAAACTCTTAGACGTAAAGATCCTAGAAAAAAGAAAGAAATTTGGAGGAGGAGAAAGAAACTCGGAAGGAGAAGAAAGACCTCCTGGATGGGATAGATGGCTTGATAAGAAAGAAAATGGATGGAGAGGTTGCACCACAACAAAAAAGGTTTTTGTCGACTTTATATTGTCAACGCTAGACAAAAGCATCGGCAATTTTTTTTCTTACGACAGTAACTGCCGACACTTCTAAAAAGTGTCGGTAAAAAACATTCCGCCAACGCTTTTATTAGCGTCGGCGTGTTGGGTCCATTATCGACGCTTATAAGCGTCGGGATATTTAATCACTGTAACAACCTAGGACCTCATCCAAAATGGCTAGCCGGAAGGTATTATTTGGGTTTCTTGATCCTGTATAAGTACCCAAGATCTACCCATTGAATAACCGATGTGGGACTAAACACACGCCCGCACGGGTCCTCACATACTCCCCCCATTCAAGCTCTGACGTCCTCGTCAGGCTAAGGGTTCAAATCTATTCAAATCTAATCACAAACACATGATTGGCCCATGGTCAGCCCCAATGGATCCGTGCTGCAGTGTCCCCTAGTCCACATAGGTTATGGGCCGGGTCCGCTCTGATACCATTTGTAACAACTCAGGACCTCACCCAAAATGGCTAGCCGGAAGTTATTATTTGGATTCCTTGATCCTGTATAAGTACCCAAGATCTACCTAGCGAATAACCGATGTGGGACTAAACACACGCCCGCACGGGTTCTCACATACTCCCCCCGTTCAAGCCCTCATGTCCTCGTCAGGCTAAGGGTTCAAATCCAGGGCTTGATCGCACGGAATTGGGGAGTGCGTTAGATTTTTCGACGATTTCTTCGATTATTGACATTTTAGTTAGATTAGTTTGGACATTTAAATTATCTTGTCGAATGTTATTTTGAAATTTTGTAAGACTACTTTTGAACAATTTAAATAATTATGTCAGTTTTGAACATCTGTATTTGCTTTGATATGATCCGATGCCTTGCACGCCTGTGCGGCCCGCCGTGCGGGCGTGCGGCGTCTGCCGTGCCTCGGGCTCGGGGCGCGACGTTAATAAGCATCGGCATAACGGAGAAATGCGATGACGCTTATAAGCGTCGTCGGACTTCATTCCTCCCACAACAAAACTTGATCGACCCTCTGTTGGGAACCCCGATCATGCCGCTGAAATTTAAAAAAATTCAGAACGCAGCGGAAGAGGCATGCGCGGGATCAACCGTTCATCGCATGAACGCTGTTTCTAGACCGTTCGTAGATAAGATAAGGATTAATACTTTTAAAACCTTTAGGAAGATCAGATCTTCACCTTGTGCGGGTAGATGATCACCGCAAATCTGAGTTCGTGGTTTTAGGAAGAGGGTTCGCTTGAAGCCGTTCAAGTGTCCGGCCTCTACGGGTATCCACACGAAGCAGAGGACCGATCAAAGCTTTCTTGTCTTCCCGGGGTGCTAGCTCCCTTGCAAAGACTTCTTTTTGATGGCTGATCTCCTCTCTTTCAATCAACCCTTGATTGTGCTTGAGAGGAGGAAGAAGAAGAATGAAGAAGAGGAAGAAGATCAAAGCCCTTCGCAGCCTTCTTCTTTTCTCATGCGTTGAAGCCAAGAGGAGGAAGAAGGGATGTCGCCAAGCTCTTCTTTCCCTTGCACCTTGCTTGCGGTTGAACCAAGGGAGGAGAAGGGAGGGTGGCGGCAGCAAGAGGAGGAGGCTTCAATTGATTAGGGCGCCGGCCCCTAGTCCTCCTTTTAAAGGGAGTGGAGCTCCTAACATTTAGGAGCTCCATGACAACTTGCCTTTCTCTTCTCCCTTCTCCACATGGAAAAGGGAGGGGCATATTCCCCTCCTCATGGTTAACCCTAATCCACATTAAGTAGGGTTTGAAATGCCCTAATGTGGTCAAGCCCTAATCCAATTAGGCTTAGCCCAAGGGTGAACCAATTAGGATCCAATCTAGGTAAGTCCTAATCCAATTAGAACTTAAATCAATTTTGACTCAATTGAACTCTTCAATCCTAATCCAATTAGGAGTCCTATTGATTCATTAGATTAATAATTAATTGTGACTTAAGAAACCCTAATCCAAATTAGGACATATTTAATTTTAGTCCTAATCCAATTAGGACTCTATTTGAATCCGAAGTCCTAATCCGATTAGGACTCTAGGAATCCTACTCCAAGTAGGAATCCAATTTTGATTCAAAACTCCTAATCTCATTAGGATTGCAGGAATCCTATTCCAAGTAGGAATCCCAGTCCTACTCCAACTAGGATTCCCAGTCCTAATCCAATTAGGACTCTAGGAATCCTACCCGAAGTAGGACTCTTGTTTTAAGTCCAATTAATTAATTCCCTTTGTTCCTTCTTCAACTTCTTATCAATCAAATTGATTACTTGTGATTCATAATCACTTTTCAACTATCGGATCGGTCAATACTTCTAGTGTGTGTGACCCCATAGGTTCTACTCTGACTGGTAGTGAGATATATTATGATCTCTATCACAATATCATTGAAAACTCCTTTCAATGGGTTGGAACGATTCCAACTCAACTCATTAGGGTTTATCGATCATCAAGATAATCCCTATGAGTCCCACCATCCACCAGTGACACCTAGCAGCATGTAGTGGCTACCCAGTAGAATAGAAAGATGAACCTCTAGGTGCAGTTAACGTGTGATACAGTCCTACTATCGTGGATCCCTACAGGACGGAGGTCATGGACAACTCGTCAAACCCCATCGTCTGTCATATGTCAAGATTTATTCGACTTGAGTTCGATAGTGGAAAACTCTTTTTCCACTTTATATTACTGCCCTGGCCAAGGTCTTAGAACTCAGTCTAACAAATCACATAGGATCACTCCTCTTCTATCAAGGTCGATAGATTCCTTGTAGGTGCATACCCTACTCCTACAGTGAACCTACTGCAGCCAATCTACACTGCATGGACCCATATGGCTAGAGACCATGTATGTGTGCAGTCAAACTACAATAACCTCACTGTGAGTAGCCGAAGCACCGCAGGTCAAAGGACCAGTCACACTACTGCAACATCAAGCAAGTCACTGACGAGTGGATAGACATCCAAGTGACTTCTTGTCTTGGTCACGCTCAGTATCCTTGTTCTCTAACAAGCACCTGCACTATCACTTCAGTGTCCCTACACTGTGGACTCAAGTCTCGTCCATCCAGAAGGAAAGTGATCTGTGCACTGATCGGATCGATCACCGTCCTCGTGATGATCCATTGATCAGGAGCATTTAGAAATTAATCACCAATGATGCATGGCTCAAATTCTCAACTCTTGAGAATATGCATCATCATCTTATTAATTTCTTGGACGATTCATAGACACATAAATAATATGAATGAAAAGATGCCTTTTATTTATTCAATAATAAATAGTCAAGTACAAAATTATGTCCCTAGAATTAACAATGTGTCAGCCAGATTGGCTTCTAGGGCATACATCTAACAATCTCCCACTTGCACTAAAGCCAATCAGCCATAAACCTAAGCCCCATCTTCTCAAGATGCGTTTTAGTTTTCTACCGACTTAGCTGCTTAGTGAATGGGTCCGCCACATTTTTTGTGGAGTCTTCTCTTTGATCCTCTACTTATTTTCTTTCGAGGTAGTCGCTTATTAGGTTAAACTGCCGCTCTATGTGCTTCGATTTCTGGTGAGACCTTTGACTCCTTAGCTAGTGCTATGGTGCCTTTGTTATCGCAGTAGAGTGTTATGACATCTGATGACATTACACCTAACTCTGCAATGAACCTTTTAAACCAAAAGATTTCCGCTGCACTCTTAGAGACGGCTTAACATTCAGCTTCTAAGGTAGAATCTATAATGATCGGTTGTTTGGAACTCTTCCAATTTGCTGAACCACCATTGCACATATTCTGATGTAGACTTTCTATCATCAATATGTGTGCATCCTTCTACCTTCAACTCTGATCTTCTTCCAAAGACCAAGAACATGTCCTTAGTTCTTCTCAAGTACTTAAGACTGTTCTTCACAGCTATCCAGTGCTTTTTGCCTGGATCTGATTGACATATGCTCGTGACATTCACAGCATGTACTATATCAAGTTATGTACATAGCATGGCATACATGAGGCTCCCTATTGCTGATGCATAGGGGATCTTGCTCATACGTTGAATCTCTTCAGATGTGTTGGGGCACATCTTCTTGGAAAGATTAATTCCATGCCTTAGGGGTAAGCGACCCCTTTTAGAGTTTTCCATGCTGAACCTTTTCAACACTTCCTCTATGTACATCTTCTGTGATAGGCCAAGCATCCTTTTAGATCTATCTCTATAGACCTTTATTCCCAAAATATAGGATGCTTCCCCAAGGTCTTTCATGGAGAACCTTTTTGACAACCAGACCTTGATCGAGGTTAGCATGGGAATATCATTCCCAATCAGGAGAATGTCATCTACGTACAGTACGAGAAAAATGACAGCACTCCCACTAACCTTTTTGTAAACACACGGTTCCTCTTCGTTTTTGATGAAATCAAACGTTTTGATTGCGTCATCGAAACGAGTGTTCCAACTTCGAGATGCTTGCTTTAGTCCATAGATGGACCTTTGCAGCTTGCAGACCTTGTGATCTCCATCACTGGAAGTGAAACCCAAAGGTTGTTCCATATAGATATCTTCATTAAGATATCCATTCAGAAAAGCAGTTTTCACATCCATCTGCCAGATTTCATAATCATGAAATGCTGCAATGGCAAGCAATGTTCGGATGGATTTTAGCATGGCTACAGGTGAAAAGGTTTCCTGATAGTCAATGCCTTCGCGTTGACTATACCCTTTCGCCACAAGCCTTGCTTTATAGGTCTCTACCTCTCCATCCGAACCTATTTTTCTTTTGTAGATCCATTTGCATCCAATAGGTACAATACCTTCTGATGGGTCTACTAAGGTCCAGACTTGGTTGGAATGCATGGAGTCTAACTCTGACTTCATGGTTTCCAGCCATTTTTCGGAATCGATATCAGATATCGCCTCGTCGTAGGTTTTGAGATCCTGCGTGTGATCCCTATCTCCCACTAGGAACATTTCCTCGGTATCCTCTTCTAGTATACCTAAGTATCTATCGGGAGGATGGGAGACCCTACTTGATCTGCGAGGTGGTTGAGGGACATCGTGTATTGGCTCTGTATGAATGGGTTCGATAGGATCCATGACTCGTTGCTTTTCAGAGACTTTCTCTTCAAGCTCAATTTTCCTCCCACTGCCTCTATCAAGGATAAACTGGTTTTTCCAAGAAGATGGCGTGACGGCTCACAAACACATTGTGATCCTCTGAGACGTAAAAATTGTATCCTAATGACTCTTTAGGATATCCTATGAAACGAGCACTTATGGTCCTAGCCTCTAGTTTGTCCGCCTGTAGTCTCTTGACGTGGGCCGGACATCCCCAAATCTTGAGATGACCAAGACTTGGTTTCTTACCATGCCATATCTCATACGGTGTGGTAGGAACGGATTTAGAGGGAACTCTATTCAACAAGTAAATAGATGAAAATAGGGCATCTATCTAAAGAAACAAGGGTAAATCAGTGAAGCTCATCATGGACTGGACCATATCAATAGAGTCCGATTCCTCCTCTCTGACACTCTATTGAGCTGAGGTGTACCAGGAGGAGTCCATTATGAAACTATTCCATTCTTCTTGAGATAATCATGGAACTCTCCATTAAGGTATTCACTTCCTCGATCTGATCGAAGAACCTTAATGAGTTTTTGTGCTTATTTTCTACTTCATATCTAAGCTTTTTGAAACTTTCAAAAGTTTCATATTTGTGTCTCATACACAAATCCATACCGTGAGTAATCATCGGTAAAATGAAGTAAAAATTACAACCCCTAGCCTGCACATCGAATGGGCCACACACATCAGTGTATACTAGGGTAAGTATTTCAGTGGACCTCCCTGTGTCCTACAAAGGATAACTTGGCCATCTTTCCTTGAAGGCAGAATTCACAAATCAAATATGACTCGAAAGTCAATGAGCCCAAAAGCTCATGTTTCTCCAATTTGTTTATTCTGTCTTCTTCTATATGGCCAAGCCTGAGGTGCCACAAATACTTTAGATTTATCTCATTTTTGGATCTATTAGATCCTATGGTATTCACTGTTTGCTCAGATATATTCACAGATACATCCATATATATGTGATAGAGACTGTCAATCATAAAACCATGTTGAATCAATTTATTTTTCAAATAAAAATCTTTCTGTGCTCAATAAAATACAGAAATCAAATTTCTGCTAGCAATAGGTAACAGTCCCTAAGTATCCTGAGCATATCTGACATACCTTCTGAAGGTCTATCACCTTTCATGTTCTTTATGCTTCCCATGTACGTAGGACAGTTCCTCTTCCAATGGCCGTCCATGATGCAATGGAAACATTTTTCCTTGCAATTGGCCTTTTTCTTGGAACTTCCTTGGTGTTTTCTTAGTCTTCTGCTTCTTCGCAGGCTTCTTCTTCTTTCAAATAGACTCTCTCTTGAAAGTAGAAACCAACTTGACAGCGAAAACGATGCCCCTTGAACTTCTTCAAGGTCCCTAAGGTAGTTACCAATTTATTTAACAATTCTATTTTAGTGCATACAACCTTTGTTCATATGGTAGTTTACTATAAACTATTCATATGAAGCTGGAAGGGATTGCGGGATCAAATCCGTTTGCAATTCCTTGTGCATGGTCATGCCAAGCTTCTCAAGCTTCTCTAGGTCCTTTATCATGGTCAAACCATGATCATGGACAGACTGCCCATCGTGCATCTTGGCTTTGAAGAGCCTCTTGGACACTTCAAACCGAGCTGCGTGACTCTGATCACCATACAACTCTTGCAGGTGATTTAATATGTCCCTGGCAGTCTTCATGTTCTCATGCTGGCATTGTAATGCATTGGACATGGATGCCATTGTGCAGCACCTAACTTTATTGTCATTATTCGTCCACTTAACAAGCGTCTTACGCGGATCAGTGATCGGACGGATTGGTAACATGGGGATTCCATGGTCTAGCATATACCCGAATTTCTCACAATTCAAAACTATTTTTGAAATTTGCTGAGCCAATCTTTATAATTGGGTTTGGTCAAACGGTTGTTCTATAGGATATGAGTTAAGAGTCTAGAAGCTGACTTTATAATCCTCAGAGAGTAAAGATTCTAGTTAGACTTTTGTACTTGATCCTAATCTGTTCTAAGGTCTTTTAGAACAAATGTAACTCCCACTATTTTCTCGAATCCCTCATACTCCTCTGGTAAAGAAACGGAAATCCCACACGACTAGGATTTCTAGTGGGTACTGCGGTCCCACCGATTTACATGCCACCTCACCTAACAGTTATTGGTGACACATAGATGGATGAGTGTACAACTCTTGTACAATGCTTAAGCATGTTGCAGTATAACTTGGTCTCTAAGCCATGAAAACCTCACCTAACAGTTATTGGTCCCATCGCTTAGTTAAGTCAGACCCACCGTATAACCGTAGGAATAAAGTCGTCATTGGGTCCTCACCTAACAGTTATTGGTGCCCAACCCCACCTTTACCCTACAACATCTCATGTCTATAGAGAGGTCCAGCCACCCGATGCAACTTGACCACTGTGTCCAGCCGAGACAAATCAACATCAGAAAGGCCTTAGCAGCTCTACTACAGTGGAAGACCTATTGACTTAATATTGGTTAATCAGGTCTTAGTGTTTGCAACTTGAGCCCTTCATAAGAGGTAATCGAACAATTGGCCAGATAAGCAGGTGGGAGGCTCCCCTTACTCAGAGAGTAAGGTCCTAATTAAGTAACCACCTTTCATGCTTTCCTAGACACCAATTAGATCAATTAATCTAATATGACTTGCTCATGTCGGTTCACTCTCGACTTGATTGAGGAGGTTTTGATTTAGGTCTCAATTAGGTTTGCTACATCACATGTAAACCTATCTACCCGACTCGCATTCACATCACATGCAAACGGCACATCACAGGCAGTTATAATCGCAGCATCAAATTAAAGCTAAACTTTAAATAGGTGATGATCATGGATTCTAGTTAGGTCGTATTACAAGCACATGCACGTCAATCGATCAACTGGTCTTCAACTCTTGAATTGGTTCCAAGCCTCCTTAATTCGATCCTTGACCAACTCTTGATCCAATCGCCATCAACCGCTTAGACCCCTGTTCATCTCATGCATCGTCTTCGACTTGATCGTTGACGTACATCACATCACAGAAATACAACCAGATGTAAAATAAAAATAAAAATAAATTACATCTCCTTTAAGGAGGCACGCAGGCCTCTCAAAACATGAAATAAGATGCATGCAAGCATCTGAAAAATTACATGACATCGCAGATCACATCGCAGGTCATTACATTTGATACCAAAAGGGTTTGAATCCTATGATCATCACCATATGCAACAATTATAATTTTCAGATCTGAAAACTAACTGATTATGTCATGACATAGGTTGCTGATCATGCTAATCATGATTCTAAACTTTGTAATCTCATTAACAACGCAATTAGAATCATCATTTTATCACATAAAAATCAGCATGCAAAAATCAGCACCCCTGAAAAATCTGCATGCAGAAATTTTCAGCATGCATGATCATTCAATTTTCAGATCTAATAAGCCTTTAGATATTTAATTCTTACCTTAATCTACGAAGCCTAGGCTCTGATACCACTGTTGGGAACCCCGATCATGCCGCTGAAATTTAAAAAAATTCAGAATGCAGCGGAAGAGGCATGCGCGGGATCAACCATTCATCGCATGAACGCTGTTTCTAGACCGTTCGTAGATAAGATAAGGATTAATACTTTTAAAACCTTTAGGAAGATCAGATCTTCACCTTGTGCGGGTAGATGATCACCGCAAATCTGAGTTCGTGGTTTTAGGAAGAGGGTTCGCTTGAAGCCGTTCAAGTGTCCGGCCTCTACGGGTATCCACACGAAGCAGAGGACCGATCAAAGCTTTCTTGTCTTCCCGGGGTGCTAGCTCCCTTGCAAAGACTTCTTTTTGATGGCTGATCTCCTCTCTTTCAATCAACCCTTGATTGTGCTTGAGAGGAGGAAGAAGAAGAATGAAGAAGAGGAAGAAGATCAAAGCCCTTCGCAGCCTTCTTCTTTTCTCATGCGTTGAAGCCAAGAGGAGGAAGAAGGGATGTCGCCAAGCTCTTCTTTCCCTTGCACCTTGCTTGCGGTTGAACCAAGGGAGGAGAAGGGAGGGTGGCGGCAGCAAGAGGAGGCTTCAATTGATTAGGGCGCCGGCCCCTAGTCCTCCTTTTAAAGGGAGTGGAGCTCCTAACATTTAGGAGCTCCATGACAACTTGCCTTTCTCTTCTCCCTTCTCCACATGGAAAAGGGAGGGGCATATTCCCCTCCTCATGGTTAACCCTAATCCACATTAAGTAGGGTTTGAAATGCCCTAATGTGGTCAAGCCCTAATCCAATTAGGTTTAGCCCAAGGGTGAACCAATTAGGATCCAATCTAGGTAAGTCCTAATCCAATTAGAACTTAAATCAATTTTGACTCAATTGAACTCTTCAATCCTAATCCAATTAGGAGTCTTATTGATTCATTAGATTAATAATTAATTGTGACTTAAGAAACCCTAATCCAAATTAGGACATATTTAATTTTAGTCCTAATCCAATTAGGACTCTATTTGAATCCGAAGTCCTAATCCGATTAGGACTCTAGGAATCCTACTCCAAGTAGGAATCCAATTTTGATTCAAAACTCCTAATCTCATTAGGATTGCAGGAATCCTATTCCAAGTAGGAATTCCAGTCCTACTCCAACTAGGATTCCCAGTCCTAATCCAATTAGGACTCTAGGAATCCTACCCGAAGTAGGACTCTTGTTTTAAGTCCAATTAATTAATTCCCTTTGTTCCTTCTTCAACTTCTTATCAATCAAATTGATTACTTGTGATTCATAATCACTTTTCAACTATCGGATCGGTCAATACTTCTAGTGTGTGTGACCCCATAGGTTCTACTCTGACTGGTAGTGAGATATATTATGATCTCTATCACAATATCATTGAAAACTCCTTTCAATGGGTTGGAACAATTCCAACTCAACTCATTAGGGTTTATCGATCATCAAGATAATTCCTATGAGTCCCACCATCCACCAGTGACACCTAGCAGCATGTAGTGGCTACCCAGTAGAATAGAAAGATGAACCTCTAGGTGCAGTTAACGTGTGATACAGTCCTACTATCGTGGATCCCTACAGGACGGAGGTCATGGACAACTCGTCAAACCCCATCGTCTGTCATATGTCAAGATTTATTCGACTTGAGTTCGATAGTGGAAAACTCTTTTTCCACTTTATATTACTGCCCTAGCCAAGGTCTTAGAACTCAGTCTAACAAATCACATAGGATCACTCCTCTTCTATCAAGGTCGATAGATTCCTTGTAGGTGCATACCCTACTCCTACAGTGAACCTACTGCAGCCAATCTACACTGCATGGACCCATATGGCTAGAGACCATGTATGTGTGTAGTCAAACTACAATAACCTCACTGTGAGTAGCCGAAGCACCGCAGGTCAAAGGACCAGTCACACTACTGCAACATCAAGCAAGTCACTGACGAGTGGATAGACATCCAAGTGACTTCTTGTCTTGGCCACGCTCAGTACCCTTGTTCTCTAATAAGCACCTGCACTATCACTTCAGTGTCCCTACACTGTGGACTCAAGTCTCGTCCATCCAGAAGGAAAGTGATCTGTGCACTGATCGGATCGATCACCGTCCTCGTGATGATCCATTGATCAGGAGCATTTAGAAATTAATCACCAATGATGCATGGCTCAAATTCTCAACTCTTGAGAATATGCATCATCATCTTATTAATTTCTTGGACGATTCATAGACACATAAATAATATGAATGAAAAGATGCCTTTTATTTATTCAATAATAAATAGTCAAGTACAAAATTATGTCCCTAGAATTAACAATGTGTCAGCCAGATTGGCTTCTAGGGCATACATCTAACACCCTCTCCCTCCGCAACCCTAAATCCCGAGCTAGCTCACGCCGACCGACTCCCTCCCTCCTCAACCCTTTTCACCGATCTTAGCCATTCCCCTCCGCCGAGCGACCCCAAATCGCATTCCTCCGCCGCATCTCCTTCTCCTCCTCCCCCTCTCCGTGGACATCTTCCTCCTCCTCCGCCGTAGAGCACTCACGCGGCGTTTGAAGTTTGGAGCCGGCAAGGACAGGGACAAAGCCAGGTTTGGGATCTTCTTCTCTTGCTTCGATCTTTAAATTCTGGATGCACTTCCATGTACAAAATCAATACCGGTTGGAATTATTCCACTGCCGAAATTTGTTGCATGCTATACTGTCATCAAACCTATTTTCGTACCCTACCATGGCTTTGAGACCTGTCATCAAACTTTTCCTCCTTGTGCGGCTTGGCCTACGTCCAACATACATGGTGCCCGTGATCTGAGAGGGTTAGGTATGGTTCATGCAGTATCTCGATAGTTTCCACCTACACTACACACTGTGCTTAATTTCAAGCACGGCGTCAAGCTTCAAGTCATGAAGAGATCCACTTCGTAGCATCTGGATTTGTGGTTGGTTGTTTGTTGCTCGATTCTGGGATCATAGACTGTGCACTTTGTGCAACTTGTTCAGTATTATTGTTCTTAAACCTATAATCAATGTAATCATCAGTAGGCTTTTGTTGATTTGTAGGAGTGTCTATACTCAAATCAAAATACATCTTAGACATAATAATTTGTCTGGGAGGAGTCGAGAGATATAGTTGTATGTATTCATTAATAATTTGTGCAATAATTTTTCATGTATTTCAATTTTTCAAAAATTAATTTGATTGTTTTTGAGAGATATAGGACAGAGCTACATCCCTTATTTCAGAGCGTATCGGAGAGTCATATTCAATCGACAACACCAGAGGTATCGAAGCTCAGGTATTTACCGAATTGATGGGCTCGAAGCGTTATGGTCGAGTGATGGGTTATGGCGTTAGAGTTACCCCCACTCAGTTGTCTGCAGTGGGTAGATATACTCAAGATGCTAGACAGAGTAGTAGCACTGCAGAGGTTAATGATCTGAAGGCAGAGATACAAGAGTTGAAGCAGAGCCACCAGACAGAGATACAATCTTTGAGGGCTCAGATTAATCAGATTACATCTTTGTTGCATCAGTTTGTCCCTCCTCAGGTAAATTACTATATCTACTGGAACATTTTACATAAGTGTCATATTTTTTTTAAAGAGCTTAATAATTTTCGTATTTTTAACTTCTTAAGTTTTTTTTATTACAGGTTCCTGATACTTCATCTGCACGTAGAGATGGTGATGCCATCGACCCCTGAAGCTTTCATTTTGGAGTTTTATATGTATTTTTTTAATGCTTTTCGAAGTACATTGTAAACGTAAATTGACAGTATGAATGTAATTTGACAATATGAATGTTTAGATAAATATGTTTGATTGTGTCATGTGTATATCTCGTTTAGTGTGTATGCCTTTGATTTTGTAAACAGAGTTTAAAAATTTTTATAAAAAAATAATATGCTAACGACGCTTTAAAGCATCATTAAAATCACGAACAGATATCAATTAACGACGCTTTAAAGCGTCGGTACATTTGAATTAACGATGCTTTAAAGTGTCACTAAAGTGAACATTTATCGACGCTAAAAACGTCGCTAATTCCCGATGCTAAAAAGCGTCGCTAATTTCCGACGCTTTTGGAAGCGTCGAAAAATATTTTGTCCACTGTAGCATAGGCGACGCTTTACCAATGCTTAGGAAAGCATCGGGATGGTTTTTACTGACGCTTAAAAGCGTCGCTAAAGGCCAAAAAAAGCGTCACTAATGCCCAATATTCTTGTAGTGTTGGATGAGAGAAAAAAAGAATGTTGATGGTCTCTCTTCGTGGACGATCTCTCTTGGCATGTGTAATTTTTTTTATTTTTTTTAAAATTAAAGGATTGATAGACTCTATTAGTAGAAGGAGTCATGTTTTTATTTGAGTTTTAAGTTTCTCTTTAAGATGGTCATTCGAGGAAACATGGCAAAATAAGAGTCCAGCCCTATATGATATTTTATAATGCATGTCTCATATGACTTTTGTTTCCTCCTCAAGCTCTCGACTTATGGTAAATCTCACTATAAGGGTTGGGGAGAGGCCCTATATGTAATGCCTGATATATCATCATTGGCTCGTTTGAAGGTTAGAGGTCAAACTACTAACTTTATTTTTTTTGAGATGTCTTACATGCATATTATTTTAAGTCTTTTAAGTGCTAGCGATATTAAGAGTGTTGTATTGGAATTTCTTCTCATTTTCGTACTTTTCAAATATTAATAAGTTGTCACGCTCTTAATCCAAGATCGTGAGCCAAGGGTCGCAACAATCGCCGCATACTCATAGAAAACTCTCTCTACAAGCATGTAAGATATCTCATCATGATATCATAAACAAACAAGAGAATATTTTTTTTTTAAAAAAATAATGTTCAAACTTTAATTTATATAACTAGAATAAAATTTTAATATTCCAAAGAACCAACAATATTCAAAAGATCTTACATCAAACTCTAGTCAAATCTTAGTCTAAATTCAAAGACATCACATTTTGCCTCAAGTTATTCTTTCAATCATAACCGTGTGCCATCTTAGCTCTCAGAATCTATAAAAATAGTAAGATATGGAATAATGAGCTAGACAGCATGGTAAGCAATGAATAATTTAACTAAATTAATTAGACAATAAATTAAATAAGTATTTATAAAAAAATAAGCATGCGGAATTTATTAGTTCAAAAATCAAATCCCAATATGTAGCATTATCAAAATATTTTGCATGTCAAATTCAATATTGTCAAAATTGACTTTTGTTTATAAATTTTAAATTCTTTTAAAGCATCAAATTTATCTCGTCAACCATGAGTTATGAGGATGATAGTGTTATTTTGATGATTAACACAACCATTGAGAAAATATCTAATTAAACACTACAAGTTAACATGATACATCATTACTGAGTTTGACACTCTCGATACATTAGAAGAATGAGATCAAGATGTCTTTCAATGATTAATAATGAGATAAAATTTATGATAGAAAAAGGATAGTAAATTCTAAATTCTAATTCAGCAAAGTTTCAAGTGAAACGTACTCTTAAGGGCACAATAATAATTTTCATTGTTAAGAGTATGTAGCACTACTATGGCATACATTCAAAATTGCTTGAAGTATATTTCATTGATTATATGGATGAGTCTAACCTTAAGATGCAGCAAAGTGTGGAATGAGTCGACCCCAACAAAGGTGGAGTCGACCCTGGCACATCATGTAACCATCAGGCACACCTCTGCGAAAATGGCACGGATGAACAGTAGTGGAGTCGACCCCAAGTATGCTTGAGTCAACCCCAGCTTCAAGCCTCAAGAAAACAAGTCTCTGAAATTTACTGAGAGGGCCGACCCCAACTTTTCTTGAGCCGACCCCAGATGGAGCCGACCCCAGGAATGCTTGAGTCGACCCCAATGGAGTCGACCCCAACTGAACATGAGTCGACCCCAAGGCTATGTCGTTCAAAACTGTGTCTCTGGAATCCCTGAGAGGGTCGACCCCAATGGAACTTGAGTCGACCCCACTGCAGCTTGAGTCGACCCCAAAAAGAGTTGAGTCGACCCTAGTGAAAAACAGCTGAAATACAAGGTTCTGTGATCCCTGAGAGGGTCGACCCCACTGTAGCAAGAGTCGACCCCAGTGAAAGTTGGGTCGACCCTACTGAAAGTTGAGTCGACCCTAAGTCTGATGAACAGTGACGACCCCAGAAAAGTTTGGGTCGACCCCAGCATGGGCAGAAGCATAACGGCTAGTTCTGCAGAAGTACTTTTTGACCTTCCAACGGCTAGTAACGGATAGTTTTTCAAATCTAACCAATGGGGAGTAACCTAAACATGTGGAAAAGTATTTATAATGACACTATTCATCAGAGCAAAACATCCTTTTACTAAATATCAAAGCTTACCCAAGAAAGACAAAAGCCCTAATTTTCTTCATCGAGGTGCTTCATTCAAGAGTCAAAAGGAAGTGGTTGAGCAGATCAAAAAGAGGCATTAAGAGCTCCACCATCCCTTGAAGAGTGAAGCATTCCTTGACAAAGAAGAGAAGAACTATATCAAAGCGATAACTATATTCTAACTCTTCTTTGTAGCTTACATTTGTTATATCTGCTCATCTAGGAGTTTCAACCTTCTTCTTCTTCTTAAAATCTTGTAAAGGTTTGTTGGTGAGCCCGTAAAACCAACGGTGTAGGTTTGTTGGTGAACCCGTAAAACCAACGGTAAAGGTTTGTTGGTGAGCCCATAAAACCAACATAGGTTTTTGGTGATCCGGGAAAACCAAGTGTAAAGATTTTTGGATTGTGAGCCCGAAAACAATCCAACTGTAATCCGCGAGATTATAGTGAATTTCTAAGGGGTCGCTTGGGGAGTGGACATAGGTGCATAGGAGAGCACCGAACCACTATACTTGTTGTTTGTATTGTGAATTGTTTTAAATCACTTACTCATCAATTAACATAATGAAGAAATCAAAAATTAACAAAAATCAATTCACCTCCCCCCCTCTTGGCTTGTCACCTTGGGCAACAAGTGGTATCAGAGCAAGGTGCTCTCATAGTATTTGTTGATCTTACGATCAAGAGTCAAAGATCATGACAACCCAAGTAGGATGTTCTATTAGCGAGGGACAATCCACAAATAGACCACCCTTGTTTAATGGCACTAATTATACTTATTGGAAAGCTAGAATGAGGATATTCATTCAAGTACTAGATTATGACATGTGGAACATCGTAACTAGGGGGCCACACACACCCACAGTTAGTATAGAGGGCACAATCATTACTAAGCCTGAATGTGATTGGAATGAGAGTGATAGAAGACTTGCACAATTAAATGCTAAAGCAATTAATGTACTTTACTGCTCACTAGATATAAGTGAATTTAATAGAATATCCACATGCATCTCCGCTAAAAAATTTGGGATAAACTAGAGGTCACACATGAAGAAACTAATCAAGTCAAAGAGTCAAAAATAAATATATTAATACATAAGTATGAATTGTTTAAAATAGAATCCACTGAGTCCATAACTGAAATGTTCACTCGATTCACTGAAATCATAAATGGACTAAAGAGTTTGGAAAAGTCTTATGCTAACTCTGAACTAGTGCGAAAAATTCTCAGGTCTCTACCAAGAGTTTGGGAGGCCAAAGTAACTGCAATATAAGAAGCAAAGCATCTCAATACACTGCAATTGGAAGAACTTCTAGGATCACTCATGACCTATGAGCTGACTATGAAACAAAACTCAGAAGAGGAGGTTAAGAAAAGGAAGACCATTGCCTTGAAATCCACAGCTCCAAAGCAGAAAACTGCATCAGAGGAGTCCGATGATGAGGAGGAATATGATGAAGAAGGAATGGCAATGCTTGCAAGAAAATTCAGAAAATTCATGAAAGGTAAAAAGAAATTTCATAAAAGAAAATCTTTCGTAAGAGGTAGCTCAAGTCGGGAAAAAGGAAAAGAAAAGGAAAAGAAAAAAGAAGTGCCAATATGCTATGAGTGTAACAAGCCCGGGCACTTCAAGATAGATTGCCCGGAATTGAAATGGATGGCAAGGAAACTTAAAAAGAGGAACCTCATGGCTGAATGGAGTGAAAGCGAAGAGTCAAGTTTGGAAGAGGAAGATCAATAAGAGACGGCTCAAATCTGCTACATGACCAATGACGATGAGGTAGATTCTGAACTTGAATGTGATTTTTCGGTAGAAGAGTTACATGATGCATTTTTAGAACTGATGAAAGAACACAAGAAGCTAATTCATAAAAATAAAGTTCTAAAAGATGAAAATCAATCTCTTATCAAAGATAAGCTGAAACTATCTAATAACTATGAAACATTAAGTAGGAGGTTCACAAATGAAACCAAGAATCTAATTGCTGAAAATATCAAGCTAAAAGAAGATGCAGAAAAATACAAATCCTTAGTGGACAAGTTTGCACTTAGTTCAACTAAATTAAATATGATTCTTGATAGTCAAAAAGCGGTATATGATAAGGCTGATTTGGGATATAAAACAAATAGGAAGTAAAAATACTTAAAGAACATATTTGTGAAAGCCAAAACTGAAAATATAACTTGTCATTGCTGCAATAAAGTAGGACACAAAGCATATGAATGTAATCTTAGAAAGCCTAGCTATAACAAATTGAGTGATAAAAGTAAGCTAAAGTCCAAAAAAATTTGGGTTCCAAAAGGAACATCAAGTACTAACCTTAAAGGACCCAACATGGTTTGGGTACCTAAAGCACATTCTTGACTTTGATTGCAGGAGTGTCTTACAGCTAATAAGAGGGATAAACGATGGTATCTAGATAGCGGCTGTTCAAGACACATGACCGGTGACATAGAACAATTTGTCAGTTTGGAATCTAAGGAGGGTGGAGTGGTAACCTAGGGAGATAATGAAAAAGGACTTATCATTGGAAATGGTAAAATCTATATTACTGTTAGATGTATGCCCTAGAAGCCAATTTGGCTGACACATTGTTGATTCTAGGGACATAATTTTGTACTTGACTATTTATTATTGAATAAATAAAAGGCATCTTTTCATTCATATTGTTTATGTGTCTATGAATCGTCCAAGAAATTAATAAGATGATGATACATGTTCTCAAGAGTTGAGAATTTGAGCCATGTATCATTGGTGATTAATTTCTAAATGCTCCTGATCAATGGATCATCACGAGGACGGTGATCGATCCGATCAGTGCACAGATCACTCTCCTTCTGGATGGACGAGACTTGAGTCCACAGTGTAGGGACACTGAAGTGATAGTGCAGGTGCTTGTTAGAGAACAAGGGTACTGAGCGTGACCAAGACAAGAAGTCACTTGGATGTCTATCCACTCGTCAGTGACTTGCTTGATGTTGCAGTAGTGTGACTGGTCCTTTGACCTGCGGTGCTTCGGCTACTCACAGTGAGGTTATTGTAGTTTGATTGCACACATACATGGTCTCTAGCCATATGGGTCCATGCAGTGTAGATTGGCTGCAGTAAGTTCACTGTAGGAGTAGGGTATGCACCTATAAGGAATCTATCGACCTTGATAGAAAAGGAGTGATCCTATGTGATTTGTTAGACTGAGTTCTAAGACCTTGGCCAGGGCAGTAATATAAAGTGAAAAAGAGTTTTTCACTATCGAACTCAAGTCGAATAAATCTTGACATATGACAGACGATGGGGTTTGACGAGTTGTCCACGACCTCCGTCCTGTAGGGATCCACGATAGTAGGACTGTATCACACGTTAACTGCACCTAGAGGTTCATCTTTCTATTCTACTGGGTAGCCACTACATGCTGCTAGGTGTCACTGGTGGATGGTGGGACTCATAGGGATTATCTTGATGATCGATAAACCCTAATGAGTTGAGTTGGAATCGTTCCAACCCATTGAAAGGAGTTTTCAATGATATTGAGATAGAGATCACAATATATCTCACTACCAGTCAGAGTAGAACCTATGGGGTCACACACACTAGAAGTATTGACCGATCCGATGGTTGAAATCGTGATTAGGAATCACAAGTAATCAATTTGATTGATAAGAAGGTGAAGAAGGAAAGGGAATTAATTAATTGGACTTGAAACAAGAATCCTACTTTGGGTAGGATTCCTAGAGTCCTAATTGGATTAGGACTGGGAATCCTAGTTGGAGTAGGACTGGGATTCCTACTTGGAATAGGATTCCTACAATCCTAATGAGATTAGGAACTTTGAATTAAAATTGGATTCCTACTTGGAGTAGGATTCCTAGAAATCCTAATTGGATTAGGACTTCGAATTCAAATAAAGTCCTAATTGGATTAGGACTAAAATTAAACAAATCCTAATTGGATTAGGATTCCTTAAGTCTAAATTAATTATTAATCTAATGAATCAACATGACTCCTAATTGGATTAGGATTGAAGAGTTCAATTAAGTCATGATTCATTCAAGTCCTAATTGGATTAGGACTAGCGTAGATTGAACCCAAATTTGACTAATCCTAATTAGATTAGGATTAAACCATGAGAGAGGCACCTAATCCTTTTTGGAAGAGGATTGGGTTAACCAAGTAAGAGGGGCATCAGCCCCTCTTCACTTAGTTGGTGCGACATGAAGAGAGAAGGGGGGCCGGCGCCCCCTCTTGGAAAGTAGTCAAGGGCTCCTAACTTGTAGGAGCCCTTCATCCTTATTAAAGGAGGACTAGGGCCGGCGCCCTAGATGAACCTTTCTCCTCTTCATCACATGGCCACCCCCTCTCCATCTCTCCTTGGTTCAGCCACCATCAGCAAAGGGAAAAGAAGAGGAGGCGTCTCCCTCCTCTTGGTCTTCTTCCTTGGCTCCAACGCATGAAAAAAGAAGAAGGCTGCAGGGGCTTTTGATCTTCTTCCCATCTTCATCCTTCTTCTTCCTCCTCTCAAGCACAATCAAGGGTTGATTGAAAGAGAGGAGATCAGCCATCAAAAGCTATCTCTGCAAGGGAGCTAGCACCCCGGTGAGATAGAGAGCTTGGATCGGATCCTGCTTCGTGTGGATACCCGTAGAGGCCGGACGTTTGAACGGCTTCAAGCGAACCCTCTTCCAAAACCACGAATTCAGATTTGCGGTGATCATCTACCCGCGCAAGGTGAAGATTTGATCTTCCTAATAGTTTTAAAAGTTTTAATTCTTACCTAATTACGAAAGGTCTCGAAACAACGTTCATGCGATAAACGTCGATCCCGTGCATGCCGATTCCGCTGCCATCTGATTTTTGTTTTGAAATATCAGCGGCATGGGCGGGTTCCCAACAGTGGTATCAGAGCCTAGGCTTCGTACATTAAGGTAAGAATTAAATATCTAAAGGCATATTAGATCTGAAAATTGAATGATCATGCATGCTGAAAAATTCTGCATGCAGATTTTTCAGGGGTGCTGATTTTTTACATGCTGATTTTTATGTGATAAAAAGATGATTCTAATTGCATTGTTAATGGGATTACAAAGTTTAGAATCATGATTAGCATGATCAGCGACCTATGTCATGATATAATCAGTTAGTTTTCAGATCTGAAAATTATAATTGTTGCATACGGTGATGATCATAGGATTCAACCCCTTTTGGTATCAAATGTAATGACCTGCGATATGATCTGTGATGTCATGTAATTTTTCAGATGCTTGCATGCATCTTATTTGATGTTTTGAGAGGCCTGCGTACCTCCTAAAAGGAGATGTAATTTATTTTTATTTTTATTTTACATCTGGTTGTATTTCTGTGATGTGATGTACATCAACGATCAAGCTGAAGCAAAAGCATGAGATGAAAGGTGATCCAAGCGGTTGATGGCGATGGGATCAAGGGTTGATCAAGGATCGAATCAAGGAGGCTTGGAACCAATTCAAGAGTTGAAGACCACTTGATCGATTGATGTGCATGTGCTTGTAATACGACCTAATTAGAATCCATGATCATCACCTAGTTAAAGTTTAGCTTTAATTTGATGCTGCGATTATAACTGCCTGTGATGTACCGTTTGCATGTGATGTGAATGCGAGTCGGGTAGATAGGTTTACATGTGATGTAGCAAACCCAATTGAGACCTAAATCAAAACCTCCTCAATCAAGTCGAGAGTGAACCGACATGAGCAAGTCATATTAGATTAATTGATCTAATTGGTGTCTAGGAAAGCATGAAAGGTGGTTACTTAATTAGGACCTTACTCTCTGAGTAAGGGGAGCCTCCCACCTGCTTACCTGGCCAATTGTTCGATTACCTCTTATGAAGGGCTCAAGTTGCAAACACTAAGACCTGATTAACCAATATTAAGTCAATAGGTCTTCCACTGTAGTAGAGCTGCTAAGGCCTTTCTGATGTTGATTTGTCTCGGCTGGACACAGTGGTCAAGTTGCATCGGGGGGCTGGACCTCTCTATAGACATGAGATGTTGTAGGGTAAAGGTGGGGTTGGGCACCAATAACTGTTAGGTGAGGACCCAATGACGACTTTATTCCTACGGTTATACGGTGGGTCTGACTTAACTAAGAAATGGGACCAATAACTGTTAGGTGAGGTCTTCATGGCTTAGAGACCAAGTTACACTGCAACATGCTTGAGAAGCATTGTACAAGAGTTGTACACTCATCCATCTATGTGTCACCAATAACTGTTAGGTGAGGTGGCATGTAAATTGGTGGGACCGCAGTACCCACTAGAAATCCTAGTCGTGTGGGATTTCCGTTTCCCTACCAGGGGAGTGTGAGGGATTCGAGAAAATAGTGGGAGTTACATTTGTTCTAAAAGACCTTAGAACAGATTAGGATCAAGTACAAAAGTCTAACTAGAATCTTTACTCTCTGCAGATACAATGTCAGCTTCAAACCCTTTGACCCGTATTCTTGAGACCAACCGACTGACCGGAACCAATTACAAAGACTGGCTTAGAAATCTCAAAATAGTTTTGGACTGTGAGAAGATAGGCTACATACTCGATTCAGATATCCCCACACTACCAGCACGTCCTACTGATGTTCAGCGTGAAATGCATAAAAAGTGGTTGGATGATGACATTAGAATAAAATGTTATATGATGGCATCCATGTCTAATGAACTCCAATGCCAGCATGAAAATATAAAGACTGCTAGGGACATACTGGCACACCTGCAAGAGTTGTATGGTGAGCAGAGTCGCACAGCTCGTTTTGAAGTGTCCAAGAGGCTCTTCAAAGCGAAGATACGCGAGGGGCAGTCTGTCCATGATCACGGTCTGACCATGATCAAGGACCTAGAGGAGCTTGAGAAGCTCGGTATGGACATGCACAAGGAATTACAAGTGGATTTGATCCTACAGTCACTTCCTGATTCATTTGGTCAGTTTATAGTAAACTACCACATGAATAAGATTGAATGCACTAAGACTGAACTAATCAACATGTTGGTAACTGCTGAGGGAGCCTTGAAAGGTTCAAGGGGCAATGTCCTTGCTGCTGAGTTGACTTCTGGTTCCAAGAGAAAGTCTACTTGGAAGAAAAAGAAGCCTGCTAAGAAGCAGAAGAAGGACAAGAAACCAAAGAAGGAAGTTCAAAAGAAAAAGGCTAACGACAAAGGAAAATGTTTCCACTGCAATGTCGAAGGCCACTGGAAGAGAAACTGTCCTTCATACCTCGAGAGCCTGAAGAACAAGAAAGGTGACACACCTTCAGAAGGTATAAACTTGCTCATAATTGAAACTAATCTAACGGTTTCTTCTACTTCTAGTTGGGTTATAGATTCTGGTTCTAGTGCTCATCTGTGCACTACCATGCAGGGTCTAAAGGAAAGTAGAAGGCTGGCGGAAGGTGCGGTAACCCTTAGGGTTGGCAACGGGGCAAAAGTTGCTGCTGTGGCTGTGGGCACCTACCATCTGCGACTACCGTCTGGATTTAGTTTAATACTTAGAGACTGCTATTATGTACCTGTTGCTAGCAGAAATTTGATTTCTGTTTCATGTCTAGCACAGGAAGGTCATGTATTACAGCATCTCTAATTCGTGAATTTCTAATGATCGCCGTGTCCTGCATGCTGGATCCTCACATTTGACAAAGACTGCTGTTCTATTTATTTGAGAAATAAAATAGTCGCACGTGGTTTTATGATTGACAGTCTCTATCATTTACATATGGATGTATCTGTGAATGTTACCGAGCAAGAAGTGAGTGCCAAAGGATCCAAAAGATCCAGAGATGAGATAAACCAAAGATATTTGTGGCACCTCAGACTTGGCCATATTGGAGAGGATAGGATGAACAAAATGGATAAAGATGGGCTTCTCGGCTCATTGACTTCCGAGTCATATCCAGTTTGCGAGTCCTGTCTTCAAGAAAAAATGGCTAGACTGCCCTTTGTAGGACATGGGGAGAGGACCACTGAAATACTTACCCTAGTACATACAGATGTATGTGGCCCATTCGATGTGCTAGCCAGGGGACGTTATTCTTACTTCATTACCTTTACCGATGATTATTCACGGTATGGATATGTGTATCTTATGAGACACAAGTCTGAATCTTTTGAAAAGTTCAAAGAGTTCAAGAATGAAGTAGAAAAACAAACTGGAAAACCTCTTAAGGCTCTTCGATCAGATCGAGGAGGAGAATACCTTAGTAGAGAATTCTGGGACTATCTCAAAGAAAACGGCATAGTCTCACAATGGACACCTCCGGGTACACCTCAACTCAACGGGGTGTCAGAGAGGAGGAATCGGACCCTATTGGATATGGTCAGGTCCATGATGAGCTTCACTGATTTACCTATGTTCCTTTGGGGAGATGCCTTACTCACAGCGATTTATTTATTGAATAGAGTTCCCTCTAAATCCGTTCCTACCACACCGTATGAGATATGGCATGGTAAGAAACCAAGTCTGGGTCATCTCAAGATTTGGAGATGTCCGGCCCACGTCAAGCGACTACAGGCGGATAAGTTAGAGGCTAGGACCATAAGTGCTCGTTTTATAGGATATCCTAAAGAGTCATTAGGATACAATTTTTACGTCTCAGAGGATCACAATGTGTTTGTGAGCCGACATGCCATCTTCTTGGAAAATCAGTTTATCCTTGATAGAGGCAGTGGGAGGAAAATTGAGCTTGAAGAGAAAATCTCTGAAAAGCAACGAGTCATGGATCCTATTGAACCCATTCATACAGAGCCAGTACACGATGTCCCTCGACCACCTCGTAGATCTAGTAGGGTCTCCCATCCTCCCGATAGATACTTAGGTATACTAGAAGAGGATACCGAGGAAATGTTCCTAGTGGGAGATAGGGATCACATACAGGATCCCAAAACCTACAACGAGGCGATATCTGATATCGATTCCGAGAAATGGCTGGAAGCTATGAAGTCAGAGTTAGACTCCATGCATTCCAACCAAGTCTGGACCTTAGTAGATCCACCAGAAGGTATTGTACCTATTGGATGCAAATGGATCTACAAAAGGAAGATAGGTTCGGATGGAGAGGTAGAGACCTATAAGGCAAGGCTTGTGGCGAAAGGGTATAGTCAACGCGAAGGCATTGACTATCAGGAGACCTTTTCACCTGTAGCCATGCTAAAATCCATCCGAACATTGCTTGCCATTGCAGCATTTCATGATTATGAAATCTGGCAGATGGATGTGAAAACTGCTTTCCTGAATGGATATCTTGATGAAGATATCTATATAGAACAGCCTTTGGGTTTCACTTCCAGTGATGGAGATCTCAAGGTCTGCAAGCTGCAAAGGTCCATCTATGGACTAAAGCAAGCATCTCGGAGTTGGAACACTCGTTTCGATGATGCAATCAAAACGTTTGATTTCATCAAAAACGAAGAGGAACCGTGTGTTTACAAAAAGGTTAGTGGGAGTGCTGTCGTTTTTCTCGTACTGTACGTAGATGACATTCTCCTGATTGGGAATGATATTCCCATGCTAACCTCGGTCAAGGTCTGGTTGTCAAAAGAATTCTCCATGAAAGACCTTGGGGAAGCATCCTATATTTTGGAAATAAAGGTCTATAGAGATAGATCTAAAAGGATGCTTGGCCTTTCACAGAAAATGTACATAGAGGAGGTGCTGAAGAGGTTCAGCATGGAAAACTCCAAGAGGGGTCTCTTACCCCTAAGACATGGAATTCATCTCTCCAAGAAGATGTGCCCCAACACATCTGAAGAGATTCAACGCATGAGCAAGATTCCTTATGCATCGGCAATAGGAAGCCTCATGTATGCCATGCTATGTACACGACCTGATATAGCTCTTGCTGTGAGTGTCACAAGCAGATATCAGTCGAATCCAGGTGAAGAACACTGGATAGCTGTGAAGAACAGTCTTAAGTACTTGAGAAGAACTAAGGACATGTTCTTGGTCTTTGGGAGAAGATCAGAGTTGAAGGTAGAAGGATGCACACATATTGATGATAGAAAGTCTACATCAGAATATGTGCAATTGTGGTTCAGTAAATTGGAAGAGTTCCAAACAACCGATCATTATAGATTCTACCTTAGAAGCTGAATGTTAAGCCGTATCTAAGGGTGCAGTGGAAACCTTCTGATTAAAAGTTAATTGCAGAGTTAGGTGTAATGTCATTAGATGCCATAACACTTTACTGCGATAACATTGGCACCATAGCACAAGCTATGGAGCCATGGTCTCATCAGAAATCCAAGCACATAGAGCGGCGCTTCCATTTCATACGCGACTATGATGTAGAGGTGCAGAGAGTAGACTCCGCGGATAACGTGGCAGACCCGTTCACTAAGCAGCTGAGTCAGCAAAAGACTGAAGCCCACCTTGAGAAGATGGGCCTAAGATATATGACCAATTGGCTTTAGTGCAAGTGGGAGATTGTTAGATGTATGCCCTAGAAGCCAATTTGGCTGACACATTGTTGATTCTAGGGACATAATTTTGTACTTGACTATTTATTATTGAATAAATAAAAGGCATCTTTTCATTCATATTGTTTATGTGTCTATGAATCGTCCAAGAAATTAATAAGATGATGATACATATTCTCAAGAGTTGAGAATTTGAGCCATGTATCATTGGTGATTAATTTCTAAATGCTCCTGATCAATGGATCATCACGAGGACGGTGATCGATCCGATCAGTGCACAGATCACTCTCCTTCTGGATGGACGAGACTTGAGTCCACAGTGTAGGGACACTGAAGTGATAGTGCAGGTGCTTGTTAGAGAACAAGGGTACTGAGCGTGACCAAGACAAGAAGTCACTTGGATGTCTATCCACTCGTTAGTGACTTGCTTGATGTTGCAGTAGTGTGACTGGTCCTTTGACCTGCGGTGCTTCGGCTACTCACAGTGAGGTTATTGTAGTTTGATTGCACACATACATGGTCTCTAGCTATATGGGTCCATGCAGTGTAGATTGGCTGCAGTAAGTTCACTGTAGGAGTAGGGTATGGACCTATAAGGAATCTATCGACCTTGATAGAAAAGGAGTGATCCTATGTGATTTGTTAGACTGAGTTCTAAGACCTTGGCCAGGGCAGTAATATAAAGTGAAAAAGAGTTTTTCACTATCGAACTCAAGTCGAATAAATCTTGACATATGACAGACGATGGAGTTTGACGAGTTGTCCATGACCTCCGTCCTGTAGGGATCCACGATAGTAGGACTGTATCACACGTTAACTGCACCTAGAGGTTCATCTTTCTATTCTACTGGGTAGCCACTACATGCTGCTAGGTGTCACTGGTGGATGGTGGGACTTATAGGGATTATCTTGATGATCGATAAACCCTAATGAGTTGAGTTGGAATCGTTCCAACCCATTGAAAGGAGTTTTCAATGATATTGAGATAGAGATCACAATATATCTCACTACCAGTCAGAGTAGAACCTATGGGGTCACACACACTAGAAGTATTGACCGATCCGATGGTTGAAATCGTGATTAGGAATCACAAGTAATCAATTTGATTGATAAGAAGTTGAAGAAGGAAAGGGAATTAATTAATTGGACTTGAAACAAGAATCCTACTTTGGGTAGGATTCCTAGAGTCCTAATTGGATTAGGACTGGGAATCCTAGTTGGAGTAGGACTGGGATTCCTACTTGGAATAGGATTCCTACAATCCTAATGAGATTAGGAACTTTGAATTAAAATTGGATTCCTACTTGGAGTAGGATTCCTAGAAATCCTAATTGGATTAGGACTTCGAATTCAAATAAAGTCCTAATTGGATTAGGACTAAAATTAAACAAATCCTAATTGGATTAGGATTCCTTAAGTCTAAATTAATTATTAATCTAATGAATCAACATGACTCCTAATTGGATTAGGATTGAAGAGTTCAATTAAGTCATGATTCATTCAAGTCCTAATTGGATTAGGACTAGCGTAGATTGAACCCAAATTTGGCTAATCCTAATTAGATTAGGATTAAACCATGAGAGAGGCACCTAATCCTTTTTGGAAGAGGATTGGGTTAACCAAGTAAGAGGGGCATCAGCCCCTCTTCACTTAGTTGGTGCGACATGAAGAGAGAAGGGGGGCCGGCGCCCCCTCTTGGAAAGTAGTCAAGGGCTCCTAACTTGTAGGAGCCCTTCATCCTTATTAAAGGAGGACTAGGGCCGGCGCCCTAGATGAACCTTTCTCCTCTTCATCACATGGCCACCCCCTCTCCATCTCTCCTTGGTTCAGCCGCCATCAGCAAAGGGAAAAGAAGAGGAGGCGTCTCCCTCCTCTTGGTCTTCTTCCTTGGCTCCAACGCATGGAAAAAGAAGAAGGCTGCAGGGGCTTTTGATCTTCTTCCCATCTTCATCCTTCTTCTTCCTCCTCTCAAGCACAATCAAGGGTTGATTGAAAGAGAGGAGATCAGCCATCAAAAGCTATCTCTGCAAGGGAGCTAGCACCCCGGTGAGATAGAGAGCTTGGATCGGATCCTGCTTCGTGTGGATACCCGTAGAGGCCGGACGTTTGAACGGCTTCAAGCGAACCCTCTTCCAAAACCACGAATTCAGATTTGCGGTGATCATCTACCCGCGCAAGGTGAAGATTTGATCTTCCTAATAGTTTTAAAAGTTTTAATTCTTACCTAATTACGAAAGGTCTCGAAACAACGTTCATGCGATGAACGTCGATCCCGTGCATGCCGATTCCGCTGCCATCTGATTTTTGTTTTGAAATATCAGCGGCATGGGCGGGTTCCCAACAATTACTCCATCCACATTTATAGAAAATATTTTATTAGTTGATGGTCTGAAACATAACTTGCTTAGCATAAGTTAATTTTGTGATAAAGGTGTTAAAGTCACATTTGAAGCTTCAGTATGCATAATTATAAATCCAAAAGATAATAGCATTGTACTTATGGGACATAGGCATGGAAATATTTATATGGTAGATCTTCATGATTTAGGCAAGAAAAATGGATTATGCCTAATTACTAATGAAGAAAGGAAAAGTAAAACAAGTTGGCTTTGGCACCGTAGACTAGGACATGCTAGTATGGACTTAATATCAAAACTAGTCAAGAAGGATCTGATAAAAGATGTGCCGAAATTAATTTTTGAAAAAGACAAAATCTGTGGACCATGCTCATTGGGAAAGCAAACAAAATCATCTTTCAAATCAAAGAATATAGTATCAACCACTAGGCCCTTTGAACTCATACACATGGATCTATTTGGGCCTACTAGAACTGCAAGTCTAGGAGGAAAAAAGTATGGACTAGTCATAGTAGATGATTTCTCAAGATACACATGAGTTTCATTTCTTGCACATAAGAGTGAAGCATTTTCAGCATTCTTGAAATATTATAAAAATATCATAACTGAAAAGAAGCTCACCTTAATTGCAATTCGAAGTGATCATGGAACTGAATTTGAAAATGAACACTTTGAAGAATTTTGTAATGAAAATGGTCTCTCCCATCAATTTTCAGCACCTAGAATGCCTCAACAAAATGGGGTTGTTGAAAGAAAAAATAGGACCTTGGCAGAAATGGCACGCACGATGTTGTGTGAGTCAAATCTTCCAAAATACTTTTGGGCTGAAGCTGTAAGTACTGCTTGCTATATTTTAAATCGTATTTTAATAAGACCTATAACCAAGAAAACTCCTTATGAACTTTGGAAGAATAGGAAGCCAACTGCTAAATATCTTAAAGTATTTGGATGTAGATATTTCATTTTAAACAATGGCAAGGAGGATCTAAGTAAATTTAATGCCAAGTCAGATAAAGGTATCTTTTTAAGATACTCTACATCTAGCAAGGCATACAGAGTATTCAACAAAAGAACACTTGTAGTTGAAGAGTCAATTCATATCATTTTTGATGAGTCTGATAGCGAGTCTCCTAGGAGAGAAAATACTTCTGATGATGATGCAGGAATTCTTGAGTTGGAAAAATTGAATCTTAATGACGTACCAAATCAAGATAAAGAGGACGATCATGTATCACCACTCTCTCAAGACTTGCAAAAAGGATGGAGGTACGCACATGGGCATCCTAAAGACTTAATCATTGGTGATCCATCTCAAGGGGTAAGAACTCGATCCTCTCTTAGAAATATAAATGACTATCTTGCTTTTGTTTCACCAATAGAACCTAAGAATTATGAAGAAGCTGAAAAAGACGTAAATTGGATAAATGCTATGCAAGAAGAATTAAATCAATTCAAAAGAAGCAATGTATGGACATTAACTGAGAGACCAAAGCATAATTATGTTATTGGAACAAAATGGGTCTTAAGAAATAAATTAGATGAAAATGGGGTAGTTATAAGAAACAAAGCTAGACTTGTAGCTAAAGGATACAATCAAGAAGAAGGGATAGATTTTGAGGAAATATTTGCTTTCGTAGCCAGATTAGAAGCTATCAGATTACTTCTAGCTTTTGCATGCTTCATGGATTTCAAATTATATCAAATGGATGTAAAAAGTGCCTTCTTAAATGGTTATATAGAGAAAGAAGTATATGTAGAGCAACCTCCTGGTTTTGAGAATCATGAATTGCCAAATCATGTGTTTAGATTACATAAGGCAATATATGGATTGAAATAAGCACCTAGGACTTGGTATGATCGATTAAGCAAATTTCTGCTAAATAATGATTTCAGTAGAGGAAATGTAGATAAAACATTCTTTCTCAAAAGAAAAGACAAAGATTTGCTAGTAGTACAAATATATATAGATGACATAATCTTTGGTGCCACTAATGATAATCTTTGCAAAGAGTTTGCTAAATTAATGCAATGAGAATTCGAGATGAGTATGATGGGAGAACTAAATTTCTTTCTTGGATTACAAAGCAAGCAAACTAGGGAAGGCATCTTTATTCATCAAACTAAGTATACAAAGGAAATACTAAAGAAGTTTGGGAATGAAAATCATAAGGGGATAGGCACTCCTATGAACCCCACTAGTAAACTAGACAAAGATGAAAAAGTAAAAAGTATAGATATGAAGCTCTATAGATGATTAATTGGATCTTTGCTTTACCTAACTGCCAGTAGGCCAGACATAGTATTTAGTGTAGGAATATGTGCTAGATACCAATCAAATCCTAAGGAATCACATCTAAGTGCTGTCAAAAGAATCCTTAGATATTTGAGAGGAACCACAAACATAGGTTTATGGTACTCTAGAGACTTCTGTACTGATTTGCTTGCATATTCTGATACTGATTTTGCTGGATGCAAATTAGATAGGAAAAGCACCAGTGGAACATGTCAATTCTTAGGAAATAACTTAGTATTATGGTTTAGCAAAAAGCAGAATTCAGTAGCATTATCAACGGCTGAGGCAGAGTATATAACTGCCGGTAGTTGCTGTGCTCAAGTACTATGGCTCAAGCAACAACTAGAGGACTATGGAATTAAATTAGACAACATTCCTATAAAGTGTGATAACACTAGTGCCATTAACCTTACCAAAAATCCGGTTCAACACACTAAAGCCAAGCACATTGAAATAAGGTATCATTTCATTAGAGATTATGTGCAAAATGAGAACATATGTATTGAGCATGTATGTACTGAGAAAAAATTAGCTGACATATTCACAAAATCTTTAAGTAAAGATAGATTTTGCATGCTTAGGAGGGAATTAGGCATATGTGATCCTTTTGATTGAAGAAATATAAAAGGAACAAGTTGTCTCATGATACTCTCCTCCCATTTCGAAAAACCCATGAAACATTAGTCAAACTAGTCATTTATAGACTCCTTACTCATATATCATTGTCCCATAAAGAATTTGTAAGGATTGGAGGAAAAGAAGAATTTTTTTTAAAAAAAAAATTTGAACTAGGGCCGACCCGAGCCAGAATGGGGTCGATCCCACGTTGAGTCGACCCAAGAAAAATCTGGGGTCGACCCAACGGCGGGATCCTGTTTTTAAAGAGGGACCCGTGAGCTATTTTTAGGGCACTATTTCATCTTGTCCTCTTCCTAAAACCCTATTCCCACTTTCCAATCTCTTCCAATCATCTCCAAACAGTGCTAGATCGCCTCTCTACGCCATTAGATCAAGACCTAAGGAAGGATTTTGTGAAAATGGGACCCAAGCGAGCCATTGCTAAGAGATCCGGGAGAGTCTCACGCCCAACCATTGTAGATAGACATGCTAGAGACTCTTCTACATTACCCCCACAAGGTTAGACACGTGTAGAGCCTCCTCCTCCTCCCTCCCCTTTAGTTCAACTTGCAAAATATGCAGGGAGACCGGTTACCACGGGGAGAAGGATCCACTTCGAATTTTTGGATCAAGAAGGGTTCCATTTGGGGGATTGGATCCGAAGGCAAGGATGGAAGTATCTTTGCTCCCTAGATTTGGTGACCTACCCGGGCTTGGTTCGTGAGTTCTACGCCTTTCTAAAAGTTGGATCGGGAGGGCTTGTGTCTGAAGTCCGAGGAGTAAGGGTTAGCGTCTCGGAAGAAAGTCTGAGTGAGTTGCTTCATCTCCCCTACGAAGGTGCAACTCCAGAAAGACCGGAAAGCAAGTTAAGAGCTCTACAGTTGATCTTTGAGAGAGATGATTTTGATTACTCCGAAACTGTGATAACTAGCTCTCTATCAGCTGAGATGAGGTTGTTGCACAACTTCATAGCTCGGATTTTGTTTCCGAAGAGTGGGAGATTTGATCACATATCTGAGCGAGATTTGGTCATTATGAAGCATGTTATTCAGGGCATTCCCCTGAACCTCCCAGCTATGATGATCAGGCAGATGAGAGAGGCTATATGCAAATCGAGAGTTTCTCTGCCCTATGGTATGATACTCATCCTGGTCTTCCGACAGCATGACATATCTGTGGAGGGAGAGATCTCCAGGCATCTACTATTCACTGACACTTACACTGCACGGTCCCTAGTTCGCATGGGTTATAAGGAGGTGAACGGGCAATGGGTGCGTGCAGGAGCAGGGATACATGCATAGGAGGGTGATGCACCAGAGGTTGGAGACCCCATCCCTGAGGCTGAGGTACCTGAGGATCATCCTACGGCACCTTCAGAGGCTGGCCCGTCATCATCCGTACCCACGGGGTGCACGGAGGAGTTTTGGAGTAGGATGACTGAGCTTGTGTCAGCTCAGGTGAGGACTCTCTCTGATGGATTGACGAGCAGGATGGACATTATGACTGCTGAGATTAAAGACCTCACAGAGCAGGTGGGAGCATTACAGAGAGAGAGAGAGGCTCATGGTCCATCTGTACCCCGAGCAGCTGAGTCGGAGGTTTCGGCACAGAGTCATCCAGCTCAGCGAGGTCCACGCCAGACTCAGTCCCATCAGGCTCGACCTCCCCTCGCCACTTATACTAGGAGGATGAGGACTAGATCACAGCCCTTAGATACCCCCTAGGCTGATGTTAGTATTATGATTAGTGCCTAGGATTTATTTAGCTCTCATATGTATTTTGCCTTGTTGATGTACTTTGCACTTTGATTGAAGAACATTGTATTTTTGGCATTAATGTACTACAATGTTTCATTTTGATCAATGAAACTTGACTGTTTATTATTTACTGCCTCTACTTATCTATTGCCATACACCTGTTTGATGATAACAAAAAGGGGGAGAAGTAAGGAAAGAAAGAAGTCACAATAAGTTGACAAATAAGGTTGAAAATTATAATAGGAGATAATATTCACTTACGGGGGGGGGGGGCAATATGTAACAATGAAAATTTTAAAGTCTAAACTTTTAATCAAAATTTCAGAATTTGGCACATACCTCTCATGCCTCGATACATAAGGATGATAGTGTTATTTTGATGATTAACACAACCATTGAGGAAATATCTAATTAAACATTACAAGTTATCATGATACATCATTACTGAGTTCGATACTCTCGATACATTAGAAGAATGAGATCAAGATGTCTTTCAATGATTAATAATGAGATAAAATTTGCGATAGAAAAGGGATAGTGAATTCTAAATTCTAATTCAGCAAAATTTCAAGTGAAACGTACTCTTAAGGGCACAATAGTAATTTTTATTGTTAAGAGTATGTAGCACTACCATGGCATACATTCAAAATTGCTTGAAGTATATTTCATTGATTGTATGGATGAGTCTAACCTTAAGATGCAGCAAAGTGTGGAATGAGTCGACCCCAACAAAGGTAGAGTCGACCCTGGCACATCATGTAACCATCAGGCACACCTCTGCGAAAATGGCACGGATGAACAATAGTGGAGTCGACCCCAAGTATGCTTGAGTCGACCCCAGCTTCAAGCTTCAAAAAAACAAGTCTCTGGAATTTACTGAGAGGGCCAACCCCAACTTTCCTTGAGCCGACCCCAGATGGAGCTGATCCCAGGAATGCTTGAGTCGACCCCAATGGAGTCGACCCCAACTGAACATGAGTCGGCCCCAAGGCTATGTCGTTCAAAACTGTCCCTGGAATCCCTGAGAGGGTCGACCCCAATGGAACTTGAGTCGACCCCACTGTAGCTTGAGTCGACCCCAAAAAGAGTTGAGTCGACCCCAGTGAAAAACAGCTGAAATACAAGGTTCTGTGATCCCTGAGAGGGTCGACCCCACTGTAGCAGGAGTCGACCCCAAGTTTGATGAACAGTGGTTTGAGTCGACCCTAGAAAAATTTGGGTCGACCCCAGCACGGGCAGAAGCATAACAACTAGTTCTGTAGAAGTACTTTTTGACCTCCCAACGGCTAGTAACGGATAGTTTTTCAAATCTAACCAATGGGGAGTAACCTAAACATGTGGGAAAGTATTTATAATGACACTATTCATCAGAGCAAAACATCCTTTTGCAAAATATCAAAGCTTACCCAAGAAAGCAAAAGCCCTAATTTTCTTCATCAAGGTGCTTCATTCAAGAGTCAAAAGGAAGTGGTTGAACAGATCAAAAAGAGGCATTAAGAGCTCCACCAACCCTTAAAGAGTGAAGCATTCCTTGACAAAGAAGAGAAGAACCATATCAAAGCGATAACTGTATTCTAACTCTTCTTTGTAGTTTACATTTGTTATATCTGCTCATCTAGGAGTTTCAACCTTCTTCTTCTTCTTAAAATCTTGTAAAGGTTTGTTGGTGAGCCCGTAAAACTAACGGTGTAGGTTTGTTGGTGAACCCGTAAAACCAACGGTGAATGTTAGTTGGTGAGCTTGTAAAACCAACATAGGTTTTTGGTGATCCCGGAAAACCAAGTGTAAAGGTTTTTGGATTGTGAGCCCGGAAAATAATCCAACTGTAATCCGCGAGATTATAGTGAATTCTCAAGGAGTCACTTGGAGAGTGGACGTAGGTGCATATGAGAGCACCGAACCACTATACTTCTTGTTGTTTGTATTGTGAATTGTTCTAAATCACTTACTCATCAATTAACATAATTAAGGAATCGAAAATTAACAAAAACCAATTCACCCCCCCTCTTGGCTTGTCACCTTGGGCAACAAGTTATAATCACATTTTCTTTGTAGTAGGATCATAATACTGTGTATCTTTTTGCAGTGTATTATGTATCATCTTGTGGCAAAGTTTTTCGGAATCGCGTTCTCGACATAAACCTTTCAGGACAAATCAAGTTTCAACGCCCCATTGGTAGGGTCCTTAACATAGTCAGGCCGAGAGTTCAAAACAATCATACAATTTGTAGCTCAGTTCAACAAAAATACAAGAAGTCATGTGATATCGAAATCAATCAAACGAGTTCAATTTTTTGACCATGCATCATCATAATATTGCAAAATAAATCATATTCAATAATAAAATATTATTCATCATATTCATACGTCATAAATAGTGTGATTCAAAAATTATTAATATAGTATATTATAATTTGTCGATAAATATAGAAAAAGGGTTACATTACTTATCTTGCGAGAGAAACTAAACGACAGGTCCAAATAATTTCAAAAATTCTTCTTAGAACCTAAGATTCCAATGAGCACTCAATTGAAATCTCCAATGAGCAGACCATTGGAAGTCAAGAAGAGAAGGAGAAAGGAACTAGTGGTGGTCTAGCGGCATGATCGGCAAAATCTGTCAAAATGAGGGAAAAGGGGGTGTAGGGGTTTTTAAATGGCTGTTGGAGGCTAGAGTTTCTAGCTTCGATAGGAAATTGAGATGGAGGAGTCCATCTCCTACTCTAAGTTGAACAGGACTCTATCATTTTTTTTCATCTTCTACTCCAAGTCGAACAGAGCTCTATATTTTTTTCATCTCCTACTCCAAGTCGAACAGAGCTCTATATTTTTTTCATCTCCTACTCCTTGTCAAATAAGGCTCTATCATTTTTTTTCCATCTCTTATTCCAACTCTTATTACATCTAGGTCGGTCAAGTAAACTAAACATAGTTTTTTATTAGCTGCTGGGTGTTACATAAGCTTTATCAGAATCTCTCCATTCTTGAATGTAAGCTTTCGTTTCCTATATAGCCTCTCCATTTATTTTGCTAACCCTAGGTATAAATTCTTAGGATAATACTCTCTCTCCCTCCATGGCCTTTGATGGCCATGGAACCTTTCTTGTACTTTCATTCATTTTCTCAATTAACTAGATGAGTCTTAATCCTTTCTTAAGAGGAAAAAAAAATAGGAACATAATTGACTACATATCTAAAGTACATTTAGGAAACATGGTTTCCAAAGTTGTTTGGTATCTATTATAATATATCTCTATACCATTGGTCTTCACAAGTTTGAGCCTTATGTGACTTTACTTTTATGTTGACTGTTTAAACACTTGTAGATCCACAAAATCATGCATGACTGGATGGATTGAATTCTTTTTATTTGATGAATACCATACCAATTTCGGATAAGCAAATTCTCTACCTCAAAATAAAAAGCAAATGGGAGAAGTAGCAGCTGGAGTTGTGGAAGATGGATTCATGGATGGACAACGAGAAACTCCATAGTTTGAACGCTACTCATCTTGGGTGCGCTACTGGCTCCAAAGCAATGTATCCCATACAGATTGAGATATCTCTAATCACATTGAAAGGACGTGCACAAGGCCAGGAAATGATTTAAAAAGTGATCTTTGACGTCCGGTCCAATCAAGTGAAGAAGCAAGGTGGAAATATTTGAAAGCAATGGGTGCTTTGAAGCCATTGCATGATTTTTGAGATGCTCCTCAATCCAGTCATTGATGGTGGTTGAGTCTTCTTCAATTAAACCAGATCCCTTATAGCTTGAGGTAGATAGTGGCCATTAGCATTCCCTCCCAAGCAGCTCTAAGCTTGGCTTTTGGAACAGAAAAATTTTCGAATTTTTATGAATATAGAGAGAACATGTATGATCCCTGTTGGTGGAAAAATGGACCACCCCACAAATGTAATTATAGCACCCAAATCCATCAGCAAGCTCGAGCTCATCCTAAGTGATCGGGCTCTTCCGCTCTCGAGCTCATCCTAAGTGATCGAGCTCTTCCGCTCTCGAGCTCATCCAAGTGATCGAGCTCATAGGGAGAGCCGAGGCCAGAGAGCCGAGACCAGAAGGCCGAGACCAGAGAGCCGAGACCAGAGAGCCGAGACCAGAAGGCCGAGCACAGAAGGCCGAGCACGGAGAGCCGAGGCCGGAGAGCCGAGACCAGAGAGCCGAGACCAGAAGGCCGAGCCCATGCCTTAGCCAAATATCCAATTTCCACCTAACCCTCTATGGGACCTGACAACTCCACTATAACCTGCCACTATCTCCAAGCCATCAAGGCATAAGATCTCAGCAGGCACTCGGCACGACCTGCCATTAATGCACGAGACTCTCTCAAGTCTCCGATGCACTCAGTCATTTAATGAACACGGCCCAAGACGATCTCCGGATCACTGAACCATCAAAACGTATGGCTCTCCCTGACCGCCGGTTCATTCGGTAATAAATGCACTTACCATCCACGGACCCCAGGCCCACCACAGCCGGCGGTTCAACCACTCCAACAGGTCCGATCGACCGCGACAACTCCCTGATTCCGGTCTGATCCGGTCCCGTTCTCCATTACGCCATTAATGGGCCAAATCGTGCCCAATTATTACAAAACAGGACAAACCTCCTGTCACCTCCCAGGTAACAAAAATCCTCCTATAAAAGGAAACCTGGGGGGAAAAGGGAAGGAGGACCAAAAACCAGAGAAAAAACCCGGAGCTGAAGTGAACCCTCCTAGACCGGGAGAAAAAGGAAGAAAACAGCACAGACACAATTGAACACAAGATTCTCTTGGTCTTCTCCACATACTCTCTCCCCTGCTCTCTCCACATACTTGCCCCCTCTGACTTAGGCATCGGAGGGCCGGCGCCGGGGAGCCCGGCCACCGGTTTTCTTTGCAGGACTTGCACACCCCCCCGCAGCGGAGGACGCAGCCAGCCGGCGCACCGCCGTCCGCCCCCTGCAGCAGCGGAGCTCCTCCTTCCCCGGCTTCACGGCGGCCCCCGGGTCCAATTTCCAGCAACAGTTGGCGCTAGAGGAAGGGCCCGAGTTCGCTACCATGAAGCTAAGAAGCAAAGGGGCTTCCAACGCCTCTCGACGTCCTCCACCAAGCCCAGAATGTTCCGTTCGGAACTCACCACCCCCGGTTGAGCCAGCACCTCAAGTTCAACCGGAACAATTTGATGCCCTGGTGCAGCAAGTGCAGGCGTTGGCTACCGCCGTCCAAAGCTTGCAACCCAGGGGCATCCCAGCAGCACCGCCTCCCCCGGCTCCAGTTCAACCGGAGCCCCCTACAAGCGGGCTTCCTCTTTGAGGTCAGGACTCTCAAGTCCAGGCCTCCCTCTGGAGAGAGCACCCAGTCAGAGATCACGGAGGCTGGCCACAGCCTTCAGAAGCTGAGTCGGTTCCAGGGCAACCTGCACCCGGAGGAACCGCTGTAGCGATCCTCCAGAATGATGAACTCGACAAGAAGGTCGAAAAGCTGGAGCGCCAAATCCAGGCACTCCACGGGAGAAAATCGGGACGTAACGGCGACTTTGAGTTCAATACGAAGTCGCCCTTCTCCCAGGAGATTGAAGATGAACCGGTTCCCCTCCGGTTCAAGATGCCCCAGGTGGAGCCTTACAACGGCAAGGCAGATCCCTTTGACCACCTGGAGAGTTACCGGGTCTTAATGGCCCTACAAGGAGCCTCGGAAGCCATGATGTGCAAGGCTTTCCCGGCGACACTCCGAGGACCAGCCCGGCTTTGGTTTACCGGGCTGAAGCCGAGTACTGTCTCTTCCTTTGAGCAGCTCGGCAGACAATTTGCTGGCAACTTTGCCGCCAGCCAGCCTCAGCGGCGGACATCTGACTCGCTCCTTGACATCAAACAAAAGGAGGGAGAATCCTTCAAGGAGTACTTGGACCGGTTCACCGCCGCAACATGGGAAGTCCGGGAGCTTGACCAGTCAATCGCCATGTCGGCGCTGAAGACTGGAGCCCGGTCCTACAGATTCCTCTTCTCGATTGAGAAGAATTTCCCAGCGGACCTTACAGAAATGTTCGCTCGAGCCCGGAAGTATGCCAAGGCTGAGGAAGCCGTGGCCGTCAGGCGGGGCGGGACCGAGCAGAACCCCAAGAAGAGGCGCCGTGAGGAACGCAGCCGACCCAGAAGCCCGTCTCCACGACGAGCTAAGAATCCGCCCCGCCCGAAGAGTCCACCCCGAATTGGGAGGGACCATACCGAGTCACGCGCATTCGCCGACCCGGAGCTTATCAATTGGAGTCTCTAAATGGGACTCCCATTCCGCGGAGCTGGAGCTCTGAAAATCTCCGCGTGTACCACCAGTAGAACCCTAAGGGGTTTATTCTTCTTCCCTAACCACGGTTGGGATGCCCTGATACCTCGGGATGATGGAGTACCTGCGTGGACTCCCTGAAGATGTCCATGAGTTTATGGTGCGCTCTCCATCAGCGAGCTCGGCTCGTTCTCCTACCCTGGCCACGGTCAGGATGCCCCGAGACGTCGGGACGCCCCGGTTACCGGGAAGCTCGAGGCGTCGAGACATGAGAGCTCGGCTCGTGCTCCATCGACTGAGTAGCGGTCCTCTCTGACCGGACGAGCTCGGCTCATGCTCCATCGACTATTGAGTAGCGGTCCTCTCTGACCGGACGAGCTCGGCTCGTGCTCCATCGACTATTGAGTAGCGGTCCTCTCTGACCGGACGAGCTCGGCTCGTGCTCCATCGACTATTGAGTAGCGGTCCTCTGACCGGACGAGCTCGGCTCGTGCTCCATCGACTATTGAGTAGCGGTCCTCTCTGACCGGACGAGCTCGGCTCGTGCTCCATCGATTATTGAGTAGCGGTCCTCTCTGACCGGACGAGCTCGGCTCGTGCTCCATTTATTGAGTAGCGGTCCTCTCTGACCGGACGAGCTCGGCTCGTGCTCCATCGATTATTGAGTAGCGGTCCTCTCTGACTGGACGAGCTCGGCTCGTGCTCCATTTATTGAGTAGCGGTCCTCTCTGACCGGACGAGCTCGGCTCGTGCTCCATCGATTGTTGAATAGCGGTCCTCTGACCGGACGAGCTCGGCTCGTGCTCCTACCCCGACCTCGGCCGGGATGCCTCGAGACGTCGAGACGCCCCGGTTCATCGGGATGCCCCGATACGTTGGGATGTTGTCTTTATTGGCCAAACGAGCGCGGCTCATTCTTTACCAGCTTCAACCAACGAGCTCGGCTCGTTCCTTCATCGATGGATTTCTCTGTCGACGCCCTCCAAAAACGGAGTCCGAGCAGAGAAGCGTCTTCAGTCGCCTCGGCGCCAGGACGCACACGGTACAAGAACGGAGTCCGAGCAGAGAAGCGTCTTCAGTCGCCTCGGCGCTAGGATGCACACGGTACAAGAGAAGCGTCTTCAGTCGCCTCGGCGCCAGGACGCACACGGTACAAGAGAAGCGTCTTCAGTCGCCTCGACGCCAGGACGCACACGGTACAAGAACGGAGTCCGAGCAGAGAAGCGTCTTCAGTCGCCTTGGCGCAAGGACGCATACGGTACAAGGTACCCATTTATTTAATATTTTTACATTACCCATTATTGGATTTCTCTGCCGACGTCCCCAAAGAACGGAGTCCGAGCAGAGAAGCGTCTTCAGTCGCCTCGGCGCAAGGACGCACACGGTACAAGGTACCCATTCATTTAATGTCTTTACATTATTTTATTCTTGGACTCTTCTCTGCCGACGTCCCCAAAGAACGGACTCCGAGCAGAAAAAGCGTCTTCAGTCGCCTTGGTGTAAGAACGCTCACAGCACCAGGACGATCGATGACTGAACTACTTCCTTCGCCCGAGCCAAAAAGCAGCTCGGACTCGGAAGTCGGGGGGTAGTGTTGGTGGAAAAATGGACCACCCCACAAATGTAATTATAGCACCCAAATCCATCAGCAAGCTCGAGCTCATCCTAAGTGATCGGGCTCGTCCGCTCTCGAGCTCATCCTAAGTGATCGAGCTCTTCCGCTCTCGAAATCATCCAAGTGATCGAGCTCATAGGGAGAGCCGAGGCCAGAGAGCCAAGGCCAGAGAGCCGAGACCAGAAGGCCGAGACCAGAGAGCCGAGGCCAGAAGGCCGAGACCAGAGAGCCGAGACCAGAGAGCCGAAACCAGAAGGCCGAGCACAGAAGGCCGAGCACGGAGAGCCGAGGCCAGAGAGCCGAGACCAGAGAGCCGAGACCAGAAGGCCGAGCCCATGCCTTAGCCAAATATCCAATTTCCACCTAACCCTCTAAGGGACCTGACAACTCCACTATAACCTGCCACTATCTCCAAGCCATCAAGGCATAAGATCTCAGCAGGCACTCGGCACGACCTGCCATTAATGCACGAGACTCTCTCAAGTCTCCGATGCACTCAGTCATTTAATGAACACGGCCCAAGACGATCTCCGGATCACTGAACCATCAAAACGTATGGCTCTCCCTGACCGCCGGTTCATTCGGTAATAAATGCACTTACCATCCACGGACCCCAGGCCCACCACAGCCGGCGGTTCAACCACTCCAACAGGTCCGATCGACCGCGACAACTCCCTGATTCCGGTCTGATCCGGTCCCGTTCTCCATTACGCCATTAATGGGCCAAATCGTGCCCAATTATTACAAAACAGGACAAACCTCCTGTCACCTCCCAGGTAACAAAAATCCTCCTATAAAAGGAAACCTGGGGGGAAAAGGGAAGGAGGACCAAAAACCAGAGAAAAAACCCGGAGCTGGAGTGAACCCTCCTAGACCGGGGGAAAAAGGAAGAAAACAGCACAGACACAATTGAACACAAGATCTCTTGGTCTTCTCCACATACTCTCTCCCCTGCTCTCTCCACATACTTGCCCCCTCTGACTTAGGCATCGGAGGGCCGGCGCCGGGGAGCCCGGCCACCGGTTTTCTTTGCAGGACTTGCACACCCCCTGCAGCGGAGGATGCAGCCAGCCAGCGCACCGCCGTCCGCCCCCTGCAGCAGCGGAGCTCCTCCTTCCCCGGCTTCACGGCGGCCCCCGGGTCCAATTTCCAGCAACAATCCCTAATAACAAAATCTGTCCCTACCACTCCATCCTTTCGTGAAGCCTCAAAATTTACCCTGATGACTCCATAGGGAGGAAGTACCCATGCAGCAAAATTTCCCCGGAGCCCTCTTTGGATGAAGCTGCCATTATTTTGATGCCAAGATTGTCACCCAGCTTGAAACAATGAACACAGCCTATGTTACGGTCATTTAACCACGATTAAAATTTAATTTATCTACGAAATAATACAAATGCCACTCGTTCACGAAGGAATGCAAGCCTGCTTTCTTCTCCGTCAAGGACATAACTGTCATCTTATTAAAAAAAAACAGATTCTGCATGACCAATTGACCGTTAACATCTAATGCGTGAAAGGCATTAACTACCCCGACCAAGTAAAGATCAATGCGGCGCGCCCATGGCCTGCACCCCCCAAGCGCATGCACAAATGCACATTTAGTTGGATATTAGATAAAGAGAGAAATAAAAATATTAGATATTTTTAAGCTACTTGTGAATTAGTGTATCTATTTAGCCAAGTGATTAGCTGCATGGAAATAAAAAATAACCTTATGATTTATTCATTTTTTTAGAGTTCTTAGTTAGTGAAAATTATATGCAACAAAATTTTGATTAGATATTTTATCATTTCAACAGGTTAACTCCGGAAGCTACAAGCTTACAAGCGACATTGGTGAGAAACATGTCCAAATTTGTATGCAGCACAAATTCCAATTATTTATAATCAACTTCAAAGAAATGTTAAACTTTTAGTAATGATGCTGAAGTTGTGCTTATAAACAGGTAGTTGGAGCTCCTCAGATTATAAACTAAATATTTGTCTGGCCTAGGCTCAATTCGGTGGGCGAAGAAGCCAGGCCTAGCTGCCATTTGCTTGTAGGATGCAAATCGGTTGAGTCAACTTGTGACCCAACTTGGTTCCAACCCAACCTGTGACCCAACCTAGTTCCAACCTAATAAGGCCCGGTGCAATCTGTATTTGAAAATTCATGGGTTGGGTCGGGTTCAAAGTGGGACCCAATGCAAACTCCAAATTGGGTTGGCATTTTCCTTTTTCTACATGACTTGACACAACCTGGCCCATATTTTATCTGGGTCTCCTTTGGGTTAATAAAAAATGCACCTGACTCAACTTGAGCCGATCCCGTCTGATCCAAAAACTAGAATTATATTATTTTTTTCTCCGTGACTCTAAATATCTTTTCCAATTCATTAAGTAATCTCTCATTTAAAATAATTCCTTTTTTCCATCTCAGTAACTACATATTAGTAACTACACCTCCTCTTATCTAAACATTCACTTAACTATATCTAGGAACGGAAGGACTCATTCGGGTCAAGTCTCCTAGTGATCGTACCCGTTGGAGAAGGATAGAGCTGAACCGAATTATTGTATCTTAGGAATTAGATCACCGCAGAACCATACATAGGGGGTGAATTACATTCTTAAGATAATGTTCATTATATGCCTCAATCCTCACAAGATTTTTTTCAATCTTCTATTTTTTTTTGTAGATTTTTCTTTTGTAACATTATTTTGAAAAGATATAAAAATAGCAACATAGCAATTTCTAGGCCATATTTTGTACCTTAGCTTGATTATACTAGAAATGCTATTAGTTGCCTGTAAAATTTATATGATTGCATAAAATTAGAAAGTTTCACCTCTATCATTTAAAGATAGATTTCTTTGCAAAAATCAGTCATTTTTTTCTAAAAATAGTACAAACAGAATTTTCTGCAACTTTAAATCTGTATAGAAATTTTTTGTAGCTTCAAAATCTGTGCAGGAATTTTCTGTAGATTTCAAAATTTGTGCAGAAATTTTTCAACTATAAAATATGTGCAGAATTTTCTGCATCTCTAAAAAACTATGCAGAAATTTCTGTTACTTTGAAAACCATGCAAAAATTAAAAGTTAATTTCATTTATCACATTTCTTAGTACAATCATTTAATTTTGCTGTTATTGTTGCTTTTTATTGTATTTATTTTAACATCTAGCATTATATTATTGAAAGATATTGATTAACTATTTAAACATATAAGACTAAATCCTTGAAACTTGTATTTGTAGAACCAATTAATCAACCAAAACTTTATAAATAGCTTTTTTTGATGATTATAATGCAATCAAACCTGAAAACTTTAGTGAAAACTTCTTTAGAAGATTGCAAAACCAAGTAAAATATTGGCTCATCATATTAGATTTGATCTCCGCCATAGAGTTTCCTGATCCTAGACCATCCTTTGGATCTGCTTCTCAACCTTCATCTTCTCATAGTCCTCAAAATTTTGGATCCTTTGGCTTCCATAAAAAAAATCCTAATGAGATTGATTTTCATTATCGCCATAGGAACCTTAGTGCCTTTTCTAATTCTTTGTATGGTATATATCTTTCCACCAAATCAGCTAAGAAGCTTTGGAATGCCCTTGAGGCAAAATATGTGAGATACGGGGCTGAAGTCGGCAGCCCTCGCCGACTTCAGCCCCGATTCGATTCGGGAGGAACCGGAACAGAGGATCGCGATTGCGATCCTCTCCGGCTCCTCCGGGGAACAAACGGGGCAAGGGCGCCGCGGGTATCCCGCGGCACCCCTCCCAGTCCATCCGCGGCCAATTCACGGCCGCGGATCTCGCTTGACCGCCGCGAAAATCGCGGCGGAGGGCCGTTATAATGGGGCGTTAAAACCCCATCTTCCTTCCCCTAGGGCCACCGCCGAGCTCCCTCTTCTTCCTCTCCTCCCTCCTCCCTCTCCTTCCTCTGCCTTTGCCTCCCAAGTGGATGGCGTGCCGCCGGATCCACCACCATCACCACCCGCGCCTTCCCCTATTTTGGAGATTTGCATCCCTCGGTTCCGAGCGCCGCCGCCACCGCTTGACCGCCGGATCGAGCCTCCCCCGGCCGAGATCCGCCACTTCCGTCGACTGCTGGTAAGCCCTCTTCCCTTTGTGCTCTCCGATCTTAGCCGATGCATGCTTTCCTCCCTTTGTTTTGGCCCTAAACCGAGACCACTCTCGGTCTCTTCCTCGTCAGTCACCGCCGCAACCGCCGGCCGCTGGCGGCCGGCTGACCGTCGACCAAGAGGAGGCCGGAGGCCACCCGGGCCGGCCCTCTCCCTCTCTCTTCCGTCTCTCCTGCTTCCTCTGTCCGTGAGGGGGTTTGGGGAAGGAGGAGCCCATCACGGGCCAAATTGGGCCCGTTGGGCCCAGTCCACTGCAGGCCCAACTTGGGCCCAGTCCAGTCCGATCGGGCCCAGTCGGGCAGTACCCTTGTGGGCCCAGCTTGGGCCCTTTTCAGATCCAAGCCCGGAACCTGAACCCGGATCCGAAACCCGGAACCCGAAACCCGAACCCATTGGGCCGTGCCCAATATGGGCCTATCGGGCCATGCCCATTATGGGCCAACTATGGGCCCTGTTGGGCCGTGTCCAATAGTATTATTTTTGAATTTTTGCTTAATTCTGATATTAACAAAGAATTAATTAAATTTAAACAGGTGAACCTGATCTGCCTATCTGAAGTAGGAATTAAGCGAGAAGAGGTAAGTAACTTAATACTTCAAGTGTAATTTTCAAATTACTTGATAAATAGATTAAATTCTGATAAATATTTTGTATTCTGTAAAATGGGTCGGGCATGTTAAATTTTATTTGAAAATCATGTTATATACTCTGAAATCCGTGAAATATGACTGCACAATTTATGAAAACTATTTTTATATATATATATTCTCAGCATGGCTATGATCTGTTCTGTTCTGTTCTGGCCCCGCCAATGGGGATTATACGTTGGACCTGTCGACTTGTATTCTGTGAGGAACCGGTTTCGACACCGCGCCACCGGTGATTAGAATAGTGGTTTCTGGACACCGTTTTCCACCGGTGACTAACATTAGTGGTTTCTGGCACTCTGTGCGACCCATGCCACTGGGTTACGTGGCCGTAGCCTATCATGTTGAGATTATGATATCAGAGTTTTATAAAAACAAAAATGATATTATTTGTGATTTGTTTCAAACATTGTCCTGTATTAATCCTGTTTCAGTCCCCAACCGTTATACCTTTCTTCTGCAATGATTCCATTCCGGGGTTCCGCGCAGGGAAATCATTCTCTGGGCGGGTGTCTCCTCATAGGTTGGGGTTCAAAGGCGATCTTCTGATATGCTCTGACCCCACTCTGAGGTATTTTGTTGCTTACTGGGCTAGTGTAGCTCATTATTCTGTTTTCTCCATTTTTCAGATCCAGAGGCTTGATCGCACGGGATTGGGGAGTGCGTTAGAGTTTCCGATGATTCTTCAGTTATTGGCATTTTAGTTAGTTTAGTTTGGACATTTGAATTATGTTAGCATATATTATTTTGGAATTTTGTAAGTCCGCTTTTGAACAATTTAAATAATTATGTTATCTTTGAAAAGCTGTATCTGCTTTGGTATGATCTGCTGCCTTGCGCGCCCGTGTGGCCCGCCGTGCGGGCGTGCAGCGTCTGCCGTGCCTCGGGCTCGGGGCGTGACAGATTTGGTGGTATCAGAGCTCCGGTTTCAGATTCATAGGGATTATGTTTGAAACAGTCAGATTTGAGCCTAAGTTTTAAAATCCTTAGGATTCGTTGGAAAGTTGAGAGATGGGGTGGTAACTAGACAAAGGGATAATGTTCATTTGCTTTGATTATTTTTGTATTATTCTGTTTGGATAAATATTTTTAAAATTTATATATTTTCATTGAATCAGAATGCCGCCTTGCCGTGTCCATAGCTTGAATCGGATGGTTGGGCGCTCTCGGGGACGAGCCCCCACTAACCAAACTGATGACCCAAAGATTGATTCATAGATTGATTTTGATGATCACAAAATCTTGAAGTATAGATACTAATGTTTATGTTGCAAGGAGAAAGATATTTATTTTGCAAGGAACATAGCAAGTTGGGAGAACACAAGAAGGCCTCCAAAGCTCTCAAGTTGGAAGAAAGCTACAATTTATTGGCCCAAGCTTAAAGTTCAAAGGGTTCAAATTGGAGGAGTAAAATCAAAGGAAAAATTCGAAAGAATAGTCTTCGAGTCGACTCCTGAGGAATTCGAGTCGACTCCAATGTTTACCGAGTCGACTCCGGGGAAGTATGAGTCGACTCCTAGGAGTCACAGGCAGAAAAGTCAGAGAGCAGTTTTCGGGTCTGAAATTCGAGTCGACTCCAGTGGAACGCGAGTCGACTCCGATGGTTGGCAGGTCGACTCCAAAGAAAGCAAGAGTCGACTCTCAGCGGTACATAAAGAAAAAGTCAGAGGGCAGTTTCTGGACTCTGAGATTCGAGTCGACTCCCGCATTGCATGAGTCGACTCCGAGACACCGCGACCCCAAAGAAGACAGAAGACTAATTTGCTGACTCTGAGATTCGAGTCGACTCCCAGACAGCTCGAGTCGACTCCAAGGCAGCACTTCACCAAAGACACAGAAGACTAACTTTCAGAAACTAAGAGCCGAGTCGACTTCGAGGCTGGACGAGCCAAAAGACAGAGGATCGGGAGTTCGGGCTCTGAGATTCGAGTCGACTCCCAGGACAGTCAAGTCGACTCGAGTGGATCAAATTCAAAATTGGATCCACGGACTTCAGTGGATGAGCCGACTCCAAAATTGCCAAGTCAGCTCCAGAAGTTGGCGAGTCGACTCCAGGTTAAGACGAGTCGACTCCCAGTCGAGGCATGCACTTTAATTCAAATTTGGAACAGTGGCCGAGTCGTCTCCGGTAAAACACGAGCCGACTCCTGCAACAGGCGAGCCGACTCCTGATCGCGCGAGTCGACTCCAATCCCAACGGTAACATTGTCAGGAAATGCAGACTGTGTCCAACGGCTCTTTTTCTTGTCTCTAACGGCTATATTCTTGTTTCCACGCCATCTAAAGCTATAAAAACAAGAAGAGAGCTAGGGGAGAACTCATGGAAGTGGGAGAAAACATTTAGGGAAGAGATTCCAAGGGAAATCTCCCATAAGCACAATAAGGGCCATTCAAAGTGAAATAGAGAGAAGAAGAGCTTCCAAGTGTATCCCAAAGCTTCCTCTCCATCCGTGTGCTGCCGCGGTGATCCTCTACTTCGTGCCAAATCAGAAGAGGGTCAAGTAAAGAAGAAGTCGAGCTCCTCCATCTTCAAAACTCGTTTGAGGGCTTCTCTTTACTTTATTTGTTTATATTGTTATATTTGCTTGTTTAAGAAGCTTTGATTTGTTTTTATTCTTTGTTTTAATATCTTGTAACTTGATTCAATCAAGGGATTGAATCAAGGGGTTAAAGGTTTGTTGGTGAGCCAAAAGGAAAACCAACGGTGTAAGGTTTGTTGGTGAGCCAAAGGGAAAACCAACGGGGTTTAGGTTTGTTGGTGAGCCGAGGGTAAAACCAACGTGTAAGGGTTTGATTGTGAGCCCGGGAAAACAATCGGAGTGGTTCTAGTCGGTGAGCCTGGAAAAACCGACCGAGTTCGTTGTGCGCTCGTAAAACAACAAGTTGGGTTGTGAGCTTGTAAAACAACCGGCTGTAATCTGTAGGATTATAGTGAAATTCCCAAGAGGTCTTGGGGAGTGGATGTAGGTGCTGGGATGCACCGAACCACTATATTTTTGTTGTGTTTGTGATGCTCTTTGTTGACTGACCTCCTCACTCACTTGCTTAGATATTAAGCTTGCTTAACTCTTCTTCGTGCATCCTTTAGTTGCAAGCATAATCAATTTACTCAATCATTAAATTGAATAGCATACTAGGGCAAAATTAGACTAATCTTTTATTGAACCCACTGCTTAATAGTTGATTAGATTAGAATCATACTCTTGCTAAGGTTAAGCTTCACTAAGCATCCATACAACTTAGCATAATTAATCTAAAAGATTAGAAGTAGTTTAAAAGTTTTTAAAAGACCCAATTCACCCCCCCCCTCTTGGGCTGTCACCTTGGGCAACACAAACGGGCGAGGCATCGCATAACTCAGGGCCCCAGGGTCAATCAACTCTAGAAGCTGCTGCCGGAAATCAAACTCGGGTGCTCGAACTAATCGAGGAGGTCGTCGGGTTAATACGTCAACAGAGGCAACAACCTCAGCAACCAGTCCAGCAGGATGTTGCTCCTCCTGAGCAAAGAAGGAGTATAGCAGAATTCAAGAGAATGGCACCTTCGGCTTTTAAAGGCACCACTAGTCCTCAAGAGGCCGAAACCTGGATAAATGAAATGGAGAAAGCCTTCAGGGCAATGGAGTGCACCGATGAAGAGAAGGTCAGATTTGCCACCTATATGCTTCAGGACCGAGCTCATCATTGGTGGATGTCTGTGGAGCGCACATTGGCACCCGAGCAGGAGGCGCTTACCTGGCAGAGATTCCGCACAGCATTCTACTCCAAGTATTTTCCATCCAGTCGCCTGAGGGAGCTAGAGAGGGAATTTCTCAATCTGAATCAAGGAACTATGACTGTAGATGAGTATGAGACAGAGTTTGACAGGCTATCTCGGTTTGCTCCCACCCTCGTCATGGATGCAGAGTCCCGGATGAGGAGATTTGAAGAAGGATTGAAGCCTCACTTACGTCGGAGTTTGGCCGCAATACACTCGACAAACTATGATGATCTGGTAGACAGGGCTAAGAATCTGGAAATTGTCTGGAAAGAAACCTATGATGCCAAAGATAAGAAACAAAAGAAGAGAAGCAGAGATTATGATGCTCGCAGTGGACAGAATTCTAGCAAGACTGCAAAATCACATAACCAATCTTGGCAATCAGGGAAGCAAGGATCTGATGGAAAGACTATTCAGCAAGAGAAGCATAAGTGTGATGCATGTGGTGGTATGCATAAGACTGAACACTGTAGACGATTATCTGGTGCTTGTTTCAGATGCGGCCAGCAGGGTCATAAGGTAGCTGAGTATCCTCAACAGGACCTTCGATCAGTTCAGAGGCCTCAAACTTCAAGAAACCAGCAAGTGCAAGCTTCTCCTGCTCTGGCTCAGTCAGCTCAGCCTTCTTCTCCTAAGCAGCAGAAAGGGGGGAGACTGCGCACACAGGGTCGTATTTATGCACTGACTCAGCAGGATGCTCAGGCATCCAACACGGTGGTGTCAGGTACATTGTCAGTTGCTTCTGTTTACGCTCATACACTATTTGATTCTGGTGCTACGCATTCCTTTGTGTCATCTACATTTGTGCAAAAACATGACCTGCCTTGTGTGCAATTAGAGTATGATCTGCATGTTAGCACTCCTGCAGGGAGTGGGATGATTGGTAATCAGATCTACAAGACTTGTCCAGTTCAGATAGTAGGTAGAGACTTGCCTGCTGATTTGATAGTTATAGATATGCATGACTTTGACATAATCCTCGGTATGGACTGGTTAGCATCACAATTTGCCACCATTAATTGCCATGAGAAACGGGTAAACTTTCAGATCCCCGGAGATACCGAATTCAGCTTCGTAGGGAGTGGTGCTTATACCTCCCCTCGAGTTGTCTCCGCTATGCAAATTAAGCGGCTGCTTAGAAAGGGGAGTATGGCGTATATTGCCACAGTGGTTGATACCAGACAATCAGATCAAAGATTGGAAGATATTCGAGTAGTGAATGAATACCCTGATGTCTTTTCGGAAGACCTTCCTGGCTTGCCACCACATAGAGAAATTGAATTTGCAATTGATTTAATTCCTGGTACCACACCAATCTCTAAGACCCCCTATAGAATGGCTCCAGCTGAAATGAAAGAATTAAAGGAGCAGTTGCAGGATCTTCTTGATAAGGGTTTCATCAGACCTAGTGTTTCACCTTGGAGAGCTCCAGTCTTATTTGTAAAGAAGAAGGATGGTAGTATGAGATTATGTATTGATTATCGAGAGATAAATAAAGCAACAATAAAGAACAAGTACCCTCTATCAAGAATTGATGACTTATTTGATCAGCTAAAGGGTGCTCAGATATTCTCTAAAATTGATCTTCGTTCTGGGTACCATCAATTAAAGATAAGGGCTGAAGATGTGCCTAAAACTACTCTTCGTACTCGTTATGGGCACTATGAATTTTTGGTCATGCCTTTTGGACTGACAAATGCCCCTGCAGCTTTTATGGATCTGATGAACAGGGTGTTCAGACCCTTTCTGGACAAATTTGTAGTAGTCTTTATTGATGATATCTTGATCTATTCTGGGAGCCAGGCCGAGCACGAGCAACATTTGAGGTTAGTACTGGAAACCCTAAGACAAGAGCAGTTGTATGGTAAGTTGAAGAAAAGTGAATTCTGGCTAGACAGTGTGATGTTCCTAGGGCATGTAATATCTAAAGAGGGTATCTATGTGGATCCAAAGAAGATCGAGGCAGTGGTCAACTGGAGCAGACCCAATAGTGTTACTGAGATTCGCAGCTTCTTGGGCCTAGCAGGATATTATAGACGATTTGTTGAGGACTTTTCCTCTATTGCTGCATCTTTGACTCGACTAACTCGTAAAGGAGTTAAGTTTGAGTGGTCAGATAAATGTGAACAGAGCTTCCAGGAGCTTAAGCAACGTTTGGTGTCCGCTCTGTTGCCCAAGGTGACAACCCAAGAGGGGGGGTGAATTGAGTTTTCTAAAAATTATGTTCCCTAATTTTTACTTTGAATAGAATGCAGCGGAATAATAAGATGTTATTTACTTAAGCTCTAGGTAATTACAAGTAAAGCACTGAAAAATTAAGCTAGAGCAATTATACTATGGCTTTAGGGTGCAATTGATCTAAAATTAACTTATAGTTGTATGATCAATTTTAATCTATGTGTTTGGTAAGAATGGAGTGGAAGCTAAGCAAACTCTAAACAATCACTTATAACTCTATAGAAAACAAAGCTAGAGATATTACACAATCAAGCATGAATGTAAGGCATGAAATACAAGAGATAAGGCATCACAAACACAAAGATGTATAGTGGTTCGGTGCACCCCAGCACCTACATCCACTCCCCAAGATCTCTTGGGAATTTCACTATAATCCCTCAGATTACAGTCGGTTGTTTTACAAGCTCACAACCCAACTTGTTGTTTTGCGAGATCACAACGAACTCGGTCGGTTTTCACAGGCTCACCGACTAGAACCAACTGATTGTTTTCACGGGCTCACAATCCAACCCAGTTGGTTTTCCCAAAGGCTCACCAACCACAACCTTACAAAGTTGGTTTTTCCTTTGGCTCACCAACAAACCTTAACCCCTTGATTCAATCCCTTGATTGAATCAAGTTACAAGATAATAGAGCAAGAGTTTAAATCAAATACAAGCTTCTCAAATAAGCAAATATAGCAAATATAAATAAGTAAAGTAAAGAGATGAAGCCCTCAAACAAATTTGTAGATGGAGGAACTCGGCTTCTTCTTTACTTGACCCTCTTCTGATTTTGCACGAAGTAGAGGATCGCCGAGGCAGCACACGGATGGAGAGGAAGCTTTGGGATTCACTTGGATGCTCTTCTTCTCTCTATTTTGCTTTGAATGGCCCTTTTGTGCTTTTGGAAGATTTCTCTTGTAATCTCTTTGAAATCTCTTCCCTAAATGTTCTCTCCCACTTCCATACCTTCTTCCCTAGCTCTCCTCTTGATTTTATAGCTTTAGAGGGAGTGGAAACAAAAATCTAGCCGTTAGAGACAAAAATAGAGCCGTTGGAATCAAGAAAAAACTAGCCGTTATGCCTCCCAGCGTGCTAGAGTCGACTCGGCTGAAGCAGGAGTCGACTCGGCTGAAGCAGGAGTCGACTCGGCTGAAATAGGAGTCGACTCGTGAATAGTAGTCTGCCGGCACTGTAGCTGGGAGTCGACTCCGCACTGTAGCACTGAAGTTGGAGTCGACTCGAGATCACTGTAGCGCTGAAAATCAACTCTCTGTCTTTTTGTTTGTTCTCAGTCGGAGTCGACTCGTAGAGTATCGGAGTCGACTCGAGCACTGTTTCTTGAAACTCTAGAGTGCCAGAGTCGACCCTAAACTTTCCGGAGTCGACTCGAGGACTATTCTTTTGAATTTTTCTTTAAATTTGCTCCTCCAACTTGAATTCTTTAAACTTGAAGCTTGGGCCATAAATTGTAGCTTTCTTCCAACTTTTCTTGAGACCTTTGGAGGCCTTCTTGTATTCTTCCAATCTTGCTATGTTCCTTGCAAAATAAATTCTTTCTCCTTGCAACACAAACATTAGTATTTATACTTCAAGATTTTGTGATCATCAAAATCAATCTTTAAATCAATCTTTGGGTCATCAGTCTTCCCCTTTTTGATGATGACAAAACTTGGAGTATATGCAATATATTGTGTTCTAGAAGTAATGCATAGCTAAGTTGCATGAAGTAGAAATTATATATCTTTAAAATATACTTCATGATAATGCTTTAGATTTAATCTTAACATAATCAACACATAAAGCATTATGAGCATATACTCAGATATTTCTCCCCCTTTTTGACAACATCAAAAAGGTTGTAAGATAATGAAATATTAAGCACAAAGATAATGGTACTCAAATATTTTTTTTATAGTACTCTGATTTTCAGTTAATGCATGTCAAATTATTGCAAGAATATGAATCATATAACTCAAGGCAATAATGTCAGAACAAGATTAATTAGCATAGATCAGAGCCAATTAAGATGATTTCAGAGCAAATTATGATGAGAGCACATCGAATGTGATTCCAAGGATAGTTTTCAAATCAAGTGTAGGTGGAATCTTTTTCAAGTTAGTTCATGGAGTATCAAGACTGATATTCAAAGAAGGCACGAATAGAAATCTAACCTCTCTTCAATAATAAGTATGAAAGCTTGTTCATTTAAGATCTTTTGCCCAATATATAAAGCTTGTTTATCAACATGAGAGCAATTTAATTAATTTTCAGAGTATAAGATCAAAACTTATATACTTGAAAAACATACCATCATGTTGGATCATTAATTCTTAATGACTTCAAAGTTCTTTTATGATAATAAGAGCATTGGGGCACAAATACCAAAATATGGATTCAACACATTATTCTCCCCCTTTTTCATTAAGTTAGAGGCTCTTAAGATCAACTGTTTGAATTGCAATTTGGTTCATGATTTATGCATAAGATATATTAACCAAATAACAAGCCTCAAGGTGTATCATAAATTCTTTCTCTCTCCTTTAGTTATAGATTTATGCGATTAAGTTCCATAAAATTTCTTCTTCTGAAATTTTCTTTCTCCCCCTCAATTGATCATTCCATTTAAGAGTTTAGAATTTGAAGATAATGTTCAATAAAATTGTCAATCTCGAAAATATATTTTCTATAAGTTTCAGCTTATTTTCATAAGACTCAAGGTTTGAGATAAGACAATCTTTATAAAACTCATCTCAAAGTATAAACTTATTATATAATTAAAGCAAGTCTTGCAATATAAGGAGGTTCATCAAAATCAATCCATAAAATTCAAGGTATGCATCAAATTAAAGTAACTTTAGGATAAGATACTGAATATCTAAAGCTCCCCCTCAAAAGATGCATTCTTCTTTAATCATTCTTTTCTTTTGTTGAATTTCAGATTTTAATGATAAACGTGAATAAAACTGAAACTTTATGATATCAAGAATGTAGAGTGATCTAGAATTATTCAAAATTTATAGCAATCACTCTTTTTAATCCTTCAAGAACAAGTTATGCTTCCTCTTAATTTTTGAGAAAATGTACTGAAATATTAATCAGAAAATGATTCATTTGAAGCTCAAATTCTTTCAAAAGCATTTACATTTTCTTTCTTTTAAGAATCATTTGAGTGAGCTAAAATGTTTCTAGACTTAAGATCATTCACTCTCTTAATATAATATATATATATATATATTGATGGAAGTATTTAATAATGTAGGAGAGAAAAACATATAGATGATCATTGAAGTATATATATTTATAGAACTCAATTTCTTAATCATAGTTTTTCAGCAATGTATACATAAAGCACAATAAAAAAAAAATTTTAATATCAAAATAAAATCATATATTTAAAAATATTTGTTTACAATTAAGATCATTGAAAGACACATCATTTAGACCAATATTAGTACACTTTAAGGATAAGAAAAGATATGTTTCGGATGCGTATCGAGACAATCAACCAAGGCGTCAAAATTAATTCTGTTTTTCTTATATTAAAATTTTCATTTAGAAATCATATTGAGTTATTCTCCTGAATGACGTGATCATTGAAGCATATAACTAAGGTTACAAAGATGTAATGATATAAGCATTTTTAAGTTAAGTTTAAGCTTTTATACAAAATCAGATTCTGAATTTTCATAAGAATTTCCAAGAAGGCTTTCACAATTATAATTTGAGATATGTATCTTCTACATTGTAGCTCATCTTAAATCACTAAGATTGAAAACACATGTTTCAATAACATTCGAGCACTTTCAGAATCTTTGTATTTAATATTGAGTTTCGATACAAAATAAAGGATATTTTAACAAGTATTAGGACATTATGTATCAAAGTTAGGCAAGTAGAAAGATAGATCAAGATCAATTCATTTTGCCTAAATAGAAATATCCTTCTCTTCTTCTTTTTGTAAATCTATTTAACTTTCAAAGATAATCGTGAATGATAAAACTGAAATTTCTTTTTAATATTACTTAAAAAAAAACTTTATGTAGTATTTTAAACATTCAAGCATTGGAACACAAGTTAGTTTGAGGCAAGGGTGAAGCAAAGACTTGTGAGCAAAGTTAAGACATATTCCAAGTTAAGACATATTTCAATCAACTTATCCAAGCATGGAGCATTACAAAATATTGAGAACCCATAATTCAAAACATCATGCCACATGCAAAATATATTATGTGTTAAGTCATGCATTAAAATATTAAGAACAAGCATGTCAAGGATCAAAATCAATTCTTTTCAAATAAACTCCCCCTATTTAAATATAATCTTGCATTGATTTCATCCTTAAAGTGTGTTTTCAAGTGATTAAAAAATTTAACTTGATTCTTCTTATATACTTTCATTTACTTTGTCTTTCATTTTTACTTTCTTATGCTCTATACTCTATTTGCTCCCTATCCGGTGGAGTTGGAAGGGGCACGAGGTACTACCACTAGCCTCCCTCTTGTGCCGTCCCTAATATACCCTACACCGAATAGTTGGGTCAAATAGTGCCGGGTACTACCACTAGCCTCCCCATTGGCACCATCCCTATGATGAGCAATATAGAAATGTTAAAATGTTTACTTCACACTCTCCCCGTTTAAGTATAATTAATTGCGGATTTTATCCCTTTCGCGAGTCTCATAAATGTCCCAAATATATTATGCTTGTTTTGCTTTTCCTTAAGATTGAAGTATTTGCCTTTACTTAGATTTTACTTCTCTTGAATAATATCTATTTTATTTTCTTTATCTCTCTCTCTTTTCGTTATTCTCAAGTAATTTACATGAAAGAGCAGAATAAAGAAATAATCTTATGTATCATATAGATGTATATCATGCAAACAACATTTTCATTGTGCTCAAGGATTCATAACTTCTCACAAGTTATTTTACATCAAAATTTTAAGCATATACTTGTGTATTTCATGGTTATGATATAGGCAAAGAAATAATTTAGTTTGGGCAAACCATGAAACAATTTCTAAAGTATAAGTCAGTCAATACATATATAGACATGATATCAAAAATTAATAATTAAAGAATTTAATCATGCCATAATAAGATTTAAGTTATTGACTTTGCTCAATTAATGTATGAGAGAGGTATCTAAAATTACCTATTCATTCTATATTCTTCAAGCCAAATACCTACTAGATTTCTTATGTACGAACTTTTGGCTGAAGGAGGTCCTCTCTCTTGTTTGCATGTGAATGTTTATTGTATCTTACATGGAGATATCCTTCAAGTTGAAATCTCTCATTTTCTTGCTCAAGGATCCTGCATTATTAACAAACTCCTTTTCTTTCTTGAAAGAAAGTCATTAGTTTCTTCAAGATACAAAACATTCATCCAACATATTGTTAAGATATGACAATAGTTGCATGTTGAGTCACTTTACTCAAGAGATTGCCTAAATATAAGCAAGCACATATCACTTGAACTAAAGAGATAGTTTCATTAATCAAGATGGTTCAAGGACAAGCATGTGAGGCAATAGAAAGATTCATCAAGATCAAATCAATTTCTTATTTCCAAAATCAATTTAGTTTAGATTCTATTTGCTTAAGATAATTATCAATAAGACATGTTAGCTAAGTTTTAATCAACTTATCTTAAACGGTTGTTTCTATCAAAATTCAGATTATGATTTATTTGTTATCAATAAAATATGATTCATTAAAGTTAGATTGAAATCTTGCCAAGGGCACATAATGAGCATACAATCTGGTCTACTAGCTGTATGATAAAATGATTATTCTATCATGCTTCAATACAGCTTTAAAAATAACAGATCTACTTTGCTCATTCTTTTCAAATTCTCCAAGATGGGGTCATAGACATACCTTCTTCATGCCAATCTTCTATAAGAGTTTTCTTGTGGACTAACTTTGGTCAATGAAGATCCCCTTTCTTGTTTGGCTTAATTTGGAGTTCGAGAAAGAAAATGTTAATTTATTCATTATACATATTTCAAACTCACTTTGCATGAGCTTAGTAAAATCTCCATATAAATTTTCATCAGTAGAACAAAAATGATGCCATCAATGTGTGCTTTGAGCAAGCAAGATATCACAGATTCATCTTTTTAATGTATAGATTTATCATTATTACTTTTTATCAAAAAGTTACTCAAGCTTTTATATATCATGCTTTTGATGCTTGTTCCAAATCACATATTACTTTATCATATATGTAATGAGTGTTTTTAAATAAGGTGGTTGTTTTACATAGATCTTTTCTAATGAAATAACCACATAGGAGTGCATTCTACACATTCATTTGACAGAATTAAAGTTCATAAAGCAAGCAAATGATAATGGTGATCTTTACTTCTAATCATGCAAGAATCTTATCAAGATCTATTTCATCTTTTCTTGATTCATCAATTTTTCTTCATTAAGTGCATTTCTGAAAAATCCAATTTGGTTCTAATTATTAACAAGTTTTTTTAGATTGTTATACGTAATAGATTAACCATATACATATATAATTTGATTTTAGTATCTTGATAATAAATCATTAGTCTCATAAAGAATAAAATGAATTGATACTTCTACAACTAGAATCTTTTTATGAATGTTCTATATGCATTGCTTGATGAATGATATCCAAGGATAGAGATATCTTTATCAGATTTGGCATTATTTTCATAAGAACATATCAAGCATAACGTGTATGACTGAAGAATATGAAAGATATGCAATGGTTCATTTTTTATTTTTTAGAAGATCAAAAGGAGTTTTCATCAAAAATAGATCTAATAGAAGTCATATGTATGACAAGCAGTGATGATAGCTTTTAAAAATCATTTAAGTAGATGACTATCATACTCAATTGTCTTTTTCATTTTTTCAAGAATTCTATTAACCCTATTTTACTTATGGTGTCCTTGGAGCTAAAATAATTAAATTTAATATTATTTTCTGTATAAACTTTATCAGGATTTTGGTTTTCAACACTGTGCCATGATACTCTTTATCTTCATAGTTTGAAAACCTTTTTCTTTTGAAACACTTTGTGAAGATTTAGCAAATACAGAAAATACTTCAATTTTATTTGCCAAGAACAAATCCAATGTAAGCTTTTGAAAACTTAGTGATGAAAACAACATCTTTAGATTTAGAAATTGATTCTTGTTTGTTTCCTTAGTTAACATGCATAGCAAACTTTGGCCTTTCAGAAGATAATCTAAGTAAGCCAATGGCAAGGTCTTTTGAGATTAAGTACATACTAGCATGAGTTGATTTTATATGCCAAAGATGGTTTCTTTAATCTTGGTATTCATAGTGCACATATTCAAAAGCATACCAAGTATACATTATCATATCTATGATCAATAAACAATAATGCCATGGATAAAAACTCTCAATCAAGCATATAGAGAATTCATAGAGTTATTCTTAATAGATTGATTAATCATTTAGCAACTTATCCAATAGTGAGTAAAGCATACTATAAAATGAAGTGATTTGATTATATTTCCAAAAGTATTTTTTATATCACAAAATTGATCAATACTTGCAATTCAGATTTTAATCAAATACTAAAGCAAAAATAATGATGAGATGCAAGGATTACTGATTTTATTATTATTATTTTTATTTAAAATTACTTTTCATAAGTATATTTTAAGTTTCATTTTTTGACGTGTGTCTAGAGCACCCATTTGTATGAAAGTTCTATTTGTTCCATGGGTATCTTGGCACACCTATGTCTACATCCTCATATTTTCATTTTGGGTACCCAAGCTTGCTTGGGTCCTTGAGAGTTAGGACATATGGTTCCTTTTGGAACCCAAATCTGTTTAATAGTAATAACTTTACTATTTGATTTAATTGTACTAGAACTATAGGTAAGGTTGTTATGTCCATTCTTTTGATGTTTGAAATACGTTATCCTTTTTGATGATTGGCTTGACAAATTTAAAATCTTTTTCTTTAGGGATTCATTGCTAAGTGAAGGAGTTAAGCCAAATTTTGATTTATCAAAATCAGCATGTTGGCTTTCAAACATCATTTTTAATCTTTCTGAACTTACAGTGAACTTGTTAATAAGAGATTTCAGTTGGTCAACTTCTTCACTCAAGTTTTGGTTTGTTTTGATTAAGCTATGATTTTTCTGAATCAATTCTTCTGAATTTAACCTTAAGCTTTTATTTTCAGAATTTAGTTTGTCTTGTATTTCAGCAATAGAATTTCTTTCTTTTGAAATTTGCAAATTTAACTTTTTAAGATTTTTATTTTTCATAGCTAATTTTCTACATTCACCATACAAATCATGAAAAGCATTTAAAAGTTCATCATAAGAAAATTCTTCTTGAAAATTATTTGATGTAAAAGTAGATTCAGATTTTACCTTATCTTCTTGTGCCATAAAGCAAAAGTTAGTTACCTCTTGTAGTTCTTTGGAGCTAATATCATCATTGTTGCTCCTAGCTTTCATTTCCTTGCTTGACTCTTCCTTGGTCAAAACTTTCTTCCTTTTTATCTCTTTCTTTCTTTCTTCTTGCTTCCTCTTCTTCTTTGTCTTTAGGAAGCTTTTGAATTTTTTTGTTGTTCTTTCTTCCTCGAGTCGACTCGGGTTTACTTGGAGTCGACTCGACTGACTTGAGAGGCGACTCGAGATCTTCGGGAGACGTCTCGTTCTCAGAGGCCGAAGAGTTTGTTTTCTGTCTTTTGAACTGTTCTGCCTCGGAGTCGACTCGGGCTTTATTGGAGTCGACTCGGCTAACTTGGGGGTCGACTCTGAAATACTTGGAGTCGACTCATTCACAGGGTCTCCAAAACTGAGTCTCTGCCTTTCAGACTGTTTTCCTCTAGGAGTCGACTCGGACAAACTGGGAGTCGACTCGGCTGATGTGGGAGATTCTGCAGTCTCACTATTAGTATGTAATTGAAGCATATGTGAGCTAATTTGAGATTTATCATAAATAATTTCTAAAGTATCCCAGATTTCTTTAGCAGATAAGCATGCAGAAATCTTATTAAATATAGTTTCATGGATAGCACAGTATAGTATGTTCATAGCATTAGCATTCAATTGTGCTAAGTCTTTTTCATTAATAGTTTGAGAGAGTGTGTGAAGGTCATTTATTATGATATTCCATAAGTAATAGTTTTGTGATTGAATAAAAATGCGCATGCGTGCTTTCCAATATATGTAGTCTATGCCATTAAATAGTGGAGGCCTATCAATTAATTGTCCCTCTTCTAGAAAACTATCTATTTGAGTTGTCATGATCTTTGGCTTTTGATCGTGAGATCAATAATTAATCTTAGAGCACCTGCTCTGATACCACTTGTTGCCCAAGGTGACAACCCAAGAGGAGGGGTGAATTGGATTTTCTAAAAATTATGTTCCCTAATTTTTACTTTGAATAGAATGCAGCGGAATAATAAGATGTTATTTACTTAAGCTCTAGGTAATTACAAGTAAAGCACTGAAAAATTAAGCTAGAGCAATTATACTATGGCTTTAGGGTGCAATTGATCTAAAATTAACTTATAGTTGTATGATCAATTTTAATCTATGTGTTTGGTAAGAATGGAGTGGAAGCTAAGCAAACTCTAAACAATCACTTATAACTCTATAGAAAACAAAGCTAGAGATATTACACAATCAAGCATGAATGTAAGGCATGAAATACAAGAGATAAGGCATCACAAATACAAAGATGTATAGTGGTTCGGTGCACCCCAGCACCTACATCCACTCCCCAAGACCTCTTGGAAATTTCACTATAATCCCTCAGATTACAGTCGGTTGTTTTACAAGCTCACAACCCAACTTGTTGTTTTGCGAGATCACAACGAACTCGGTCGGTTTTCACAGGCTCACCGACTAGAACCAACTGATTGTTTTCACGGGCTCACAATCCAACCCAGTTGGTTTTCCCAAAGGCTCACCAACCACAACCTTACAAAGTTGGTTTTTCCTTTGGCTCACCAACAAACCTTAACCCCTTGATTCAATCCCTTGATTGAATCAAGTTACAAGATAATAGAGCAAGAGTTTAAATCAAATACAAGCTTCTCAAATAAGCAAATATAGCAAATATAAATAAGTAAAGTAAAGAGATGAAGCCCTCAAACAAATTTGTAGATGGAGGAACTCGGCTTCTTCTTTACTTGACCCTCTTCTGATTTTGCACGAAGTAGAGGATCGCCGAGGCAGCACACGGATGGAGAGGAAGCTTTGGGATTCACTTGGATGCTCTTCTTCTCTCTATTTTGCTTTGAATGGCCCTTTTGTGCTTTTGGAAGATTTCCCTTGTAATCTCTTTGAAATCTCTTTCCTAAATGTTCTCTCCCACTTCCATACCTTCTTCCCTAGCTCTCCTCTTGATTTTATAGCTTTAGAGGGAGTGGAAACAAAAATCTAGCCGTTAGAGACAAAAATAGAGCCGTTGGAATCAAGAAAAAACTAGCCGTTATGCCTCCCAGCGTGCTAGAGTCGACTCGGCTGAAGCAGGAGTCGACTCGGCTGAAATAGGAGTCGACTCGTGAATAGTAGTCTGCCGGCACTGTAGCTGGGAGTCGACTCCGCACTGTAGCACTGAAGTTGGAGTCGACTCGAGATCACTGTAGCGCTGAAAATCAACTCTCTGTCTTTTTGTTTGTTCTCAGTCGGAGTCGACTCGTAGAGTATCGGAGTCGACTCGAGCACTGTTTCTTGAAACTCTAGAGTGCCAGAGTCGACTCTAAACTTCCCGGAGTCGACTCGAGGACTATTCTTTTGAATTTTTCTTTAAATTTGCTCCTCCAACTTGAATTCTTTAAACTTGAAGCTTGGGCCATAAATTGTAGCTTTCTTCCAACTTTTCTTGAGAGCTTTGGAGGCCTTCTTGTATTCTTCCAATCTTGCTATGTTCCTTGCAAAATAAATTCTTTCTCCTTGCAACACAAACATTAGTATTTATACTTCAAGGTTTTGTGATCATCAAAATCAATCTTTAAATCAATCTTTGGGTCATCACGCTCCCATCCCTTCCCTCTAGTGGCGAAGGTTATACCATCTACAGTGATGCCTCAAAGAAAGGATTGGGTTGTGTACTGATGCAGAATGATAAGGTTATTGCATATGCTTCCCGACAATTAAAGTCATATGAGGAGAACTACCCCGTTCATGATCTGGAACTTGCTGCTGTTGTGTTTGCATTAAAAATTTGGAGACATTATTTATATGGTGAATCTTGTAAGGTGTACACTGATCACAAAAGTTTGAAATACCTTTTTACCCAGAAGGAACTAAACATGAGACAGAGAAGATGGTTAGAGTTACTGAAGGATTATGATTTGTCTATTCATTACCATCCGGAAAAAGCTAATGTGGTAGCAGATGCACTGAGCAGAAAATCCACTGGTAGTATTGCTGCCTTACTCACCTCTCAGAGGAAAATTCTGGAAGATCTGAGGAGAGCAGAAATTGAGGTATGTTGGCATGACTCTGATGCACAATTGGCAAACTTACGTGTCCAACCTACCTTGATAGAGAGGATCAGGATTGCTCAAGCAGATGACCCTCAGTTGCAAAAGCTTAGAAGTGATATTGAATCAGGTTCTCAATCAGAATTCAGACTTCATGAGGATGGATCATTGAGATACAGGAACAGAATGTGTATTCCAAATGACTCCGATTTAAAGAATGAAATTATGAAGGAAGCTCATAATACTGAATATACAGTGCATCCTGGGGGTACTAAGATGTATAAGGATTTGAAAGGCACATTTTGGTGGAATAATATGAAGAGAGAAATTGCACAATTTGTGGCTCGGTGTTTGACATGTCAGCAAGTTAAAGCAGAGCATCAAAGACCGGCAGGGTTGTTGCAGCTCCTACCACTTCCTGAATGGAAGTGGGAACACATCACTATGGACTTCGTCTCCGGGTTGCCTCGCACTCTTAAAGGTTATGATGCTATATGGGTGATTGTGGACAGATTGACAAAGTCGGCACACTTTTTGGCATTCAAAGTAGGAATGACCTTAGAAAAGTTTGCAGAGCTCTACATTGAACAAATAGTGAGGTTGCATGGAGTACCCGTATCCATTGTTTCCGATAGGGACTCGCGGTTTGTATCTCACTTTTGGAGTAGTTTGCATAAAGCCTTGGGGACCACTCTGAGCTTCAGCACAGCTTTCCACCCTCAGACTGATGGCCAATCAGAAAGAACCATTCAAACCTTGGAAGATATGCTAAGAGCTTGTGTAATGGATATGAAAGGTTCTTGGGACCGTCACTTGCCTTTGGTTGAGTTTGCATATAATAACAGTTACCAGGCAAGTATTCAAATGGCACCTTATGAGGCTCTATATGGAAGAAAGTGTAGATCACCTATCTGTTGGGATGATGTTGGTGAAAGAAAAATTATGGGCCCCGAGATTGTGCAACAAACAGTAGAGAAGATCCAGCTGATCAGGGAACGCCTCCGGATAGCTCAGAGCAGACAGAAAAGTTATGCAGATAATAGAAGAAGGGAATTGGAATTTCAGGTCGGAGATCATGTGTTTCTGAAAGTGTCTCCTACTAAAGGGGTGATGCGATTTGGAATACGCGGAAAACTTAGTCCACGCTATGTCGGCCCCTTTGAGATTCTGGAAAGAGTAGGAGCAGTGGCTTACAAATTGGCACTTCCACCTTCACTGTCTGGAGTTCACAATGTTTTTCATGTTTCCATGCTAAGAAAGTATATTCCAGATATGAGCCATGTGGTAGAAGTGGCTCCCTTGCAGCTTAGAGAAGATTTGACATATCCTGAGCAGCCTGTACGTGTGGTTGATAGAAAAGAGCAAGTGTTGAGGAGGCGCACGATTCCTTATGTTAAGATCCAGTGGAGCAATCACTCAGAACGTGAGGCTACGTGGGAGCTGGAGGACGAGATGAAGGAAAAATATCCAGACCTTTTTGCAAGCTAAGGTATGTTAAATTTCGAGGACGAAATTTTTTTTTAGGGGGGAAGAATGTGAGATACGGGGCTGAAGTCGGCAGCCCTCGCCGACTTCAGCCCCGATTCGATTCGGGAGGAACCGGAACAGAGGATCGCGATTGCGATCCTCTCCGGCTCCTCCGGGGAACAAACGGGGCAAGGGCGCCGCGGATCTCGCTTGACCGCCGCAAAAATCGCGGCGGAGGGCCGTTATAATGGGGCGTTAAAACCCCATCTTCCTTCCCCTAGGGCCACCGCCGAGCTCCCTCTTCTTCCTCTCCTCCCTCCTCCCTCTCCTTCCTCTGCCTTTGCCTCCCAAGTGGCTGGCGTGCCGCCGGATCCACCACCATCACCACCCGCGCCTTCCCCTATTTTGGAGATTTGCATCCCTCGGTTCCGAGCACCGCCGCCACCGCTTGACCGCCGGATCGAGCCTCCCCCGGCCGAGATCCGCAACTTCCGTCGACTGCCGGTAAGCCCTCTTCCCTTTGTGCTCTCCGATCTTAGCCGATGCATGCTTTCCTCCCTTTGTTTTGGCCCCAAACCGAGACCACTCTCGGTCTCTTCCTCGTCAGTCACCGCCGCAACCGCCGGCCGCTGGCGGCCGGCTGACCGTCGACCAAGAGGAGGCCAGAGGCCACCCGGGCCGGCCCTCTCCCTCTCTCTTCCGTCTCTTCTGCTTCCTCTGTCCATGAGGGGGTTTGGGGAAGGAGGAGCCCATCACGGGCCAAATTGGGCCCGTTGGGCCCAGTCCACTGCAGGCCCAACTTGGGCCCAGTCCACTGCAGGCCCAACTTGGGCCCAGTCCACTGCAGGCCCAACTTGGGCCCACTCCAGTCCGATCGGGCCCAGTCGGGCAGTACCCTTGTGGGCCCAGCTTGGGCCCTTTTCAGATCCAAGCCCGGAACCCGAACCCAGATCCGAAACCCGGAACCCGAAACCCGAACCCATTGGGCCGTGCCCAATATGGGCCTATCGGGCCATGCCCATTATGGGCCAACTATGGGCCCTGTTGGGCCGTGTCCAATAGTATTATTTTTGGATTTTTGCTTAATTCTGATATTAACAAAGAATTAATTAAATTTAAACAGGTGAACCTGATCCGCCTATCTGAAGTAGGAATTAAGCGAGAAGAGGTAAGTAACTTAATATTTCAAGTGTAATTTTCAAATTACTTGATAAATAGATTAAATTCTGATAAATATTTTGTATTATGTAAAATGGGTCAGGCATGTTAAATTTTATTTGAAAATCATGTTATATACTCTGAAATCCGTGAAATATGACTGCACAATTTATGAAAACTATTTTTATATATATATATTCTCAGCATGGCTATGATCTGTTCTGTTCTGTTCTGGCCCCGCCAATGGGGATTATACGTTGGACCTGTCGACTTGTATTCTGTGAGGAACCGGTTTCGACACCGCGCCACTGGTGATTAGAATAGGGGTTTCTGGACACCGTTTCCACCGGTGACTAACAATAGTAGTTTCTGGCACTCTGTGCGACCCATGCCACTGGGTTACGTGGCCGTAGCCTATCATGTTGAGATTATGATATCAGAGTTTTATAAAAACAAAAATGATATTATTTATGATTTGCTTCAAACATTGTCCTGTATTTTGATCTGATATGCTCTGACCCCACTCTGGGGTATTTTATTGCTTACTGGGCTAGTGTAGCTCATTATTCTGTTTTCTCCATTTTTCAGATCCAGAGGCTTGATCGCACGGGATTGGGGAGTGCGTTAGAGTTTCCGATGATTCTTCAGTTATTGGCATTTTAGTTAGTTTAGTTTGGACATTTGAATTATGTTGGCATATATTATTTTGGAATTTTGTAAGTCCGCTTTTGAACAATTTAAATAATTATGTTATCTTTGAAAAGCTGTATCTGCTTTGGTATGATCTGCTGCCTTGCGCGCCCGTGTGGCCCGCCGTGCGGGCGTGCGGTGTCTGCCGCGCCTCGGGCTCGGGGCGTGACAAAATATATAATGGATATGTTGGTCTTGATCGATTTATTATACCCAAGTTCCATAATATGCCATGGTGGATTCCGAATCTATTAGTATCCAAATCCATAAATTCCAAAATCTTCTTAGAAAGGTGAGCTAACTGGTTGCAAGTTCTTTGAAAGCTATAAAGTTCAAGCCTTCATAGATTCTGTTCCTCCATCCTGGTCTAGCTTCTTTCGTGAGTTGAGTCATAAGCAAGGCAATTTAATCCTATCAAAGGTCATAAACTCTGTTAGAATTGAAGAAAAGCATTAACTTAAACATAAGCGCAAATCAAATTTTGGATCCAAGATCAATTTGATTCAATCCAATCAGACCAATTTCAAATCTCGAGAAAAATCCTTCAAAAGAAAAAAATTCGAAAATCCTTCAAACAAAGTCTCTTCCTCTAAACCTCCTATAAGCCAAAACCATCGAAATCAGAAGCCAAAAAAAAGAGACCTCTTGCTTTGTGTGTGGGCATGCAAATCATATGGTAAAGGACTGCTATCACAGAAAAATTGAACTATAGAAGAAAGTGTTCACAACAAACCATTTTAGTTCATATCTTTAATGACAAAATAAAATGCCATCACAAAATATATATCTTTTGTGACTATTTTTTATTTTATCATAAAAAATAATTTTGGTGCTGTTGCTGGTGGTCCAAATCGAGAACGATTGGCACAGCGGTGTGAACGGGGTTCCGTTTGGGTTGCCTTGGTTGGTGTTGATTGCGCTCCACTTTCCACCGGAAAACCTGCAAGCAAGCCTCGCACCACCACTGGGGTAGTGGGGGCCCTCCGACGATCAAGTCAGAGGAGATTGGAGGAGAAGGAAAGATAATAGTAGCAAGTAGGAGAATGCTCTGGAAGTTCTTGCTTACCCCCCCTTCTCCCCCCAGCCGCATATATACCAGGCTGGGGGGTCTTTCAGGGGGGTTCGTCATCGTGGGGCACGATGGAGCTGCCACTGACACGGCCGTTACAGGGCGTCGTGGGGCAGCGCTGGGTACGGCCGTGACAGGGCGTAGTGGAGCTCCGCCTTGTACGGCTGTTACAGGGGATCGTGGAGCAGCGCCAGATACAACCGTTGCAGGGAGTAGTGGAGCAGGAGGCTGCGGCGTGCCTCTGGGGAATAGCCTGTCGTTGTCGAGAGATGTCCGACTCGGGATCGGGCTGCGGAGACGAAGATGTCCGACTCGGGGTCGGATTGCTGGATCAAGGGGCTGCCGACTCGGGGTCGGGCTGCGGAGCCGAAGATGTCCGACTCGGGGTCGGATTGCTGGATCAAGGGGCTGCCGTAGTCTTCCTGGGCGCGCGTGCCGGTCACGTGGGGCATGGTGGCTAAGTTCTCCCGTAACAGTAGCCCCCCACTTCCGAGCCTGGAACCAGAAGGGGAACGGGTGAAGGGAGTGATGCTTCGTGATTGCCGCTATCCCTCGGAGAGGCGCGCGCGCTTCGAGCTCCCCGCCTTCTTTATGGCGTATGGCGGTCGTTGCTGACCTGGCAGTCTGAGGATTTCGGCGGACATCCCTCCTTAATGGCGTCGATTCGCCTTTGGGGCGCGAGCGACCCTTCGGCAGCCAGGCGTCCTCTGGCGTCACCGAGGCGTCACCCACCTTTCCGCCTATTTAACCGGGGGCCCTCCTCCGTCCGCCTTTCTCTTTACAGACATCTTCGAGTTTCTCCTTTGCGCTGCCGTCATTGCCGTCGGACTGTTCGCTTGCTCCTTCTTTGACGCTCTCGGAGCCGTTCTTCCTTCTCTTCCGGTGAGTTGCCCCATTCTTCAATTTAAGGCTCTCCATACTTTCTCCTTTTGTATTAGGGTACTCCAGTCGTTCCGGTCCTTTCCCCCTTCTTGACCCCGTCCTGACCGTAGATTCACTGGCCATTAGGGATGGGCGAAGTGAGAGCAGACCGCATTAAGTCGGAGCTGGTCGCTGAAGACCTAGATAGGTTCGTGGCTCGATACCACCTTCCCGAGGCCTGCAATGTTACGCTCCCGGGGCCTGAGGAGAGGATGTCCCATCCTCCTCCAGGGAAGGTCGCCATCAATGAGGGCATTCTTCAGGCCGGGTTTCGCTTTCCCCCCTCGGACTTAGTTGTGCAGGTGCTTCGGGGTTTAAGAGTGGCGCCGACGCAACTGGTGCCGAACTCATGGCGCGCCCTGACGGCCTTCCAGGTTCTCTGCCGCATGCACGAGGTTCCCGCCACCCTGAATGTCTTTTGGGAATGCTACGGCCTGAACGGCCACCCCCAGGACAGAGGGTGGTGGTGCTTTGCGGCGCGGCGAGGGTGCGGCCTCGTCAAGGAGGCTCCTTCCTCCATTCACGGCTGGAAGGAGCGTTTCTTTTTCGTTGACGCAGATCCCTCTTGGAGAATCAGGGCTACCTGAGAGACGCCGATGAAGTCCCCGATTGGCCTATCGAGGTTGTCGAGGGAGGAATCCGATGGCGTCGCCGTCTTGAAGGGGTTGGTTGCCGAGGGCCGGCTCCCCCCGGTGGCTTGCCTTATTTCCGAGGATACCTTGGTGAACGTTGGTCTGAGCTCGATCCCCACTGACCGTGAGCCCGCCACCATTTCTTTTTTAGCTCTTTTCTCCTCTTTCGTCTCGTTCTTTCCTTCAGTTTCTCAACCTCCGACCACCTCGTCCTTTTTGCAGAGATCGACGACGTCATGCGGTCGGACAAGGCAACGGCTGTTGGTAGGACGTCCCTACTGGAAGCAGTCCGGAAGAAGAAACGAGCTCCTCCGAGCGGGGCCCCACCGGCGAAGAAGTCCCGCCGGCAGGCGACTCCGACGCCGACAGACGGGTCCGGACCCACCGATCAGGGGGACGCCGCGGGCGCGGACCGGGAGTTGACGCTGTATCAGCCCTCCGATGCCGAGACTACCGTTTCTCCGGAGGCATCACCCGGGCGCGCCCGAGATGGACGGGTCGGACGTGATCGGTCCCCAGCCCAGCCTTCGACTCGGTCGGCTCCGGATGATACGAGGAGGGACGCGCCGAGGCCCCGGCCGAGCGGGACCCTGTCAATTCCAGGGGCGGTCCCCGCCCCGAGCATGGTCAGCATGACTCTTCCCCAAGCGATGGGTAAGGGTAAGGCTGCAGAACCACCGTCCGACTCCGGGGAGAAGTCGGGGTCGGCCTTCACTTTCGCCGGCGCCCGAAACCTCATCGAGACGGTACTGCTGGAGAAGGACCGCAGGCAGGTCCGGGAGATGAGGGTCCCTGACGTTGGGGCTGCCAGCTGCGTCTGTCTCATGTCGGTGAGTGTTCTTTCGGTCGCTTTCATCATTTATAGGCTCTGTTGATCCCCGCCTGACGCCCTCGTTTTTCCTATCTCTTAGCTCGCCCAGTACATGATCCGCCTGGAGGAGTGCTACGAGGAACAGGCGAGGCTTCTGGCGAGGGCCGAGAGCCAACTGAAGGCAGTAGAGGAGGGAGGTCAGGCTGCGGCGGGGAGGACGACCAGGGACCTCGAGATGAGGCTCCGGGTGGCCGAAGAGCGGGCACTCGGCTTCGTCACCCTCGAGAAGCAACTGTTGGAGGCTCAGGAGCAACTCAAGGTTGCCTCGGGTCTCGAGGGCGAGATCAAGAAGGCGGAGGAGCGGGCCGAGAAGCAGTCCCGGAAGGCTGCCGACTACCGGGAGAGGTGGGAGAAGGCCCAGCGGTCAGCCGACAACGCCCGCAACCGAACCCGGTCTCTTGAAGCCAAGCTGGGCGAATTGGAGTCGGCCTTGGAGAAGTCCCGCGCGAGCGACCAGGAGATTCATTCGCGCCTGGAGGAGGCTGAGGCTGCTTGCATTGCTGCCGAGGCGAAGCACAAGGAGGCTCAGGCTGATCTGCTGAGGGTCTCCTCCGAGGCGGACGACCGGATTGTGGCGAAGGTCTTGGAGGCGAAGGCTCAGATTATGGAGCGGGCAGAGGCGGCGCTGGCCGAGAAGAGTGCGGAGATCGGGCGTCAGGCGGTACAGGCTTATCGTCAGTCCGCCGAGTTCACCCGTGATATGTCGGAGGCGGTACAGGCCTATCGTCAGTCTGACGAGTTTGTCCGTGACATGTCGGACGCGGGGTCCGACTCCTTTGTCTTAGGCTTCGAGGAAGGCCTGGCAAGGGTGTCGGCTAAGTACCCCGAAATTGACCTGAGTGGGATCTCCCTTCTCGACTCCCCTCCGGCGCCATTGCCTGCTGCTTCTCCAACCGTCTCCCTACCCCCTGCGGACGTGGCCGGCGTTCCCGACCCGGGGGTTCCTCCAAGCTGACCTTCTGTATTTTCGATCTTTTCTTTGTGTGTTGGCGTTTTGCCAAGTTGTATGGGTCTCGGCCCTGAAACAATGAAAGTTAATGCAAATAGAGTTTCTTCATTTCACTTTCGTCCCTCTTCTTTTTAACTCTCGGTAGCGTCTCGCTGACTCCCGACTCTTGAAATTCTTCTGGCGCTAGGCCAGGTATCTGAGGGTTAGGCCTCAGGGAATTCTTCCGGCGCTAAGCCAGGCATCCGAGGGTTAGGCCTCAGGAACTTCTTCCGGCGCTAAGCCAGGCATCCGAGGGTTAGGCCTCAGAAACTTCTTCCGGCGCTAAGCCAGGCATCCGAGGGTTAGGCCTCAGGAACTTCTTCCGGCGCTAAGCCAGGCATCCGAGGGTTAGGCCTCAGGAACTTCTTCCGGCTCTAAGCCAGTCATCCGAGGGTTAGGCCTCAGAAACTTCTTCCGGCGCTAAGCCAGGCATCCGAGGGTTTGGCCTCAGAAACTTCTTCCGGCGCTAAGCCAGGCATCCGAGGGTTAGGCCTCAGGAACTTCTTCCGGCGCTAAGCCAGGCATCCGAGGGTTAGGCCTCAGGAACTTCTTCCGGCGCTAAGCCAGGCATCCGAGGGTTAGGCCTCAGGAACTTCTTCCGGCGCTAAGCCAGGCATCCGAGGGTTAGGCCTCAGGAACTTCTTCCGGCTCTAAGCCAGTCATCCGAGGGTTAGGCCTCAGGAACTTCTTCCGGCGCTAAGCCAGGCATCCGAGGGTTAGGCCTCAGGAACTTCTTCCGGCGCTATGCCAGGCATCCGAGGGTTAGGCCTCAGGAACTTCTTCCGGCGCTAAGCCAGGCATCCGAGGGTTAGGCCTCAGGAACTTCTTCCGGCGCTAAGCCAGGCATCCGAGGGTTAGGCCTCAGGAAATTCCGCTCGTTGGTCGGCCAAGGCTGGCGCAAGCCGAGGCGACCGGTCGGGGCTTCAGGCTAGTCTGCTCCCGGGATGATCATCGGGTTAGCCTGGCATCCGAGGGCCGAGCCCCGGGAGATTCCGCTCGTTGGTTGGCCAAGGCTGGCGCAAGCCGAGGCGACCGGTCGGGGCTTCAGGCTAGTCTGCTCCCGGGATGACCATCGGGTTAGCCTGGCATCCGAGGGCCGAGCCTCGGGAAATTTCGCTCGTTGGTCGGCCAAGGCTGGCGCAAGCCGAGGCGACCGGTCGGGGCTTCAGGCTAGTCTGCTCCCGGGATGATCATCGGGTTAGCCTGGCATCTGAGGGTTGTCAGGCCTCAGGAAATTCCGCTCGTTGGTCGGCCAAGGCTAGCGCAAGCCGAGGCGACCGGTCGGGGCTTCAGGCTAGTCTGCTCCCGGGATGATCATCGGGTTAGCCTGGCATCCGAGGGCCGAGCCTCGGAAAATTCCGCTCGTTGGTCAGCCAAGGCTGGCGCAAGCCGAGGCGACCGGTCGGGGCTTCAGGCTAGTCTGCTCCCGGGATGATCATCGGGTTAGCCTGGCATCCGAGGGCCGAGCCTCGAGAAATTCCGCTCGTTGGTCAGCCAAGGCTGGCGCAAGCCGAGGCGACCGGTCGGGGCTTCAGGCTAGTCTGCTCCCGGGATGATCATCGGGTTAGCCTGGCATCCGAGGGCCGAGCCTCGGGAAATTCCGCTCGTTGGTCGGCCAAGGCTGGTGCAAGCCGAGGCGACCGGTCGGGGCTTCAGGCTAGTCTGCTCCCGGGATGATCATCGGGTTAGCCTGGCATCCGAGGGCCGAGCCTCGGAAAATTCCGCTCGTTGGTCGGCCAAGGCTGGCGCAAGCCGAGGCGACCGGTCGGGGCTTCAGGCTAGTCTGCTCCCGGGATGATCATCGGGTTAGCCTGGCATCCGAGGGCCGAGCCTCGGGAAATTCCGCTCGTTGGTCGGCCAAGGCTGGCGCAAGCCGAGGCGACCGGTCGGGGCTTCAGGCTTGTCTGCTCCCGGGATGATCATCGGGTTAGCCTGGCATCCGAGGGCCGAGCCTCGGGAAATTCCGCTCGTTGGTCGGCCAAGGCTGGCGCAAGCCGAGGCGACCGGTCGGGGCTTCAGGCTAGTCTGCTCCCGGGATGATCATCGGGTTAGCCTGGCATCCGAGGGCCGAGCCTCGAGAAATTCCGCTCGCTGGTCGTGCGCCTGTCGCTTGCCGCCCGACGGGATTTCTCCGTGGCCAGCTGCGATCGTGTTTCTCCTCCTCTCCAAGCGTCGCCTGGGGAACACCAGATGGGCATTAAATGCTAATTGAGGGGTTACCTGGGAAATCGGATCGCCAGTTGCTGCTTGCGAGGAGTGTCAGTTAAGCGGCCGCGATACGCGCGTTCTTCGAGGCGGATGCGGCCTGGGCGCGAGCGGAGATATGTGGACCTAGGGGTACAGGCCACCCGGAGTGTCCTGCACAAAGAATGCGATTAAGGAGAATAACGCTTAGGAAATCGCGGGAAGATACGCCTCGAGAGCCGGATCGGCTCCGGATTCAATGCGCCCGCATTTATTGGAGCCACCCGCAGCGGAACGACCGGGGGGCCGCAGTTTGGCTATAAATATAGGTGTAGGTGCGATGGAGCCTGCCAAGCCGGAGCTGTTCAGGTTGCCATGGATCGTGGGCCTCCTCTCCGGCGCATGGTTGAGAGACCCCTATCGAAGGAACGGGAGGCGCGCCCTTCGCGACTTCCGCCAACTAGCCGTTTCATCTGGGATCAACAAGGAGGTTCTCCCCGGCGGAACTCCGCTCTAGGCGTTTCATCCGGGATCACGTCTCCCCTCCTTGAAGTTCGGCCTCCCGATTGAGCTCCGCACCAGGCGCTTGATCCGGGACCGCGCCTCCATATGCTCTTCTCCCTTGTATTCCTTCTCTCCCCTAACACTGGGGAGGACCGGAATATCCCTTGGAGGTGGCGTTCCCCTGGAGGCAGCGGGAGCTTCGTCTGCGGCGGCTCCTCGTTTTTTTCGTGAGGCGTGGATGGCGCCTCTGGGTAGGAGCAGTGTGGACTTCTCCTTCGTCCACTTCTTCTTCATCCGCGCCGGCTCTTCGTCTTCTTCGTGAGACGCCGATGGCGCCTCCGGTTGGAAGCACCCACTTCCGGCGGGATTGCAGCCGCTTCGGATGGAGGTTTCGGGATCCCAGATCTTCAGCTCCTCGGAGTCTCCACCTCTTCTTTACTTTCTTTACACCCTAATTCCCCTCTGGGAATTCCTTGTAATCACACGAGCACGCCATTGTAACCAGAAATTATTGAAATGAAAAGTGTTATACATTTTTGAACTGTCTTTCTGGCATTGTCGTTCTACTGGTAATACATCCGCAGGTTAGCGGAATTCCAGCTCCTTGGAATTTCTCGACCATCTAGGGCCTCCAACTGGTAGGAGCCAGGTCGGTTTACCCAGCGAACCCTATACGAGCCTTCCCAATTTGGCGCTAGCTTCCCACCTTCCGCAGGTTGAGATGCTTTAGCTCGCCTTAGCACCAGATCTCCGATTCTGAAAAGCTTCGGTCGGACCTTGGAGTTGTAATATCGGGCTACCCTCCGCTGATACATCGCCATCCGAACCTGCGCCATTTTCCTCGCTTCTTCCAAGAGATCCAGGTTCCCTCGGAGTTGCTCCGAATTGGCCTCGGGTCGGTGCGCGGCCACCTGAGGTGAGGGGAGTCCGAGCTCCACGGGGACAACGGCTTCCGTGCCATAGGTTAGGCTGAAAGGCGTCTCCCCGGTAGGGGTCCGATGCGTGGTCCGATACGCCCAAAGGACATTCTCGAGTTCTTCGACCCAAGCTTGCCCCGTCCGACCGATCCGCGCTTTGATTCCTTGGAGGATTGTCCGATTTGTGACCTCGGCCTCGCCGTTGGTTTGGGGATGCGACACAGATGTGAACCGATGCTCGATCCCGAACTCCTCGCAGAAGTCACGGAAATGCTTGTTGTCGAACTGTCGGCCATTATCCGAGATGAGGACCCGAGGTACCCCAAATCGGATAATGATGTTCTTCTTCACGAACTTCCGGACTTGCGCATCCGTGATAGTGGCCAGCGGCTCTGCCTCCACCCACTTGGTGAAGTAGTCGATTGCAACAATCAAAAATTTCCGCTGAGCTGAAGCGACGGGGAATGGTCCGAGGATATCCATTCCCCACTGGGCGAAGGGCCAGGGTGCAGTGATTGGTGCCAAGGGGACAGAAGGGACTCTCTGGACGTTGGCGTGGCGCTGGCAGGCGTCGCATTTCCGTACATGATCCTTTGAGTCCTCCAACAAGGTAGGCCAATAATAGCCTTGCCTCATGATCTTGTGCGCCAAGGACCTAGCCCCCAAGTGTGATCCGCAAACGCCTTCGTGGACTTCGCCGAGGACGTAGGACGCTTCCGAGGGGCGGAGGCACTTTAAGAGGGGGGCGGTGAACGAGGTCCGATACAGCCTCCCTTCATAGAGTACGTAGTGGGCGGACTTCATAACAAGTCGCCGAGCTTGATCTTCGTCTTCAGGGAGGATCCCTTCGGCGAGGTAGGCGACAAGCGGGTCCATCCAAGACGGCTCCGGATCAATCGCCATCACCGCTCCAGCCTCGCCGATGCTCGGGGCATCCAGGGTCTCCAGGTAGATCGCCCTCGACAAGTTGTGCGCGTCTGCGCTCACTAAGCGGGACAACCTGTCGGCCCTGGCATTTTCACTTCTTGGGACCTGCTGGATGTCGACACTGCCGAGGTCGGAAATGAGTGCTTGCACCTTCCGGACGTAATTCTGCATGGTCGGGTTCCGGGCTTCGAACTCCCCACGGACCTGCCCGACCACCAGCTGGGAGTCGGTGAAGACCTTCAGGCGCCGGATGCCGAGCTCCTTGGTGAGTTTGAGTCCCGTGACTAGGGCCTCGTACTCCGCCTCGTTGTTGGTCACTGGAAATCCGAACCTCAAGGCATACTCGGCTATCACTCCATCTGGACTGGTAAGGGCTAGCCCGGCCCCTCCACCTTCGGGGTTCGACGACCCATCGATGTGAAGCGTCCAAATCGGGAGGTCGAGGCTGGGTGTTTCCGGCGACCTAGGTTCCACCTCCTGCACCGTGCACTCAGCGAGGAAATCCGCGAGCGCCTGGGCCTTGATGGCGGGTCGGGGCTGGTAGCGGATGTCGAACTCACCAAGTTCTACTGCCCACTTCACCAGCCGTCCCGCCTTCTCAGGATTGCTGAGGATCTGCCGCAGCGGTTGATCGGTCAAGAGGGTGACAGAATGGACCTGGAAATAGGGGCGAAGCCTCCTGGTCGCGGTCAGCAGCGCGAAGGCGATCTTTTCAGCCTTCGTATACCGCGTCTCGGCATCCCGTAGGACCCGGCTGATGTAGTACACAGGCTTCTGGAGCTTTGCCTCTTCCCGAACCAGTACCGCACTGACTGCGGTTGGGGAGACCGCCAGATAGAGATAGAGCATCTCCCCTTCTTGCGGCTTGGACAGCAGGGGAGGAGACGCCAAGTATTCCTTGAGCTGGTCGAATGCTGCTTGACATTCGGCCGTCCTGAGGAAGTCTTTCGGGCGTTTCAACACCTTGAAGAAAGGTTGGCAGCGTTCGGCCGATTTTGCCACAAATCGTCCGAGCGCGGCGACCCTCCCAGCGAGCTCCTGAACCTCCTTCACTTTGGTCGGAGGGGACATATCTTGGATGGCCTTGATTTTGTCCGGGTTGGCTTCGATCCCCCGCTGGTTGACAATGAAACCGAGGAACCTCCCGGCCGAAGCGCCAAAGGCGCACTTCGCTGGGTTCAGCTTCATGTGAAACTTCCGCAAGGTGGCGAAAGTCTCCTCCAGATCCGCGATGTGCTGGTCTGCATGGCGGCTCTTCACCAGCATATCGTCCACGTACACCTCCATGTTCCGGCCGATTTGCTCTTTGAAGATTTTGTTGACGAGGCGCTGGTAAGTGGCGCCAGCATTCTTCAGACCGAAGGGCATTACCTTGTAACAGTACTGCCCCCGGTCTGTTATAAAGGCAGTTTTCTCCTCGTCCTGTGGAGCCATCATTATCTGGTTGTAGCCGGAGAAGGCGTCCATGAAAGACAGCAGCTGATATCCGGAAGTCGCGTCGACCAGTTGGTCTATCCGCGGAAGCGGAAAGCTATCCTTGGGGCATGCCTTGTTCAGGTCGGTGTAGTCAACGCACATTCTCCACTTTCCGCTCGCCTTCCGGACAAGTACGACATTTGCCGGCCATTCGGGGTAGCTGACCTCCCTTATGAATCCTGCCTCTAAGAGTTTGTCTACCTCCTGGTCGACCACTCGGATCCGATCCGGGGCACAGTGTCTCTTCTTCTGTTTTACCGGTCGGTGGGTCGGGTCGACGTTGAGGGCGTGAGAAATGACCTCCGGGTCGATCCCAGGTACATCGGCCGCCGACCAGGCAAACACATCGACATTGGCTCGGAGGAATTCCACCAACCGGGCCCGAGCTCCCAGGTCGAGATTGGCGCCGACCCGGATCGTCCTGTCCGGGCGACCTTCCTCGAGGGAAACTTCGATCACACCCTCGGCCGGCTCCCCGTGCCGCAAGGCCACCTCGTCTCTGGCGTCGAGGGACTCGACGCTTAAGGCTTCTACGGGCTTCTTCCCTTTGAGAGTTGCTAGGAAACATTGCCTTGCGGTCGGTTGGTCACCTCGGACCTCTCCAATCCCGGCCGCCGTGGGGAACCGCATGAGCAAGTGGTACGTAGAGACCACCGCGCGAAGGGCGTTCAGTCCGGGTCGTCCGAGGATAGCATTGTAGGCCGAGGGAACACGGACGACCAAGAACCCGAGCCGCACCGTGGCTTCTGCGGGTGCAACGCCCGCAGTCACAGGCAGCTCAACGACACCTTCGGCCGAGATAGCGTCACCAGTGAATCCTATGAGGGGGGTGGATGTTTTGTGCAACAATTGTCTGGACAAGCTCATCTTTTGGAAGGCCTCGTAAAACAAAATATCAGCTGAGCTTCCACTATCCACAAGAACACGCCTTACATCATAGTTTGCCATAGTGAGGGAGATCACCATGGCGTCATCGTGGGGGGTCTGAACCCCCTTTACATCTTCATCACAAAAAGTGATTACATTACCGACCCTCTGCCTCTTTGCGACGGCTGCCCCTGACGCTTCAGTCGAGCCCCCTGCGTTCCTCTCGGGCCGGGGGCAGCCCCCAGTGATAGTGTGGATCACGCCCGCGACGGGTCGATTCTGCTCCCGAGGCTCCTGAGGGGCCGGATCGGCCGGACGCGGGTCTGCGGGGGGACGTCGGTCGTTCACATATCGACCGAGACGCCCTCGGCGGATGAGAGCCTCGATCTCGTCCCGAAGCTGGAAGCAGTCTTCGGTGTCGTGGCCGTGGTCCCGGTGGTACTCACAGTACGCCCGAGAGGGCCTCCTCCCAGGAATCTTCTTCATCTGTCTCGGGACCGGGAGGTCCTCTCGCCCCTTGATTTCCATGAGGATCTGGGCCCGGGGAGTCAGGAGAGGAGTGTACCGGTTGAAACGTCGGGGCGGAGAACGAGGACGTAGGGCGCCGTGGTTCCTCGCCGGCGATAGGCTTCTGCGCCGACGTTGAGGCGTCGGGCTCCTCCTCTGGCGTGCCTCTTTTCGCCTTTTCTTCCCGAGCTTTGGAGGGATCTCGGCGGCCTCCTTGCTCCGGTGGGCGGCCGCCTCCTCGGCGTCCGCATACTGGTTCGCCCGGGACAACAGCTCCGGGAAGCTCCACGGCAGGCGTTTGTCAGGGAGAAGGTGAGTCTGCCCTTTCGGAAGCCACGCTTCAGGGCTGAAAGAGCCACTTCCTGGCTCAGGTTCCGGACTTCCAGCGTAGCCTTGTTGAAGCGGGTAAGATAATCCCGCAAGCTTTCTCCCTCGTTTTGCCGGACATCAAAGAGGGAGTCGGAGACCAGTCGCCGCCGGCTACTGACGGCGAAATGGGTGATGAAGAGGCGAGTAAACTGGTCGAAGGACTGGATTGAGTTAGCCTCCAAGCCGGCGAACCACGCCCTTGCCGGGCCACGGAGGGTCGCCGGGAAGGCCTTGCAGAGGAGAGGATCTGATGCTCCGTGGAGGAGCATAAGGGTCCTGAAACTCTCGACGTGATCCCGCGGGTCCGCCGCCCCGTCATAGGGCTCGATCGCCGACATTTTAAACCCCGGCAGATTCGGGGTCCGCAGGATCCTCGAGGCAAGCGACGGCTGGGAGGAGATCTCCAAGTCGGCGAAGGGATCTTTGGAGTGGCCCTTCAGGACCTGGAGTTGTCGGTGGAGATCGTCCACCCGCCGGTCCAGGGAGCGCGACCGATGGGTGGGAGACAAGGTGCACAGAGAGGGGGACCGACTGGAGCGCGGGTTCCTTGAGGACTGGGGGGTCTGGGAACGCGCCCGGGCCCGCCTCTCGTACCCCGCGCAGCTCCGATGGGAAGGTTCCGGCAGAATGGACCGTGCTCGAGAATCTTCCTCGCGCCGGCGCTCCTCCCCATGGGAGAGGAAGGAGCGCGGGTTGAGGAGGACAGGTGAGCGCTCAGGGAGCAGCGGCTCCTGGGCCCGCTGCGGCGCCCGAGACATCACACCCTGCAGGTTCTGCACTGCCTCCGCGAGGGTGCGAACCTGCTGGGCTAACTGGTCGAACTGAGCGGCTTCGACCATCTGAATGGGGGGTGGAACGGTGGAGTGTTGCTGAGAATGTGTTGGAGACGCAGCGGCCTCCCGGCCGGAGGCGCGAGAGGCCCCGCGACCGGAGGCATTGGAAGCTCCACGACCACCTCGCCGTGCCATTACGATCGCTCTGAGATTCGGGCCCTTCCTCTAGCGCCAACTGTTGCTGGTGGTCCAAACCGAGAACGATTGGCACAGCGGTGTGAACGGGGTTCCGTTTGGGTTGCCTTGGTTGGTGTTGATTGCGCTCCACTTTCCACCGGGAAACCTGCAAGCAAGCCTCGCACCACCACTGGGGTAGTGGGGGCCCTCCGACGATCAAGTCAGAGGAGATTGGAGGAGAAGGAAAGATAATAGTAGCAAGTAGGAGAATGCTCTGGAAGTTCTTGCTTACCCCCCCCTTCTCCCCCCAGCCGCATATATACCAGGCTGGGGGGTCTTTCAGGGGGGTTCGTCATCGTGGGGCACGATGGAGCTGCCACTGATACGGCCGTTACAGGGCGTCGTGGGGCAGCGCTGGGTACGGCCGTGACAGGGCGTAGTGGAGCTCCGCCTTGTACGGCTGTTACAGGGGATCGTGGAGCAGCGCCAGATACAACCGTTGCAGGGAGTAGTGGAGCAGGAGGCTGCGGCGTGCCTCTGGGGAATAGCCTGTCGTTGTCGAGAGATGTCCGACTCGGGGTCGGGCTGCGGAGACGAGATGTCCGACTCGGGGTCGGATTGCTGGATCAAGGGGCTGCCGACTCGGGGTCGGGCTGCGGAGCCGAAGATGTCCGACTCGGGGTCGGATTGCTGGATCAAGGGGCAGCCGACTCGGGGTCGGGCTGCGGAGCCGAAGATGTCCGACTCGGGGTCGGATTGCTGGATCAAGGGGCTGCCGACTCGGGGTCGGGCTGCGGAGGCGAAGATGTCCGACTCGGGGTCGGATTGCTGGATCAAGGGGCTGCCGTAGTCTTTCTGGGCGCGCGTGCCGGTCACGTGGGGCATGGTGGCTAAGTTCCCCCGTAACAGTAGCCCCCCACTTCCGAGCCTGGAACCAGAAGGGGAACGGGTGAAGGGAGTGATGCTTCGTGATTGCCGCCATCCCTCGGAGAGGCGCGCGCGCTTCGAGCTCCCCGCCTTCTTTATGGCATATGGCGGTTGTTGCTGACCTGGCAGTCTGAGGATTTCGGCGGACATCCCTCCTTAATGGCGTCGATTCGCCTTTGGGGCGCGAGCGACCCTTCGGCAGCCAGGCGTCCTCTGGCGTCACCGAGGCGTCACCCACCTTTCCGCCTATTTAACCGGGGGCCCTCCTCCGTCCGCCTTTCTCTTTACAGACATCTTCGAGTTTCTCCCTTGCGCTGCCGTCATTGCCGTCGGACTGTTCGCTTGCTCCTCCTTTGACGCTCTCGGAGCCGTTCTTCCTTCTCTTCCGGTGAGTTGCCCCATTCTTCAATTTAAGGCTCTCCATACTTTCTCCTTTTGTATTAGGGTACTCCAGTCGTTCCGGTCCTTTCCCCCTTCTTGACCCCGTCCTGACCGTAGATTCACTGGCCATTAGGGATGGGCGAAGTGAGAGCAGACCGCATTAAGTCGGAGCTGGTCGCTGAAGACCAAGATAGGTTCGTGGCTCGATACCACCTTCCCGAGGCCTGCAATGTTACGCTCCCGGGGCCTGAGGAGAGGATGTCCCATCCTCCTCCAGGGAAGGTCGCCATCAATGAGGGCATTCTTCAGGCCGGGTTTCGCTTTCCCCCCTCGGACTTAGTTGTGCAGGTGCTTCGGGGTTTAAGAGTGGCGCCGACGCAACTGGTGCCGAACTCATGGCGCGCCCTGACGGCCTTCCAGGTTCTCTGCCGCATGCACGAGGTTCCCGCCACCCTGAATGTCTTTTGGAAATGCTACGGCCTGAACGGCCACCCCTAGGACAGAGGGTGGTGGTGCTTTGCGGCGCGGCGAGGGTGCGGCCTCGTCAAGGAGGCTCCTTCCTCCATTCACGGCTGGAAGGAGCGTTTCTTTTTCGTTGACGCAGATCCCTCTTGGGGAATCAGGGCTACCTGGGAGACGCCGATGAAGTTCCCGATTGGTCTATCGAGGTTGTCGAGGGAGGAATCCGATGGCGTCGCCGTCTTGAAGGGGTTGGTTGCCGAGGGCCGGATCCCCCCGGTGGCTTGCCTTATTTCCGAGGATACCTTGGTGAACGTTGGTCTGAGCTCGGTCCCCACTGACCGTGAGCCCGCCACCATTTCTTTTTTAGCTCTTTTCTCCTCTTTCGTCTCGTTCTTTCCTTCAGTTTCTCAACCTCCGACCACCTCGTCCTTTTTGCAGAGATCGACGACGTCATGCGGTCGGACAAGGCAACGGCTGTTGGTAGGACGTCCCTACTGGAAGCAGTCCGGAGGAAGAAACGAGCTCCTCCGAGCGGGGCCCCACCGGCGAAGAAGTCCCGCCGGCAGGCGACTCCGACGCCGACAGACGGGTCCGGACCCACCGATCAGGGGGACGCCGCGGGCGCGGACCGGGAGTTGACGCTGTATCAGCCCTCCGATGCCGAGACTACCGTTTCTCCGGAGGCATCACCCGGGCGCGCCCGAGATGGACGGGTCGGACGTGATCGGTCCCCAGCCCAGCCTTCGACTCGGTCGGCTCCGGATGATACGAGGAGGGACGCGCCGAGGCCCCGGCCGAGCGGGACCCTGTCAATTCCAGGGGCGGTCCCCGCCCCGAGCATGGTCAGCATGACTCTTCCCCAAGCGATGGGTAAGGGTAAGGCTGCAGAACCACCGTCCGACTCCGGGGAGAAGTCGGGGTCGGCCTTCACTTTCGCCGGCGCCCGAAACCTCATCGAGACGGTACTGCTGGAGAAGGACCGCAGGCAGGTCCGGGAGATGAGGGTCCCTGACGTTGGGGCTGCCAGCTGCGTCTGTCTCATGTCGGTGAGTGTTCTTTCGGTCGCTTTCATCATTTATAGGCTCTGTTGATCTCCGCCTGACGCCCTCGTTTTTCCTATCTCTTAGCTCGCCCAGTACATGATCCGCCTGGAGGAGTGCTACGAGGAACAGGCGAGGCTTCTGGCGAGGGCCGAGAGCCAACTGAAGGCAGTAGAGGAGGGAGGTCAGGCTGCGGCGGGGAGGACGACCAGGGACCTCGAGATGAGGCTCCGGGTGGCCGAAGAGCGGGCACTCGGCTTCGTCACCCTCGAGAAGCAACTGTTGGAGGCTCAGGAGCAACTCAAGGTTGCCTCGGGTCTCGAGGGCGAGATCAAGAAGGCGGAGGAGCGGGCCGAGAAGCAGTCCCGGAAGGCTGCCGACTACCGGGAGAGGTGGGAGAAGGCCCAGCGGTCAGCCGACAACGCCCGCAACCGAACCCGGTCTCTTGAAGCCAAGCTGGGCGAATTGGAGTCGGCCTTGGAGAAGTCCCGCGCGAGCGACCAGGAGCTTCATTCGCGCCTGGAGGAGGCTGAGGCTGCTCGCATTACTGCCGAGGCGAAGCACAAGGAGGCTCAGGCTGATCTGCTGAGGGTCTCCTCCGAGGCGGACGACCGGATTGTGGCGAAGGTCTTGGAGGCGAAGGCTCAGATTATGGAGCGGGCAGAGGCGGCGCTGGCCGAGAAGAGTGCGGAGATCGGGCGTCAGGCGGTACAGGCTTATCGTCAGTCCGCCGAGTTCACCCGTGATATGTCGGAGGCGGTACAGGCCTATCGTCAGTCTGATGAGTTCGTCCGTGACATGTCGGACGCGGGGTCCGACTCCTTTATCTTAGGCTTCGAGGAAGGCCTGGCAAGGGTGTCGGCTAAGTACCCCAAAATTGACCTGAGTGGGATCTCCCTTCTCGACTCCCCTCCGGCGCCATTGCCTGCTGCTTCTCCAACCGTCTCCCTACCCCCTGCGGACGTGGCCGGCGTTCCCGACCCGGGGGTTACTCCAAGCTGACCTTCTGTATTTTCGTTCTTTTCTTTGTGTGTTGGCGTTTTGCCAAGTTGTATGGGTCTCGGCCCTGAAACAATGAAAGTTAATGCAAATAGAGTTTCTTCATTTCACTTTCGTCCTTCTTCTTTTTAACTCTTGGTAGCGTCTCGCTGACTCCCGACTCTTGAAATTCTTCTGGCGCTAGGCCAGGTATCTGAGGGTTAGGCCTCAGGGAATTCTTCCGGCGCTAAGCCAGGCATCCGAGGGTTAGGCCTCAGGAACTTCTTCCGGCGCTAAGCCAGGCATCCGAGGGTTTGGCCTCAGGTACTTCTTCCGGCGCTAAGCCAGGCATCCGAGGGTTAGGCCTCAGGAACTTCTTCCGGCGCTAAGCCAGGCATCCGAGGGTTAGGCCTCAGGAACTTCTTCCGGCGCTAAGCCAGGCATCCGAGGGTTAGGCCTCAGGAACTTCTTCCGGCTTTAAGCCAGTCATCCGAGGGTTAGGCCTCAGGAACTTCTTCTGGCGCTAAGCCAGGCATCCGAGGGTTAGGCCTCAGGAACTTCTTCCGGCGCTAAGCCAGGCATCCGAGGGTTAGGCCTCAGGAACTTCTTCCGGCGCTAAGCCAGGCATCCGAGGGTTAGGCCTCAGGAAATTCCGCTCGTTGGTCGGCCAAGGCTGGCGCAAGCCGAGGCGACCGGTCGGGGCTTCAGGCTAGTCTGCTCCCGGGATGATCATCGGGTTAGCCTGGCATCCGAGGGCCGAGCCTCGGGAGATTCCGCTCGTTGGTCGGCCAAGGCTGGCGCAAGCCGAGGCGACCGGTCGGAGCTTCAGGCTAGTCTGCTCCCGGGATGACCATCGGCTTAGCCTGGCATCCGAGGGCCGAGCCTCGAGAAATTTCGCTCGTTGGTCGGCCAAGGCTGGCGCAAGCCGAGGCGACCGGTCGGGGCTTCAGGCTAGTCTGCTCCCGGGATGATCATCGGGTTAGCCTGGCATCTGAGGGTTGTCAGGCCTCAGGAAATTCCGCTCGTTGGTCGGCCAAGGCTGGCGCAAGCCGAGGCGACCGGTCGGGGCTTCAGGCTAGTCTGCTCCCGGGATGATCATCGGGTTAGCCTGGCATCCGAGGGCCGAGCCTCGGGAAATTCCGCTCGTTGGTCGGCCAAGGCTGGCGCAAGCCGAGGCGACCGGTCGGGGCTTCAGGCTAGTCTGCTCCCGGGATGATCATCGGGTTAGCCTGGCATCCGAGGGCCGAGCCTCGGAAAATTCCGCTCGTTGGTCGGCCAAGGCTGGCGCAAGCCGAGGCGACCGGTCGGGGCTTCAGGCTAGTCTGCTCCCGGGATGATCATCGGGTTAGCCTGGCATCCGAGGGCCGAGCCTCGAGAAATTCCGCTCGTTGGTCGGCCAAGGCTGGCGCAAGCCGAGGCGACCGGTCGGGGCTTCAGGCTAGTCTGCTCCCGGGATGATCATCGGGTTAGCCTGGCATCTGAGGGTTGTCAGGCCTCAGGAAATTCCGCTCGTTGGTCGGCCAAGGCTGGCGCAAGCCGAGGCGACCGGTCGGGGCTTCAGGCTAGTCTGCTCCCGGGATGATCATCGGGTTAGCCTGGCATCCGAGAGCCGAGCCTCGGAAAATTCCGCTCGTTGGTCGGCCAAGGCTGGCGCAAGCCGAGGCGACCGGTCGGGGCTTCAGGCTAGTCTGCTCCCGGGATGATCATCGGGTTAGTCTGGCATCCGAGGGCCGAGCCTCGGAAAATTCCGCTCGTTGGTCGGCCAAGGCTGGCGCAAGCCGAGGCGACCGGTCGGGGCTTCAGGCTAGTCTGCTCCCGGGATGATCATCGGGTTAGCCTGGCATCCGAGGGCCGAGCCTCGGGAAATTCCGCTCGCTGGTCGTGCGCCTGTCGCTTGCCGCCCGACGGAATTTCTCCGTGGCCAGCTGCGATCGTGTTTCTCCTCCTCTCCAAGCGTCGCCTGGGGAACACCAGATGGGCATTAAATGCTAATTGAGGGGTTACCTGGGAAATCGGATCGCCAGTTGCTGCTTGCGAGGAGTGTCAGTTAAGCGGCCGCGATACGCGCGTTCTTCGAGGCGGATGCGGCCTGGGCGCGAGCGGAGATATGTGGACCTAGGGGTACAGGCCACCCGGAATGTCCTGCACAAAGAATGCGATTAAGGAGAATAACGCTTAGAAAATCGCGGGAAGATACGCCTCGAGAGCCGGATCAGCTCCGGATTCAATGCGCCCGCATTTATTGGAGCCACCCGCAGCGGAACGACCGGGGGGCCGCAGTTTGGCTATAAATATAGGTGCAGGTGCGATGGAGCCTGCCAAGCCGGAGCTGTTCAGGTTGCCATGGATCGTGGGCCTCCTCTCCGGCACATGGTTGAGAGACCCCTATCGAAGGAACGGGAGGCGCGCCCTTCGCGACTTCCGCCAACTAGCCGTTTCATCTGGGATCAACAAGGAGGTTCTCCCCGGCGGAACTCCGCTCTAGGCGTTTCATCCGGGATCACGTCTCCCCTCCTTGAAGTTCGGCCTCCCGATTGAGCTCCGCACCAGGCGCTTGATCCGGGACCGCGCCTCCATATGCTCTTCTCCCTTGTATTCCTTCTCTCCCCTAACACTGGGGAGGACCGGAATATCCCTTGGAGGTGGCGTTCCCCTGGAGGCAGCGGGAGCTTCGTCTGTGGCGGCTCCTCGTCTTTTTCGTGAGGCGTGGATGGCGCCTCTGGGTAGGAGCAGTGTGGACTTCTCCTTCGTCCACTTCTTCTTCATCCGCGCCGGCTCTTCGTCTTCTTCGTGAGACGCCGATGGCGCCTCCGGTTGGAAGCACCCACTTCCGGCGGGATTGCAGCCGCTTCGGATGGAGGTTTCGGGATCCCAGATCTTCAGCTCCTCGGAGTCTCCACCTCTTCTTTACTTTCTTTACACCCTAATTCCCCTCTGGGAATTCCTTGTAATCACACGAGCACGCCATTGTAACCAGAAATTATTGAAATGAAAAGTGTTATACATTTTTGAACTGTCTTTCTGGCATTGTCGTTCTACTGGTAATACATCCGCAGGTTAGCGGAATTCCAGCTTCTTGGAATTTCTCGACCATCTAGGGCCTCCAACTGGTAGGAGCCAGGTCGGTTTACCCAGCGAACCCTATACGGGCCTTCCCAATTTGGCGCTAGCTTCCCACCTTCCGCAGGTTGAGATGTTTTAGCTCGCCTTAGCACCAGATCTCCGATTCTGAAAAGCTTCGGTCGGACCTTGGAGTTGTAATATCGGGCTACCCTCCGCTGATACATCGCCATCCGAACCTGCGCCATTTCCCTCGCTTCTTCCAAGAGATCCAGGTTCCCTCGGAGTTGCTCCGAATTGGCCTCGGGTCGGAGCGCGGCCACCCGAGGTGAGGGGAGTCCGAGCTCCACGGGGACAACGGCTTCCGTGCCATAGGTTAGGCTGAAAGGCGTCTCCCCGGTAGGGGTCCGATGCGTGGTCCGATACGCCCAAAGGACATTCTCGAGTTCTTCGACCCAAGCTTGCCCCGTCCGACCGATTCGCGCTTTGATTCCTTGGAGGATTGTCCGATTTGTGACCTCGGCCTCGCCGTTGGTTTGGGGATGCGACACAGATGTGAACCGATGCTCGATCCCGAACTCCTCGCAGAAGTCACGGAAATGCTTGTTGTCGAACTGTCGGCCATTATCCGAGATGAGGACCCGAGGTACCCCAAATCGGACAATGATGTTCTTCTTCACGAACTTCCGGACTTGCGCCTCCGTGATAGTGGCCAGCGGCTCTGCCTCCACCCACTTGGTGAAGTAGTCGATTGCAACAATCAAAAATTTCCGCTGAGCTGAAGCGACGGGGAATGGTCCGAGGATATCCATTCCCCACTGGGCGAAGGGCCAGGGTGCAGTGATTGGTGCCAAGGGGACAGAAGGGACTCTCTGGACGTTGGCGTGGCGCTGGCAGGCGTCGCATTTCCGTACATGATCCTTTGAGTCCTCCAACAAGGTAGGCCAATAATAGCCTTGCCTCATGATCTTGTGCGCCAAGGACCTAGCCCCCAAGTGTGATCCGCAAACGCCTTCGTGGACTTCGCCGAGGACGTAGGCCGCTTCCGAGGGGCGGAGGCACTTTAAGAGGGGGGCGGTGAACGAGGTCCGATACAGCCTCCCTTCATAGAGTACGTAGTGGGCGGACTTCATAACAAGTCGCCGAGCTTGATCTTCGTCTTCAGGGAGGATCCCTTCGGCGAGGTAGGCGACAAGCGGGTCCATCCAAGACGGCTCCGGATCAATCGCCATCACCGCTCCAGCCTCGCCGATGCTCGGGGCATCCAGGGTCTCCAGGTAGATCGCCCTCGACAAGTTGTGCGCGTCTGCGCTCACTAAGCGGGACAACCTGTCGGCCCTGGCATTTTCACTTCTTGGGACCTGCTGGATGTCGACACTGCCGAGGTCGGGAATGAGTGCTTGCACCTTCCGGACGTAATTCTGCATGGTCGGGTTCCGGGCTTCGAACTCCCCACGGACCTGCCCGACCACCAGCTGGGAGTCGGTGAAGACCTTCAGGCGCCGGATGCCGAGCTCCTTGGTGAGTTTGAGTCCCGTGACTAGGGCCTCGTACTCCGCCTCGTTGTTGGTCACTGGAAATCCGAACCTCAAGGCATACTCGGCTATCACTCCATCTGGACTGGTAAGGACCAGCCCGGCCCCTCCACCTTCGGGGTTCGACGACCCATCGATGTGAAGCGTCCAAATCGGGAGGTCGAGGCTGGGTGTTTCCGGCGACCTAGGTTCCGCCTCCTGCACCGTGCACTCAGCGAGGAAATCCGCGAGCGCCTGGGCCTTGATGGCGGGTCGGGGCTGGTAGCGGATGTCGAACTCACCAAGTTCTACTGCCCACTTCACCAGCCGTCCCGCATTCTCAGGATTGCTGAGGATCTGCCGCAGCGGTTGATCGGTCAAGAGGGTGACAGAATGGGCCTGGAAATAGGGGCGAAGCCTCCTGGTCGCGGTCAGCAGCGCGAAGGCGATCTTTTCAGCCTTCGTATACCGCGTCTCGGCATCCCGTAGGACCCGGTTGATGTAGTACACAGGCTTCTGGAGCTTTGCCTCTTCCCGAACCAGTACCGCACTGACTGCGGTTGGGGAGACCGCCAGATAGAGGTAAAGCATCTCCCCTTCTTGCGGCTTGGACAGCAGGGGAGGAGACGCCAAGTATTCCTTGAGCTGGTCGAATGCTGCTTGACATTCGGCCGTCCAGAGGAAGTCTTTCGGGCGTTTCAACACCTTGAAGAAAGGTTGGCAGCGTTCGGCCGATTTTGCCACAAATCGGCCGAGCGCGGCGACCCTCCCAGCGAGCTCCTGAACCTCCTTCACTTTGGTCGGAGGGGACATATCTTGGATGGCCTTGATTTTGTCCGGGTTGGCTTCGATCCCCCGCTGGTTGACAATGAAACCGAGGAACCTCCCGGCCGAAGCGCCAAAGGCGCACTTCGCTGGGTTCAGCTTCATGTGAAACTTCCGCAAGGTGGCGAAAGTCTCCTCCAGATCCGCGATGTGCTGGTCTGCATGGCGGCTCTTCACCAGCATATCGTCCACGTACACCTCCATGTTCCGGCCGATTTGCTCTTTGAAGATTTTGTTGACGAGGCGCTGGTAAGTGGCGCCAGCATTCTTCAGACCGAAGGGCATTACCTTGTAACAGTACAGCCCCCGGTCTGTTATAAAGGCAGTTTTCTCCTCGTCCTGTGGAGCCATCATTATCTGGTTGTAGCCGGAGAAGGCGTCCATGAAAGACAGCAGCTGATATTCGGAAGTCGCGTCGACCAGTTGGTCTATCCGCGGAAGCGGAAAGCTATCCTTGGGGCATGCCTTGTTCAGGTCGGTGTAGTCGACGCACATCCTCCACTTTCCGCTCGCCTTCCGGACAAGTACGACATTTGCCAGCCATTCGGGGTAGCTGACCTCCCTTATGAATCCTGCCTCCAAGAGTTTGTCTACCTCCTGGTCGACCACTCGAATCCGATCCGGGGCACAGTGTCTCTTCTTCTGTTTTACCGGTCGGTGGGTCGGGTCGACGTTGAGGGCGTGAGAAATGACCTCCGGGTCGATCCCAGGTACATCGGCCGCTGACCAGGCAAACACATCGACATTGGCTCGGAGGAATTCCACCAACCGGGCCCGAGCTCCCAGGTCGAGATTGGCGCCGACCCGGATCGTCCTGTCCGGGCGACCTTCCTCGAGGGGAACTTCGATCACACCCTCGGCCGGCTCCCCGTGCCGCAAGGCCACCTCGTCTCTGGCGTCGAGGGACTCGACGCTTAAGGCTTCTACGGGCTTCTTCCCTTTGAGAGTTGCTAGGAAACATTGCCTTGCGGTCGGTTGGTCACCTCGGACCTCTCCAATCCCGGCCGCCGTGGGGAACCGCATGAGCAAGTGGTACGTAGAGACCACCGCGCGAAGGGCGTTCAGTCCGGGTCGTCCGAGGATAGCATTGTAGGCCGAGGGAACACGGACGACCAAGAACCCGAGCCGTACCGTGGCTTCTGCGGGTGCAACGCCCGCAGTCACAGGCAGCTCAACGACACCTTCGGCCGAGATAGCGTCACCAGTGAATCCTATGAGGGGGGTGGATGTTTTGTGCAATAATTGTCTGGACAAGCTCATCTTTTGGAAGGCCTCGTAAAACAAAATATCAGCTGAGCTTCCACTATCCACAAGAACACGCCTTACATCATAGTTTGCCATAGTGAGGGAGATCACCATGGCGTAATCGTGGGGGGTCTGAACCCCCTTTACATCTTCATCACAAAAAGTGATTACATTACCGACCCTCTGCCTCTTTGCGACGGCTGCCCCTGACGCTTCAGTCGAGCCCCCTGCGTTCCTCTCGGGCCGGGGGCAGCCCCCAGTGATAGTGTGGATCACGCCCGCGACGGGTCGATTCTGCTCCCGAGGCTCCTGAGGGGCCGGATCGGCCGGACGCGGGTATGCGGGGGGACGTCGGTCGTTCACATATCGACCGAGACGCCCTCGGCGGATGAGAGCCTCGATCTCGTCCCGAAGCTGGAAGCAGTCTTCGGTGTCGTGGCCGTGGTCCCGGTGGTACTCACAGTACGCCCGAGAGGGCCTCCTCCCAGGAATCTTCTTCATCTGTCTCGGGACCGGGAGGTCCTCCCGCCCCTTGATTTCCATGAGGATCTGGGCCCGGGGAGTCAGGAGAGGAGTGTACCGGTTGAAACGTCGGGGCGGAGAACGAGGGCGTAGGGCGCCGTGGTTCCTCGCCGGCGACAGGCTTCTGTGCCGACGTTGAGGCGTCGGGCTCCTCCTCTGGCGTGCCTCTTTTCGCCTTTTCTTCCCGAGCTTTGGAGGGATCTCGGCGGCCTCCTTGCTCCGGTGGGCGGCCGCCTCCTCGGCGTCCGCATACTGGTTCGCCCGGGACAACAGCTCCGGGAAGCTCCGCGGCAGGCGTTTGTCCAGGGAGAAGGTGAGTCTGCCCTTTCGAAAGCCACGCTTCAGGGCTGAAAGAGCCACTTCCTGGCTCAGGTTCCGGACTTCCAGCGTAGCCTTGTTGAAGCGGGTAAGATAATCCCGCAAGCTTTCTCCCTCGTTTTGCCGGACATCAAAGAGGGAGTCGGAGACCAGTCGCCGCCGGCTACTGACGGCGAAATGGGTGATGAAGAGGCGAGTAAACTGGTCGAAGGACTGGATTGAGTTAGCCTCCAAGCCGGCGAACCACGCCCTTGCCGGGCCACGAAGGGTCGCCGGGAAGGCCTTGCAGAGGAGGGGATCTGATGCTCCGTGGAGGAGCATAAGGGTCCTGAAACTCTCGACATGATCCCGCGGGTCCGCCGCCCCGTCATAGGGCTCGATCGCCGGCATTTTAAACCCCGGCGGATTCGGGGTCCGCAGGATCCTCGAGGCAAGCGCCGGCTGGGAGGAGATCTCCAAGTCGGCGAAGGGATCTTTGGAGTGGCCCTTCAGGACCTGGAGTTGTCGGTGGAGATCGTCCACCCGCCGGTCCAGGGAGCGCGACCGATGGGTGGGAGACAAGGTGCACCGAGAGGGGGACCGACTGGAGCGCGGGTTCCTTGAGGACTGGGGGGTCTGGGAACGCGCCCGGGCCCGCCTCTCGTACCCCGCGCAGCTCCGATGGGAAGGTCCCGGCAGAATGGACCGTGCTCGAGAATCTTCCTCGCGCCGGCGCTCCTCCCCATGGGAGAGGAAGGAGCGCGGGTTGAGGAGGACAGGTGAGCGCTCAGGGAGCAGCGGCTCCTGGGCTCGCTGCGGCGCCCGAGACATCACACCCTGCAGGTTCTGCACTGCCTCCGCGATGGTGCGAACCTGCTGGGCTAACTGGTCGAACTGAGCGGCTTCGACCATCTGAATGGGGGGTGGAACGGTGGAGTGTTGCTGAGAATGTGTTGGAGACGCAGCGGCCTCCCGGCCGGAGGCGCGAGAGGCCCCGCGACCGGAGGCATTGGAAGCTCCACGACCACCTCGCTGTGCCATTACGATCGCTCTGAGATTCGGGCCCTCCTTCTAGCGCCAACTGTTGCTGGTGGTCCAAACCGAGAACGATTGGCACAGCGGTGTGAACGGGGTTCCGTTTGGGTTGCCTTGGTTGGTGTTGATTGCGCTCCACTTTCCACCGGGAAACCTGCAAGCAAGCCTCGCACCACCACTGGGATAGTGGGGGCCCTCCGACGATCAAGTCAGAGGAGATTGGAGGAGAAGGAAAGATAATAGTAGCAAGTAGGAGAATGCTCTGGAAGTTCTTGCTTACCCCCCCTTCTCCCCCCAGCCGCATATATACCAGGCTGGGGGGTCTTTCAGGGGGGTTCGTCATCGTGGGGCACGATGGAGCTGCCACTGACACGGCCGTTACAGGGCGTCGTGGGGCAGCGCTGGGTACGGCCGTGACAGGGCGTAGTGGAGCTCCGCCTTGTACGGCTATTACAGGGGATCGTGGAGCAGCGCCAGATACAACCGTTGCAGGGAGTAGTGGAGCAGGAGGCTGCGGCGTGCCTCTGGAGAATAGCCTGTCGTTGTCGAGAGATGTCCGACTCGGAGTCGGGCTGCGGAGACGAAGATGTCCGACTCGGGGTCGGATTGCTGGATCAAGGGGCTGCCGACTCGGGGTCGGGCTGCGGAGCCGAAGATGTCCGACTCGGGGTCGGATTGCTGGATCAAGGGGCTGCCGACTCGGGGTCGGGCTGCGGAGGCGAAGATGTCCGACTCGGGGTCGGATTGCTGGATCAAGGGGCTGCCGTAGTCTTCCTGGGCGCGCGTGCCGGTCACGTGGGGCATGGTGGCTAAGTTCCCCCGTAACAAAAATCATTTTTGGTCATTAATTCTTTATCAAATTGTCATTTTTAGACTCTTTAATGATAGTTTTTCAATATGTTACCATAAACAACATTGTCACTAATGTTTGCCTTTAACAACTATTTATGTTCTGCCACTAGATATAATAGTTCCTTTGATGACTTTATATGTTGGTCAATAAAACTTTTAGCCGTGGGACCTTTTGTGACTATCTAGTGACAAAATATCTTAATTATTAAAATCTTTCAATGATGAAAGTAAAAAATTTTATCACCTAATTTTTTGTTATAAAAATCTAATTTTTTGTATTTGTTTTAATTGTTTTTGGTTCTTCAATTTTTAGTAATCAAGTGGAGGAGGTGTGACACTAGAAAATACTCTAAAGCACAAGTGTTACAAAGAAGTTGAGTGGATCTAAAGATGATATCCGAAAAAATCTTAGTCCTTCACGAAGTGCTATACGTCCCCAATGTTAAGATGAACCCAATCAATAGATTTCTTCTTGTATCTAGAGGCTATAAAATTGTATTAGAATCTAATAAGCTTGCAATCACTTATAATAACGAGTTTGTGGAAAAGGCTTTGTATCTGATAGTCTATTTAAATTAAGTGTAATTCCTAAAGATTCTAACAAAAATCATTCTTTTGTTTTAAATTTTGAATCCTCTAATGTTTAGCATGGTAGGCTTGGTTTTGTGAACTTCGATGGAATCCATCATATGACTAACCTAAATATGATTCCTATGATCCATTTGAATAAAAACATCAAATGTGAAATATATGTTTAAGGCAAAAGTAGCCAAAAACTTTTAAATTTGTTAATAAAAATTCTAACCTCCTTAATCTTGTTTATAGTAATGTGTGTGACTTTACCAAACTTCCAACACTAAGAGAAAATTTTTACTTTATAACATTAATTGATGATTTCTTCCGATATTGTTACACATATCTGAATAAATCTAAAATGGAGTCTTAGATAGGTTTAAAATTTTTAAGCCTGAAGTTGAAACTCAAACTAAAAAAAAAAATCTTAAAAGACTTAGGTCTGATTGAGGTGAAGAATATACCTCGAATGATATGATCCTATTTTGTCATGAACATGGGATCATTCATGAGGTAACTCCTTACTCCTCGCAATCCAACGATGTAGCAGAATGGAATAAACATACTCTAATGGATATGGTTAACTCAATATTAATCAATTTAGGTGCACTCGAGAGCTTGTGGGGGAAAGGCTTTTAGCAGCTTGTTACACTTTAAATAGAATACCTTTTAAAAATAGCAACAAGACACCTTTTGAACTCTGGAAGGATAGAACTTTTAGGCTAAATTACCTAAATGTGTGGGGTTGCCTAGCTAAGGTAGGTATACCTGAACCTAAGAAAAGAAAAATTAGCCCTAAAATTGTAAACGCAATCATTGTAAGGTATTTCTTAGATAATAGCACCAATAGATTTTTTGTAATAAATTCTAAAAGAAGTGACATCTTTAATAATACTCTTATAGAGGCTAGAGATTCTACTTATTTTGAAAATATCTTCTCTTTGAGAAACCAAATCCCAAATTCAATTCAATATGATTTATCCTCTAACCCTAGCCTTGTTGAATCAGAGATCTCTTGTGATTCGAGAAAGAGAAAGAGATCTAACCTTAATCATGGATCTTCTGAACCTAGAAGAAGAATAAGGATAAGGAAGGAAAAAGGACCTTAGTGGAGAATTCTTTACCTTTTGGTTGAAGGTGAACCTTTCACTTTTACAAAGACAATATATTCACTAGATGCCTCTTTCTAGAAGGAAGCCATAAACTAAGTTTAATTCAATAATCCAAAATTAGATTTGGATCCTTACTAATCTTTCTCCAGGTAGTAAACCATTAGATTGTAAGTGGATATTTCATAGAGAGCTTAGACATGATGGATCAATAAAAAAGAATAAGGCTAGATTAGTAGCTAAGGTATATAACTAGAAAAATGGTTAAGATTTCTTTAATACCTATCCTTCTATAGCTAGAATCACAACATTTAGAATCTTTTTTGCCATTGCTTCTATCTAGAAGTTGATCATTCATCAAATAGATGTGAAGACTGCATTCCTAAATAGAGATATAGATAAAAAGATCTATATAGAATAGCCTGAAGGATTCATTATAAAGGATAGAAAAACAAAATTTGCAAACTTGTTAAGTTCCTGTACGGTCTAAAATAGGCACCTAAACAATGGTATAAAAAGATTGATGAAACTATCCAATCTTTTGGTTTCAATATTGATGATCATGACAAGTGTATGTATTCCAAAATCATCAATGATGATTATGTAGGAGGTGCTGAAGAGGTTCAGCATGGAAAACTTTAAAAGAGGACTTCTACCCCTTAGGCATGGGATACATCTCTCCAAGAAGATGTGCCCTAACACATTTGAAGATATTCAGCGCATAAGCAAGATCCCTTATTGTTCAGCTATAGGGAGCCTTATGTATGTCATGCTATGTACACGACCTGATATAGCCCTTGCTGTGAGTGTCACAAGTAGATATCAGTCGAATCCACACGAGGAGCACCAGATAGCTGGGAAGAACATTCTTAAGTACTTGAGAAGAACTAAAAATATGTTCTTGGTCTTTGGAGGAGGATCAGAGTTAAAGGTAAAAGGATACACAGATTCAGACTTTATGACTGAAATTGATGATAGAAAGTCTACATCAGGATATGTATTGTTGTGCAATAGTGGTTCGATAAATTGAAAGAGTTCCGAACAACCGATCATTGCTGATTCTACTATTGAAGCTGGGTATATCGCCGCTTTTGAAGCTATAAAGAAAGCCTTCTGGTTCAAAAAGTTTATTGCAGAGTTAGATATAATGTCATCAGATGCCATAACACTCTACTACGATAAAAATGGTACCATAGCTCTTGCTAAGGAGCCTAGGTTTCATCAGAAATTCAAACATATAGAGCGGTGGTTTCACCTCATACGCAACTACCTCGAGAAGAAATATGTCGAGGTGCAGAGAGTAGACTCCATGGACAATGTGGCGGATTTATTCATTAAGCAGCTTAGTCAGCAGAAGACTAAAGCCCATCTTGAGAAGATGGGGCTTAGATATATGGCTAATTGGCTTTAGTACAAGTGGAAGATTGTTAGATGTATGCCCTATAAGCCAATCTGGCTAACACATTATTTATTCTGGGATATAGTTTTGTACTTGACTTTACTATTATTTAATAATAATGGGCATCTTTTTCCATTCATATTATATATGTGTCTATGAATCGTCCAAGAAATTAATAAGATAATGATACATATTCTTAAGAGTTAAGAATTTGAGCCATGTGTCATTGGTGATTAATTTCTAAATGCTCCTGATTGATGGATCATTATGGGGATGGTGATTGATCCGATGAGATTAGTACACAGATCGCTTTCTTTTTGGATAGACGAGTCTCGAGTCCATAGTGTAGGGACACTAGAGTAATAGTGCATGTGCTTGTTAGACAATAAGGGTACCGAGCATGACCAAAGCAAGAATTCACTTAGATGTATATCCACTCGTTAGTGACTTACTTGATGTTGCAGTAGTATGACTGGTCCTTTGACCTACGGTGTTTCGGCTATTCATAGTGAGGTTGCTATAGTTTGACTGCACATATATATGGTCTCTAGCCATATGGATTCTTGTGGTGCAGATTGGCTGCAGTAGGTTCACTGTAGGAGTAGGGTATACACCTATATGGAATTCATCGACCTTGGTAGATAAGGAGTGGTTCTATGTGATTTATAGGACTGAGTTCGAAAGACTTCGCCCGGGGCAGTATATACAGTGGAAAAGAAATTTTTCACTCTCGAACTATAGTCGAATAAATCTGGACATATGACAGATGATAGGGTTTGACGAGTTATCCATGACATCCATCTTGTAGGGATCCACGATAAAAGGACTGTATCATACGATAACTGCACCTAGAGGTTCATTCATTCTATTCTGCTGGGTTGCCACTACATACTGCTAGGTGTCACTAGTGGATGGTGAGACTCACAGGAATTATCTTGATGGTCAATGATCCCTAGTGAGATGATTTGGAATTGTTCTAACCCATTGAAAGAAGTTTTTACTGATATTGTGATAGGGATCACAATATAACTCATTATCAGACAGAAGAGAACCTATAGGGTCACATATATAAGAAGTTTTGACTGATCCGATGGTTGGATTGTGATTTGGAATCACAATAGATCATGATTATGATTGATAATTGGTTTAACCCACTAAAGAATTAGTGAGTCGAAGAAGGAATAATTACAATTGAAATTAGATTGCAATTTGATTGAATCAATTGGATTTAATTAAATTAGATTTGACCTTATTAGATAAGGTTTAAGAGTCCTACTTGGAGTAGTTAGATTAGGACTGCAAATTATAAGAGTCCTACTTGGAGTAGGACTCCTAGAGTCTTAATTAGATTAGGACTGAAAATCTTAAATAAAGAATTGTAATTGCAATATGACTTCTTATTAGATAAGGATTAAGAGTCCTCGAGCCCATGATTGGATTAGGCCACCTAATCCTCCTTAGAGGAGGATTGATGCACCTAAAATAAAAAGGGGCTACATGCCCCTACTTAAATTGGGCTTGGCATGGTGCTCCTCCTAATTTTTAGGGGACACCACGCCTAGGGCAAATGGAAAATAAAAAGGGAGGCCGACAGCCTCCCTGTTGAGTTTTTCTTTTTGGGTTTGGCGGCCTCCTCTCTCCCCTTTCCTCCTTCCACCGCAAGTAAGAAAGAATAGAAGAAGGGCATGGCCTCTTCCTCTACCTCTTTTCTTCCTCTTTCTTTAAGAGCAATCAAAGAGTTGATTGCAAAAGGGAGAGCTTCAACCATCAAAGGTGATCTTTGCAAGGGAGCTAGCACCCCAGTGAGATCTAGACGCTTGGATCGGTCCTTTTCCTCGTGTGGATAACCGTAGAGGCCGGACATATGTGCGGCTTCAATCGAACCCTTTCAAGATAACCACAATCATCAGATTGCGGTGAAAATCTACCCGCACAAGGTAAAGATACGATCATTCCTCTAACGAATTAATCTTAACTATTTATGAACGATTTTTGTTTTGTTCATGAGATGAACAACCGTGCACGCATCTTCCGCTGTGATTTTATTTTTCTGCAGCATGCACGGTTTCCCAACAGTCTTATGAGTCAATCACATCTTCGTACTTGTATTTTACTTCTCAGCTGGGTTTTTGTTCCTCTCATTACCCTGTGTTTAGTTGTTACACCGATATCCTTCACTCCACTAGCCTATCTTGTACAAATAATGCTGACTTCTATTTTTAGAAATAGGCTATTGTATATCTTGGTTTTGTAACTATTATTTGTTTATTACTAATATAGCTCAAGAGCTCCTTATTCTACTAGGAAAAAAATTGTACTCTTGATCGGGCACGACCTTGTGCTCAAAGTTGGTCTAAATGATCAGGCTAGGTTTGGACCGTTAATTATTTAGAACGTCCAATCTGCCCAAAACTTACCTAAAACATACTCTTTTTCTTCTATTTTTCTTTTTTTTGGATAGAAAAACATATTTTTGTCCTTGTAATTTATTCTATCGACCCATTTTAGTGGGGCAAATGGTAGCTTCACAAAGATAAGGCATGCGGTAGCTTTCAGATGCTAGATCTATAGAGTAAATCCTACCTTTCCATATATAAAAAAAGAATTTTTTGCATATATACCCTCCTACATATATAAAATTACATAAATACCCTCATAAAATTACTATTTGCATTTATATCCTTTTTTTTGTAAATGTACCTATATCATTAAAAAATAAACGGCTTAAAACTAAAATAACTGAAATATCCTTACAGATAGATATGCAAAAAAAGTCATAAGGGTATATAAACAAATAGCAACTTTACGAGAGTATTCATGCAATTTCTCATATTTAAAAGGGTATGCATTTAAAAAAATTATTAATAAAAGATTAGAACTCGGCTGGAACTTACTAAATCTATTATGATTCAGTTGAATTGACAAGTCAAAAAAGGATTGAGCTAGATTGTTTATTTTTTTTTTTTAAGATCATGATCCGGTCAAATTGGAATATTAGATGATCATTTCGATAATATTATTTTCTATTTAATTTTGATATCATTATCATTATTGAATATATGACATCTATATATTCTTCATTATTTTTAAAAGATTGAAGTTGTTATGGGGGAATTGAGCCGCCATGCCCCACGTGATCGGCACGCGTATCCAGGAAAGCTACAGCTGCCCTATGATCCAGCACTCCGACCCCGAGTCGGACCTCCTCGGCTCCGCAGCCCGACCCCGGGTCGGCTGCCCTATGATCCAGCACTCCGACCCCGAGTCGGACCTCCTCGGCTCCGCAGCCCGACCCCGGGTCGGCTGCCCTATGATCCAGCACTCCGACCCCGAGTCGGACCTCCTCGGCTCCGCAGCCCGACCCCGGGTCGGCTGCCCTATGATCCAGCACTCCGACCCCGAGTCGGACCTCCTCGGCTTCGCAGCCCGACCCCGGGTCGGCTGCCCTATGATCCAGCATTCCGACCCCGAGTCGGAGATCTTTTGATAACGACAGGCTATTCTCCAGAGGCACGCCGCGGCCTCCTGCTCCACTACTCCCTGCAACGGCTGTACCCGATGCTGCCCACGATCTCCTGTATCAACCGTACAAAGCGGAGCTCCACTACGCCCTGCCATGACCGTACCCAGCGCTGCTCCACGACGCCCCGTAACGGCCATGTCGGTGGCCATTCTATCGTGCCCCACGACGACAAACCCCCCTGAGAGACCTCCCAGCCAGGTATATATGCGGCTGGGGGGAGAAGGGGGGGGGGTAAGCAATACCTCCCAGAGCACTCTCTCCCACTTGTGATTATCATCTCTCCTCCTCCAATCTCCTCTGACTTGACCGTCGGAGGGCCATCACCACCCTGGTGGTGGTGCAAGGCTTGTTTGCAGGTTCCTTGGCGGAAGGTGGAGCGCAACCAGCACCAACCAAGACAACTCAGGCGGAACCCCGTTCACACCGTCGTGTCAATCGTTCTCGGTTTGGACCACCAGCAACAGTTGGCGCTAGCGGAAGGGCCGAATCTCAGAACGATCGTAATGGCACGGCGAGGTGGTCGCGGAGCTTCCAATGCTTCCGGTCGCGGAGCCTCTCGCGCCTCTGGCCGGGAGGCTGCTGCGTCCCCAACACACTCTCAGCAGCATTCCACCGCTTCTCCTCCCATTCAGACGGTCGAACCTGCTCAGTTCGACCAGCTAGCCCAGCAGGTTCGCACCCTCGCGGAGGCAGTGCAGAATCTGCAGGGTGTGATCTCTCGGGTGCCGCAGCGGGCTCAGGAGCCGCTGCTCCCCGAGCACTCGCCTCTTCCTCACAACCCGCGCTCCTTCCTCTCCCATGGAGAGGAGCGCCGGCGCGGGGAGGATTCTCGAGTGCGGTCCATTCTGCCAGGACCTTCTCATCGGAGCTGCGCGGGGTACGAGAGGCGGACCCGGGCGCGTTCTCAGACACCCCAGTCCTCGAGGGGCCCGCACTCCAGTCGGTCCCCCTCGCGCCGCTCCTTGTCTCCCACCCACCGGTCGCGCTCCCTGGACCGGCGGGTGGACGATCTCCACAGACAGCTCCAGGTCCTGAAGGGCCACTCCAAAGATCCCTTCGCCGACTTGGAAATCTCCTCCCAGCCGGCGCTTGCCTCAAGGATCCTGCGAACCCTAAACCCGCCGGGGTTCAAAATGCCGGCGATCGAACCCTACGACGGGGCGGCGGACCCACGGGACCACGTGGAGAGTTTCAGGACTCTTATGCTCCTCCATGGAGCATCGGATCCTCTCCTCTGCAAGGCCTTCCCGGCGACCCTCCGCGGCCCGGCAAGGGCGTGGTTCGCCGGCCTGGAGGCTAATTCCATCCAGTCCTTCCACCAGTTCACCCGTCTCTTCATCAGCCATTTCGCCGTCAGTAGCCGGCGAAGACTGGTCTCCGACTCCCTCTTCGATGTCCGGCAGAACGAGGGAGAGAGCCTGCGGGATTATCTCACCCGCTTCAACAAGGCAACACTGGAGGTCCGGAATTTGAGCCAGGAGGTGGCTCTCTCAGCCCTGAAGCGAGGCTTCCGGAAGGGCAGACTCACCTTCTCCCTGGACAAACGCCTGCCGCGGAGCTTCCCGGAGCTGTTGTCTCGGGCAAACCAGTATGCAGACGCCGAGGAGGCAGCCTCCCACCGGAACAAGGAGGCCGCCGAGGCCCCTCTAAAGCCCGGGAAGAAAAGGCGAAAAGAGGCACCCCAGAGGAGGAGCCCGATGCCTCAACGCCGGCGCAGAAGCCCGTCACCAGCAAGGAACCACGGCGCCACACGCCCTCGTTCTCCGCACCGACGCTTCAACCGGTACACCCCACTCCTGGCCCCCCGGGCCCAGATCCTCATGGAGGTCAAGGGGCGGGAGGACCTCCCGGTCCCGAGGCAGATGAAGAAGATCCCTGGGAGGAAGCCTTCTCGGGCGTACTGTGAGTACCACCGAGACCACGGCCACGATACCGAAGACTGCTTCCAGCTTCGGGACGAGATCGAGGCTCTCATTCGCCGAGGGCGTCTCGGTCGATATGTAAACGACCGACGTCCCCCCGCAGACCCGCGTCCAGCCGACCCGGCCCCTCAGGAGCCTCGGGAGCAGAATCGACCCGTTGCGGGAGTGATCCACACCATCACTGGGGGCTGCTCTCGGCCCGTGAGGAACGCAGGGGGCTCGGCGGAAGTATCAGGAGTGGCCGTCGCGAAGAGGCAGCGGGTCGGAAATGTAATCACTTTTTGTGATGAAGATGTAAAGGGGGTTCAGACTCCCCACGATGACGCCATGGTGATCTCTCTCACTATGGCGGACTATGATGTAAGGCGTGTTCTTGTGGATAGTGGAAGCTCAGCTGATATTTTGTATTACGAGGCCTTCCAAAAGATGGGCTTTTCCCGACAATTGTTGCACAAAACATCCACCCCCCTCATAGGATTCACTGGAGACGCTATCTCGGCCGAAGGTGTCATCGAGCTGCCTGTGACTGCGGGCATTGCACCCGCAGAAGCCACGGTGCGGCTCGGGTTCTTGGTCGTCCGTGTCCCCTCGGCCTACAACGCTATCCTCGGACGACCCGGACTGAACGCCCTTCGCGCGGTGGTTTCTACCTACCATTTGCTCATGCGGTTCCCCACAGCGGCCGGGATTGGAGAGGTCCGAGGTGACCAGCCGACCGCACGGCAGTGTTTCCTAGCAACTCTCAAAGGGAAGAAGCCCATGGAGGCCCTAAGCGTCGAGTCACTTGACGCCAGAGACGAAGTGGCCTTGCGGCACGGGGAGCCGGCCGAGGGCGTAATCGAAGTTCCCCTCGAAGAAGGCCGCCCGGACCGCACGGTCCGGGTCGGTGCCAACCTCGACTTGGAAGCTCGGCTCCGGTTAGTGGAATTCCTCCGAGCCAATGCAGATGTGTTTGCCTGGTCGGCGGCCGATGTACCTGGGATCGACCCGGAGGTCGTTTCTCACGCCCTCAACGTCGACCCGACCCACCGACCAGTAAAGCAAAAGAAGAGACACTGTGCCCCGGATCGGATCCGGGTGGTCGACCAGGAGGTAGACAAACTCTTGGAGGCAGGTTTCATAAGAGAGGTGAGCTACCCCGAGTGGCTGGCAAACGTCGTACTTGTCCGGAAGGCGAGCGGGAAGTGGAGGATGTGCGTCGACTACACCGACCTGAACAAGGCGTGCCCCAAGGATAGCTTTCCGCTTCCACGGATAGACCAACTGGTCGACGCGACTTCCGGATATCAGCTACTGTCTTTTATGGACGCCTTCTCCGGCTACAACCAAATAATGATGGCTCCACAGGACGAGGAGAAAACTGCCTTCATAACAGACCGGGGGCTGTACTGTTACAAGGTAATGCCCTTCGGTCTGAAGAACGCTGGCGCCACTTACCAGCGCCTCGTCAATAAAATCTTCAAGGAGCAGATCGGCCGGAATATGGAGGTGTACGTGGACGATATGCTGGTAAAAAGCCGCCATGCAGACCAGCACATTGCAGATCTGGAGGAGACTTTCACCACCTTGCGAAAGTTTCGCATGAAGCTAAACCCAGCGAAGTGCGCTTTTGGTGCTTCGGCCGGGAGGTTCCTCGGTTTCATTGTCAACCAGCGCGGGATCGAGGCCAACCCGGACAAGATCAAAGCCATCCAAGATATGTCCCCTCCGACCAAAGTGAAGGAGGTTCAGGAGCTCGCTGGAAGGGTCGCCGCGCTCGGACGATTTGTGGCAAAGTCGGCCGAACGCTGCCAACCATTCTTCAAGGTGTTGAAGCGCCCAAAAGACTTCCTCTGGACGGCCGAATGTCATGCGGCGTTCGACCAGCTCAAGGAGTACATGGCGTCTCCTCCCCTGCTGTCCAAGCCGCAAGAGGGGGAGATGCTCTACCTTTACCTGGCGGTCTCCCCAACCGCAGTCAGCGCAGTACTGGTTCGGGAAGAGGCAAGACTTCAGAAGCCTGTATACTACATCAGCCGAGTCCTCCGGGATGCCGAGACGCGGTACACGAAGGCTGAGAAGATCGCCTTCGCGCTGCTGACTGCGACCAGGAGGCTTCGCCCCTATTTCCAGGCTCATTCTGTCACCCTTTTGACCGATCAACCACTGCGGCAGATTCTCAGCAATCCAGAGAATGCGGGACGGCTGGTGAAGTGGGCAGTAGAACTTGGTGAGTTCGACATCCGCTACCAGCCCCGACCAGCCATCAAGGCCCAGGTGCTCGCGGACTTTCTCGCTGAGTGCACTGTGCAGGAGGCGGAACCTAAGCCGCCGGAGACACCCAGCCTCGATCTCCCGATCTGGACGCTCCACATTGACGGGTCGTCGAACCCTGAAGGTGGAGGGGCTGGGCTGGTCCTCACCAATCCCGATGGAGTGATAGCCGAGTATGCCTTGAGGTTCGGATTTCCAGTGACCAACAATGAGGTGGAGTACGAGGCCCTAGTCGCGGGACTCAAACTCGCCAAGGAGCTCGGCATCCGGCGTCTGAAAGTCTTCACCGACTCCCAGCTGGTGGTCGGGCAGGTTCGAGGGGAGTTCGAGGCGCGGAGCCCGACCATGCAGAGCTACGTCCGGAAGGTGCAAACACTCATTCCCGACCTCGGCAGTGTTGACATTCAGCAGGTCCCGAGGAGCGAAAATGCCAGGGCCGACAGGTTGTCCCGCCTAGTGGACGCAGACGCGCACAACTTGTCGAGGGCAATCTACCTGGAGACCCTGGATGCCCCGAGCATTGACGGGGCTGGAGCGGTGATGGCAATTGATCCGGAGCCGTCTTGGATGGACCCGCTCGTCGCCTACCTCGCCGAAGGAATCCTCCCTGAAGACGAAGATCAGGCCCGGCGGCTTGTAAAGAAGTCCGCCCACTACGTACTTTATGAAGGGAGGCTGTATCGGACCTCGTTTACCGCCCCCCTCTTAAGGTGCCTCCGCCCCGCGGAAGCGGCCTACGCCCTCGGCGAAGTCCACGAAGGCATCTGCGGATCGCACTTGGGGGCTAGGTCCTTGGCGCATAAGATCATGAGGCAAGGCTACTATTGGCCGACCTTGTTGGAGGACTCGAAGGACCACGTGCGGAAATGCGACGCCTGCCAGCGCCACGCCAACGTCCAGAGAGTCCCCTCTGTCCCCTTGGCGCCAATCACCGCGCCCTGGCCCTTCGCACAGTGGGGAATGGATATCCTCGGACCATTCCCCGTCGCTTCGGCCCAGCGGAAATTTTTGATTGTCGCCATCGACTACTTCACCAAGTGGGTGGAGGCAGAGCCACTGGCCACCATCACGGAGGCACAAGTCCGGAAGTTCGTGAAGAAGAACATCATTGTCCGATTTGGAGTACCTCGGGTCCTCATCTCGGATAACGGTCGACAGTTTGATAATAAGCACTTCCGGGACTTCTGCGAGGAATTCGGGATCGAGCATCGGTTCACATCCGTGTCGTATCCCCAAACCAACGGCGAGGCCGAGGTCACAAATCGGACAATCCTCCAAGGTATCAAAGCGCGGATCGGCCGGACGGGGCAAGCTTGGGTCGAGGAACTCGAGAATGTCCTTTGGGCGTATCGGACCACACAACGGACTCCTACTGGAGAGACGCCTTTCAGCCTAACCTATGGCACGGAAGCCGTTGCCCCCGTGGAGCTCGGACTCCCCTCGCCTCGGGTGGCCGCGCACCGACCCGAGGCCAATTCAGAGCAACTCCGAGGGAACTTGGATCTCTTGGAAGAGGCAAGGGAAATGGCTCAGGTACGGATGGCAATGTATCAGCAGAGGGTGGCCCGATATTACAACTCCAAAGTCCGACCGAAGCTTTTCAGAATTGGAGATCTGGTGCTGAGGCGAGCTAAGGCATCTCAACCTACGGAAGGTGGGAAGCTAGCGCCAAATTGGGAAGGCCCGTATAAAGTTCGTTGGGTAAACCGACCTGGCTCCTACCAGTTGGAAGCCCTAGATGGCCGAGAAATTCCAAGGGGCTGGAATTCCGCTAACCTGCGGATGTATTACCAGTAGAACAACAAGGCCAGAAAGACAATTTAAAAAGGTGCAATACTTTTCATTTCAATAATTTCTGGTTACAGTGGCGTGCTCGTGTGATTACAAGGAATTCCCAGAGGGGAATTAGGGAGTAAAGAAAGTAAAGAAGAGGTGGGGACCCAAACCCTCAACCCAGGGCGGCTGCAGTCCCACCAGAAGTGGGTGCTTCTAACCGGAGGCGCCATCCAGCACCTCACCAAAAAGAGGAGGAGCCGCCGCAGAAGAAGCTCCCGCTGCCCCCAGGGGAACGCCGCCTCCAAAGGATATTCCCATCTTCCCCAGTGGTAGGGAAGAGAAGGGATTCAAGGGGGAAGAGTATATGGAGGCGCGGTCCCGGATTGAGCGTCCGGCGCAGAGCTCAACCGGGAGGCTGAACTTCAAGGAGGGGAGATGTGATCCCGGATGAAACGCCTAGAGCGGAGTTCCGCCGGGGAGACCCTCCTTGTTGATCCCAGATGAAACGGCTAGTTGGCTGAAGTTGTAAGGGGAGCGCCTCCCCTTTCCTTCGACAGGAGTCTCTCAGTCATATGCCAAGGAGGAGGTCCGCGATCCATGGCAACCTGCAGCTCCGGCTTGGCAAATTCCATCGTACCTGCACCTGTATTTATAGCCAAGCTGCGGCCCCCTGGTAGTTCCGATACGGGTGGCTCCAATAAATGCAGGCGCACTGAATCCGGAGCCGTTCCGGCTCCCGAGGCGTATCTCCCCGCGATTTTCTAAGCGTCATTCTCCTTAAATCGCATTCTTTGTGCAGGACGATCCGGGTGACGTATACCCCTAGGTCCACGTGTCTCCGCTCGCGCCCAGGCCGCATCCTCCTCGAAGAACCCGCGTATCGCGGCCGCTCAACTAACACTCCTCACCAGCAGCAACTGGCGATCCGATTTCCCAGGTAACGCATTAATTAGCGTTTAATACCCTTCTCGTGTTCCCCCCAGGCAACGCTTGGAGGAGAGGAGAAACACGGTCGCGGCTGGGCACAGAGAAACCCCGATGGGCGGCGAGCGACAAGTGGCCGACCAACGAGTGGAATGTCCCGAGGCTCGGCCCTCGGATGCCTGGCTAACCCGATGATCATCCCGGGAGCAGACTAGCCGGAAGCCCCGACCGGTCGCCTCGGCTTGCGCCAGCCTTGGCCGACCAACGAGCGGAATTTCCCTGAGGCTTGACAACCCTCAGATGCCTGGCTAACCCGATGATCATCCCGGGAGCAGACTAGCCGGAAGCCCCGACCGGTCGCCTCGGCTTGCGCCAGCCTTGGCCGACCAACGAGCGGAATTTCCCTGAGGCTTGACAACCCTCAGATGCCTGGCTAACCCGATGATCATCCCGGGAGCAGACTAGCCGGAAGCCCCGACCGGTCGCCTCGGCTTGCGCCAGCCTAGGCCGACCAACGAGTGGAATCTCCCGAGGCTCGGCCCTCGGATGCCTGGCTAACCCGATGATCATCCCGGGAGCAGACTAGCCGGAAGCCCCGACCGGTCGCCTCGGCTTGCGCCAGCCTAGGCCGACCAACGAGTGGAATCTCCCGAGGCTCGGCCCTCGGATGCCTGGCTAACCCGATGATCATCCCGGGAGCAGACTAGCCGGAAGCCCCGACCGGTCGCCTCGGCTTGCGCCAGCCTTGGCCGACCAACGAGCGGAATTTCCCTGAGGCTTGACAACCCTCAGATGCCTGGCTAACCCGATGATCATCCCGGGAGCAGACTAGCCGGAAGCCCCGACCGGTCGCCTCGGCTTGCGCCAGCCTAGGCCGACCAACGAGTGGAATCTCCCGAGGCTCGGCCCTCGGATGCCTGGCTAACCCGATGATCATCCCGGGAGCAGACTAGCCGGAAGCCCCGACCGGTCGCCTCGGCTTGCGCCAGCCTTGGCCGACCAACGAGCGGAATTTCCCTGAGGCTTGACAACCCTCAGATGCCTGGCTAACCCGATGATCATCCCGGGAGCAGACTAGCCAGAAGCCCCGACCGGTCGCCTCGGCTTGCGCCAGCCTTGGCCGACCAACGAGCGGAATTTTCCTGAGGCTTGACAACCCTCAGATGCCTGGCTAACCCGATGATCATCCCGGGAGCAGACTAGCCGGAAGCCCCGACCGGTCGCCTCGGCTTGCGCCAGCCTAGGCCGACCAACGAGTGGAATCTCCCGAGGCTCGGCCCTCGGATGCCTGGCTAACCCGATGATCATCCCGGGAGCAGACTAGCCGGAAGCCCCGACCGGTCGCCTCGGCTTGCGCCAGCCTTGGCCGACCAACGAGCGGAATTTCCCTGAGGCTTAACAACCCTCAGATGCCTGGCTAACCCGATGATCATCCCGGGAGCAGACTAGCCGGAAGCCCCGACCGGTCGCTTCGGCTTGCGCCAGCCTTGGCCGACCAGCGAGCGGAAGAATTTCCTGAGGCCTAACCCTCGGATGCCTGGCTTAGCGCCGGAAGAATTTCCTGAGGCCTAACCCTCGGATGCCTGGCTTAGCGCCGGAAGAATTTCCTGAGGCCTAACCCTCGGATGCCTGGCTTAGCGCCGGAAGAATTTCCTGAGGCCTAACCCTCGGATGCCTGGCCTAGCGCCGGAAGAATTTCCTGAGGCCTAACCCTCGGATGCCTGGCTTAGCGCCGGAAGAATTTCCTGAGGACTAACCCTCGGATGCCTGGCTGAGCGTCGGAAGAATTTCCTGAGGCCTAACCCTCGGATGCCTGGCTCAGCGCCGGAAGAGTTTCCTGAGGCCTAACCCTCGGATGCCTGGCTTAGCGCCGGAAGAATTTCCTGAGGCCTAACCCTCGGATGCCTGGCTTAGCGCCGGAAGAGTTTCCTGAGGCCTAACCCTCGGATGCCTGGCCTAGCGCCGGAAGAGTTTCCTGAGGCCTAACCCTCGGATGCCTGGCTCAGCGCCGGAAGAGTTTCCTGAGGCCTAACCCTCGGATGCCTGGCTTAGCGCCGGAAGAATTTCCTGAGGCCTAACCCTCGGATGCCTGGCTTAGCGCCGGAAGAATTTCCTGAGGCCTAACCCTCGGATGCCTGGCTTAGCGCCGGAAGAGTTTCCTGAGGTTTAACCCTCGGATGCCTGGCCTAGCGCCGGAAGAGTTTCCTGAGGCCTAACCCTCGGATGCCTGGCTCAGCGCCGGAAGAGTTTCCTGAGGCCTAACCCTCGGATGCCTGGCTCAGCGCCGGAAGAGTTTCCTGAGGCCTAACCCTCGGATGCCTGGCTTAGCGCCGGAAGAATTTCCTGAGGCCTAACCCTCGGATGCCTGGCTTAGCGCCGGAAGAATTTCCTGAGGCCTAACCCTCGGATGCCTGGCTTAGCGCCGGAAGAGTTTCCTGAGGTTTAACCCTCGGATGCCTGGCCTAGCGCCGGAAGAGTTTCCTGAGGCCTAACCCTCGGATGCCTGGCTCAGCGCCGGAAGAGTTTCCTGAGGCCTAACCCTCGGATGCCTGGCTTAGCGCCGGAAGAATTTCCTGAGGCCTAACCCTCGGATGCCTGGCTTAGCGCCGGAAGAGTTTCCTGAGGCCTAACCCTCGGATGCCTGGCCTAGCGCCGGAAGAGTTTCCTGAGGCCTAACCCTCGGATGCCTGGCCTAGCGCCGGAAGAGTTTCCTGAGGCCTAACCCTCGGATGCCTGGCTCAGCGCCGGAAGAGTTTCCTGAGGCCTAACCCTCGGATGCCTGGCTTAGCGCCGGAAGAATTTCCTGAGGCCTAACCCTCGGATGCCTGGCTTAGCGCCGGAAGAATTTCCTGAGGCCTAACCCTCGGATGCCTGGCTTAGCGCCGGAAGAGTTTCCTGAGGTTTAACCCTCGGATGCCTGGCCTAGCGCCGGAAGAACTTCGGGAATCAAAAGTCAGCAAGAAGCAACCAAGAGCTAAAAAAAAAAAAAAAAAAAAAAAAAAAAAAAAAAAAAAGAGGACGAGGGCGAGATGAAGAAATATTCAACGTGCATTAATTTTCAGGGCCGAGGCCCATACAATTGGGCAAAACGCCGACATACAAAAATAAAAAAGACAATGAAAGGTACAAGAGGTCAGCTTGGAGGAACTCCCGGGTCGGGAACGCCGGGCTCGTCCGCGGGAGGTAGGGAAGCAGCAGGAGAACCAGCAGGCGATGGCGCCGGAGAGGAGTCCAGGAGGGAGATCTCGCTCAGGTCAACTTCGGGATACTTAGCCGACACCCTTGCCAGGCCCTCCTCGAAGCCCAAGGTGAAGGCTTCGGCCCCCGCGTCCGACGCGTCATGGACAAACTCGTCAGACTGGCGATAGGTCCGCACTGCCTCCGACATATCATGGGCGAACTCGGCGGACTGGCGATAAGCCTCTACCGCCTGACGCCCGATTTCCGCCCTCTTCTCGGCCAGCTCCGCCTCAGCTCGCTCCATAATCTGAGCCTTGGCCTCCAAGACCTTCGCCACAATCCGGCCTTCGGCCTCAGAGGAGACCCTCAGCAGATCAGCCTGAGCCTCTTTATGCTTCGCCTCGGTAGCAACCCGAGCGGCCTCGGCTTCCTTCAGGCGCGAACGGAGCTCTTGGACGTCCGTGCATGACTTCTCCAGGGCCGACTCCAGTTCGCCTAGTTTGGCTTCAAAAGAGCGGATTCGGTCGCAGGCGTTGTCGGCAGACCGCTGGGCCTTCTCCCACCGCTCTCGATAGTCCGCGATCTTCCGGGACTGCTTTTCAGCCAGTTCCTCCGCCTTCTTGACCCTGCTTTCGAGGCCCGAGGCGGCTTTGAGTTGCTCCCGAGCCTCTGACAGTTGCTCCTCCAGGGCGGCGAAGCCGAGTGCCCGCTCTTCGGCCTCCCGGAGCCTCGCCTCGAGGTCCCCGGTCGTCCTGCCTGCCGCAGCCCGGCCTCCCTCTTCCATTGCTTTCAGCCGGTCCTCGGCCTTCGCCAAAAGCCCCGCCTGTTCCTTGTAGCACTCCTCCAGACGGATCATGTACTGGGCGAGCTAAGAAATAGGAAAAATAAGGGAGTCAGGCGGAGAACAACAGAGCCAATAAATGGTGAAAGACGGCCAGAAGAACACTCACCGACATGAGACAGACGCAGCTGGCGGCCCCAACGTCAGAGACATCCAACTCCCGGACCCGCCGACGGTCCTTCTCCAGCAACACTGTTTCGATGAGATTTCGGGCGCCATCGGTAGTGAAGGCAGACCCCGATTTCTCCCCGGAGCCGGATGGTGGTTCTGCAGCCTTACCCTTATCCATCGCCTGGGGAAGAGTCCGGCTGATCGCGCTCGGGGCGGGGGTCGCCCCAGGAATTGATAGGGTCCCGCTCGGCCGGGGCCTCGGCGCGTCCCTCCTCGAGTCATCAGGAGCCGACCGAGTCGAAGGCCGGGTCGGGGACCGATCACGTCCGACCCGTCCGTCTTGAGCAGGCTCAGGTGGCACCTCCGGAGTAGCGGCAACCTTACCACCGGAGGGCTGATACAGCGTCAGCTGCCGGTCGGTGCCCACGACATCTCCCTGACCGGTGGGCCCGGACTCGTCGGTCGGCATCGGAGGTATCTCCTTACGGGACTTCTTCGCCGGTGGGGCCCCGCTCGGAAGAGCTCGTTTCCTCCTCCGGACTGCTTCCAGCAGGGACGCCCTACCAACAGCCTTCGACTTCACCGACCGCATGACGTCGTCGACCTCTGCAAGAAGGACGGGATGGTCAGGGACTGAGAAACCGAAAGGAAGAAGGAACGAAAGAGAAGAAAAGAGCTAAAGAAACGATGGCGGACTCACGGTCGGTGGGGACCGAGCTCAAACCGACGTTCACCAAGGTATCCTCAGAAATAAGGCGGCCCACCGGGGGAAGCTGGCCCTCGGCGACCAACCCCTTCAAGGCGGCGACGCCCTCGGATTCCTCCCTCGACAACTTCGACAGGCCAATTGGGGACTTCACCGGCGTCCCCCAGATTGCCCTGATTTCCCAGGAGGGGTCTGCATCAACGAAAAAGAAGCGCTCCTTCCAGTGGTGAATGGAGGTAGGACCCTCCTTGACAAGGCCGCACCCTCGCCGCGCTGCGAAGCACCACCACCCTTTGTCCTGGGGGTGGCCGCTCAGGCCGTAGAGCTCCCAGAAAACGTTCAAGGTGGCGGGAATCGCATGCAAGCGACAGAGAACCTGGAAGACCGTCAGAGCACGCCACGAGTTCGGCACCAGTTGCGTCGGTGCCATTCCTAAACCCCGGAGCACCTGTAAGACTAGGTCTGAAGGGGGAAAGCGGAACCCGGCCTGGAGGATGCCCTCATTGATGGCGATCTTCCCTCGAGGAGGATGAGACATCCTCTCCTCAGGCCCTGGGAGCGTGACATTGCAGGCCTCGGGAAGGTGGTACCGAGCCACAAATCCGTCTAAGTCCTCGGCGACCAGTTTTGACTTGATGCTATCTGCTCCCACTTCGCCCATCCCTAATGGCCAATCTACGGTCAGGACGGGGTCAAGAAGGAGGGAAAGGCCGGAACGACTGGGGTGCACTAGTACAAAAAGAAAAAGTATGAAGAGCTCAAAGTAGAAGAGTGGGAAACTCACTTGAAGAGGAGGAAGAACGGCTCCGAGAGCGTCAAAGGAAAAGCAAGCGAACGTTTCGGCGGCAACAATGGTAGCGCAAAGGAGAAACTCGAAAATGTCCGTAAAGAAGAAGACGGACGGGGGAGGGCCCCCGATTAAATAGGCGAAAGGGCAAGTGACACCTCGATGACGCCAGAAGACGCCTGGCCGCCGAAGGGTCGCTCGCACCCCAAAGGCGAATCGACACCATTAAGGAAGGATGTCCGCCGAAATCCTCAGGTTGCCAGGTCAGCAGCAACCGCCATACGCCATAAAGAAGGCGGGAAGCTTGAAGCGCGCGCGCCTCTCCGAAGGATGGCGGCAATCTCGAAACATCACTCCCTTCACCTGTTCCCCTTCTGGTTCCAGGCTCGGAAGCGGGGGGCTACTGTTATGGGGGAATTGAGCCGCCATGCCCCACGTGATCGGCACGCGTATCCAGGAAAGCTACAGCTGCCCTATGATCCAGCACTCCGACCCCGAGTCGGACCTCCTCGGCTCCGCAGCCCGACCCCGGGTCGGCTGCCCTATGATCCAGCACTCCGACCCCGAGTCGGACCTCCTCGGCTCCGCAGCCCGACCCCGGGTCGGCTGCCCTATGATCCAGCACTCCGACCCCGAGTCGGACCTCCTCGGCTCCGCAGCCCGACCCCGGGTCGGCTGCCCTATGATCCAGCACTCCGACCCCGAGTCGGACCTCCTCGGCTCCGCAGCCCGACCCCGGGTCGGCTGCCCTATGATCCAGCACTCCGACCCCGAGTCGGACCTCCTCGGCTTCGCAGCCCGACCCCGGGTCGGCTGCCCTATGATCCAGCATTCCGACCCCGAGTCGGAGATCTTTTGATAACGACAGGCTATTCTCCAGAGGCACGCCGCGGCCTCCTGCTCCACTACTCCCTGCAACGGCTGTACCCGATGCTGCCCACGATCTCCTGTATCAACCGTACAAAGCGGAGCTCCACTACGCCCTGCCATGACCGTACCCAGCGCTGCTCCACGACGCCCCGTAACGGCCATGTCGGTGGCCATTCTATCGTGCCCCACGACGACAAACCCCCCTGAGAGACCTCCCAGCCAGGTATATATGCGGCTGGGGGGAGAAGGGGGGGTAAGCAATACCTCCCAGAGCACTCTCTCCCACTTGTGATTATCATCTCTCCTCCTCCAATCTCCTCTGACTTGACCGTCGGAGGGCCATCACCACCCTGGTGGTGGTGCAAGGCTTGTTTGCAGGTTCCTTGGCGGAAGGTGGAGCGCAACCAGCACCAACCAAGACAACTCAGGCGGAACCCCGTTCACACCGTCGTGTCAATCGTTCTCGGTTTGGACCACCAGCAACAGAAGTATATCAAATTTAAATTAATTATAGATGCATAGATTAGTGAAATATTTTTTAGTGATTTATAAATATTGAGTTGTTGTTTGTTTTTGAGGTGAGAATTTTATAAAAGTAATATAATTCATTCTATAAGAGTTCATATTAACACAAGATCATGTGGTATAAGAATATTAATTTTTTTTCTCACCTTTTTTTTATTAAGAACAACCGAATTATCTTTACTAAATTTTTTTTTTTAATGAATTTTTTAAGTGTATACCCCCTAAAATATGCATAATTGCATGAATATTATTGTCAAGTTGTTATTTACATGTCTATCCTTATAAAATTTTCTTTTTGCGCATCTACCTGTAAGAATATTTCAGTCATTTCAAATTTAAATCATTTTTTTTAACAACGTTAGATGGTATGGATACATATATAAAAAAGAAAGAAAAAGAAAAGTATATATACAAAATAAGTTTTTTATGAAGATATAAATGTAAATAGTAAATTTATGAAAAAATCCATATAATTCTGTATATTTTGAAGTATTTACATAAAAAAAACTTAAAAAAAATGTACGCATGTGAGAGAATGAATAGGGATAGTAGAGAAAAGAGATTGGATTTCTTTAAAATATATGCAAAACGAGATCCAACGATTGGTACTGTAAAGGAAGATCAAAGAGCAAAAATTCTTTCGGGCGAAAGATACAAACCGAAGCCGAGAAAGAGAGGGGGTAGAGGAGACGGGATGGAGAGAGAAGGTTCGAGGCGGTGGGGTCGGCGTGCGCACGCGGTGAATAAAACAAAAAAAAAAAAAAATTGGAGCCGCCGCTTAGTTGGAAGGGGAGCGGCGCTGCCTCACCGGCGGACCCAATTAGGGGGCCGGGCTGTGACCGCCCTACAGGACGTCGTAATAATCCTCCCTTCTCTCTCTTCGCTTGTGGAGGCACATGGGTTCCTCTTCGAAGCCCGGGAAGGGAAAGAAACGCGAGCTCAGCGATCACATACTCACCCTCCAACGACGCCTTCACGAGGCTCTCTCCCTCGGAATCAAGTATGCGCTTGTCTCCTTTTCATGCACTTTCTTTGCTGAACTTCCCCTTTTCTTCCGAATTCCTCCATCTAAACCCTCATTTCAGACACACAATATATTCGTCTTGATCTTCTAAATCTGGATAATTTTGCGCTCGAGTGATTTCATCCTGTGGATACTGGGTTTTGAATAGCCCCTCATTATCATGGATTAAAATTATTGGTATTTTTGAGATTGTTAGATTGCTTAGCTTAGTAATGTCCTCATAAATCCGTTTTTGATATCTTGCTGTAAGAATTTAACGTGAAGAAAATAATCTTTTCTAAGGATAACCTGCTGATATGAAATTGGGGTAACTTATCATCTTGTAGGTTGATTGCATCTTGTGAGAGTCAGGTATTGAATGGGCTTTCTTGCATCTTAGAATATTTCTGTCACCATCCTTCTATAATATCGAAAAAAATCTAATAAGTATAATTGGTTTTGTTGCTGGTGGTCCAAACCGAGAACGATTGACACGACGGTGTGAACGGGGTTCCGCCTGAGTTGTCTTGGTTGGTGCTGGTTGCGCTCCACCTTCCGCCAAGGAACCTGCAAACAAGCCTTGCACCACCACCAGGGTGGTGATGGCCCTCCGACGGTCAAGTCAGAGGAGATTGGAGGAGGAGAGATGATAATCACAAGTGGGAGAGAGTGCTCTGGGAGGTATTGCTTACCCCCCCTTCTCCCCCCAGCCGCATATATACCTGGCTGGGAGGTCTCTCAGGGGGGTTTGTCGTCGTGGAGCACGATAGAATGGCCACTGACATGGCCGTTACGGGGCGTCGTGGAGCAGCGCTGGGTACGGTCATGGCAGGGCGTAGTGGAGCTCCGCTTTGTACGGTTGATACAGGAGATCGTGGGCAGCATCGGGTACAGCCGTTGCAGGGAGTAGTGGAGCAGGAGGCCGCGGCGTGCCTCTGGAGAATAGCCTGTCGTTATCAAAAGATCTCCGACTCGGGGTCGGAATGCTGGATCATAGGGCAGCCGACCCGGGGTCGGGCTGCGAAGCCGAGGAGGTCCGACTCGGGGTCGGAGTGCTGGATCATAGGGCAGCCGACCCGGGGTCGGGCTGCGGAGCCGAGGAGGTCCGACTCGGGGTCGGAGTGCTGGATCATAGGGCAGCTGTAGCTTTCCTGGATACGCGTGCCGATCACGTGGGGCATGGCGGCTCAATTCCCCCATAACAGTAGCCCCCCACTTCCGAGCCTGGAACCAGAAGGGGAACAGGTGAAGGGAGTGATGTTTCGAGATTGCCGCCATCCTTCGGAGAGGCGCGCGCGCTTCAAGCTTCCCGCCTTCTTTATGGCGTATGGCGGTTGCTGCTGACCTGGCAACCTGAGGATTTCGGCGGACATCCTTCCTTAATGGTGTCGATTCGCCTTTGGGGTGCGAGCGACCCTTCGGCGGCCAGGCGTCTTCTGGCGTCATCGAGGTGTCACTTGCCCTTTCGCCTATTTAATCGGGGGCCCTCCCCCGTCCGTCTTCTTCTTTACGGACATTTTCGAGTTTCTCCTTTGCGCTACCATTGTTGCCGCCGAAACGTTCGCTTGCTTTTCCTTTGACGCTCTCGGAGCCGTTCTTCCTCCTCTTCAAGTGAGTTTCCCACTCTTCTACTTTGAGCTCTTCATACTTTTTCTTTTTGTACTAGTGCACCCCAGTCGTTCCGGCCTTTCCCTCCTTCTTGACCCCGTCCTGACCGTAGATTGGCCATTAGGGATGGGCGAAGTGGGAGCAGATAGCATCAAGTCAAAACTGGTCGCCGAGGACTTAGACGGATTTGTGGCTTGGTACCACCTTCCCGAGGCCTGCAATGTCACGCTCCCAGGGCCTGAGGAGAGGATGTCTCATCCTCCTCGAGGGAAGATCGCCATCAATGAGGGCATCCTCCAGGCCGGGTTCCGCTTTCCCCCTTCAGACCTAGTCTTACAGGTGCTCCGGGGTTTAGGAATGGCACCGACGCAACTGGTGCCGAACTCGTGGCGTGCTCTGACGGTCTTCCAGGTTCTCTGTCGCTTGCATGCGATTCCCGCCACCTTGAACGTTTTCTGGGAGCTCTACGGCCTGAGCGGCCACCCCCAGGACAAAGGGTGGTGGTGCTTCGCAGCGCGGCGAGGGTGCGGCCTTGTCAAGGAGGGTCCTACCTCCATTCACCACTGGAAGGAGCGCTTCTTTTTCGTTGATGCAGACCCCTCCTGGGAAATCAGGGCAATCTGGGGGACGCCGGTGAAGTCCCCAATTGGCCTGTCGAAGTTGTCGAGGGAGGAATCCGAGGGCGTCGCCGCCTTGAAGGGGTTGGTCGCCGAGGGCCAGCTTCCCCCGGTGGGCCGCCTTATTTCTGAGGATACCTTGGTGAACGTCGGTTTGAGCTCGGTCCCCACCGACCGTGAGTCCGCCATCGTTTCTTTAGCTCTTTTCTTCTCTTTCGTTCCTTCTTCCTTTCGGTTTCTCAGTCCCTGACCATCCCGTCCTTCTTGCAGAGGTCGACGACGTCATGCGGTCGGTGAAGTCGAAGGCTGTTGGTAGGGCGTCCCTGCTGGAAGCAGTCCGGAGGAGGAAACGAGCTCTTCCGAGCGGGGCCCCACCGGCGAAGAAGTCCCGTAAGGAGATACCTCCGATGCCGACCGACGAGTCCGGGCCCACCGGTCAGGGAGATGTCGTGGGCACCAACCGGCAGCTGACGCTGTATCAGCCCTCCGGTGGTAAGGTTGCCGCTACTCCGGAGGTGCCACCTGAGCCTGCTCAAGACGGACGGGTCGGACGTGATCGGTCCCCGACCCGGCCTTCGACTCGGTCGGCTCCTGATGACTCGAGGAGGGACGCGCCGAGGCCCCGGCCGAGCGGGACCCTATCAATTCCTGGGGCGACCCCCGCCCCGAGCGCGATCAGCCGGACTCTTCCCCAGGCGATGGATAAGGGTAAGGCTGCAGAACCACCATCCGGCTCCGGGGAGAAATCGGGGTCTGCCTTCACTACCGATGGCGCCCGAAATCTCATCGAAACAGTGTTGCTGGAGAAGGACCGTCGGCGGGTCCGGGAGTTGGATGTCTCTGACGTTGGGGCCGCCAGCTGCGTCTGTCTCATGTCGGTGAGTGTTCTTCTGGCCGTCTTTCACCATTTATTGGCTCTGTTGTTCTCCGCCTGACTCCCTTATTTTTCCTATTTCTTAGCTCGCCCAGTACATGATCCGTCTGGAGGAGTGCTACAAGGAACAGGCGGGGCTTTTGGCGAAGGCCGAGGACCGGCTGAAAGCAATGGAAGAGGGAGGCCGGGCTGCGGCAGGCAGGACGACCGGGGACCTCGAGGCGAGGCTCCGGGAGGCCGAAGAGCGGGCACTCGGCTTCGCCGCCCTGGAGGAGCAACTGTCAGAGGCTCGGGAGCAACTCAAAGCCGCCTCGGGCCTCGAAAGCAGGGTCAAGAAGGCGGAGGAACGGGCTGAAAAGCAGTCCCGGAAGATCGCGGACTATCGAGAGCGGTGGGAGAAGGCCCAGCGGTCTGCCGACAACGCCTGCGACCGAATCCGCTCTTTTGAAGCCAAACTAGGCGAACTGGAGTCGGCCCTGGAGAAGTCATGCACGGACGTCCAAGAGCTCCGTTCGCGCCTGAAGGAAGCCGAGGCCGCTCGGGTTGCTACCGAGGCGAAGCATAAAGAGGCTCAGGCTGATCTGCTGAGGGTCTCCTCTGAGGCCGAAGGCCGGATTGTGGCGAAGGTCTTGGAGGCCAAGGCTCAGATTATGGAGCGAGCTGAGGCGGAGCTGGCCGAGAAGAGGGCGGAAATCGGGCGTCAGGCGGTAGAGGCTTATCGCCAGTCCGCCGAGTTCGCCCATGATATGTCGGAGGCAGTGCGGACCTATCGCCAGTCTGACGAGTTTGTCCATGACGCGTCGGACGCGGGGGCCGAAGCCTTCACCTTGGGCTTCGAGGAGGGCCTGGCAAGGGTGTCGGCTAAGTATCCCGAAGTTGACCTGAGCGAGATCTCCCTCCTGGACTCCTCTCCGGCGCCATCGCCTGCTGGTTCTCCTGCTGCTTCCCTACCTCCCGCGGACGAGCCCGGCGTTCCCGACCCGGGAGTTCCTCCAAGCTGACCTCTTGTACCTTTCATTGTCTTTTTTATTTTTGTATGTCGGCGTTTTGCCCAATTGTATGGGCCTCGGCCCTGAAAATTAATGCACGTTGAATATTTCTTCATCTCGCCCTCGTCCTCTTTTTTTTTTTTTTTTTTTTTTTTTTTTTTTAGCTCTTGGTTGCTTCTTGCTGACTTTTGATTCCCGAAGTTCTTCCGGCGCTAGGCCAGGCATCCGAGGGTTAAACCTCAGGAAACTCTTCCGGCGCTAAGCCAGGCATCCGAGGGTTAGGCCTCAGGAAATTCTTCCGGCGCTAAGCCAGGCATCCGAGGGTTAGGCCTCAGGAAATTCTTCCGGCTAAGCCAGGCATCCGAGGGTTAGGCCTCAGGAAACTCTTCCGGCGCTGAGCCAGGCATCCGAGGGTTAGGCCTCAGGAAACTCTTCCGGCGCTAGGCCAGGCATCCGAGGGTTAGGCCTCAGGAAACTCTTCCGGCGCTAAGCCAGGCATCCGAGGGTTAGGCCTCAGGAAATTCTTCCGGCGCTAAGCCAGGCATCCGAGGGTTAGGCCTCAGGAAACTCTTCCGGCGCTGAGCCAGGCATCCGAGGGTTAGGCCTCAGGAAACTCTTCCGGCGCTAGGCCAGGCATCCGAGGGTTAGTCCTCAGGAAATTCTTCCGGCGCTAAGCCAGGCATCCGAGGGTTAGGCCTCAGGAAATTCTTCCGGCGCTAGGCCAGGCATCCGAGGGTTAGGCCTCAGGAAACTCTTCCGGCGCTAGGCCAGGCATCCGAGGGTTAGGCCTCAGGAAATTCTTCCGGCGCTAAGCCAGGCATCCGAGGGTTAGGCCTCAGGAAACTCTTCCGGCGCTGAGCCAGGCATCCGAGGGTTAGGCCTCAGGAAACTCTTCCGGCGCTAGGCCAGGCATCCGAGGGTTAGTCCTCAGGAAATTCTTCCGCTCGCTGGTCGGCCAAGGCTGGCGCAAGCCGAAGCGACCGGTCGGGGCTTCCGGCTAGTCTGCTCCCGGGATGATCATCGGGTTAGCCAGGCATCTGAGGGTTGTCAAGCCTCAGGGAAATTCCGCTCGTTGGTCGGCCAAGGCTGGCGCAAGCCGAGGCGACCGGTCGGGGCTTCCGGCTAGTCTGCTCCCGGGATGATCATCGGGTTAGCCAGGCATCCGAGGGCCGAGCCTCGGGAGATTCCACTCGTTGGTCGGCCTAGGCTGGCGCAAGCCGAGGCGACCGGTCGGGGCTTCCGGCTAGTCTGCTCCCGGGATGATCATCGGGTTAGCCAGGCATCTGAGGGTTGTCAAGCCTCAGGAAAATTCCGCTCGTTGGTCGGCCAAGGCTGGCGCAAGCCGAGGCGACCGGTCGGGGCTTCCGGCTAGTCTGCTCCCGGGATGATCATCGGGTTAGCCAGGCATCTGAGGGTTGTCAAGCCTCAGGGAAATTCCGCTCGTTGGTCGGCCAAGGCTGGCGCAAGCCGAGGCGACCGGTCGGGGCTTCCGGCTAGTCTGCTCCCGGGATGATCATCGGGTTAGCCAGGCATCCGAGGGCCGAGCCTCGGGAGATTCCACTCGTTGGTCGGCCTAGGCTGGCGCAAGCCGAGGCGACCGGTCGGGGCTTCCGGCTAGTCTGCTTCCGGGATGATCATCGGGTTAGCCAGGCATCTGAGGGTTGTCAAGCCTCAGGGAAATTCCGCTCGTTGGTCGGCCAAGGCTGGCGCAAGCCGAGGCGACCGGTCGGGGCTTCCGGCTAGTCTGCTCCCGGGATGATCATCGGGTTAGCCAGGCATCTGAGGGTTGTCAAGCCTCAGGGAAATTCCGCTCGTTGGTCGGCCAAGGCTGGCGCAAGCCGAGGCGGCCGGTCGGGGCTTCCGGCTAGTCTGCTCCCGGGATGATCATCGGGTTAGCCAGGCATCTGAGGGTTGTCAAGCCTCAGGAAAATTCCGCTCGTTGGTCGGCCAAGGCTGGCGCAAGCCGAGGCGACCGGTCGGGGCTTCCGGCTAGTCTGCTCCCGGGATGATCATCGGGTTAGCCAGGCATCCGAGGGCCGAGCCTCGGGAGATTCCACTCGTTGGTCGGCCTAGGCTGGCGCAAGCCGAGGAGACCGGTCGGGGCTTCCGGCTAGTCTGCTCCCGGAATGATCATCGGGTTAGCCAGGCATCTGAGGGTTGTCAAGCCTCAGGGAAATTCCGCTCGTTGGTCGGCCAAGGCTGGCGCAAGCCGAGGCGACCGGTCGGGGCTTCCGGCTAGTCTGCTCCCGGGATGATCATCGGGTTAGCCAGGCATCTGAGGGTTGTCAAGCCTCAGGGAAATTCCGCTCGTTGGTCGGCCAAGGCTGGCGCAAGCCGAGGCGACCGGTCGGGGCTTCCGGCTAGTCTGCTCCCGGGATGATCATCGGGTTAGCCAGGCATCTGAGGGTTGTCAAGCCTCAGGGAAATTCCGCTCGTTGGTCGGCCAAGGCTGGCGCAAGCCGAGGCGACCGGTCGGGGCTTCCGGCTAGTCTGCTCCCGGGATGATCATCGGGTTAGCCAGGCATCCGAGGGCCGAGCCTCGGGACATTCCACTCGTTGGTCGGCCACTTGTCGCTCGCCGCCCATCGGGGTTTCTCTGTGCCCAGCCGCGACCGTGTTTCTCCTCTCCTCCAAGCGTTGCCTGGGGGGAACACGAGAAGGGTATTAAACGCTAATTAATGCGTTACCTGGGAAATCGGATCGCCAGTTGCTGCTGGTGAGGAGTGTTAGTTGAGCGGCCGCGATACGCGGGTTCTTCGAGGAGGATGCGGCCTGGGCGCGAGCGGAGACACGTGGACCTAGGGGTATACGTCACCCGGATCGTCCTGCACAAAGAATGCGATTTAAGGAGAATGACGCTTAGGAAATCGCGGGGAGATACGCCTCGGGAGCCGGAACGGCTCCGGATTCAGTGCGCCTGCATTTATTGGAGCCACCCGTATCGGAACTACCAGGGGGCCGCAGCTTGGCTATAAATACAGGTGCAGGTACGATGGAATTTGCCAAGCCGGAGCTGCAGGTTGCCATGGATCGCGGACCTCCTCCTTGGCATATGACTGAGAGACTCCTGTCGAAGGAAAGGGGAGGCGCTCCCCTTACAACTTCAGCCAACTAGCCGTTTCATCTGGGATCAACAAGGAGGGTCTCCCCGGCGGAACTCCGCTCTAGGCGTTTCATCCGGGATCACATCTCCCCTCCTTGAAGTTCAGCCTCCCGGTTGAGCTCTGCGCCGGACGCTCAATCCGGGACCGCGCCTCCATATACTCTTCCCCCTTGAATCCCTTCTCTTCCCTACCACTGGGGAAGATGGGAATATCCTTTGGAGGCGGCGTTCCCCTGGGGGCAGCGGGAGCTTCTTCTGCGGCGGCTCCTCCTCTTTTTGGTGAGGTGCTGGATGGCGCCTCCGGTTAGAAGCACCCACTTCTGGTGGGACTGCAGCCGCCCTGGGTTGAGGGTTTGGGTCCCCACCTCTTCTTTACTTTCTTTACTCCCTAATTCCCCTCTGGGAATTCCTTGTAATCACACGAGCACGCCACTGTAACCAGAAATTATTGAAATGAAAAGTATTGCACCTTTTTAAATTGTCTTTCTGGCCTTGTTGTTCTACTGGTAATACATCCGCAGGTTAGCGGAATTCCAGCCCCTTGGAATTTCTCGGCCATCTAGGGCTTCCAACTGGTAGGAGCCAGGTCGGTTTACCCAACGAACTTTATACGGGCCTTCCCAATTTGGCGCTAGCTTCCCACCTTCCGTAGGTTGAGATGCCTTAGCTCGCCTCAGCACCAGATCTCCAATTCTGAAAAGCTTCGGTCGGACTTTGGAGTTGTAATATCGGGCCACCCTCTGCTGATACATTGCCATCCGTACCTGAGCCATTTCCCTTGCCTCTTCCAAGAGATCCAAGTTCCCTCGGAGTTGCTCTGAATTGGCCTCGGGTCGGTGCGCGGCCACCCGAGGCGAGGGGAGTCCGAGCTCCACGGGGGCAACGGCTTCCGTGCCATAGGTTAGGCTGAAAGGCGTCTCTCCAGTAGGAGTCCGTTGTGTGGTCCGATACGCCCAAAGGACATTCTCGAGTTCCTCGACCCAAGCTTGCCCCGTCCGGCCGATCCGCGCTTTGATACCTTGGAGGATTGTCCGATTTGTGACCTCGGCCTCGCCGTTGGTTTGGGGATGCGACACGGATGTGAACCGATGCTCGATCCCGAATTCCTCGCAGAAGTCCCGGAAGTGCTTGTTATCAAACTGTCGACCGTTATCCGAGATGAGGACCCGAGGTACTCCAAATCGGACAATGATGTTCTTCTTCACGAACTTCCGGACTTGTGCCTCCGTGATGGTGGCCAGTGGCTCTGCCTCCACCCACTTGGTGAAGTAGTCGATGGCGACAATCAAAAATTTCCGCTGGGCCGAAGCGACGGGGAATGGTCCGAGGATATCCATTCCCCACTGTGCGAAGGGCCAGGGCGCGGTGATTGGCGCCAAGGGGACAGAGGGGACTCTCTGGACGTTGGCGTGGCGCTGGCAGGCGTCGCATTTCCGCACGTGGTCCTTCGAGTCCTCCAACAAGGTCGGCCAATAGTAGCCTTGCCTCATGATCTTATGCGCCAAGGACCTAGCCCCCAAGTGCGATCCGCAGATGCCTTCGTGGACTTCGCCGAGGGCGTAGGCCGCTTCCGCGGGGCGGAGGCACCTTAAGAGGGGGGCGGTAAACGAGGTCCGATACAGCCTCCCTTCATAAAGTACGTAGTGGGCGGACTTCTTTACAAGCCGCCGGGCCTGATCTTCGTCTTCAGGGAAGATTCCTTCGGCGAGGTAGGCGACGAGCGGGTCCATCCAAGACGGCTCCGGATCAATTGCCATCACCGCTCCAGCCCCGTCAATGCTCGGGGCATCCAGGGTCTCCAGGTAGATTGCCCTCGACAAGTTGTGCGCGTCTGCGTCCACTAGGCGGGACAACCTGTCGGCCCTGGCATTTTCGCTCCTCGGGACCTGCTGAATGTCAACACTGCCGAGGTCGGGAATGAGTGTTTGCACCTTCCGGACGTAGCTCTGCATGGTCGGGCTCCGCGCCTCGAACTCCCCTCGAACCTGCCCGACCACCAGCTGGGAGTCGGTGAAGACTTTCAGACGCCGGATGCCGAGCTCCTTGGCGAGTTTGAGTCCCGCGACTAGGGCCTCGTACTCCGCCTCATTGTTGGTCACTGGAAATCCGAACCTCAAGGCATACTCGGCTATCACTCCATCGGGATTGGTGAGGACCAGCCCAGCCCCTCCACCTTCAGGGTTCGACGACCCGTCAATGTGGAGCGTCCAGATCGGGAGATCGAGGCTGGGTGTCTCCGGCGGCTTAGGTTCCGCCTCCTGCACAGTGCACTCAGCGAGAAAGTCCGCGAGCACCTGGGCCTTGATGGCTGGTCGGGGCTGGTAGCGGATGTCGAACTCACCAAGTTCTACTGCCCACTTCACCAGCCGTCCCGCATTCTCTGGATTGCTGAGAATCTGCCGCAGTGGTTGATCGGTCAAAAGGGTGACAGAATGAGCCTGGAAATAGGGGCGAAGCCTCCTGGTCGCAGTCAGCAGCGCGAAGGCGATCTTCTCAGCCTTCGTGTACCGCGTCTCGGCATCCCGGAGGACTCGGCTGATGTAGTATACAGGCTTCTGAAGTCTTGCCTCTTCCCGAACCAGTACTGCGCTGACTGCGGTTGGGGAGACCGCCAGGTAAAGGTAGAGCATCTCCCCCTCTTGCGGCTTGGACAGCAGGGGAGGAGACGCCATGTACTCCTTGAGCTGGTCGAACGCCGCATGACATTCGGCCGTCCAGAGGAAGTCTTTTGGGCGCTTCAACACCTTGAAGAATGGTTGGCAGCGTTCGGCCGACTTTGCCACAAATCGTCCGAGCGCGGCGACCCTTCCAGCGAGCTCCTGAACCTCCTTCACTTTGGTCGGAGGGGACATATCTTGGATGGCTTTGATCTTGTCCGGGTTGGCCTCGATCCCGCGCTGGTTGACAATGAAACCGAGGAACCTCCCGGCCGAAGCACCAAAAGCGCACTTCGCTGGGTTTAGCTTCATGCGAAACTTTCGCAAGGTGGTGAAAGTCTCCTCCAGATCTGCAATGTGCTGGTCTGCATGGCGGCTTTTTACCAGCATATCGTCCACGTACACCTCCATATTCCGGCCGATCTGCTCCTTGAAGATTTTATTGACGAGGCGCTGGTAAGTGGCGCCAGCGTTCTTCAGACCGAAGGGCATTACCTTGTAACAGTACAGCCCCCGGTCTGTTATGAAGGCAGTTTTCTCCTCGTCCTGTGGAGCCATCATTATTTGGTTGTAGCCGGAGAAGGCGTCCATAAAAGACAGTAGCTGATATCCGGAAGTCGCGTCGACCAGTTGGTCTATCCGTGGAAGCGGAAAGCTATCCTTGGGGCACGCCTTGTTCAGGTCGGTGTAGTCGACGCACATCCTCCACTTCCCGCTCGCCTTCCGGACAAGTACGACGTTTGCCAGCCACTCGGGGTAGCTCACCTCTCTTATGAAACCTGCCTCCAAGAGTTTGTCTACCTCCTGGTCGACCACCCGGATCCGATCCGGGGCACAGTGTCTCTTCTTTTGCTTTACTGGTCGGTGGGTCGGGTCGACGTTGAGGGCGTGAGAAACGACCTCCGGGTCGATCCCAGGTACATCGGCCGCCGACCAGGCAAACACATCTGCATTGGCTCGGAGGAATTCCACTAACCGGAGCCGAGCTTCCAAGTCGAGGTTGGCACCGACCCGGACCGTGCGGTCCGGGCGGCCTTCTTCGAGGGGAACTTCGATTACGCCCTCGGCCGGCTCCCCGTGCCGCAAGGCCACTTCGTCTCTGGCGTCAAGTGACTCGACGCTTAGGGCCTCCATGGGCTTCTTCCCTTTGAGAGTTGCTAGGAAACACTGCCGTGCGGTCGGCTGGTCACCTCGGACCTCTCCAATCCCGGCCGCTGTGGGGAACCGCATGAGCAAATGGTAGGTAGAAACCACCGCGCGAAGGGCGTTCAGTCCGGGTCGTCCGAGGATAGCGTTGTAGGCCGAGGGGACACGGACGACCAAGAACCCGAGCCGCACCGTGGCTTCTGCGGGTGCAATGCCCGCAGTCACAGGCAGCTCGATGACACCTTCGGCCGAGATAGCGTCTCCAGTGAATCCTATGAGGGGGGTGGATGTTTTGTGCAACAATTGTCGGGAAAAGCCCATCTTTTGGAAGGCCTCGTAATACAAAATATCAGCTGAGCTTCCACTATCCACAAGAACACGCCTTACATCATAGTCCGCCATAGTGAGAGAGATCACCATGGCGTCATCGTGGGGAGTCTGAACCCCCTTTACATCTTCATCACAAAAAGTGATTACATTTCCGACCCGCTGCCTCTTCGCGACGGCCACTCCTGATACTTCCGCCGAGCCCCCTGCGTTCCTCACGGGCCGAGAGCAGCCCCCAGTGATGGTGTGGATCACTCCCGCAACGGGTCGATTCTGCTCCCGAGGCTCCTGAGGGGCCGGGTCGGCTGGACGCGGGTCTGCGGGGGGACGTCGGTCGTTTACATATCGACCGAGACGCCCTCGGCGAATGAGAGCCTCGATCTCGTCCCGAAGCTGGAAGCAGTCTTCGGTATCGTGGCCGTGGTCTCGGTGGTACTCACAGTACGCCCGAGAAGGCTTCCTCCCAGGGATCTTCTTCATCTGCCTCGGGACCGGGAGGTCCTCCCGCCCCTTGACCTCCATGAGGATCTGGGCCCGGGGGGCCAGGAGTGGGGTGTACCGGTTGAAGCGTCGGTGCGGAGAACGAGGGCGTGTGGCGCCGTGGTTCCTTGCTGGTGACGGGCTTCTGCGCCGGCGTTGAGGCATCGGGCTCCTCCTCTGGGGTGCCTCTTTTCGCCTTTTCTTCCCGGGCTTTAGAGGGGCCTCGGCGGCCTCCTTGTTCCGGTGGGAGGCTGCCTCCTCGGCGTCTGCATACTGGTTTGCCCGAGACAACAGCTCCGGGAAGCTCCGCGGCAGGCGTTTGTCCAGGGAGAAGGTGAGTCTGCCCTTCCGGAAGCCTCGCTTCAGGGCTGAGAGAGCCACCTCCTGGCTCAAATTCCGGACCTCCAGTGTTGCCTTGTTGAAGCGGGTGAGATAATCCCGCAGGCTCTCTCCCTCGTTCTGCCGGACATCGAAGAGGGAGTCGGAGACCAGTCTTCGCCGGCTACTGACGGCGAAATGGCTGATGAAGAGACGGGTGAACTGGTGGAAGGACTGGATGGAATTAGCCTCCAGGCCGGCGAACCACGCCCTTGCCGGGCCGCGGAGGGTCGCCGGGAAGGCCTTGCAGAGGAGAGGATCCGATGCTCCATGGAGGAGCATAAGAGTCCTGAAACTCTCCACGTGGTCCCGTGGGTCCGCCGCCCCGTCGTAGGGTTCGATCGCCGGCATTTTGAACCCCGGCGGGTTTAGGGTTCGCAGGATCCTTGAGGCAAGCGCCGGCTGGGAGGAGATTTCCAAGTCGGCGAAGGGATCTTTGGAGTGGCCCTTCAGGACCTGGAGCTGTCTGTGGAGATCGTCCACCCGCCGGTCCAGGGAGCGCGACCGGTGGGTGGGAGACAAGGAGCGGCGCGAGGGGGACCGACTGGAGTGCGGGCCCCTCGAGGACTGGGGTGTCTGAGAACGCGCCCGGGTCCGCCTCTCGTACCCCGCGCAGCTCCGATGAGAAGGTCCTGGCAGAATGGACCGCACTCGAGAATCCTCCCCGCGCCGGCGCTCCTCTCCATGGGAGAGGAAGGAGCGCGGGTTGTGAGGAAGAGGCGAGTGCTCGGGGAGCAGCGGCTCCTGAGCCCGCTGCGGCACCCGAGAGATCACACCCTGCAGATTCTGCACTGCCTCCGCGAGGGTGCGAACCTGCTGGGCTAGCTGGTCGAACTGAGCAGGTTCGACCGTCTGAATGGGAGGAGAAGCGGTGGAATGCTGCTGAGAGTGTGTTGGGGACGCAGCAGCCTCCCGGCCAGAGGCGCGAGAGGCTCCGCGACCGGAAGCATTGGAAGCTCCGCGACCACCTCGCCGTGCCATTACGATCGTTCTGAGATTCGGCCCTTCCTCTAGCGCCAACTGTTGCTGGTGGTCCAAACCGAGAACGATTGACACGACGGTGTGAACGGGGTTCCGCCTGAGTTGTCTTGGTTGGTGCTGGTTGCGCTCCACCTTCCGCCAAGGAACCTGCAAACAAGCCTTGCACCACCACCAGGGTGGTGATGGCCCTCCGACGGTCAAGTCAGAGGAGATTGGAGGAGGAGAGATGATAATCACAAGTGGGAGAGAGTGCTCTGGGAGGTATTGCTTACCCCCCCTTCTCCCCCCAGCCGCATATATACCTGGCTGGGAGGTCTCTCAGGGGGGTTTGTCGTCGTGGAGCACGATAGAATGGCCACTGACATGGCCGTTACGGGGCGTCGTGGAGCAGCGCTGGGTACGGTCATGGCAGGGCGTAGTGGAGCTCCGCTTTGTACGGTTGATACAGGAGATCGTGGGCAGCATCGGGTACAGCCGTTGCAGGGAGTAGTGGAGCAGGAGGCCGCGGCGTGCCTCTGGAGAATAGCCTGTCGTTATCAAAAGATCTCCGACTCGGGGTCGGAATGCTGGATCATAGGGCAGCCGACCCGGGGTCGGGCTGCGAAGCCGAGGAGGTCCGACTCGGGGTCGGAGTGCTGGATCATAGGGCAGCCGACCCGGGGTCGGGCTGCGGAGCCGAGGAGGTCCGACTCGGGGTCGGAGTGCTGGATCATAGGGCAGCTGTAGCTTTCCTGGATACGCGTGCCGATCACGTGGGGCATGGCGGCTCAATTCCCCCATAACAGGTTTAAACCTAAGAACTACAAGTACTTTAAATTTCATGCCTTGTGCATGGTGTATCGGATTTTGATACTTGCTGGATATGGCTACAGTCCATTACAAATCTTTGGTTATCGTATTCTTGAAATTAAAAAATGACTTCGGATGCGTCCTGTTTACATCTGAATACTTTGTGGATACCTTTGAAGATAAGAGGAGAGGGCTTGACCTTTCGATGATGGATCATTAATTTTAGCATTACTGTATGGAGCATGGCTTTTGATTTATTGATTTGAATAACAAGTAAATGGTAGAGTTTGTGGATTTGATATTATTGTATGGAGTATGGTTTATGTTGTAATGAAAACTTGCTATGCTTTATTTAATATGTGTAAAAAGAATATATATGTATTGGTAGATACAATGCGTCTTTGGCACAATATGTTCTATTTTTCAAGATTTCTTGTGCCAGTATATCTGTATTATGTAATATTTATGCCGTATTCCATATCTTGCACTTCAAAAGTTTAACAGGTTGCTTTCATAGGAAATAATGTTGCATCTGTCCTTGTTTATTTTTAGTTTATGTAATCTTATGCCCACATAAGTTTCTTTGTCCTTTCTTTTAGCTTATATATAACTCACTTTGATGCTTATGCCTTAATGAACTTGGCTCAGTTATGCTGTTTGAATGGATGTTAAGTTTTATTATCTAGACTAAGGTTTGAAAACTCAACTTCAAAATAGGTTTTGGCTAGACCAAATAAGTTTTGGTTTTGGCAAGTGTAGCAGTTTTGGTGGTTTCTCTCTAGTTCTGGTTATTTGGTTGCAAAAAATAAACAAATTCAGAAGTACAACTAAAGCGAAAAAAAACTAATATAATGAAGAAAAAGAATGCTGGTCAAGATTAATGTTTTTGATATCTTATCAATATATATTAGACTATGTAAGACCCTCATATGCAATATTTTGGTTGTTTCCTCAGAAAGACATATTTTGAGTGTTCTATATGATTGAGAGTTCAATATATGGTAATAAAATGTTTATGAAATAAAAATGTTTATTCTGAAATATTTACTCATCTCTCTCAATTTTTTTTTTAATGAATTTTAAGTTCTAGTATAGGCAACCCATGTCAAAATAAATTATTTATCCTTAATCTCTTCAGAAATTAATGTAACAGTGATTCCAAATGTTTTCAAAACCGTTTAAGTTTAGTCAAAATAAAATGCTTCCAAATAATTAAAGAATCAAAAAATTTAAATAATAAAATCATTCAACCTATATACACATTACAGTTGGCACTATAAACCAAATTTGTCTAGAACTTTGAAACTGTCCCTAGTTTCAAATTGAGCCTGGGCCAGTTTTATTTTTAACTTTGGAGTTTTTGAGTGTTGCCGCTGAATCCGGACCGAGGTCGGAGCACAACTCGGAATGACTTTGAGGTTCGCGGGAATCGAGCTGAATGGAGTGGCCGAGGTGCGCTGGAGCTGGCTTCCTCTGGAGATGGCCTGCAAGAAGTCTACTTGTCGGAGAGTTTTCGATGGAAAATCCTCCGATGTCTAAGTCAGAATAGAGAGGCAATAGTATAGAAGCAAAAAATTTCAGCAGAGGGTGGTTCTCTGTGATTGATATTGCATAATATCACATATCTGAGGTCTTTCGGACTGTCCCTTCACATACAGAAGTCGATTTTGTCGTTATCTTGGTCGGCATGATGTGCACCAATCACCAGGCAGCGGTCATTAGCACAGCTTTGGCATGGGCAGCGTATGGTACGACCGCGCGCCAAATGTAGAGCTGCCACAACGACTAGTCGTTGTCACGACGGTCGGTTGCCAGTGCTATCAGTTCTTGTCGGCGCGTGTTGATTAGTTCCTCAGTCGGAGCACCTTGGTTGGTTGGCTTCTCGGCTGAGGCCGAAGTTGTCTACCTCGGATTGTACCGACGCTGTCGAGGTCAGTTTGGTTCGAAGTTGAGGTGGCGACAGAAATCACGTTGTCACCTCAATCGAGGACAGAATCTTTGTTAGGGGGCAATAAATGCGTTGATCCGACTTCTCGAAGCGTCACCATATTTGGGCCATCCCGAGGCTCCATTAATGGAGGGCTATCTTGAGGCTTATTACTGCAGCGATTTTGGTGAATCGCTCGCACCGTACCTTGAGCTGACACGTGGCTCAATCTGCCTTGGTAGCCAAACCGGTGGTTCGATCAGGGCCGTCTGCGCCCCTATATAAGGATGGCCCCTCCCTTCATTTTATGTTTATTGCTTCATTTGCTTTTTTGCTTGAGTGCTCAAGTGTCCAGACTTCTGGGCGGTGCTCCGACAAAGTTCCATTTTTTCGATATCGACGTCCAACGTGTTTCGCCATTTTCGGTGGATACCCATTCCTTGGCTGCTCGGCCTCTTTCTTTTGCATTATTTTTTATCCTTCTTTCTTCATCTTCCTTCTTTGTTTCTCTGTGATTTCTACATGAGTGAAGTTAGGGTCAGTGCATCAGAGAGAAGTTGGTCGTCAGGCCATTTTTCTCAAGCTTGGCAGCCATCGCTTCTGGCTGAGCTTGAGGTCCGATCGGGCCCGGACTGCAGGGTGTCCGCCCTCACATAAGGGGAAATGGACATCGCCTGAGCCCAACACTTCATTCCTCCCGAGTTGTCTTCGAGCTTGCCAGTCCTAGTGACCGGGTTACCATACCTCCTCGGCTCGGCCTGTACGAGGAGACTTTGAGGGCCGGGTTGAGAGTTCCCCTTCCCTCCTTTTCGTCCAATTGCTGAGGGTCTACTACCTCGTTCTGACCCAACTGGTCTCGAACTTCTGGCGGATCCTCATCGGCTTTCTCTCCCTCTGCCTTCTTTGGAACATTCCCGCCTCGGTTTCGCTTTTCCAAGGATGCTTCACTTTGAAGCGGCATCCTCGAGACAACAACTGGTGGTACATTTCTCTTTTGAAAGGACACCAGTTGATTCGAGGTACTCCCTCTTCCATCCATGGATAGAAAGGGAGGTTCTTCTTCGTCTCTTTCGAGCAGCTATGGCTGTTTGAAACCGTACGGAGGACATTCAGGAGAAATTTGAATCGCCTCCTAGGTTGTCTGGCAACGATCAAGGGGCCTTGGAGACAAACTTCTCCAATATCGATTCGAGATTCCTGCCCTGCAGGAGTTGTTTGAGGAGATGCCGATCAATGTCGGTCTGAGCTTGGCCGACCCTCAGAATAAGCTTCTCCTGAATTTTTTCTATCTTTTCACTTTGTTCTATTCTTTTCTGACCTCATCCTCAATTTTGCTGCTGTTGTAGCGATGATGACTGACATGGCTGTGATCCGCAAGAAGATGCGGAAGAGGGCGGCCGCGGCATTTGAAGGCGAAGCCCCCCAAAGGAAGAAGTCCAGAGGGGAGTCCTCGTCAGCCCCTGCTACCGAAATCACTGCTAAGGTTGCTGTCGAGGCCTTGGTCCCTACTGTTGAGGCCACCACCGAAGTTCCTGCCGAGGCCTTGGTCCTCGAGGTCTCCCTTGAGGTGCCCGTACCTTGGGGGGAGAATGTGGAGATTGACGCCGAGGTTGAGATTGTACCGCCGATCAGGTTGGCCTCTTTGGAGGAGGTCGTCCTAGCACAACCTCGTGCCGCCGCCACGCCTTCATGTCGGTTGCCCCCGGAGACCTTGCCTTTGCTTGGTCAGGCCGAGCTCGTTCGCTCCAGTTGAGGAGGGCCCCTCAGTTCTGCCCTTCACCTAAAGGATCTACGTCCCGAGGTGGTTAGTCCCAGAACCAGATTCGGCTTTGATGACCCCCAAGGTGGCGAAGGAGATGGTCCGAGCCATGCAACTTCGAACTAACAGGGATCTCATGCACTCCGTCAATATCGACGAGCTATTCAACGGGGCTTTCGCCTCGGTCATCCAGGTAAGCTTCTGACTTACAAATATTCATTAAGTTCACTTCGGCAACCAACCCTTTTTTCTCTTTTCAGTATGCTTGCGAGATCAACTATATGTATGAGTCAATCATGATGCTCACGAAGCGTGGCTCGGAGCTCCAGGCAAGGTGGGAGGTTGTCGAGGAGCTGGCCCATCTGGTCAAGGAGAGTGCGGAGGCTGCCGAGGAGCAGGCCTAGTAGGCCGAGGAGAGGGTCAAGGCTGCCGAAGACAAGATCGAGTTGGCGAAGCCCACGCCTCAACTGCGCGGACCCAGGCAAAAATAAAGGAGAGCCAACTGTCCACCACTAGGGAGGCCTTCAAAGCCGTTGAGTAGAGGGCCACAGAGCTTTTCTGTGAAGCTAGTCCAGGCCTAGTGGAAGGCCAACGAGGCAAGAGAGTATATTGCTCGAGCCAAGAAGAAGTTCGCTGAGGCCAAGGAGCTTGTCCTCCAAGCATAGTAGAGGGTCGCTAAGGCAGTCGAGGAATACTGCTCCTCGAACCAGTGCAATGACGAGTACGAGGAGAACGCGATCGACGTCTTTGCGACGAGCTTCGAGGAATGCCGAGCTTGGGCCTAGCAACTCTTGCCCGAGATGGACTTCTCTGGCCTTCAACCTGACTTTGGTGAAGAAAGTGACGAAGACGGCGAAGGCGATGAGGCTAGTGGAAGCGGAGATGGCGGCGAGGAGGGCGAGGTCAGCGGCGGCGAGGAGGGTGAGGTCAGCGGCGGCTAAGGTGGAGAAGGCGAGGAATGAAGTCCCGCGGCGAAGGCGGGGAAGGCGAGGAATGAAGTTACACCCTTTATCTTTTTTCTTTTTTTCGCTCGGATGAACTGAGCTCGATGTACTTCTTTTGCTCGATTTTTGCCGGTGGCTCTGTGCAGCATCATGAGCGCTTTGAAGCTCTCTAGGTGATCCAGAGGATTCGAAGTGCCATCATATGGCTCTACTTGGGACATTTTGATCTAAGATGGGATTGGTTCCTTCATGATTTGCTAGTAGAAGGGGGTTCTGAGGAGAAGTTGAGGTTGTTGTTTGCCCTTGGAACTTGTCCCCTGAGGGCCTTAATTTGTTGGCCCATCTTCTCAATTCTCCTACTGAGGTCGCACCTTGTTGAGGCGGGGGCTCCGCGTGGCAAGGAGATGAAAGGCTCTGAATAGAGTTATTGCCCGAATGGAGGCTTGGAGTATGCCATTTTCCATCCTGACAAGGATTGTTCGGTCGGGTGCGTCGACTTTGACGAGACTGTTTTGAGTCTCTGCCCCGAGAGTGGTGGCTGAATAGGGGTATGTGATGCGTTGGCGACTGAGAGTGGTGGCTGGGCTGATCGAATTTTGGCCGGATTGGTTTCGGTCATGCCGTTGCCTGCTGCAGGCCCTAAACTGCTGTGGTGAGCACCTATATTTGCTGAATGAGCAGGTTGAATTGCTCATTGTTTACCTGCACGGCGGATTATTTCGGCGGAGTTGATTTTGGGCTTCGGAACAACCCTTGGAAGGTGGAGCACAGCGTTGCGAGGCATGACACGCAATGCATGCTCCTCACAACCTCATGCTGATGATCTCTCCCTTGGAAACAATGTAATTGGGGGCGTCCTTCCTCTAGCACTAATATGTTGCCGCTGAATTCGGATTGAGGTTGGATCACATCCCGGAATGACATTAAGCTTGGCGGGAACCGAGCTGAATGGAGTGGCCGAGGTGCGCTGGAGCTGGCTTACTCCGGGGATGGCGTGCAAGAAGTCCGCTTGCCGAAGAATTTTCGGCAGAGGATCCTTCGATGCCTAAGTCAGAATAGAGAGGCAACATTATGGAAGAGAGAAATTTTAGCAATGGATGGTTCTCTGTGATTGATATTGTATGATATCGCATACCTGAGGTCTCCCGGGAGGAGAGTCGATTTTGTCGTTACCTGCATTGACTTGATGTGCACTAGTCATCAGGCAGCGATCAGTAGTACGGCTTCGGCGTGGGCGGCGTACAATACTGACTGTGCGCCAAATGCAGAGCTTCCACAACGGTCACTCGTCACGACGGTCAGTTGCCAGGACTGTCAGTCCTTGTCGACTAACTCTTCAGTCGGATACGAAGTTCACGTCGGTTGGCGGGCTTCTCAGCTGGGGCCGAAGTTGTTTACCTCGGTCTATACCGAGGCTGTTGAGGTCGGTTTGGTCTGAAGTTGAGGTATCCAGTGTTTCTACCATCACTGAGTGATACTTCTAACCATGTCTTACGGGTTGCTTGGGGTAGTTTCTCACATTTGTCTTTTGGGGTTACTTTGAAATATAGCTTAAGGCTCAAAGTGGACTTGTACGGCAACCATGAGATCAAATTCCATTAATACAAAATGACACATATTGACTGTACAAAAATTGCCAAAAAATACAACTAAATGTAAAGTAACATGGAAGAACTAACTAGCTACAAGTTTGGATAAGAAACAATGCAAAAAACTGTAGTGTTTACCCATAATAATCTTGGTGCCTTAAACTTTGAAAGAACAAGTCTGATCCCAATCTGTACCATGCTTTTGGAAGGATTTAGCAAGCCCTATATTTTTATGAAATCTCAACTAGCAGTTAATACAATCTCTATGCTTAATTATTTAACATTCCTAAACTTTGTATTTCCTTCATGCATTTCCTATGCTGAGCAGGAACCAAAACAAGATCAATCCTGAGACAAAGCCCCATTGTACTAGTTAATGAATTACCATCAAATCCCTTACTTCTAGGGTCATTAACCCCAAATTTGCTAAGGATCTTTCTCATCCTGTAGCGTAGTTTGGCAATGAAAATTTGACCACTTTTCTACATGCTACCATGCTCTTTCTATTAACTTTTCCTCGTATGATTTATAATTTGCAAGCTGAGTGGGCATTTCAAAATGAGTCGTACAAAACTTGATTGGATTGTTGTTGTTATTACTACTATTATTATTGTTATCATTATTACTGTTGAGAATAATGGTGGGCATGCCACCAGTCATTTCAGACATGACAAAACAACTATCACATATCTAATACTTAAAAAACAGTTTAAAACAGAAGAGAGGTCCAACCTTTGTTAATTAGGTCCTTCAACTTACTCAGAATACCTGCAGCACCACTTAGACATGGTGAAGTTATCTGGTTATGAGTCTGCAAGAGGAATTTAGAGAATAGAAAACCTAAACACAATGACGTGCCACATTGACATGTACCTGCACCCAATGCTCATGCTCTAAGTCTATGTTAACATATTGTGCAACCATTAAGATATAGGGCCTTCATTGTATACATATTTCCTTGAAACTGTGTCTGGGTATTGTCCTATGATAAATCAGAAAGCATGGAAACGATGCCTGATTCAGACTTGAAGAAGTTTTAGAGATCGAGTACTAAAGAATTGTTGGGTCCAACTTTTGTGTCAGAGAGAGAGAGACTTTATGACTGATTTAAACTCTAAAAGTGGGTTGTGCATGGGTAGAGAGAAGGAAAAAGAGAGGATTTGGCTCCTTTCATGACTTGTATTTTGGTAGAAAGGATGAATCGATTATATAGATATGGCTCCAGCTTGGGTTGCATTAGTTGTACTTGAGATGGCATTAGATAGTGAACTGAGGGTCGGATAAGGTTAGGTATAGGAAAAATAGTTGTGGATGCTGTTACACTGATTTTGGTTCATAGGGTCATGGAAAACCAACTTAAGGAGTGTGCCTCCGTGGAAAACTGTAAAAAGAGGCAAGCCCAAGAAAAAATGCCAGATTGTCAGTGGTAAATCTTGACCAGATCTGGCAAAGAACATAAGGCAATCTATAAATTTACAGAGGCCAATTGCTACCCGTCCCTCTGGTTCCAGTAGTAAGTTCAAGCGATTCAAAAGTAAAGTTTAAGAAGGAAGCTTTTGACATTTTGTGATAAAAAATTGAATCAATGTGACATCACTCCAACTTTATTTCACATTCTCGGAATTGGATTCCTATGTTAGATGATTTCTTTTGCAGTTTTTCTAACTTTAGAGTATATACATATTTTTTCATGTGGCAGATCTTATGGCAACAAATTGAAGAAATGGAAGTGTATGGATGCTGAAATTCAGGCACATGCTCTTAAAACAATGACTGCATTTATCAATTGTTTGTCTTTCTCTCTACTACAGCATCCTCTTACAAAGGTATTCCTGTCCTCTTTATGAAAGTAATTTTCTGTTAGAGAGGGAAGAAGAAGAATGCTTTTGGCTACTGTTATCCAAATGTGCAATTGTAGTTCTGTTTCCAGCTTGTGCTATTGGATTGTTGTTTATATGAAGATAAAGCATATATATGTATTGTGTGTGTCTATATTTATATACATATACATATATATGTATATGTATGTGTATATGTACATCTATATGTATCTGTATACATATTCCGGGTGCACTAGCTTTCGTTTTTGCCAAATTTTATGATGTTTTGTTATACTAGGTTGACATGTAGAGTGCACTATGATTCATATATCAGTGTTGTATGTGGTAAATTCCCAAAGATTGGATGAAAAACTGCGAGAGGTTTATAGTTCTGCATCCTTAGTTTTTCCAATTACAAGGGAATCTAACTGGGTTGTTCCTGGTTTCTTAAGCTGAAACTATGGATACGATATGGTAAGTTTCAGTCTCCTCTTTCAGGTTTTCTGTAGGTCTCTTTCTAGCAAAGTGCCTCAATCATGAATTTCACCACCTCATGATGAAAGTCATTTTCAAGTTGTATGCTGGCCAGTAGATGTTCATAAACTTTGATTGTTTACAGTTCTATACTTTATGTTTAAGGTTGACATGTCCAGAGTAGCATTGCGTATGTGCAATGCACATGTGAGGAATCATGTATAACTGTGATCTACCATCTGATTTAAATATATTTCTATAATTTATTTAACTTGATGGAGGCTGTCCCTCTTGTGGCTAGTGCACCCTCCCTCTCCTCCTCTTTCCCCTCTTAAATAGGTGGAGATAGAAGAGAAGATGTGCCTTAACGAGGATCAAAGAAGCAGAGGCTAAAGTGACATCTTTAGGGAGAGAGAGAGAGAGAATATTTACATGTACGCCTTTCAAAAAAACACTTTTCTTTAAACCCCCTCCTTTAAATAGGCAGGAATAGATGGGAGAGTCTATAAGAGAAAAGTAGCTGAGCCTTTATAGGCAATGAGGAAGCAGAAGCTAAAACATCAGTATTTGATAGAAAAAAGTGTTTATGCATGCATACCCTTCAAAAGTGATAAGTACTAAAATAACTTCCCAAAAGTCTGAAACTTGCATGGTTGTCCTTCCAAAATCTTATGGTTTCATGTACACCTCTGCTACTAGATGATGTCCTCCAAATGAGTGCTATATTATCATTTTATCCTTTCAATGATTTTTGCAGATATGCTCTTTCATATTAGAAATTGAACACCAAATTCATATATTAACCTTGAAGTGTAAAGAATTAATAAAAATTGAGGATAATGTAGTTGATGACAAGTTATTTTTAACCTGGCCAAACTAAGGTAGTATGACAAAAATGAAAGGAAAATGACAGGGATGTAAAGATGCAAATTTCATACTTTGAAGGGCACAAAAGGAAAAATCCTCCCATAAAGAGAAATTGTATCTCTAGAAATCCTGACCTGGACATGTTTTTTCCCATGCCAAGAAATCAATGTTATAATAGTACAGATAATATTAGAGATATTATTCTGTTTGGAAGCATATTAGTTACACGGGATTGTCAACAAATTCATCTATTCTTAAATGAGATCAAGATTTCAAATTTTCAATATTGCTATTGTATTCACCTTGGGGTGTCACTATTGTTTACTCTCTCTATCAGCACCTCTCCAATATTCCATGCACGAGCATATGGATTTCGCTTGCCTTTATGACTCTTATTTTGTTTATCGGTCAGTTTTGAGATATTTCTTGTATATTTGTGATTAGATCAATTTTTGATGCTTCTTGCTTAAAAATACACTATAAAGCATGTTTCTGTAAATATATTGTCTTTGCTCTCTAGTGTTGCTGCTTGGGCCAGCACAGTATCGAATTTCCAATAGCAAAATATATATATACAAATTAAAGATTTTTGGATCCCCCACCAAAAAAGTCAAGGAAAAAAGGAAAGATTCTACTATTCATTCATTACTGGAAGATTCCATCCACGAATAACTTAACTAGCATGGATTGACTGCCTGGACTGACCGATCCTGGGAACAAACAAAAACTAAGCTTCATGCTGAAGAGAGAATTCTTCCAGGAAGGGCTGGTCCAATGGTCATTGCTAAAGGAGCATTATAGTGCTCTGTGCACCAATCCATCCAAGTCTGTCAATACTCAATAGCTGAAGCTCAATTAGAAAGTTTGCGGATTCTAAGATCCTTCAAAATATGTAATAACTTACTGACCCGACAGATTCATCTATTCACTGTAGGGCCTGTTGGATAATCCCGCAAGATTTGTGATCGGGAACAGAATTTCCAATATGAAAGTACATAAGGCCAGGCCTGACCCACTTCGACTGGACCTCCTCAAGACCATTGTGGAGGAGAGGAAAAAATGACCTCCACAAGTCTATATTTTCTACTTGAGGTGTTCAGGCCTCTCCCCCCCCACCAAACCCCCACCTTCCCCCTCTTCCTCTTCTTCTCACCCTTCACCTAACCCTCTTTATCTTCGATCGAGCATTCCCAATTCGATCTAGTGGGTTTTTACAAGATTATCCAAACAGGCACTTCAAATGCCACAAAGTCTTGATTGGTTTAAACTTAAAGCAAGGCCCAATGTGAAAGGTTAACGTGAAACTCTTTGCAGATAACATCTCTGCTGAGAGATAAATTGTGAATAGACATCCTAACTTTATAGAGGGAGTATCTCTGCTGAGAGATAAATTGTGAATACACATCCTAACTTTATAGAGGTATGGATGTTGAGCCTGGGACTTTGTTTCATGCAATGTCATTTATTTAATCATCCATCACTTTACTGCAATGATTTATAGGAAAGATCTGGATCAAAGAAATTTGGGAACATTTACCTGTCACATAAAACAAATATGGTACTGAAAAGGGGAGACAGTGAAACTCTTAATAACATGCATGGGAATATCTTGTAATTTTTTTTCTCATATGTAGAATAACTTTAACTGGAATAGAATTTTTGTCAGACCACATGTCCATAAAACTGATAATATGTTCTTTGGCACATTCGTATCTGTTACTTGCGCTTTGGGACTGGCTTAATCATCTTTTGTCAAATGGTAAAAAATCATAATTAGAAACTGTTCAGGTACGTTTGTAATAGAAGTTTGCAAACAAATTAATATAGATTCCAGAAGCATAAAGAAAATTAAACTAAGTGATGCATCCATATACAAGTGATGATAAAACATTAAGTACAGAAGCAGCAGCAACAAAAACAGCAGCAGCAGCACATATTATTATTTTTCCATAAATTCATGAATTCCAATTTTGTAATACTAGTCAATGGCTAACTGTAGTTCGTTTTTTTCCTCTCGATTAATGAAAACCAAATTAAACCGCTGGGAGATTTAAACCATGAGGCATGAAACTAGAATACTACCAATGCAAGTATTTGCTTGCAAGGTATGTGATTGAACTTGCTTTTCAGCTGTAGAGAATGCAATGCTGCAGCTGATTAGCTTGCTACTGATGTGGCCAGTTGTTTGGGCTTTGTTCTCTGGGACTCCTTCACCCCCTTGCCTTCATGCTCTGCTGTTATCAACTCAGTAGGATGTACCTACACTAGAGTGGTTTGATAAATCTGTCTCAAAAAAAAAAAAAAAATCTTTTTGGCATGAGGGTAACATCACCAGTGGCTGATTGAAATAGAATAATAGCCTCACTTTCATCTAGTGTACGTCTAGTAGACAAAGTGCTTCTTTGCTCCAAAATCAACCCACCACAATTTGCATATTGCTATGTTGTGCAATTTTGGAGATCAAAATAGTTGCACATAAATTATAAATAATCAAAAGAAAAAGAATAATCATTGTTTCAGAATATATTGAATAAAGAGCACAAATCTGAGGCAACCCAACAACTTAACAGAGCAATTGATTTAAACCCTCATCGAGACTAGTCCAAGAAGCAAGTCAGACCTGCTTCTGCTCAGCAATTTAGACAACCTACTATCTTTTACTTCCGTACAACTGCTGATGGACCCATTAGGCAACACTAAGCAACATGCTAATTTGCACCTCTAACTTGCTTTCTGGTGCCATCTTTTGACATCAATCAAACACCAACCTTCCCTATCCAGTGAAAATGGTGATCCTATTTTTCTGTTGCCCATCTAAAGATAAGGCCGGATCCCTTAAACCCTTTAGTGCGTCCTGCAGTACAGAAGCCAATTCAAACAATAAATCTAAGGGTTTTTTGCATGGATACCCTTCTAAATATCGGATTTTGCATGAATATCTTTTCAAAATTGATATTTGTATGTATACCCTCGTAAAACTTTCTTATTGTACAAATGCCCCTAATATAATGGTTGTTCTAACGTTGTTAAGAAAAATCATATTTATATTAATTAAAAATAAAATAAAATATTGAAATTATGCTATTTTCCTTGTCTTTTTCCCTTACTATTGGGATCATGATCCTACGGGGGTTTGCGATCGAGAGTCGTGTGTGGGATCGCGATCGCGATCTCCTTCACCGCGATCGCAATGCAGCTTGCAGCTCGTGATCGCGATCCAGCGGGCAATCAGTATCGCGATTGCGATCGCTTGTGGGATCGCGATTGAGCGGGCTCGCGATCGCGATCCTCTTCACCGCGATCGCGATGCAGCTCGCGGCTCACGATCTCCTTCCGCCCTATTTTCGTAATCCAATAGTATTTGATGATAAAAAAATTTTCTTTTAGCTTCTAAATCTATCCTCTCCAAAATTTAGTCGTGGACTCGATCCATCTTCCAAATCTCTCCTATCTGTTCATCATAAAAAAGGTATTTCAATATCATCTTGCCCTCTCTTCCCTCTCGTTGATGTATACTATTTTTCTCCTATTAATTTGAACCAAAAAAAAACCATTACAAGTGTTAGAAGAACAATAATGATTGTTGTAGCTGATTTTATTTCATTCCTATTTTTCGCTGTGAACCTAGATTGAAGTTCTGTTTTTTGGTTTCTAACTGCATACCATATACTTTATTTGATGGTAAGAAAGGAGAAGTATCACCCATTTTTGATTGCTGAAACATAGTATAGCTATGTTGGGGTAAATGATGAAACTTTATTTCAAGAGGAGCAAAAAACAGATACTAAAATTTATGGTTCTGAGAGTAGCTATCACAGTATTTATAATAGTGATTTTGATGATGATGATTAAAATATCATAGAGCTCAGACAGCTAAGTGCATTCCCCGCAGTGTTAAGAGCTCGGACAACTAAAGAAGTGGGGGTAGGGATTATTTAATATAAAAAGGATTATTTTCATATCCCTTGAAAATGCAACCTTCCACGTCAAGCTCCACATGAAATTTCACTAATTTATACAAAAATGAAAACAAAAATATGATGATGGTGCCAAATAGGTTTTAAATAATTATTTCTATTTCAAAGTGTTTTATGCAGAGGATGCTCATGATGAAGTTTCTTCCAAGGCCTAGAGAGAAGATATTAACTAATAAATATAGGATTATGAAGGCTATCATATTAAGTAATGTATCTAAATTCTTTCCATCTACTAGATTTCTTTTTACATATATACCCTTCTAAATATAGAAAATTGCATAAATATCTTTGTAAAGTTGCTATTTGCTTGTATATCCTTATAAATATTTCTATTTGCACGTTTACTCATTAAGGGTATTTTAGTCATTTTAATTTGAAACTATTAATTTTTTAACGACGTTAGATAGCATGGGTACATATGCAAAAACAAGAATAAAAAAAGGGTAAAATAGCAAAACAAGTGTTTTAAGAGGGTGTACATGCAAATATTAATTTTGGAAGGGTATTCATGCAAAATTCGATATTTAGGAGAGTATTCATGCAAAAAATCCTAAATCTAAATATCTATTAATATCTCATCATTACTGTTTTTGCACTACTGTATAGATCAAAAATTGAGAGTAAGGTTCTATGTCAAATCACTACAGTCAATTATGGGAAACAAAATTATTTTTCTTGCAAGAAACATATGGCATTGAGTGCTTGAAATATGATTTCTCTTAGGAGTTCCATGAAAACTTATTTTAGAAATAGGATATCATGAAACCAGAATATATTTGAAAGGGACACTTTATATCTGTAAATGTTACTTGATTCATCCTATATATGATTACTTTTTATCAAACAGATTATGAAGTGGTCATCCATCTATTTCATAAAGTTCATTCTTTATTTAACCCAATTGTATTTATCCGAACCAGCCAAAGCATCGAAGGTTTAGAGAAAACTTATAAAAAGTCAGATGCTATAGTATTTCCTAAGGTCAATGCACCAATCCTACAAATCAGTAAAGATAGGCTAGTTCTACAGTGTTATTAGATCAGCACAAAAAAAAAGAAACCTAAACTTATTATCTGCATAATAAAATTTTTAGCCATAACCATGCTGAGAAAAGTGCAAATAGAGATGAATCTGCCTGAAATTCTTGCAACATTACCTGGTTTAGCATTCACCAATTGCATAAAATTTGGAATCTTGATTCTGTCACATTCGCTGGGATGTGACTAAAGTAGAACTAGAATCCAATAGCTCGCCATATATTTTTATTTTTTATTTTTTTTAGTATCGAGTCAACCCTCTGCTGCTTCAAATCTCTGCTGGAAAGGCATGTGAATCTAAATCATGGATTGCTGCTCCTAGTGGAATCTCTCTGGATGATTTCTTTTTGCTACCAAAAGCTCCAACATAGATGCAATCCGGCCATCGCCTTTGCTGACGGCCTCCTTGACTGAGAAGGTCCTTCTGAACTCTAGATTTGTCCTGCTGCTCGCAGAACTAGAGCCCGACTCATAGTATGAAGTCCAAATCAAGCCCTATGCTTGGCCATCTTATCCAGTTGCCATTGTTCATCTAGGCTCGCCTGCATGGCAGCTTGGATTCGTGCCTCGTCATCTGGAGCGGACGCCTCCTCTGCCGCTTGGTGGTCCACTTCCGTCTTTTTCTTGGCAATCCTCTTTTTCGCTGCTCTGAAATCAGCGAAGTGCTTTTTCATTAGCTGTCGAATTTTCTATGGGCATTTTCGGCATAGATACAGGTAATCACCAGCTAAGTGCTGCTTTAACCTGATTATTCCTTCTCTCTTAACTCTGTTTTGCGCTAGTGCCCAGCCAATAACACGCTCTGGGTCCTTTTTTCTTCATGGTTCCATTTCTGCAAGTTTATCAAGTACGCTAGTTTATCAGTTATTTAAAATTAGCAAAAATTAATACGATGATGATATTTTTTTATCTCAGAAAATACATTTGATTTATCTAATACGTAATCCTAAATTTTTATTTTTTTATTTATATATTTTTAAAATTTTTAATTTTAAAAAATATTTATATATCATAAATTCAGAAAAATATGATTTCTATTTCAAAAATTACTTTTGAATTATGTAATACATACTACTAATTTTTATAATTTTTGATATTAATTATATATTTTAAATTATTTTTTTATTTAAAAATAATTTTTAAATATTGATATTTTAAAAAATTCATTTTAGCTCAGATCCATGTAGAACCCAATAGTGGATGGTATATATATTTTTCTAGACTCTCGTACATGTATAAAAGGCTACTTATTTCTTATTTTTTTTCAAATTTAGATCTTGGCTACTGTGTGCATGATCGCATCAAAACTTTAATGAATGGACACCAAATTTTTATAGAGAGTATCTTGCATGCCCCTAAATACGTTTTAATTTTACAATTTTTTCTGTTTATTTTTTAAAAATTATTCTTTTTTAATCCGAAAATATATTTTAAATTTTGAAAAATTATACATGATCCAAAAATTAAAATTTTTTATGTCAGTGTGTACATCATCCATAGATCTACAATATATAAAAAAAATTCAAGCCCAAATCAACAATTTGGCATGATCTCTTCTTATTTTGCAATTTTTGAGCTATTTTTTAAATCTTTCTAAAAAAGAAAGAAAATAGATAGGAGAGAGGAAGCACACCTTATTTAGCTTTGGCTCTTTCTTCTGATAGCTTGAATCGGTCTTGTTTGTGTGGAAAGGGAAAGCGGCGGTGCCTATGTTAAATTTCGTAGGAAAGGCTTTCTCGGGCCCTCCCAACACTTTTAGTGGTTTTCAAAGGCATCTTGTGGCCCCAATCATGCAATAGTGGCACTGTGGCATTACCCACAGTCAACCCGGTTTGACTTGGTGCGAACCGATCGGTTCCAGTCCCAAAGACCGGTTCCGGTTCCTATGGGCCGGAACCAAATTTAAATGGCGAACCAATCCGGTTTTGCACCTGGTCAGTTCGGTACTGTCTGAACCAGGCGGTTCGGCTTGATTCGACAGATCTTGCTAGGGAATGTCAAAAAGCAACTATTACTTCCATGAAGGCATGTGATTGTTGGAGCTTTGACTAGCACAAGGCACACGGCTGGGGTACCTTGCACAATGCAAGGTACCCAGTGATACTGTATTGCCTCATGTCCAACATTACGGCTTTGATATGGTTTGGCATGGCTCTATGCTGATTGGTGCCGAGCCAAAAAGGTTCTGAACACCTTTTTGTCACCATTTCATTACCTTAGAGAGGGACTTGGAGGTTCTTGTTTCTGTGGACAGCCTATAACTCAACAAGCAGGGAATTGAAAGGGGAAAGCAAGCATTAGTACAAGGAATCTTCTGCTCAGCGTGCTGCACCTACTCCGAAATCTCCCTAGAAACTTGTTCCTGCACATGCTTATGAATAAAAAAATTAAGAGATCTGCTTCTCCCACAACAATCTGCTTTTGCACCCACACCTGCTTATGATAACTAATAAACACTTTATTTATGTGGATGTCGTTTAAAATTCGATAGATAGAAACTAAAATACCTATGAAAATTAGATGGTCAACATTCTAACTCAAGAACAAATTCTAGATTTTTGAAATTTGGTCAAAAAGGTGACTTTAAATGCTAGGGAGCTTCTCAAATCTTAAAAGCTATAAATTCTATTATGTCCAAGCATTTGCAGGTCCAAAGTTGGGGAAGTTGACATTTGCATCTTAGATTTCAAAATTTTGATCTAATATGACACTAACCAACACGCAGTGGTTCAACACATGTGCCTTCTCTTTTTCTTCTGATTCTTAGTCTCCAATTTTTCCAATCCAAAATTTATAAACAATTGCTTTGTATTTTTATCAAAGATGGCCATTAATGTTATGTTAATGAATTGTGAGGATGTCATATTAGCATCAATAACATGATGCACAATATTGCAAATGCTTGTATGTCTTAATTTTCAATTTGTGACATTGTATATAGCTTTAAATTTTTTTTTTTAATGTATGGAAGATCTCTTAACAACATTACAAAGATGTGTAAAGTGCTATGATCTGAAAAAGCAAAGAAAATCGTTCATATGTTTGCATGCAGTCCATGCCAGTGCAACTGGCATCGTGTCCACAGCGTGACAGTCTATGCAAAGTGTTGGCATGGAACAATATAGACATGGCACTAGATACGTAAGTCCTTGATTAGAGCTAACTGATATTTCTGTAATTTAATTCTCAGACATGCCATTATCTTTCCAGGATTCCATTTTTGATATGCTGGTAGCTCTTGAAGGGATTCTACAAGCAGAAAATGAGAGAATATCAAACATGGCAGCAGATGTGACCCTGAAGTTAGTTAACAGCTTAGGGAAATCCATATGCCAATATCCTATGTTGGAGGTTATTATTTCTCTATCACGCTTGTTGTCATTATGTCGATTACCTGCTGCCTTCTCATCTGCGATTGCATTGAACTGCATCCTTACAAACCTAGGGCCAGTGAGAGGCAAAAGTCACGAGGAAGTTTGGAATGTTTTGAAGAATGCTGGTACAGTTGGCAGTGTTGTCTGTGCATTGCAAGATTATGAAGATAGATTTCAATCACTCGAGTGTTTCACAGAGATGACGTCTCTTCTCAAGACAATTCTATGGAGGTGGCCTCTCTCTAGATATCACATATGGAATAACACTAGATTGTTGGCCAAGCTAGGAGATAAATGTGCAAACACTGATACGTCCATTGCAGTTTCTATTCTGGAGCTATACTCTGTGCTAGGTATATTTGTTCTACTGTGATATCTCTGTCCAGTCCATTCCTTTTCATTTTTAGTAAAATAAACATTGTAAATCTGTTTGTCAGCTCTATGCGGTAATGGGACAATGAAGCTTCTTGAAAGTAAAGAGCTTCTTTTTAAGATTGTGCAAAGCATGGGAAGGATGCATGATTATAGTGTTAGAGTCAAGGCTTTAACACTTCTTCAACATTTAACGGTATGGGTTAAATTTACACCAAATTAGGATATGCTTTTTTTAGACAATCTGGATCTACAAAGCATTATGATTGGTTTCCTTTCTCCTACAGAGATCTGCAAAAGGAGTCTCTATGGTAACCACTTCATATTGTGAACCTGTTGTCAGAGGAATCATTGATGCAATGGGTGAATGGAGGTCATCAAGTTCCCAGATGATTCCTACTGATCAGATGGCCTTAGTGATGGAAGCATGTCGCTGTGCATTACTAACTCGTTGGGCCGGGAATCATCATTCATGTTTTTGGAATCATGATATCCATATAATCCTCCTTGATATAATTCTTGGCAATTGCGGCGCTATTTGTCTAACTCATGTAGAACCCTCACCTCAAGAGTTAATAACTCGAGTAAATGATAATGTTACAGATGCAAGACCCTATGTATGGGATATCCTTGGATATCTGATGGTACATTACGAAGAAGATTTTCTTAGCAGAACTAGAGGAAACTTGTGCTGCCTGAATGTTCTTATTTCTTGTGCATGGTAAATCTTTACCTTATTTTTGCAATATTTTCTAGGATATGACCAATAGGCATTTTATCTCTGCGTCCGGTTTCAAATTTGTTGTTAAATTGTGCATTATGCTATGTACTGATGTGATCATTTGCTTATAGTTCAGTGGCTGCAGACTTGATGCGGAAAGGTTGCAGTTCATCATCTTCCTGTTTGTCTGAGTTGGAACCTGTATTAAGGGCTGTTTTACTGATGGTCTTCTCCTTCTCCAAATACATTCAACGACGATCGAGGCAATGTCTGTCAGATATGGTGAGACCTTTTAGTGATGCCCATTTGAAGTACATACTAGCTTCCCTACAATTAAATGCTACTGGAGAAGTCTCGTTATTGTCTGACAGTCTTCACACTGTTAATAACCTTATGAGTTTGGCATGCTATTCAACCTTGCCCCTGTTTCAGAAGCTCATTGTCAAAAGTAAAGGTATAAAGATATTGTCTGCCATTATTAAGAGGTGCTTAACTAGTGATATACATGTGAGAAGGTCAAGTGTTGCTTCTCATCTGCGTAGTAGCTCTGATGGAAAAACATGCTGCTGGAGCCATGTGGAAGACTGGGAAGGTGAGGACATTGTTCTATTCTATAGTCTCCAGACACTTTCTCAGTTGATAGAGGTTTCCAATCTCTTGTGTAATCACCATAAGAAAACATCTGGAGAGATTATTTTATGCACAATGTGTGGGCTTGAATCTCAAGGTTTAATCAACAACCTTCAGTATATCTTGAGTAACAACTTAGGAGCTGGACCTCGATGGTACAGTGCACGCATTTTGAGTTTCTTTGGATTTTATGGTTTTCCAAGCAAGCTTGGCAGAAAGATGGAGAAAGCACTTAATGAGGATGTACTTGCTGACTTGAAATTATTACTCTCGAATGGTCAATCTCTTACAGTCCATGGTGCCATTCTTGTGGCTAGGTGCCCATATTTGCTACCTCCTAAAGAATCTTTTCAGAAGGAGAAAACATGGGGTGATGGATCTTCCAAAGAGCAAGAGAGTAAGCAGGATGAGGGAAGATTGAGACATGAAGTTCGAATGTCCAATCGTGTGGATAGTCTTGCTTTAAACAAGATCATGGAATATGTTTATACAGGATTTATTCATGTAGATGATGACCTTGTTAAACCATTAAAAATTCTCACCAAGTGCTGCGGCTTGAAGTCTCTATCAGATATGCTTCACCGAAAGTTGCCAACGTGGGGCACAAGTTGTCCCAGTTGTGACTTCACTGGAGCACTGGAGCCAGCTGGACATTCATTATCGTGAGTATCTTTATCCTGCTGTATTAATAGTTATTGCTAATGATAGAGAAACTGAAAATAATGATAAATAAAACACAATATAGAAGGAAGATTACTCAGCTATATTGTGTTATTTGACTTTGAAATTCAGGTTGTCAATAACCAAATTATGATATCTCCGTGCATTTGAGTTTTTCTTTTTTCCTTTTGTCTTTTTAAGGAGGTCATGTTTGTTAGTTGCATCATGAAAGTATTCTTGCGAGTTCTTATGTCATAGAAAGGGTTTAAATGTGGTGAATTTTAACTCAAGTACATACCATTTATATTGTCCGCAGAGACATCATTTTGGAAGCCAGGGCAGCTGATGGAATGATTTGGAGTTGTACTATGTGCCAATCTCAATCGCCACACAAGCATGCACACAAAATTGTGTTGTGGTCTAGTAGTGATTATTTGCGAGCATTATTCCAATCAGGGATGCATGACAGGTAAGAAGAGAGACATTAACAATATTTTCATTTCTCTACCTCTTTATACATATGCATGCCACATATACACAATAATAAATAGATCAAAGAGTGATGAGTGATTTTAAGTTCCATTAATATGTTTTGTTATTTTTAATTTTAGCAACTTGAAGGTCTTACTATATTATAGAACATATATGAACATTTTGTATCATAAGGGTTGTAATAAAGTAATATTTATTTAGAAAAGAATGGAAGGGGTTTCTGGTTTAAATTATCAATAAGATCATTAATTTATAAGACCACTTCTAATGCGATATTTATCAAGGTCTGTTGTATTGACCATAACGTATAATATTAGTAAGGTACCAACACGGTACTAAGGTTTAGTTTTGTATACGAGCCAAACTTGTCCAAAGCTAGCAGAATCACCTTGTACTGCCGGGTATTGCTCGATGCTATGACTTGGAGTGAGAAAAAAGTGTTGGTTACCATACCAATTGTACCAATCGTACAGTTCCTAATATTGTTTTTGTGGACCTTGCTTATCAAAGTATGCTTGACTTTTGATGTAAATATTTTACATCAACTAACATACCATTAGAAAGAACTGATATCTTTTCCTACATATTTATAAATCTTATGTGATGCCAATGCAAAAGGAAAGATTGTTTAAATAAGTTATAGTATGAAAAATAATATCGTAAGATGATACGTTTAGTGTGTTTTTAGACCTTTGAAAGAGAACTAAGATTGCATTAAAAGCAAAACTACTGTGGTGTGCTTATGCATAAGGTTTGATTGCCATGGTTTGCACTAGCCTTGGACAATTATCAGGTTGGATCAGGTTCGGGCTAGGCCATAGCATAGTGTCAAAGTCCAGCATGGTGACCCAAGGTCCACCCAATTTGGCTTCATTTTCATATTTTTATTCTCTTGAGCCTATTCAAGAGTGGAAAATTCCAAGCTTGGGGCTAACATGGCTCAAGGTGGCCAACTTTCAGGGCACAAATCTGACAATTCAAGAGCAATTCTATAGTTAGAAGCAAAGGATTTGTTGCACAACTGGTAAGTATGGTGACAGTTGGTAGTAGCGGCAATCAGGTATGCAAAGAGAGAGGAGAGGAAGATGGAACATACTTGATCAACGAGCAGTGTCGTAGTCTCATGAGTGGCTGTTGAGAGCAAAGTTCGCCGTCTTGGTACCAGATTTCGTACTTGTGCCAAATTAGCACTGTATCGGTATGGTACGGTACGGAATCTTTCGATGTGCCGAGTGTCAGTATGCCATTCGTACTGGATACGGGTACCAAACCGGTATGGTATGGTACACCTCGTACTGTTCAGTTCGGACTGATATGATGAACCATGGTTGAGAGTAAGAGGCAGAGGGAACATGGAACAAGGATAGGGGTGATAGAGGTAGTAAGAGATGAGGGTTGAGGTGAAAGAGGTATACGGAGCAGGGTTAAAGGTGAGAGAGGTAGGGGAATGGGAGCAAAGGTGATTAAGGTGGAGTTATTGGGTTTTGGACAAAGGAGAAATGTTGAGGAATATTATAGTTATAAGATTATTTGACACATATTAATAGAGACCATATTTATTTTTTGTACATATTTGTATAATTTCAGGTTTGGTCATGTTGATTGTCAGTCAACATGGGCTCAGCATGAATTTCATTCTGGCCTAAGAATTTGGTCTAGCAACCTAATGAGGTAGAAACCCTTGCTCAGGAATGGCCCAAAATTGAAACAAATCAAACTTGGTTTTCTTCTTGGTTGCACTTTGCCTTCTTTATGTAGTTGGGCTAATGGAACTTTCTGTATAATGTCTTCCTAATACTCATTGTTAGGGACATCCAATTCATGTTTGTCTATTGCACAATCTAGTAGTGATGTTAGTAGGGAAACCCTAAAGTTGAAGGCCATCACTACGTCTAAATGGGTTGGTCTGTTAAATCTATAGCATCATTGATTACAGTAGTGCAAATTAGGAGATTAAAGATGCTTAGTATTGAATTATAAAGGAAAAAAAATCTCCTTGCCATAATAATGAGTGTATAATAGTTAGGCATCATCTTGGCCATAATAAAATAGTGTAGCGTGGTAAATGAGATGAAGATGAAAGATCACAAAGGGATGATAAAACTTGTTGTTTGAGATGCAAAACAAATTTATCAGTGCTGGTTTTCAAGAGATATAATCTCATGGGAATTTTGAGCATAAAAGATAAGAAAGAGAGATGTGGGAAGTTTATTGATGAAAAAATGATCATGAAAATTTTATGAGGGCCGGAGAGATTATAGGGAAGAGGGGGGAGAGTTTTTTTTTTTTTTTTGAACTTCTATTTGGGAGGGGGTTTTCCTTGAAGAGGCTCTTAGGCCCTATTTGGCATTGTAGTAGGTAGTAGAGCTTGTTTTATAGCTTTGCATAATAAAGGATATTGCATAGTGTTTTCAATTATATATTTGAATTATCAAAAATTATTATTATAAAGCAATTTTATTTTATAATTTATTTATTTGATATATTATTTTATTTTTATAAATAATATGGTATTAATATTTTAATAGAATATTGGAATAATACTATACTATACAATATAATATTATCATAATATGATTATTATTGTATGGTATAGTCACCATAGTGTAATAAAATAATGTTATTGTATTATTCAATGTAATCATGTAATATAATATAATACATATTAATAATATTCTTACATTATGTATTATAATATTATTATATTGTCATTGGTTTTTGTCTCTATGGATTTTTAATTTGAATAAAAATAACTTTCTGACACTTTTTAAGGAAAACTTTTGCAAAAGCTCAAAATCGAAACTTTTTCCTTGTGGACTTCTTTCAGCTTTTGAAGGAAATAGAAAGCCATTTCAAAATTTTTACCAAACATTTCAAAATTGTTCAAAAGATCTTTTGGCCCTCCAAGAAGTGGTTTTTGGTCCTCCAAAAACAATGACAAATGAAGCCTTAGTATGCAAGGATGAGATGAGCCTTGGGTTCTTTCAGCTATGCTTAAATGGGAAACTAACTAGAAGACAAATGGAAAAGGCAAAAGGTTCTCTTCATGACATGGCTTAATGAGAATTTTCCTTTGATTTTGTTGTCGTTATAATACTTTTAGGTGCATACTATTCCTTTGTATATGTGTATATTAAGGATTGAAATATTGGTCATATTGGTTACCGAGCTAGTACTCTTTGGTTTGACCGAACCAAAATCTGTCCGTCCTATGCCAGATTGCAGAATCAATGTCGAAGCATTCTATAATTGATCAATATCGCTCAGTATTTCCAAGGAAGCCTTTGAACCCTCTTTTTGGTTTTTTCCAAGATTTGAAGGTGTGAACAATTAAGAACATGGATTGTGGAGGTGAGAACAAGGATGACTAGGGCACTCCTAAAAACCCCTATTGTTCAATTGTAATGTATGCATGTAGATTTTCAATGCATTTTTAGTTAAAGTTATGTAAAGTGATGTGATGAACTAACAAAATTTAAGCACACATCTAATAGGATGACTAGGGCATTCAAATTAATGCACATCATATTTATGCTAAAATATAACATTAAAATAATAAATCATAAGATAAGGAAAAAAAGAGAGTTGTGACACCAACACAGCCCAGAACAGAAGCTTACCTGCCATTACCAAACCATACCAATACATACCTTTTGCCAATATGGTTCTTCTCGTACCAGCTGACAATCAGTACACCCTCTTCCCAAATATCTGAATCCTTTATATTTGTGTGTATATATGTTGTATATATTTACCTCCAGGTCTAATTAGATTTATCATGGCTGTCTAAAACATTTTCTAACCACCAGTCCTCTCCCAAGTCCATCTCAATATTCTTTGGTGTTCGGAAATCCTGAATGCTGATTAGAAAATTTTGGAGTCCCACTCAAAGTAAAGCCCTGTCTTGACTATGATGCCTACTAATCATTTAATTGGACCTATTGAGATTGTCTGTATATTGTGTGGAAACAAGATTGCTCCTTTTATTCAATGTCCTAAGCTTTCGTCATTTAAAAAATTGGCCTTTAAAATATTTGTCATAGCCATTGTAATGGTTCTAGAGGTCGGTGAAATGTTATGCACATGAACATGACAATTTATACTAGGATGATTATCATTAAACCTTGATCCTTTGATGTCCTTCATGTGACCTAATTTCATCAGTATAAAATAAGATTATTAAATTGAATCTCTATATCAGTTTAAAAAAATAATATTTTGTTTTTAAAAACAATGACTTAATCAATATCACTATTGTCTTACCATCATTCTCCATTAAATCTTGTTATAATGTATAATGTAAAATATTAAGGAAATTCTTCCCATAAGGTTTATGAGCAAGTGTTTTCCTCCCTTCTTTCTTCTTCATTTCTTTTTTTCGAACCCAAAGTTGTCACTAATAAGCTTTCAGTTTTATTAATTCAACATGTCAAAACATAGAACACTATAACATATGCTCTTTTATTTTATTAACGGCAATGTTAAGCAACACTTCAAATCTTTCATCATGCTTCTTCATTGCATCGAAGAATGTCTATGTAGGCCACCAATTTGACATGAATCCGTTCCCACAAAAATTTGCATACTTGATAACTTATCAGAACTACCTTTTTGTATCCATGATTCTTTTGTTTAATCTTCCAATGCAGAATGTAGGTTATTTTAAATTCATCATGTTTCATTCTATATTCATAATAACAACATACCTATTAAAAACTTAAGATTTTTTGATGTAATCGATATGAGTAACCATTTTCCGTCTTTAATTTTTTTTTTAAGAAAAAAACATTGAGGTATCCATAGTATCAGTGAACTTAATTTTGTCATCAAAGTTATGAGAACATAAAATTTTCATTTGTGGGCTATTCACATGACCTATATTTTGGTAGCTTCTTTGAATACTGACTTCGCTATTCTTGGATAATTATCCCCCTGAGTGGGAGTTGTTGAGAGTCTTTTCAAGAAAAAAATCTGACAGATTTTGGGAGGCTGCTGATGACTGCAATCTTTAAGAGTATGGATAACAAATCCCATTAAATAAGTGATTTATCTTATCCATCAAAAACAGAGCCAACAATTCCTTCACTCACTCAAACTTCTTTAAATTATTTTTTCCTAAAGACTCTCTGTCTCGCAGATAATATTTGCAGATTAAGTATTCTGGCATCTATTCAGACATGTTATCCAGGCCTTGATGAAACTGTTATTAAGTATATAATATTAAAATATAATCAGTTTTTATTCCATAAAATAGTCCAGAAAAATGGATTCAATAGTTCAGTTTAATGATTCTTTGAGAAAATAATTGAAGATATTATTGTTAATCCCATAAAGTAAGTTATATAGTGTATGGCATCTTAATCATCAAAAATCTTACCCTTTTTATTAGTTGGTATTTTACTGGTCTACGCATACATATATATGTGTACATGTTGAATCCCTTCTTTGTGGATGCATCATGCGCTCCTTTGCAAGTTTCGCGAGCAGGAGTATGTTCTTTTGAATGATCATTGCACTCAACTTTTGTATAGTCGGGAGCAGGAGTATGTTCTTTTGAATGATCATTGCACTCAAACTTTTGTATAGGCCCAAAACTGTCCTGTATGATATAAAGTCAAGATTGGAGGCAGTAAGGATCCTTCATGCTTGCTAATGGTTAGCTAATACAGGAGCTATAAGAGTACAGCTGTGCTTCTAATATCCCAAATATTGAATTTTGAAAATCCTTGCTCAACAAGGCTACAAGACATTATACATCATATTCTCACCATGTATTCAAGAAATGCATTATGTTCAAGGTTTGGTTTGTGGATATATAGATGAACCCAGTAGTTGATCATTTATGGAAATTAGAAGCTGCTCTCAAGCATTGACTATTTTGGTTGGGCCCAATTTGGATACAAGCCCTTATGCAGCTTCTTAAACTGTGTTATTTGTGCAGCATGACAACAACATACACACACCAAAAAAATAATAATCTATGACCATTACAATCAACTTATATAATATAGTCAACTTTGTGTATCATATTATGAGATCAGCTTATGCAGCTGTTTCTTTGCATGATCTTGATCATTGACTCCCACATGAAGTGTTGCTCAAGCATGCTGAGCAACTGTTTTCTTTGTATTCGTTCCCTATAAGGACGTAAAGTGATAGCCCAAGTGCTACTAAAACTTTGCGCAAGGACCCATATATTGAAAATGAAGGATTAATAAACAAGAACGATCTTATTAGTTGGACTGACCATTTTAGAAACAGTTGGAACATGAGGAGTACATCTAGGCTATTCTTGATAGGGGCTAAGCTGAAAACCTTGTATGGGCCCACAAAAATCTGGAAAAGTTAACTATGGGCCTCCGCAAGACCAAGTGATAATTGTAAGGTATATCCTTGTACTAGTCTAGTTTTCTCTCTTGTTAAAAGTACAACTGGAATGCTATTTTGGGGATAAACTTATCTCAGAGCTTTATCATCTTTTTTGACTAAAAATATTGGTTTCTACCATACTTGCCATCAGACAAACTTGGTTTTCCCATCTCTGGATGGAAAGATGATTCATATTTTAAATTTGTAGCAGGTTTCACTATAGCATCAGAAATCTGCTAGTGATCAACGGATTACTCAAAGTTGTTAACTAACTAATTAATTGTTCAAGTTGCTTAAATCTTTATGCGTGTTAACTTCATGTCACAATGGTGATGCCTTTTTAGCCCATCTGAGCCACACAATCCCTTCCATTCTCCAGCTTCTATTGTTGGAACATGGGCATGGAAAGGATAGAGGAATGCTTTTGTAGAATGTTATTGATTATGTTCCTCATGAAGCTTGTGCTTAAGGCTTTGTGCAAATTGTTAATGTTTGTTTTCTTAGGCCTTGGACTTGATCGGGATTGGCTTTATGATCTTGTTGCAAAGTACAATTCATTTCTTGAGCCATTGAATTTCTAAATTGATAAAACTTAGATGCTTATTTCACAAAGCTTAGCAGTACTGCTGCTCTGATACCATACATGATTGTGATGATGTTTGTTGATCTTTTAATGAACCAGGATGAGAATTGAGAATGATGAAAGATAAGGACATTATAGGATAAGAAGAAACCATATGCTCTGATATTTTAATAACTGGTAGTAAGACAATGTTTTTTTCTTTTCCCCTATATGTGGAGAATTGACACAAGCTATGAACATTAGTTTACATGGTTAGGCAGCCTTCATAACAACCTTTGCAGAGTTTGTACTTGAGACTTTCAGTCTGCAATGCAATTTGGTGTTGATGTGTATGCATCTTTATGGCTCATATCCAAATTTGAATAATTTTTGATCTGCCACGTTTTATTGATATATTATTTTACCTGGTAACTATAATCAATTGCCAAATCAAACTTATGTAGTTATATTTATGTAGCTTGCTCTACTACAAAAGCATAAGCCCATGCATGAATGGTTGTAGAACTATAAAAATTAAACACATCCTGCCTTCATCATAGTTTGGGACTTGTTTAGGGGTATTGGGGAAACGCTACCTCCTGTTCCATAGCTTATTGTTCAGGTCTTTTTCTGCCAAACAGGGGAAAAAAAAGCTACTTTATTTAGGATTCATTTCTGGACTTGCATAATTTTTCTAATTCATCTTAATTTTCACTGTCCTTCAATTATTTAGATATGTTTGCCTGTGCTGTACTTGTATCATATTCTTACGCTGCTCTATAAAGCCCATTTTTGCATGCAGCCATTCGCAGATCATCAAAGTTCCTGTTGGCTGGGAAGCATTAGTTAAATTGGTAAACTGGTTTTATTCAGGAGAGTTGCGAGGTATTTATATTGATTGTATATGGAGCAATATGGATGCAGCGCAGCAGCTCCATGAGCTGCGAGCATATGTAGAGCTTTCTTCACTTGCCCAATTTTGGTTCTTAGAAGATGTTGGAGAACAGAGCTTGAAAGTGGTGGTTTCATGCCTGAGGTCAGACAAAAGATCTTCAGTCGAGATTATTAGCTTTGCTGCAAACCTTGGTCAGTGGAAAATAGTTGAAGCTGGTGTCAACAGCATTGCCCCTCTATATCCTAAGCTGCTTGATGCTGGCAAACTTGAGGATCTAGATGAAGAGTTAGTTGATATGTTACGATCAGGATATGTCCACTATTCTCAGGAGAGTCATAATTGGAGTGATTGAAGATCACCCTATTATTGTATAGCTGATGGTTCTTCACATCTTGCTAAAGAATTACCTCACTTGGTACAATTTTTTAGCCCTTAGCGACCATGAGAATTACCATTTTTCTTCTTGGCATTTTTTTCTTTCATGAAAGTAAGTCCAAGACTTACAGACAAGCACTTCCATTTCAAAGAACCATGAGATACACTGCTGAGGGTCCCGATGCTTCCAGGCAAATTGGCAGTCTTTCAGGATTCCAAGCAGGCTTTGTAGATTTCTCCCTGGAAAAAAAAAGGACTAGCTGATTTCATGTATAGGCAGTATCATTAAACTAAATGAGTTGCATTTTATTTTATAAACACGGATAATACAGCTCTATATTTTGTTAATTTTGGTGTTAATCCATGCAGTAGTAACAAAGTGTGCAATCAGTTTTTGAGGGTTCAAACAGCTTTTTTAGCTTTATACCAAAAGAGGAGGTCATTTAGCTAAATTCATGTGTAGGGAGTATGTTTGAACTATATGGGACGTGTTGTAATTTATAACTACGGAAGGCACGGTTGTATAATTCATGTGTAGGCAGTATACTTAATATTGTCATTTAGGTAATTTCATGTGTAGGCAGTATGTTTGAACTATATGGACGTGTTGTAATCTATAAATACAGAAGGCACGGTTGTATATTTGGTGAATTTTGGTGTTAATCCATGCAATGGAAATGTGCTTAAAGTTTTGGAGGATATGCTAAAGGTGCACTCTGTAATATTTAGTCCGCAACTTTCTCCATACGTGCTCATGGACGCAATGTATTGATTATTTATCCATTTATAAGAAAAGATCTCTATAATCTGTTCCTATGACAGGCATGGTACACCTTAATAAGCATGCGGGGGACGTGCATTTGCTTGCAACATATCTCGAGTAATTGTGTTATGTCTTTTGAGCATGGAAAGATTCTTTGATTATTATTTTACCAACAATCCAATTGTTCTGTCGAGCACATTAAAGCCACCTGTTTTGTTTTATTGCTATACTAGTAGTGTTAGTGCTACTAATAGAATTGGTATGTAATCGTTATCAGTATATATATATCACCATGCATTTGGTTTTTGTTGAATGGACATCTTGATCTTCCATCTGTTTTTCATTACTTTCTTTCTCCTCTTTTCCGAATCATGGTAAATTTATATAAGCACCCAGAAACCTTTTTACTGCTTTCTTTTATTCCAATAATGTATTTCTTGTTTTATCATTTGGAATGGTTGGAGTTGCATTGAATAAAAATTTCAAAGATTTTGCTCGACTTTTTGGATCAAATCTTCTTTATTCTACCGATAAAAAATAATTTTTTAGACAATAACAAGGGGTGGACTCTGGAAAATGAGGTTAAGAAATTATAAGTATGGTTCAAAAATGATTCACCATCAAGCAAATTCTTTTGATATTCAAATTTTTAGAAATTATTAAGACGTAGTCATGAATTTTTTTGATATTCAAATATTAGGAAATTATTAAGAAGTAATCAGGAATCTTATTTGTCAAATTTGCTGGACTATGTCCGGGTTGATTTAACATTACCATAGTAAATAAAAGGTAAATTGCAACTATATATTTTCACATTTAGACGAGAAATACTTGATCTTAAATTTTAAAATTTTTCATTTAGACATTCATAATTTATTTTATTTTGTTGCAATGTGATTCAGGCATCCATCTTTGTTAAGAATTATGATGATCTAAATGTCACGAGATGAAAATTCGGGCCTTCTATTCCTTTAATACCTTTCCCACTCAGATTTGTCACGCCCCAGATTCTGAGCATGACATGGTCGTGCCATCGAGGGGTCACGATAATACGAAGCCAATATTACATTTAGCCTTCAAATTCATCACAAACAAAACATTAATAAATAGGAATTCAATTTTATTATCCAATAAATGCAACCAATACTGATTCACAATTAGAGCGTCTAAATCCAAACATAAATACTAAAGCCTTAATCCTTACTATTCAAAAAAAATCACTCCTACAAATTCATAATCAACTGAAGAATTAAAATTCTGCTTTGCTATATGGATCTCCAAGCTTGCTAGTGCGATCTTCAAGCCTGGACTATTCTTTATGGTTATCGACTCTATTTATCTAGAGAGAGAAAAATAAAAAATAGAGGTATATGAGCGACACAACTTAGTAAGTAAACTTTTCACTACTTTACCGGAATAAGCATAAGTTTGCCATGTCAATGCATCATTTTAAAAAAATAAAAGATATTCCAAAATAAGCATTTCATCGTACAATATATTAAAAAAAGTTATAAAGCATCATGCATGAACGAATCATCCATCTTTTATAAATATAGTTTCATTTATATTACAAATAAATTCATAAATCATTCTTCATATTATATAATCCTATCATGGATGAAAATATTGCTTACAGATATTTGTACTATGGTCACTATAACCAATTGAAGCAAAGTTTCTAAGCTGACCAAAGGCTAAGGAGAAAGGTGGAAACCGCCCCATCAGGCTTTGTTTGTGCAATCATTTCACCAATCTCTTATTTCAACTTTAACAGGGCAATCTTCGTAATCGACAAGATATCATAGTTCGTATTTGTTACCAACTTTAATCTATTGGCAGATGATCGTTTTTATTAGATGCTAGCTCTAGGATGTCGATTGACCTCTATTTTTAGAGGTGATCATAGCAATCTAAGAACCTTTAGAAAACTTATATCTTTTTCTTAAAATATACATATAAAGAGATGAAAAATACTAAAGGGCACGATCAGATTCATATTTTATAACAAAGCTATTTTCATCAAATCATTCATAAAACTATTTTTTATAATAAAGCATGATTTTTATAACACAGATCCATAATTTTAAGAAAAGCATGATATTTTCACTAGCAAATTTATGCATAGAAGACATAATCATTATAAGATAATCATTATAAGAATTACTTTACCTTTTTCGTCTTATACTGCCAAACTTCACTAGGCAATTCAGTTAACCCTATAACAATATTAAAGAAAAAATTAATCTCTATTTGACGATTTTAATCAAATTAAAATAATAAGAAATAGGGATGGACATTCGACGATTTTGGGTGGGTCAGCCCTAAGTGATTTGATCAGTAAATTATAGGGCACAGACTCGATTAGGGCCATGGTTGTTTAACATAGTTCATCATTAGTGGGTTCCATGGACACTTAATAGGACCGGATGATCGATCCGGTAGGCGATCCAGGCATCAGGATAGTTTAGGGCTCTTTTTAGGGATCAACTCATGTTCATAGATCAGATCAACAGGACTCGATTCTAGTTTGCTTAGATCTTCTAGAGAGACAAAGTAGAGAGAAACAGAGAAGAAAGTAGAGAGAGGAGAGAGAAAGACTCTTATTTCTTCTCAAAATAGGGGAGAGCCCACTCTCCCTTTTTTCATGGAATAGGGGTGACGACCACTATGCAGCCTAGCCTCGACAATGATAGCCGACCCAGTGATGTCGACGACAACTGAGGTTGGCCGGATGGAAGGAAACGACAACTAAGGTCGATCGGACGGAAGGAAAGAGGAAAGAATCAAGGGCTCAACCCTTCCCTTCCTCCCTTCCCTTTCAACCATGGGGGGCGGCCAATTGCTTGCCGTACAGTCAAGAGACAACTAAGGGCGATGGTGGTTGACGGTGGCCAGCGGCGGTTGGCCAAAAAAAAAATAGAGAAGAAGAAGAAAACAGGGAATGCCCTGTTTCAAACTATTTCAGTAGCATGTTGGCCCAAATCAACGGCGGCAAAGGCCATGGAGCCAAAAAACCAGGAGGAAGAGGCTTGATCGATTATCTCAATACGACGAAGCTTTCGATGGTTCTTCTCGGCGACAATCCATGGAAGAAACTCGGAATTGGAACTCGAAATCGACGGCTAGATCTCGGTGTTCATCGATCGAGCCAAGAGGAGGAAGGAGAATTAAATAGGCAACCTAGAGTTCTAATCGAACTCGGATTGCCTAGATAACCTTGATTTTTTGCCGAAAATCAAGAAAGAAGAAGAAGACTCCAACCGGAGTCTCTTCTCTGCATCGTGCCACAAGCACGATTTGCCTTGGGCCTGGCCTCTTTAGGGCCAGCCCACAAATCTAAGGGCTGGGCTGGGCACTGTTAGGCTGGGCCTGGCCACTCCAGGTCGGCCCATGAGCCCTAAATATCAGTTATTATAGGACTAATGGTGAGGTTTAGTGTTTTTTTGATGGGAAGCACGGGAAACTCATATAAAAGATGCAAAAAATATCGAACTACCATACCATAAACAGATTAGCGGCTATTTAATCACAAGAGAATTTTTTTTTTATTTGATATTTATTCTAATTTCTACATTTTCTATTTCTACTAAGATAAAAGGAATATAGATTAAAAATGGAACAAAGGGGGAAGGGGTTGCATGTGCAGCAGAATGGCAGCCTTCTCCCAACGAATGAAGAGGAAAGGGAAGAGGAAGAGCGGGTTAGCACAATTCCAACCAGAACGACCATTGTGGCCTCCAGTGAGGCTAACGCCCAAAGACACCCACAAGATGGTGGAACCAAGCACCTATGAGCAGCTCCTGGGCATGATTCAAGATGCTATGTGCGGCGATGACATTGTCCTTGACACCATCCGGACCATTGTTGGTCGGGACCGGGCCCAACGCAACGTCTTCATCCATGGCCTTGGTTGGGAGACCACCACTGAGGCCTTTTGCAACCCAATTTTCTCGTACGACGAGCTTGAGGAGGCTGTCGTCATTCTGAGTTGATTACATTTTGAGTTGAGTAGATGGTTATTGATGGAGAAAATATTGAACATCTCGGCCTCGAACAAGACCAACCTCGATCTCAGATGATTCTGGCCCTGGCCGAGGAGCTGACTGTCAGAGGTGAACGACTTCGACCCCATCCGAGGATATGACCACCCGAAGTGGGCAAGTTCACCTTCGACCGAGGAGCCTATTCGACACGTGTCGACAAGGACTGACAAGCCTAACAACTGACAACCCTGGCAGCTCGCAGTCATAGCGACACTGTTGTCTACGTCTGACCAGTATTGCATGCTGCCATGTAGTCGTGGCGACACTGCAGTCTGCGCCCGACCAGTGCTGCATGCCGCCCATGCAGATTGACTTCATATCATGGCCGTATTATCGACTGATATCTGGCAATCAGTGCACGCCACATTAGCCCAAATAATGACAAATTCAACTCTCCTATATAAAGGGGCAATCCTGGGGACCCCAGGTATGCATGCCATACTACTCGGAGAATAAAACTCTATTAAATTCTCTTTCTTCCATACTATTTTCTTTCTATTCTGACTTAGGTATCGTAGAGTCCCCCGCTACAAAGTTTTTGGGAAGCAGACCTCTTGTAGGCACTAGCAGAGGATACCGGCACCTGACGCCTCAACTAGCCTGCTTAGGTCGACTTTAGCCTTCTTCAAGGTCGTCTGAGCTGCGCTCCAAGCTCGGTATGGATCTTGCAGAAACAGAATAGCGCTAGATGAAGGTCCTTGCCCCAGCTACATCGATATCTAATAAAGGAAGAGATAACCAGCATGAGGTCATGAGGAGCCCACGGTGCATCACGCACCTCGCAACACTATGCTTCCACCTTCCGAGAGTCGTTGCAGAACTCGAAACTTGCTCCACCGAAACAACCGTCGCACCTGTGGGCAATGAGCAGTTCGATCTGCTCATTCAATAGATGCAGACACTAATCGTGGCAGTCTAGGGCTTGTAGTAGGAAATGGCATGAGTGGAGCCGGCCAACCGAAATATGGCCAGCCCAGCCACCATTCTCAATCACTAACGCATCGCATGCGCCTGATCAGCCACCGCTCTCAACACCAAGATTTGGAGCAGTCTCGCCAAAGCCGATGCACTCGATGGAGCAGTCCCAGCCGAGATGAAAAATGACGTACTATAAGCCCCCATTCAGGCAGGGACTCCATCTGGAGCCTCTCATCTATTCGCCTCGTGGAGTCCCCACCCTAGCGAGAGGCCTTCCTTGATAGGAGAATTAAGAAAATGGGTGGCAAATCAAGACTCTCAAAGGACAGTCTCCGAGGGCGAAGAATAACCTCAACTTCTCCTCGGAGCCCCCATTCACCAGGCAGATTATGAAGGAACCGATCCCATCTCGGTTCAAGTTGCCTCAAGTAAATCCATACGACAACAATTTGGATCCTCTGGATCACCTTAAGAGATGCAAGGCTCTCATGATGTTGCGTGGAGCTATTGAAGACGTGCTTTGCAAGACCTCTTCTACATCCCTTTGCAAGACCTCTCCTGCATCCCTTTGCAAGGCGGCTCGGTTCTGGTTCTCAGAGCTTTGGCCCGAGTCCATCCATTCCTTCAAGCAGCTTGCCCTCCTCTTTGCAAAGCACTTCGTCTCAAGTAGAAGATGACATCCTGACTCAGATGTGCTGCTTGACATCAAACAAAAAGAGGAGTCCCTTAAGGATTATATCAGCCGCTCCAACGCGATGTCACTGGAGGTCTGCAACCTAGATTAGTCAGTTGTGATGTCAGCGATGAAGAGCAGCCTACGACCGTCGCGCTACCTCTTCTCCATGGAGAAGCATTTCCGCGTCGACTTTGTCGAAATGCTGGCATGAGTAGACAAGTATACTAATGTGGAGGAGGCTATGGTCTTCCATTGCGAGTCTACCGGTGAGAGACCTCCCCGAGGAGGCAAGAGGGGGACAAGGAGAAAAGAGAGCAGAAGGGTATCTCACCTCGGCGAGAGAAGAGCTTGTGACGACCTAGGAGCCCTTCTCAGAAGTTTGGGAGGTACGCCCCTCTCACCGCCTCGAAAACCCAAATCCTCATGGAGATTGAGGGCCTAGGTTACCTGCGTCTTCTACGTCAGACGAAAGGCCTGGCGACCAAGAAAGACTAGAAGAAGTACTACCATTTCTACCGGGACTGTCAAATATGAGCTCTGAGTGTAATCATTCTCCATCATGCAAATCTAGAACATCATAAGGACATGAAATTGCAAAAATATGATAGAAATTTAGTACAATTTACTGAACACGTATGTCACTACTCCAGAAATAGGTGCTGGAGCAAAAGGCCTATGTGATTACTCCAAGTTCCTCAACACCGGTGGCCATAGATGTTTGGTCTCTGATCCCTAATGGAAACTACTCAAGATTAAAATGTCCCTTTGGTTATGTATCAGCAATTGTTTAAACACAAGGGAGAATTTGAAAAGGAAGAACAGGAAAGACTTTGGAGGCAGAACTGCATGGGATACGGCTGAGTCAACTTCATTTATTTGTTAGGTGCCGGTTTATCAAACTCATATGGGCAGAAGTATTAAGCACCCTCAACAAACATGATTACCCCATTCTTTTAGAGCCTTCTCGTTGAAATGGAGGAAACAGAATATTCCTAAGGGTGCCAACCTGCAGTTCCTCTTACTAATGGCAGTTATCTCATCGTCCTGCTAGAGAGAGAGAAATTCTCGAATATTCGACAACCAGATACACTTAAGACAGGATTGAGATTGTTTAATGAATGGTTCAAACTTTGCCCTTAAAAACACCTCCCTAGTGTTTGTCGAAACTTATTAGAAATGTAGTCTGTCAGTGACACTCTGTCCTTTCATTCTTTTCTTTTATTTTTCTGCTTGTGCAATCTTTTGTCTAATCAATTTGTGTGGCTTTGCCTCCCGTTCAGAAAAAAAGGGCCTATATGAAGGACCAAATGTAAAACAATAGCTATCAACTGAGAACATAGAAAGGAATTGGTCCAAGTACCCACATGACACTTCCGCATTTTATCTATTCTTTAAGCTTATTTGATTCCATAAACAAAATTGTTTCATACATTCTTCTAATTCCTAATATGAAGATATGAAGATCAAATTGATAACCTGATATGGACACACATAAGTTTTACACCCCATTATATAATTTTAGTTAAAGATATATAACTGGACATTATTCTGATTAGGTTCATTGCTTCTGTTCTGATCCATTACTTCTTCAAGAACAACTTGAAGCATCCTTATATGGGTTGGATTACACACTTTACATTAACATCTTGAAAAAGGAGAGGCGAACAGGACCGCAGACTGGGTCGCCTCTTTTGTGGCCCGGCATTCCGAGGATGTTTTGTGGACGTCTGCTCTAGACGCTCCTTTCCTTTTGTTGTCTTTACTTTCTACAGACGTGGCGGGTTGTACTCATGTTAGATCTATATGAATGAGTAGCCGGTTTTTACCAAAAAAAAAAAAAAAGAAAAAAAAAGAAAAAAAAAAAGAAAAAAGGAGAAGACGATCCAAAACCAACAATAGGACTATCCAAATTGAAGATCTAAAATATTCGAACATCATCTAAACTATAAGAGAGATGCCTCGAAAGCCTAGAAACCTAAACTTATGTTTTGGTGGTCTCTAATCTAGTCATCAAATAAGTGCTAGAATAGACAATTTTATTAACATGATACTACATTTTACTATGATTTAATCATCAAAACCTTGCGAACAAAAATTTACTCATGTTTTAAGATGCATAGATCATGATCCATACAATAGATTTCATAAAGTGGATTTTCAATTTATATGCCCTATCATGTATTTTATTACAATAGTATAATTAGTATCACCCATTTTTGTGCCAATTTGACAAATAGGTTAGAAACCACCAAAATATATAACTTGTGTTTTCCGAGCAACTTCTCTAGTGTAGTAAATCCATTTTTCTAGGCATTATATATTTGGATGTTATATCATTGATTTTAAAATCATTTACTCCTTTTTCAAGTAGTAAATGTAAATTATGTAATTATTTTTTCAAGAGCAAACAGAATTGCTCTTCCATTACTTCTTCAAGAACAAAAGGCCACAAGGAGGGCGGTCTCACAAATGGAGACAGGAGCAATGGACAAGAGGCTTATTTGTATCATGCTTGAGCAAAAGCCTACCGTACCAGGGATTATAGGAGATTTAATTACAAGATACAATTATGCTATACCAAACTTCATTTATGTGATGTAGACTATGAGCATAACTATTGTGGAAAAAACAACCGAATAATTCAGGACTCTACTGATCCACTGATCAATTGAAAACTCTAGCGATCTTGAGACAAAACAGGATGATATTTGACTAAATTCGACTTCCTTTTAAACAGATTTTTGGCTGATCCTTTCTGACTATGCCAGGTGTTGACCTGGAGCAAACTGTTGTAAGAACATGAAGTAAAGTTTAAAAAAAAGGAAAAAGGGATCTTTGACAGAGATTGGATTTACCATCCAAGTATTCTCAACCAATAAACAGAAATTTGAAGGCACCATTTGACCAATTAGGTAAACTTCATCAAATGAAAGGTTTTATACTATTTTTTAATTTAAAGAGTTAACTTCAAAGTAAATTTAACCATATTTATTACAGTAAAACATCTTTGGGAACATATTTGACTCACAAGGATGAAGTTTATATGGATGAAGTTGGTTGGCATAAATCTCACTAACCAAACAACTATCAACAATGAAAAGACTAAGAACCTAGGTGGGTTAGAGAAATAAAAAAGCTAATGCATAATTATTTAACATAGGGATGAACTCCCTTTCCACCTAATCATTGAAAGTAGAAGTTACATTGCTCTCGGCGCTGGTGAAAAAACAATCATTTGATTTAGTTTCTTGCTCCCCCTTAGCAGTGGGAAAGGATGTTCTATTGTAATAAACAAGATAAAGCATTCGAGGGATCCTGCTTATCTCACCAAAATCATGTTTGGTGTCAGCAATCAAAACATAAGAGATGTTAACTGACGAAGTTTTTTAAATGCAACAAGAAGCATTCTTGTGTATTATAAGAAATCATAGCCCTCCATCAGCCAGGAAATCACAAAGTAATAAAGTAATCATGTTTCCTCACTACACCTGGTGAAAAGGGATAGGGGAGGCCACATATATTTAGTTAGCATCAGCAACAAGGATCCAATAGCATGTTACTTCTGGTCCCATGCTAGATTAAAGGTTACTAAACTTGCAATTAGAATTGTAAAGGAAAAGCATATCGACTCTATATATATTGCAACTTGATAACAAGTGAACATTTTACTTAGCAATGTGGAACTTTAGAAGCCTTAAATACGGTGTTAAATTTTGTACTAAGAAAAGGCGAGCAGGAAGAAATGCTCTCCACCACATGCTATAAGATTTTAAGTATGAAAATTGAAACAAAATTGAGGATAGGTAACCACATGAAAGCAAGAACATATTCAAAGCACTAGATGGAAGCTACATACTATTAAAAAAACTCATGTTTGTGAAATTGTTTAATCTCAAAAAAGTTTGATGGTACAACCATGCATGCAGGCATAAATAGTAACTACAGTAAATGAGAAACAAGGTGAACATTTCTTAGGGAGGGAGGGACCACCACCGGGGGTAGGTGGGTGGCAGGGAGAGAGAGATATATCGAAATTCCCCTGTATCACTGAAATTTGATTAATGTTGTATGTTATAGAGTTCTTCTATGCTCTGGTGATGTCTACTAAATGGCATTTTCAAAATTTGTAAGTTGCAGATAATCAATATGGAAGCGGTATGACGAGAGATATGCTGTATGTGCACTAAGAAGTTCATCAAACAGGGAAAGATATAAATTCATTTTATGCATAACCTGTTGTACATATGATCATCATAATATCATCCAAAACAATGAAGTAAAACATAAACTACTCCACACCAACACTCATTATTAAATAACAAGATCAATTGCCTCATGATAAATAAGAGGAAGAAGACTTGCAGAAGCAACCTTACTTACAATTTCCTGATTCCTCTGGGACATTTCACGGTTCACAGCTTCATAGTACTGCAGTCGATCTCTCAGCTGAAAAATTCATGGTCTTTTGAATGAATGACTGCCTCAGTGGCAGCTTCTGCTTCAGCCCGTACCAAACCTCTTTCTACAGCTTCAGAAACAAACCTTGCAACTGTGATCTCTTGGCAACTTCCTTCAGTGAAGTTGAGAATACTAGAAAGATTGATCTTGTTTCAAAAGCATAGCAGAAATCAACTTACATTCTTAAAATATATTCAGTCCAGATTGGAAACCTACTTCAGCATGATGGTCTAGTCAGTTGTCCGTCAAAACCCACAAGTTGATATAAAACACATCAATGCTGACAATGTAATAAAAAAAATTGAATATTGGTATGCCAATCTTATATAATTTAGACTATAGTATAAATGTCATATTGCTACAGTTAAGGTTAAAATTAGGCATGCAAAATTACAGCAAAGCTTAAGTGTTGCAAGTTGATGTCGGTTGATGCCATGGTTTCAGAAAAGCAATCGGCACATCAGATGCTAAGCAATGTAAGCTATACTATTTGAGGTTCATCCCGTAGACAAAATGCTAAACAGCCAGCAGATCTATTTGAGTTATAAAGAGATATCTTCAGACATGACTCCCCAAATCTTGCAGAGAAGCTTGTTGCATCAAGATATCGCGAGCCATTGGTAATCAGTGAGCACTACTTGACAAACAAATTGGTGGAGCTGATGAGTACCAAACTGAAGGTAGCTTTGTCTTGGCTTCAGTATAAAACCTTGGGTGATGGTACTGGAAATCTGAAAGCCTATCTTCTCCTCAAGCTCATGCTCTTCTTCTTCTGGCTTATGGCAAAACGTCTGGCCATCGCAACATTGTAGAACCTCCTCATATGCTCTGATAGACGATGGATGGCATGAAGATTTCCAATTGCTGATAGCCGCATCAGAATGGCATCAAATTTCTGATATGGCAATTTCATCCCATGGTTTATTACCTCTTCCAGAAGTAAACATGCATCATCTGTTATCCCGCAATTGAACAACCCGTCAATCATTATACCATAAGTATCCACGACACGTGCACATCCTCTTCGATCCATCTCATCCCACATGCTAAGAGCCCTATCTGGTTCACACATCTCAAAAAACATTGTAATCAACATGTTATAAGTATGGACACTAGGCTCACAACCTGATTCTATCATTCTTTCACAAAGCACTAGAGCTTCTTCAGCCTTCCTAAGTTTGCAAAGCACCTTGAGAAAGCAGTTATATGTGAGGATATCAGGTGGAAAACCTGTCCTGCTCATCTCTTCCAGTATCTTATAGGCAGCATCAACCTTTCCAGCCAAACACATCCCTTCAACCATGTCTTTATATGTCGATACATCAGGAAGGCAACCACTACTTCTCATATCAGCTAGCAGTCTAAAGCACTCCTCCATCAGATCTGACTTCGCCAGGGCCACGATCATGATACTATAAGTCCTGGCAGTTGGTGAAGATATGGTGGAGCCTTTAGTTCTCATGAACTCGAAAAGCTCTCTAGCTTCTGAAACCATCCCTGCACTGCAGAAGGAATCGATTGCAGCATTGTATGTGAAATTCTCCGGGGTGTGACCCATTTGCATCATTTCCTCAAGCACCTTCATTGCTTTTTTAGGGTCTCTCAGTCTGCACCACCCAAAAAACAAAATATTGTAAGTCTCCGCATTCGGGACAACCTTATTCTTCACCCGGTGGAACATAAGTTCTGCCTCCCTGACCAAGCTACACTTGCAGAGAGAATCCAGTAGCAAGTTAAATGCATCTATTTCTGGTGGTGTCTTTTGTCGTATTCTTTTCTTCTTCGCAAATATTCTGAGATGGGACAGATGCTTGTCAGTGTATGTTCTCAAGATTGCTAGGAGAGCATCACTGGGCACCGTGTTCCTGTTCCTTCTCTTCATGTAATCCAGAATATCGCAAACCACCCCAAATTGCCGTGCCTTGTATCTCGTGCTTGACAATATATCGATCATATCGTTATACACGGGAGGCTCGTGGGTATACCCTTCTTGATGGCCCGCCCATGTGAAGAACCTGAAAGCTAATTTTTCCTCATAGCGAAGCCTTCGGATGACATCATTCACCAACTCGGTGGTCAGTTGTATGCCAAGCGAATCAAGAATGCTCTCCAGAAGCTGATCGGTACCAGAGCAGGACATGATGACTTCATACACCTTCTCAGGAATGGAAGCCAAGTGCTCGCTTACTGCATCCGCATCACTTGAAGTGTCTAGACTCTGTGAAGAAGAGAAGCAAGAAAAGGTCCTGATCGAGAAATTTGTGGCTGAAGTACGGAAACAATTACGATGAACATGATGAAGAGTCCCCTCTGCAGGTATAAAAATAGGAACCACCGATGGTTCTTCCAGGCCAGATTTTGTATGTAAACTAGAAGAAACAATCCGTGGTGATAAATTCAAGAGACAAAAGGCTAAGAAATTCCGAGCAGAAGGGATCCCGATCGATGAGTTTGGTGATGTACCCAAATTCTGACAAAAGTTGAAGGATCTGCCCAGAACCGAAAGAAATGGATAGTGGCACATCTGTTTCAAAATTATTCCTGGAAAAAAAAATAAAATCAATATTTCAAAATAGCAAAGGAAAGAAAGGAGGGGGGGGGGACAAATTTTATCGCAGGAATGGGGACCCGAGTTGATCTAGATAAGAGGTTCTCGAGTGTTAAGTATCTGGATAAGAGACCTAAAATCCGCGTCAAACTTTTAAAGAAATAGCAGGATATGAAAAAAGGCAGTGGACATCTGGAAGACATACCAACTGACCCTGTTACAGCGGCAGCCAGCAGTACTTAGTCCTGCATCAGCTGGCTAGAGCCGAAGAAGGCAGAAAGGAGTTCCTTCCATGGTAAAAACCTTTTCTTGAAGAAGAATAATATTCCAAATTAGAAGAAAAAGGTCCTACTAGGAGTCGAACCTAGGTCGACGGATTCAAAGTCCCGAGCAATAACCACTGCACCATAGAACCAGTTAACTATTGTAGAGATAGAAAAAGAAAATAACTACTCAATCCCAGTAAACTGCTGAAATCAATCGTAGTCCTTCCGATTACTAATTCTGTCATATGTCTTTACTGCAAACATTACCATTTAAGTCAATGAACATGAGCTCCTTGGAAACACCTCAGGTAGCAAATACTCTTTTTTAATTTTGATTGCTGAGGCATATTGTAGCGTTTAACACCCTTATTGGTACATCGAAGTCCATGTTATACATTAATCGTGCATCTTCTTTATATTCATTTACGTATAAGATTCATTGGATTTTTTCCCTTAACTAGAATGTCTAGTACAATATAATATATTAATCACTCCCAATTACAAGTTTTGTTTATCACTTTTCTTTTTTGTTATTTATATAATGCATAGATATAAGACACCATCTTTTATATAAGAAAAAAAGTATACTGAGAAAGAATGGTGAATTCTCTCTTTCTCTCCCTAACATTCTAGAGAAAGCAAACAAATTGTCAAATGGACAATTATATGAATTGATCAACAATAATGTGGAATCTGGAGGCCAGCTGGGTCTCAAATTCAGCTACAGTTCATTTTTAACCTGAAGTTTGGGACCAGCTCAAATTAATTCCAACTTCTTGTTTTCTGGTCCACTTGGGCTTTAGTATTGAACATATAAGACCAAAATTGGATTCTTCTTGTTCCTTTTTTTTCCAATATCTTGCAGCAAGAGATGTGGGGCACTAAACTTTTGCTTATAACATTAAAGATAAAAGGATGAAGGACTGCGAAATCGACTCTTAAGTAAATTATGCATCAGACTTGTCTTGGCCAATCTAATGATTGGTGTCTTTAAACAAAAAAAAAAAAAATACTTTGACAACTCAAATTTTCATGTTGAAGTCTTTTCATTTGGGGTGTCATATGACGTTACCATTCAAATCGGAAATTGTTTGCTCCATATTTATAGATTGCAGAGTTAGCTGATTTTTTATTTGTTATATAATGAAGTTAAAATTTAGGATAGAAAAATAAATAAAGAACATGTAAGAGACAAGGATTTACATGGTTCGACCTATGTTCATGGATGGAAATGATCAGAAAAGCTTATTATAACTAAAATAATATTAAAACACATTATTTATCTCTTTCACTATTTTTGAGCTTTATCAAGTTAAATCAAAGCAAGCTGATAGATCTCAAGCTCAACTAAATTATCAATCAAGTAAACCCTTATCAAGCAACTTTTTGAACAGAACATTTATTGATAATGACATTAATTCATTCAACAGTCCTGCTATTTGCAGTCTTTAACTAGTTAAACTTGCTTTAGTACAAAAAGAACCATGAATCGGTTAAACTTAATCCTACCATATACTGAAGTTCACTAGCATGAACATCGAGCAAATACAACAAATCAAAACAAGAGAACGCACAATTTACCATATTTCTAGAAAGGAGCAAACTGGAGATAAGTGCTACCTTATTCCAGCACAGGCACGAGATACAATGACAACATGCATGAAAATAAAGTGCTAAGTGCTAACACATCATAAGCACAATTTAAGAGCAAAATATCATGACACTAAATCTGAAAAAATAAAATAGTTAGAGACGCAGATTAAACACCCTTTAAATAATGTTTCAAGGATTTAGCCAAAATGTTTATGCTTCAGGAAATGAAGCAATCATCCTCGACTTAAATGAGAAATGAAACAGAAGCTTTCAAATAAATGTTTTCAAATTACATGATCCAATTTAATCAAACGCCTCTATCCATTAACAAATTGTACCGCTTATATTTGATATTAAAAATCAAAGCATATATAATATATATGCATAAAAAATCATTATCCCAAAAGTTAGTATTATTATGATGCCACAAGGACTGCCAAAAGGTTAGCTAACTTATGAAACACAAACCATTAATAACCAAGTAAACTCTCGTATTTTCTTCACGAATCTTCACCCATTATCTATTCATATAACCAACAAATCTAACTTCTTCTCACAGGACTAAAGCAACCAAGGCTCTACATTATGAATCCAACATATTCAAAAACCAGATACACGACTCTCCACAGCATGAAGAAAAGAAATAATCTTTCTTACAGACATCAACAAAACCCACAGATCAACAACAAAATCCATACAAAAACTCAGAATCCCTAAAAAAGGACATACCAAATTCAACAAAACAAAACAAAAAATCATTTTGACATCACAACACTAGAAATATGAAAACCGTTAGCATCACCTAAAAACCATCAAAAAAATCTCAGAAAAATCACTCCTTTGTCACGGAATCAAAATGACAAACCACAAGGAAAAACGACGAAATATTAATTGGAATTCATAAGCATTTCACTTAATAGAGCGAGTTCTAAGAAACACATCGACCCCTTACCAACTAAAGGGGCCAAGAGAGAGGAAACCAAAAGGCAGAGAACATTCCAAATCTTACCTCGGCCCTCATCTCTTCGCCGATCTACTCGCTGAGCTCCTCCCTCTCACTTCTTCGAGCAGCTTCAAGAAAGGTGCGAGAAGGGGGGTTTGCTATGATATTCATAACGCTAAGGTTCGGAAAAGCCCGGAGGCAAACTTTAGAGTATTTTCGTCTTTAGAGAAAATATACGGATGGAACGGTGCTGATTTGGTCCGTACTATTCTAGAATAATGATAAATCGGTGGTGTAAATGGGCCGGTTCAACTCATCGACCCAATTGCCGCGATATATGGGAACCGGAGCATCGCACAACTTGGACCAGTCCCTCTTTTTTTTTTTTTCTTCGCTACAACTACACTTATAAAGTGAATATATCCAAAAAAATAAAAAATAATAAATTTCGAAGTACTCTAGATAGCTCCCTCTCACTAATTTAGAGCGCTCCCCTAGAGTGATCGGCTACATACGAAGCCGCCTAATCTGCTGCTGCATTGGCTTCTCTGTAGAGATGCTTAACCTGAAAGGCAACATCTCTACCTATCATGGCCCAAATTCTAGAGCAAAGGATGACAACCACCCATGCCACCGGTGCACCTCTGGATCTAGCCAATCATTGTAGCCGAGTTACCCTTAAGCAGGTTTACATTGGCCTGTAGAACAAATCAGGCTTGACATAGACCAACTCAAGCTGCCCTCAGCTCCACCCTAAGAACAGAAATGTCAAAGATCTGGCACCCACCTATTACAACCACCCTAGAGTCCGGGCCTCTAATCATGAAACTCGCACCACCCCTTGTGCCACCATCCTGCACGTATCTGTCAAAGTTGACTTTGAGGAAACTCGGGGGTGGGGGCTCCTAGGTAAAAAATATCGTCTGTAGTGCTACAAAGCAGATTTAGAGTCTCAGATGCCCCGAGCTATCAAAGGCCTATCTGATGAAACTGCATGGGTGATCTCTACCATTTGTACATAGCTCACTCTACGATGAACTTAGGTGTAGGACTTCTCTCTCCAAAGATCTAGGCGTTCTGGCCAGCCAAATATGGTAAACAATGTAAGTCGCCCCAATGGTCACATACCAGTCTGAGAAGCGGCAGCCCACCGTCTGGGTGCTTAGGTGAAGAGGTTCAACTGGCACCGAGCATCTAGTGGGATATCGATAAGCATCCAAACTCTCCTAGCTCGATCGCATTGAAATAGAATGTGGTCTACGGTCTCCTCTACCTAGCATCCAGGGCAATGTGGTTGGATGCCCAGTCTACGCCTGCTCAGCACAGATCTCGTTGGTAGCTAGCCCCAAACCACCTTACAGAGGAGTAGGGCAAACGTCGAGTGAAGATCGAATATCCAAATTCAGGCGCAATCCTGCCGTGGGTGCAGCTCGCACTGAAGAAGACCATAGATGTCTCTCACTCTGACCCTGGAGTTGCAGGACATACACCAAACCCTCACATCTGAACTAGCACTTTCTGGAACCACCAGTGACTGGACTCTCTTTGCGAGATGCTCACCAAACAAATGGCCAATCTAGCTGGTATCCCATCCTGCCCCGTCATCACAAACCCGTAGGCTGTCTATAGCTTCAACATTGACCATGGTCGGCCAGAGTCTCACTAAGAGAGTATCTACCCAAGAGTCCACAACATCCACACTGTATCCATCACCAATCAACTACCTGGTGTTAGCCAAGGTAGTGGGCACATACCTACAGATTTCTTGTTAGAGAAAAGAGCACCTCCGGTCACCGATCCATAGAGGGCAGTCATCACTTGACTCAAGAAGCATTTATGGCTCAAGGATCAGTCTCATTGCATGTCGAGCAATCAGTGCCTCTCTCATTATGAGAAAAGACTGGACACCCTACCCTCCCTCGTGAGTCGGTTGGCAGACCGTCTCCCACGCCAGCTCGTAGGGGTGCAAATGGGTCGGGTTGGGTCAGGTCATGGGTAACCCCAACCTAACCTAGTTTCTTGTTCAGGTCCTAATTTTGGACCTAGATCTAAACCAATAGAAGATTGGGTCAGGTCCACCGTTACAATTTTTGACCCAATAGGTCATTCGGGTTGGGTCAAGTCCATGTATAACCTGGACCCAACCCAAAAAAATTGGATCCGATTTGGGTTTGGATCGGGTTTGGTTTGGGTCAACCCATCCATGGTTTTAGAACTTGTTTGTACCCCCGGAGGCTACAGCTTGTGGGGTCAAATAATTTTACAGATTTGGGTCGGGCCAGGTCAAGTCGTAGGATTGAAAATCTAAAATTATCCAAATTTCAAATAGGTCAGGTCGAGTCGGCTCAGGTTTGAATTCAATAAACGCAGCTCCGATCCAGAAAATGGAATGGGTCCAATTTTAGTACCCAACCTAGCCCCATGGGTCTTGCAAAATGTCTCAAGTTGGGTCGGGTTGACATTTGCAGCCTTAGCAGCAAGTGTACCCCGTGTCCACTACTATATAAGCCTTATGGGAAGCCCTGGAGAAGATGTTCAATCCTTATCAGCACAGTCTTCAAAATGATTGTGTTAGACATGAGATAAACTAGTTTGGAGCTCAGGACCAGTCTCACTAGCATCAGGCTATCCATCATGGATAACGAGGCCGCTCTCTAGCACTCAAGCCCCTCCTGGATATGCTGGACCATGCTGAGACACTTCAACACCCGTAGTCTCATTCTCATGATGGAGACGCCCAATTAACTCCACGACCCCTCCTGCTCCCTCATGCCAGGAGCCCTCTGATATCCTACTTCACCTGCAACTTTATATTCGGACTAAAGCAGATGGTAAACTTGTGAAGGTTCACCCTCTAACCTGATGCCTCGCAGTAGTCTTCCAAGACACCTCTAAGGGCCAGCATGTCTTTCGTCGTCGTCCTGACAAGGAGAAGACAATCATCTACAAATAAGAGATGGGTGATCGGTCGAGCACTAGGGGCTAGCACGTAGGCGTCCATCTTCTGCTCCCAACACACAGCCCATAGGGCACGAGATAACATATTAGCGTAGATAATGAACAGGTATGGGGACAAGGGGCAACCTTGATGAAGTCCGATGGTAGAGTGGAAGAACGGCGATGATGTCCCATTGATCAAGATGGAGAAGCATGACTGCTGCACATAACCAAAGACCCAGCCGATCTAGGTCTCGTAGAAGCCAAAGCTCTCCAATGCAAACTTGAGGAAGTCCCAATGGAATCTAACATAGGCTCTCTCCATATCCAATTTTACTGCTATGTAGCTCTGCCACCTTGAGGCACACTGCAAATCCTACATCATCTCCTGGGCAATTAGGACGTTGTCGGTAATGCTTCAGTTCTCCACAAAACGTCCTCTACTCTTAGCTAATGAGCCCGAGCAGCAACAGTTTCATCCTGTCTACCATAATCGACCAGCCCTAAGTTTCTTGATGACATGTTATTAATACTTTCTCTTCGTATTATAAGATTTCTCCTTACATGGTTGAAACCTTTTCTCCACTCTTTCTTTGATTGAACTTGTCAGTTGTTTTCTTTTTTTAAAATTTCTTAATCACTATTGGAAGAGAGAAGTAGTTCTTATGGCAATTCACCATTTCGCTCCTATGAGGTTGCTGATCCTCTATTTTAGAATTGTTATATTCTCCTAAAAATAATGGCTGAGTTGTCTAAATTAATCATTTGTCTAGAAGTTTTCATTGTATTTGTAGTAACCTCCTATCACGCCCCGACCTGAGATCGCAAGTCGGCTCATAGCGAACTCTCCCCAAGAGCATGCAAAGACATCTCAACATGATATCATTAATGTGGTAGAATAATGTAATTAATAATATGCAATTTTTATTTTATTATATAACTCAACTTACAATGTTTCACAATTCTAACATTAGTCTAAGGTAATACATAATTTAAATAAATTTTAATTTAAGATAACTTGTACCATGGTTCTTCTAGTTGCAATCTCATATTAAAAAACTCTGGTAGGCTAGTTCTCTGAATATGTAAAGTTGTATAATGAGCTAAATAGCCTAGTAAGCAATGAACACTTAAGCTAGATATATCAAATAATAAAATAATAATAATATACTAAAATTAGGCATACAAAATACATCGGTTGAAATTTAAATCGCTATTCAACCACTTCAAATTTCAAATCTTGTTTCATAATCAATTATCTTTCAAATCATCAAGTTCATCTCGACAGTTATGAACTATAACCACATTTATATCCTGTGGCTGGGCTAGAATATTAGCTTATTAAAGTGCCAATGTATAACTCTCACTAGCAGGGTATCGATATGCCAACAAATAATCCCCACTACCAGGGTGTCGATATGCCAACGTATAACTTTCACTGACAGGGTGTCGATATACCAACGAATAACCCCCACTAGTTAGGTGTCAATATTCTAACGAATAAACTCCACTGGTAGGGTGTTGATATACCAACGAATAACTTCTGCTAGTAGGGTATCGATACATTGTCTGGTTGCGAGTCCAAATCTATTTCGAAGCAAAACTCATTTTCTCATATTCAGCATTCCAAATTGTAAGATACATAAAATCATATGACATCAAAATCAATCAAACATAATCCATCCTGAAATCAATACGTTTAATTAAGAATCATACAATATTTTAGAAAGAGGCATATATAATAATAAAACACCATGCTTCAAGTTCATAAATCAAGAATAATTCGATTCAAAAAATATTTATAATTTATTGATAAATCTAGAAAAGGAGTTATATTGCTTACCTTACGAATGCAATCCAACTAATAGATTCAATTAATCCTAAAAATTCTTCAAATAGCCTAATATTCTAAAATTATACTTTTCATTAGAATTTCATCATAATTCTTTTAAAAATTAAAATTCTAAATTCCAACACCCTTATATTAAGGCTGACCAAGCAGAAGTGCCTGACAAGATGATTTCATCGAATCATACTCGGACTAGGGCACAGATGGTTTAACAAAGATTGGGACGATCAAATCTAACAGTGTTTGGCAGAAGCCAGAGTGGGAGCTGACATACCGCCCGACAACCCTAAATTAGGATCCTTCACTAGGATTGACCTAGAATCATGAAAAGAAGTATCTTACTATTCTATTATCTCTAGAGAGAGTAGAGAGAAAGTCTAAATAGTGAGAGAACAGATATAGAAGAGAGAGAATCTTAGTTCGAGTTCAAATAGGGGTATGGATTTGGTTGTCAATGGCATGGGTCAATTTAGATCAATCAACATGTTTCACCATGAATCAAGAGAAAGAAACTTTGCGGAGAGAAATAAAAGAGAATAAGAGACAGAAAGTGGGAAAGAGAGAGAAAGGAGAGAGGAAGAGAGAACAAGGTCTCTCTCTAGCAAAGGGAAGAAGAAGGGAGAGGGAGAGGTTGGCTATGGTGGTGCCTCGAGTCAAGGAACTTATTGTCGACCAACAGGCAGCTGGTGGCAACAGGCGGTGACGATCGGCGGCATCATCAAAAGTAGGGGTCCTGACCCCCTTAAATCGCGGAATTGAGGCGCTTCGGTGGTCGAAACTCTGGCCAAGGCCATAAGCCACCATAGGGAGCCAGAGGTGGTGACAAATGCCGATGGCGAAACAAGCCAGAATCAAGAGGAAAAGCGATCGATCCACTAAAATAGGAAAAATAGGACATCACCCTTTTCCACCAAAAATTCGGGGATCATCGACTTAATCGGGGCTCTGAACACCAAAAGAAGGAGAGAAAGAGTAGCTCAAGGGAGGCCGGATCCTTATCTGGCTTTTGGTGATGGTTGGCTACGACAACGACATTGACACAATCGACAACTGCAGAAAAAATCGAAGAGAAATCTGACGATAACTAGGTTCTCTGGTGAAGTGGAAGAGGGATGGGGGGAGCTCTAAATAGAGTTCAGCCACAACCAAAATCCGACTCAGAGTCGGATTCTGTCTAACCATCTTGGAGAGAAAGAAGACTCCATTGGGAGTCCTCTTCTTCCCAAGCACATGCCGATTTTTTTTTTCTTGTTGGGCCAACTCCTTTGGGCCAATTACTCTAGGCCGGTCAAATGGATTGGGCCTATATACTAGGTATCACACTTCCATCTGCCTTCCCTCTTCTTTGCTAGCATCTAAGGAGATGAGAGATTTTTAGTTTTTTTTCATAACAAAGATTGTATAAATCACTCTTATCATTTCTACTTCTTTTAAAAGGGAAGATTATCCTTCTACACATACCAAAAACAGATAAGGAGATAAAAGTTTTTCTTAAGAAAGTGCAAAATCACCATAGTTTATTAAGAAAGGGTAAATCACCAAATGATCGTCAGTTAAATAGCCTATTTTTTTGTCAAAACCTAGTTCAAGCATCATTTTCTTTGAAAAATATTCATTTTTTATTAGAAGCTCTACTCATATATAACTGCAAAATCAAATATCTTTTTTCACCTTATTCATATATAACTTGGGTATTTTGTATTACGCCATTATATCCCCCTCTAATGACCTAATTAATTATTTAAATCCTTCTTGATCTGGCCTAAATTGACCTTTCTATTCTACTCTCCATCCTTAAATTTGTTGAACCTTAAAGGTTGATTTTGATGATGCAAAATAGTTGAGTTAAAAATTGACTAATCTATTACTTTGAGCTTAAGTGATAAATTTTAGAAAATAAAGAAGAAAGCCTTTAGCTGCTCTCAAGAATATATCATCCTTCTGAAGCTACACATCAAGAAGCCGAATTCCAAAAGGTCATAAAAACATTCCTTGGAAGCTCACATACAAAAATAGAGAAATTCATTTTAAGCTATCTCAAGAGTCGACCCCAAACTTGCAACAGGTCGACCTTGGCACACTAGCAGATGTTCTTTCATAAGCCGACTCCAACAGATCACGAGTCAACCCCAGAATAGTCTCAGAGGATAGACTGGAAAAAAATATTACATCAATGAGTCGACCCATGAAGTACTCGAGCCGACTCCAGTATAGCAAGAGTTGACTCCAAACAAAAGCGAGTCAACCACAGAATGGCTATAGAGAAAAGAAAGAAAAATAAAAAAATTACTACATTGGCGAGTCGACCCATAAAATTCATGAGCCAATTTTAGTTCGACCCCAGAAACAATCGAGTTGAGCCCATAACGACCACAATGAAAAGATAGAAAGCAACAAAAGATAGTTCATTGAAGAGTCGACTCGTGAAAATCTCGAGTCATCCTCTGAACTGAGAGAGCCGACTCCACAAGTGCCACGGACGAAAGATAGAGCGCAACAAAAATAAAAACAAGCTTGAGTCGACTCTTGAAGATCATAAGTCGACTCTTAAAATCTCGAGTCGGCCCCTCTGCGCCTGACAAAATTGTGTCGGGTCGTGTTTGGATTGGATTGAGACATAGCCATGAGAAAAAGCTTGTCAAAATTGAACCCAACCTGTTTATTAAATAGATCAACAAACCAAACTTGGCCTATTTATTAAATAGGTAACTTGATCCAACACACATAACCCATTCAATAAACAGGTTGCATCAGGTCTGATCTATGATAAAAAATTAAATAGGTTCTAAATAGGCTAAACAAATCATAAACAATTTAAACAAGTTAAATGGGTCCTATGTGAATCAAATTGTAACCATGTCAATTGGTGCAATTATTAAACAAATGTAATAGGTTAGACAAGTTAGTACTCTAAACCTAAACCAAATCAATTTTAACTAAATAGGTTATGTCGACTCAACTTGTTAATGACCCAAAACTATTTATGCTAAACCTGAACCTACTTATCTGATCTCGGTTGTCGGTTGGGTCATAAATTGCCACCCCTAGCCCTAAAAAAATTGCAAAAAAAGAGAAAGAGAGCCAGGGTTGACATACCTTCTAGAGTTTTGCAAAGATGGAGCTTCAAGTTATCTTGGAGCAAAGGGTGGCCTTGAGGGAGGATGTGGTGGGGGCTGATGGTAGACACTCCAAAAGATGTCAGATCAGGAGACAAAGCATGTTATAGATGATGGAGAAGCAACCTAAAGAAGACTACCTTGAGGATTGGTATTTGCCACCAACAACAATACCATGCATCTTTGTGCTGTCTGGTGGTGGCATCAATGTTGGCATAGCCATGAGCAGTGAAGGTATGGCACAATCAAGTGAAAAAAGAAGAGGGGTTGGGGATAAAGACGAGACGAATTCTTAAGGGGCATGACCAAAATGTACATAAGAAATGAGCATAAAACATGACATGAGGCTATTTGCGGGTGTCTTAGGAATGATGGACCAATCATGTTAGATCAGCCCATTTTGTAGTAGCCTATATGCTAGTTTGAGTCAAAAGTTTAGTCAAATAGTAATTATTACTTATTCACAACTAGTGGTTGTTATTCCTAAATTAGGTGTTCATAAATATAGAATAAGTCATTTAGTATTTATAGGCTTCATTAAACATGGTTCATGCATGGTGTCTTTCAGAGTTTGTAGAAGTATTTATTTTATGTCTTCTACAAAGTTGCAAGCATTAATGCGTTGGAATATGTAAGGTCGTTTTGTGTTTACACAAATAGATATGTAGTAAGAAAAGAAATATAAAGAACAGATTGTTTGTGTTATTCTATTTGTATTTAGTCCAGGTTTCGCTTGTTATCTCCCTTCTCCTACTTCTTTATCTCAATCTCTTTCCCCTCTTTTTGCTTAACCCTACTATTTTCATAGTCAATTGGTTTTTTATCCTTTCACCAATTCTATCCTCTTCAAGAAGACATCTCCATCTTAAAATTATAGTCAACAACAACAATGAGCATGATGAACTCCTTTCACATCATGATGAGCTAGTTTGTCAACATGAATAACACTTGGATAAAATAGAAGGATGAATAAAGGTTTCAGAGAAGTAACCAATCAACTCAGAGAACAAGCAAACAAATTTGAAGATCATTTCAGGCAACTTTAAGCGATGTTGACTTGTGACTACTAGTACTTCTATGATGAGTAACTATCGTAAGTTGTTCCTCCATTATAGGATTGTTGCCCAGAGATGGTCACCCAAGAGGGGGGTGAATTGGGTGTTTTAAAACTTTTTGTCTAATTAAAACAAGACACACAAGTATATGTGCTAAAGTAAAGATAGAGTTATAAGCACAGTCAATCGCAAACACAAAGATTTATAGTGGTTCGGAGCTTCCACTGCTCCTACATCCACTCCCTAAACACCTTTGGGAATTTTCACTATAATCAGCGATTACAGTCCGGTAGTTTTCCGAATGCACTACCCAACTCGTTGTTTTACCCCGGGCTAACAACGAACCCTACAATCTCCCAATTTAACCTAGGCTTGGGACGCCTATCCCTTGTTCCAAGTTCCTTGACTGAAACAAGCACAATAATCAAATATTTTACAAAGATTTGAAAGCTCTTATGAAAGCAAATATATCAATGAAAAACAACAAAACCGGAAGAACCCTTTTTGCCGTTGGAAGCATGGGTGATGGTGGTTCTTCCGATATGGATCACGTTTGCTTGAATGCGAGCTTTGAATGCCGAGTGGGAGTGAGTAGTTGAGCACGAAATCAGATGGAAAAACTTGAATGCACTTGATTTCTCCTCTTGAAAGCTCTAACTCCCTTGAACCTCTTTCTCTTTCTTCTCTCTTGAATGATCTTGTGTTTTTTTTTTGGTGAGTTGTTATTTAAAGGCACTTAAAAGCTCCCTTTTATAGCCCTACAAGCAATAGATCCGTTAGACACAAAGATATTATCGTTTGAAATTCAAACAAACCTGCAAAAGTGTGTCAGTCGCGTCCCAGGCGCTCTGGAGACGTCTCCGCTTGAACGCGAGACGTCTCGGCTATATAAAAATTCTTTTGACGATGTTTGGAGTTGACTCGGCGCTTTACGGGGACGTCTCTGAAGAAGAACAGCTTGAATGCTTGTTTTTCTGTTTTTCTGAGAGAGTCGGCTCGGCACTTTACGGGGACGTCTCGGGATGTTTGCGCTTTTTGCATGGGGACGACTCCGCGACGTCGGGGACGACTCCGTAGTTTTATCAACGAAAAATAAGTCCTCTAGAATCCCTGAGAGAGTCGACTCCGCGCTTTCTGGGGACGTCTCGGGATGTTTGTCTTTTATGCGTGGGGACGACTCCGCGTCCTTCGGAGACGACTCGCGCGCATCCTTTGAAATCGGCCTTTCTGCCGTCTCTGAGAGAGTCGACTCCGCAGAGTCGGGAGTCGACTCCGACCCTGCGAGACGCCTCGCCAGGTGCCGGGGACGTCTCCAGACATGCCAATTCTTCTTCTTCGTGCCAGAGACGTCTCTGGGACAAACCGGAGACGTCTCGGCTGTCCCTGATCTGTTTTCTTTATCTCAAAAAATCTTCAATAAATCCTTGAAAAATATGGGAACATGCCTTGACAATTCTTAACAATATTCTTAGTTAAACACCTGAAATCCTCAAATAAATTGTTAATATAAAGGGAATTATACTCTAGTGTTTTGTATTCATCAAAATCCATTAGGGGGTCAACAATCTCCCCCTTTTTGATGATGACAAAACACTGAGTATATGCAAAATTTAAAATTTAAACATATACACAGTATTTGTTCAGATGTACAAGTATTATGTTTTGGTTAGAGCTAGATACAGTGTGCATAATTCAATATAGTCAACTTTCAGTTCTATCCTTATGCATAAGTATTGATCTTAGTAGCTCTTGAGCAATTTTGGCATATCAACTGGATTTGAATCAAGTTAAAATGTAAATTAATGAAATATTGATGCTAAAGACAATTGAAAGCTAAATACTTTTTGACTCCCCCTTTCTTTTCCAGAAGGGCAATTATCTTAAAGCCAATATTCTTCAATTTATCTTTTCTAATTCAACTTTTAAGTATGAGTGTAAATTTTGTATTTTGCATTCCATATATTGGTTCTATTCCATATATTGGTTCTACTCCCCCTTTTTTGTTGGAATCCCTCGCACGCCGCAGAAAATTTCAGAAAAATTCTGCGCGCAGCGGAAGACATGCGCGAGATCCCGTTCATCACGCATGAACGTATTTTAAAAACCATCGTTCGTAGATAGATTAGGATTAAATACTTTTACATAATATTAGGAAGATCAGATCTTCACCTTGTGCGGGTAGATATTCACCGCAATCTGATGATCGTGGTATTTGTTGAAAGGTTCACTTGAAGCCGTACACACGTCCGGCCTCTACGGGTATCCACACGAGGCAGAGAACCAATCCAAACTCTCTAATCTCCCCGGGGTGCTAGCTCCCTTGCAGAGATATGTTTTGATGGCTGAAATCCTCTCTTGATTTATCAACTCTTTGATAGATCTCAAGAGGAAGAAGAAGGACTTGAAAGGGAGGAAGAAGATCACATCTTGCTGCCTCCTTTTCTTTTATTCTTGTGGATGAAAGAAGGGTGAAGAGAGAAAGTCATACACCACCCTATTTTTCTTTGATGCTCATAGCTGAAACCCCAATAGGAAGGAGGCTTGCCCATGGCACAAAAACCAAGAGGGGAGGAGGCACTCTCACGGCACAAAAGAAAAGGAGAGAAGGGAGGAGCTCTCACGGCACAAAAAAAATCCATCTTATGGGCCGCCCCTTTGTTTCCCCTTTTCTTCTTTTTGTTTGTTTGTTTGCGGCTGTATTCCCATGGGAGAGGGGGGCTGCCGTATCCTATTATTAGATGAGAGGAGGGGGCCACATGCTCCCCTTTTTTTTGAACTTTTTTGAACCCTAGGCGTGAGCTCCTACAAACTAGGAGCTCACGTCTATCTTTTTGGCAAGAGGAGGGGCGTACGCCCCTCCCTCTAATCCTCTCATGTCCCACGCCCAAGCCTCATCTCATGAGGTGCGTGGGCCCCACATTCAGCCCTTTTTAATCCCCTTACAATTGAGGTCTAATCTAATTAGATCTCAATCAATTTATGAATCAATTAGGACTTATCCATATGAGTCCTAATCCAATTATGACCCAATTGAATCTTGACTCAATTAAATTCTTCAATCCTAATCCAATTAGGAGTCATCTTAATTTATTAGATCAAAAATAATTAGGACTTTAGGAATCCTAATCCAATTAGGATTTATTTAATTTTAGTCCTAATCCAATTAGGACTCTAGGTATCCTACTCCAAGTAGGACTTTAATTAAATTTGAAGTCCTAATCTAATTAGGACTCTTGGAGTCCTACTCCAAGTAGGACTCTTATTTAATAAGATCAAGCCCAATTAATTAAGTCCAATTGATTCAATTGAATTGCAATCCAATTGCAATTACTCCTTCTTCAACTCACTAACTCTTAGTGGGTTAATTAATTATCAATCAAATTGATAATCATGAACTATTGTGATTCCAAATCACAACTCAACCATCGGATCGGTCAATACCTCTATTGTGTGTGACCCCATAGGTTCTATTCTGTCTGGTAGTGAGATATACTGCGATCTCTATCACAATATCATTGAAAACTCCTTTCAATGGGTTGGAACAATTCCAACTCAACTCACCAGGGATCATCAATCATCAAGATAGTCCCTGTGAGTCTCACCATCCACCAGTGACACCTAGCAGCATGTAGTGGCTACCCAGCAGAATGGAATGATGAACCTCTAGGTGCAGTTAGTATATAATACAGTCCTTCTATCGTGGATCCCTACAGGACGGAGGTCATGGATAACTCGTCAAATCCCATCGTCTGTCATATGTCAAGATTTATTCGACTTAAGTTCGAGAATGGAAAACTCCTTTTCCACTGTACATACTACCCCGGCCGAGGATTTACGAACTCAGTCTCATAAATCACATAGGATCTCTCTTAACCTATCAAGATCGATAGATTCCATCTAGATGCACCCCTACTCCTACAATGAACCTACTGCAGCCAATCTGCACCACAAGAACCCAATTGGCTAGAGCTCATGTTTATGTGCTCGTCAAACTACAGCAACCTCACTGTGAATAGCCGAGGCATCGCAGGTCAAAGGACCAGTCATATAACTACAGCATCAAGTAAGTCACTGACGAGTGGATAGACATCCAAGTGACTACTTGCTATGGTCACGCTCAGTACCCTTGTTCTCTAACAAGCACTTGCACAATTGCTCCAGTGTCGCCACACTGTGGACTCAAGACTCGTCCATCAAAGAAAGCGATCTGTGCACTAATCTCAGCGGATCGATCACTGTCCTCGTGATGATCCATCGATCAGGAGCAATTCAGAAATTAATCACCAATGACACATGCCTCAAATTCTCAACTCTTGAGAATATGCGTCATCATCTTATTAATTTCTTGGACGATTCATGGACACATAAGAACATGAATGAAAAGAATGCCCATTCTAATAAATTCATTATTAGGTCAAGTACAAATTTATGTCCCAGAATAAAATAATGCGTCAGCCAAATTGGCTTCTAGGGCATACTTCTAACAATCTCCCACTTGCACTAAAGCCAATCAGCTATAAACCTAAGCCCCATCTTCTCAAGATGCGCTTGAGTTTTCTGCTGACTTATCTGCTTAGTGAATGGGTCCACCACATTTCCTGTGGAGTCTACTCTCTGATCCTTTACTTATTTCTTTTCAAGGTAGTTGCTTATTAGGTTAAACCACCGCTCTATGTGCTTCGGCTTCCAGTGAGACCTTGGCTCTTTAGCTAGTGCTATGGTGCCTTTGTTATCGCAGTAAAGTGTTATGGCATCTGATGACATTACACCTAACTCAGCAATGAACTTATTAAACCAGAAGGTTTCCACTGCACCCTTAGATACGGCTAAACATTCAGCTTCTAAGGTAGAATCTACAATAATCGGTTGTTTGGAACTCTTCCAATTTACTGAACCATCATTGCATATAATCTGATGTAGACTTTCTATCATCAATATGTGTGCATCCTTCTACCTTCAACTCTGATCTTCTTCCAAAGACCAAGAACATGTCCGTAGTTCTTCTCAAGTACTTAAAACTGTTCTTCACAGCTATCCAGTGCTTCTTGCCTGGATTTGACTGATATATGCTCGTGACACTCACAGCATGTACTATATCAAGTCATGTACATAGCATGGTATACATGAGGCTCCCTATAGCCGAAGTATAAGGGATCTTGCTCATCCACTGAATCTTTTCAGATGTGTTGGGGCACATCTTCTTGAAGAGATTTACCCAATGCCTAAGGGGTAATAATCCCCTTTTAGAGGTTTCCATGCCGAACCTCTTCAACACTCCCTCTTTGTAATATTCTGTGACAGGACAAGCATCCTCTTAAATCTATCTCTATAGACCTTAATTTCCAAAATATAGGATGCTTTTCCAAAGTCTATCATGGAGAATTCCTTAGACAACCAAACCTTGACTTAGGATATCATCCACGTACAATACGAGGAATGCAATAGCCCTCCCACTAACCTTCTTATAAACACATGGTTCCTCCTCGTTCTTGAAGAAATCAAACAATTTGATTATATCGTTGAAACGAGTGTTCCAACTCCGAGATACTTGTTTTTGTCCATAGATGGACCTTTGCAACTTACAGACCTTGTGATCACCATCACAATATCATGATATGCTACAACAACAAGCAATATTCGAATGGACTTCAGCATGGCTACAGGTGAAAAAGTATCCTGATAATCAGTGCCTTCGCACTGACTATAACCTTTCGCCATTAGCCTTGCCTTATAGGTCTCTACCTAGCCATCCGAACTTAATTTTCTCTTGTAGATCCATTTACACCCAATAGGTACTATACCTTCCGGTGAATCTACTAAGATCCAGACTTGGTTGGAATGCATGGAGTCTATCTCTAACTTCATGGCTTCCAGCCATCTCTCGGAATCGATGTCTAACATCGCCTCGTAGGTATTGGGATCCTTACCTTGATCCCTATCTCCCATGAGGAACACTTCCTCTACATCCTCTGTAAGTATACCTAAGTACCTTTCAGGAGGATGGAAGATCCTACTAATCTACGAGGTGGAGGAGGTACAACATGTACTGGCTCGATATGAATAGGTTCTATAGGCACAATGGCTCGTTGCTCTTTAGAGACTTTCTCTTCGAGCTCAATTTTTCTCCTACTGCCTCTATCAAGGATAAACTATTTTCCATGAAGATAGCATGTCGGCTCACAAACACTTTGTGATTCTCTCGGACATAAAATTGTATCCAAATAACTCTTTAGGATATTCTATAAAACGAGCACTAATTGTCCTATCCTCTAACTTGTCCGCCTGTTGTCATTTGACTTGGGCCGGACATCCCCAAATCTTGAAATAACCAAGACTCAGCTTCTTACCATGTCATATCTCATATAGTGTGGTAGGAACAGACTTAGAGGAAACACTATTCAATATGTAAATAGCTGAAAATAGGGCATCTCTCTAAAGAAACAAGGGTTGATCAGTGAAGCTCATCATGGACCTGACAATATCCAATAGGATCTGATTCCTCCTCTCCGACACTCCGTTAAGCTGAGGTGTACCAGGAGGGATCCATTATGAAACTATACCATTCTCCTTGAGATAATCACGGAACTCTCCACTAAGGTATTCACCTCCTCGATCTGATCGAAGAACCTTAATGAGTTTTTCTGTTTGTTTTTCTACTTCATATCTGAACTCTTTGAACCTTTCAAAAATTTCAGATTTGTGTCTCATACACATATCCATACCGTGAGTAATCATCGGTAAATGAAGTAAAAAATTACAACCCCTAGCCTGCACATCGAATGGGCCACACACATCAGTGTGTACTAGGGTAAGTATTTCAGTGGACCTCTCCCATGTCCTACAAAGGGTAATTTGGCCATCTTTCCTTGAAGGCAGGATTCACAAATCGGATATGACTCGGAAGTCAATGAGTCTAGAAGCCCATGTTTCTCCAATTTGTTTATTCTGTCTTCTCCTATATGACCAAGCCTGAGGTGCCACAAATACTTTAGATTTATCTCATCTCTAGATCTTTTGGATCTTATGGTACTCACTGTTTGCTCAGATACATTCACAGATACATCCAATGTATGTGATAGAAACCGTCAATCATAAAACCACGTGTAACCAATTTATTTCTCAAATAAATGGAACAGTAGTCTTATAAAAATCTTCCTATGCTAAACAAGATATAGAAATCAAATTTCTGCTAGCAATAAGTAACGGTCCCTAAGTATCCTTTTAATAATGAGCATATCTGACATACCTTCTGAAGGTCTGTCACCCTTCTTGCTCTTTATGCTTCCCATGTATGTAGGACAATTCCTCTTCAAATGGCCGTCTATGATGCAATGGAAATACTTTCCCTTGCAATCGGCCCTTTTCTTGGAACTTCCTTACTTAGCCTTTTCTCGGTCTTCTGCCTTTTCACAGGTTTCTTCTTCTTCCAAGTAGACTCTCTCTTGGAAGTAGAAACCAACTCGACGGCGAGAACGATGCTCCTTGAACTCTTCAAGGTCCCTACGGTAGTTACCAATTTATTTAACAATTTTGTTTTGGTGCATACAATCTTGTTCATATGGTAATTTACTATAAACTGTTCATATGAAGCTAGAAGGGATTGCGGGATCAAATTCGTTTGCAATTCCTTGTGCATGGTCATGCCGAGCTTCTCAAGCTCCTCTAAGTCCTTTATCATGGTCAAACCATGATCATGGACAGACTGCCCATCACACATCTTGGCTTTGAAGAGCCTCTTGGACACTTCAAAACATGCTGCGTGACTCTGTTCACCATACAACTCTTGTAGGTGATATAATATGTCCCTGGCGGTCTTCATGTTCTCATGCTGGCATTGTAATTCATTGGACATGGATGCCATTATGCAGCACCTAACTTTATTGTTATTGTTCGTCCACTTAGCATGCGTCTTATGCTGACCAGTAATCGGACGGATTGGTAACACAGGGATTCCATGGTCTAGCATATACCCTAATTTCTCACAATTCAAAACTATTTTGAAATTTGCTGAGCTAGTTTTTATAATTGGGTTTGGTCAAACGGTTGTTCTATAGGATATGAGTTAAGAGTCTAGAAGCTGACTTTATAATCCTCAAAGAGTAAAGATTCTAGTTAGAATTTTGTACTTGAACTCTATTTGTTTTAGGGCCTTTTAAAATAAATACACCTCCCACTATTTCCTCGAATCTCTCACACTCCTCTAGTAGAGAAACGGAAACCTTGCAACTCTAGGTTTCAAGTGGGGTGCTACGGTCCCACCAATTTACATACCACCTCACCTAACAGTTATTGGTGACAAATAAACGATGAGTGTACAACTCTTGTACAATGCTTCTCAAGCAAGTTGTAGCGCTATCCGGTCTCTAAGTAATGAAGACCTCACCTAACAGTTATTGGCCCCATTCCTTAGTTAAGTCGGACCCACCGTATAACCGCAGAAGCAAAGCCGTTATTGGGTCCCTCACCTAACAGTTATTGGGCCCAACCCCATCTTTACCCCTACAACATCTCATGCCTAATAGAGAGGTCCAGTCCCCCGATGCAACTTGCCCACTGTATCCAGCCGAGACAAATCAACGCCGGAAAGACCTTAGCAGCTCTACTACGGTGGAAGACCGCTAGACTTAATATTTTCGAGGAGATTTAATTTAGGTCTCTTTTATTTAATTATCCACATCTCATGCACATAATTATCTAACTGCTAAGCATAAACATAAACATAAACATCCAGGCATAATAACAAAAATTAAACTGGTGATGATCATGGATCCAGGATGGGGTCATAGTACAAGCACATGCACGTCAATTGGTTAGATCGTCTTCAACTCTTGACTCGATCTTGAGCACCCTTGGTCCAATTGCGATCAACTCCTTGATCCATCTCCAATCAACCCTTGATCTCGATCCGCGCAAATCGTGCTTGTAGAGGCATGCACCAATCAACCATTGACATGCAACACATCACAGATTACATCCCAGATAACTTTAAAAATAAATAAAATTAAATAATAGTTACAACCCTTTTTCATGAGACACGCAGGTCTCTAATACATCAATATAAGATGCACGCAGGCATCTGAAAATCTGATTTACATGCATCACATAACATCACAGAACATTTCAGCACATGTAAAGGGTCCATCCATGATCATCACCATACGCATCTCATGCATTAAATAAAATTTACAGATCTGAATATTTTACAGATTATGTCATCTTATGAGTTGCTGATCATGCAAGATATGATTCTAAATATTTTTAATCTCATTAACAAATCAATAGAATCATTAATCTAATCGCATAGAAAATCAGCATGCAGAAAAATCAGCAAGCTGAAAATTCTGCATGCAGAAAAATTCAGCAAGCATAATCTTTAAATTTTCAGATCTATTATGCCTTAATCATTTAATCCTAATCTTAATCTACGCAACCTGGGCTCTGATACCACTGTTGGAATCCCTCGCACGCCGCAGAAAATTTCAGAAAAATTCTGCGTGCAGCGGAAGACATGCGCGAGATCCCGTTCATCACGCATGAACGTATTTTAAAAACCATCGTTCGTAGATAGATTAGGATTAAATACTTTTACATAATATTAGGAAGATCAGATCTTCACCTTGTGCGGGTAGATCTTCCCAGAATAAAATAATGCGTCAGCCAAATTGGCTTCTAGGGCATACTTCTAACATTTTTGTCATCAACAATGAAGGGGACAAATTTTCCTTAGGTACCTAAAAATGCGATGCCTATTAGAATTCAGCATTCATATTATAATGAAACAATCAATGATTTCCAAGTTATTGCCATCCATGAATTCAGCATTCATTTTACTCTCCCTTTGGTTTGGAATTCATTTCAGACCTTTTGAATGCAGTGAATACAAGTTGTGCTCCCCCTGTTTCACATGCATTGACAAGTTGGCAAAATAGTAAAGTGGTTGCACATTGTCAAATTTGAACATTCTCATGGCACATCACAAAATTAAAAACATACACCAAGATTCAAAAAGAAGTGTATGACATTCATATATCATTGCAATCATTTGAAGTCATTACAAGGATAAAAAGAAAACCATTACAAGTATAAAAGGCCATTACAAGTATTGATTGCTAATACAAAAGAAGAAGTTTCAAATAAGCCTAGGGTTTTACAAAAAGATGAACCCCTAGATGTCCACAAAATGTCCCTCACCGGCGACCACGCTCAATAGCCCTAGCAGCAGCCTCTATAAATCCATTTATTGAATCCATTAGGGTTCTAAAGTGATCTCCCTGAGATTGATTGAAGGCTGTCACTAGTGCTTCAAACTCATGAGTTGCCCTGTCAATCCTTCCTCTAAGTTGGGCAGCCACACTGCCCACATTGCCTCCAGGGCTCGTCAACTCTTGAAGACCATCCGATATGGTCTTCAATTCAGCCTTTATCTCAATTGATCTTAGAGTTTGGTTTGTTGCCACACGAACCAATTCTGACGCTGTAGTTTCTATCTGAACTTTGATTTCCTTCAATTCTTCTAGGAGTGCTTCATGTGAGGTACGGATGGGAGCTAACTCAGCAGAGATTATTGATCTCATCTCTTCCCTCATCTGCTGGCACATCATAGATGCTAGGGTGTGCATCTGCTCATCTGATAAGAACAATGATCCACTGACTGGAGGAGGAGGCACTGAGGTGGATGGTCCAGCCGAGCTGGAAGGTACATCAGGAAAGGCCATAGGACTATGTGGAGGAGAGAGATGGTCAGGCTCCTGATGTTGGATCTCAGGCTCTATGGTTTGAGATTTTCTTTTAGAGACCTTAACCCAAGACCCGTCTTTCTTGTGAAACTCCATCCTATGTAATGTACTCTCATTGTAGTAGTCAGTGTTTCTCAAAGGTTTTTCTGGCTCATTTTCAGGAATTGGAATCTTAAAATGTTTGAACAGTAGGGTGAAGACCATCCCATATGGTATGCTAAATCTGGAATACCTATGACATATGGAGATGTAGTTCAACATGAGCCTAGGGAGGTTTAGGAGAATCCCTAGCAAGATGTGGTGCATGATGGCTAAGTCTCGCTCCGAAACGAAATCGAAGCGACCGATTTTTGGAAACAAGACCCGGTTAACTATGCTCAAAAGCAATCTCATTTCGGCATTGAGGTCTTGGGACTTAACTATGTCAAGAGGGCCGCAGTCCTCTCTTCCTAAAATTAGGTTTAGGGCAATCTCCCTTTGGGGATGTGAGGTCGGAGCCTCACCGTATTTGGGAATTTGTAACAAGCTAGATAGGATGTCCTCATTGATTTCTATCAATGTGCCTCGGACATATCCGGTGTACCCCGAGTCCCCTAAGGCCATATTGCTAAACATTTCTCTCACTAGGCCGGGATAGGTTGACATATTTAGGGAACATAGGTGTTCCCAACCTTGGGCACGGAGTCTCTCTCCAATAGAGAACCCCTCACTAGCTAGAAACTGAAAATCAATATATCTACCTGTGGTTACTGTGCGATTCGCACAGGAGAGGGTCACGGTTGGCGGAGCAACCGGAGGAGACGGCGCTGAGGGCTCTTCCCTCTGTTCCTCGTCGTCGTTCGCTACCCTAGGACGCCTCCCACCCATTCGTTTAGCTTTCTTAGGTGCCATGGATTGGAAATCTAGGAAAATGGGGAGAGATTTTGGTTCGGTTTGTGGTGGAGAGAAAATAGAGGCTAGGGTTTATGTTTTCGTTGAGGACGAAGGAAGGCAGCTCGGGACGGCTCGAGCTGTTTCGACCTAATTTAAAAACTTTCATTCGGTCCCCGAGACGTCTCCGTGACTAATGCGAGACGTCTCGCCGGGGGGACGTCTCTGTGATTTGCCAGAGACGTCTCCGGCACTGAAAAATTTCAGAATGATTTCCATCTTTTCCCAATTTATTTTATTCAACCACAATAATCAATGTGATTTCTTTTGGTGAATATAGAGTGAGCTTGCCTGTGATCCTTCCCCTCAATAACACATCCTATAAAAGTTTGATAATGATTTTTGAATTATCAATATTGAAATGAGGAATGTTTGACCAAATTTCGAATGCCTATGAAATAGGCTCTGAAAATATCTCCATGAAGAGTCTAAGGGAGGGTAACCATCCTCCGGAAAGTCAAACAATTCATCATCTAACTTTGATAGATTCAAGTTTTCACTTATTAGGCACTAGGTTTGCTATACGTGACCTTGAAGTGTATTATTAGTTTGAGTAGCATTCATATGTATCTCTAGAGCTTACAAAGCATTGCATTACAGGTTCAATCCATTTGTTAGGATCATACAAGCACAAAGCATTCCTTAAAAAGTTGAACCTATCTTTACTGTTGACCCCCTAATGGATTTTGATGAATACAAAACACTAGAGTATAATTCCATTTATCTTAACAATTTACTTGAGAATTTTAGGTGTTTAATTAAGAATATTGTTAAGAAATGTCTAGGCAAGTTCCCATAATTTTTATGAATTTATTGAAGAATTTTTTAAGTTGAAGAAAACAGATCAGGGACAGCCGAGACGTCTCCGGTTTGTCCCAGAGACGTCTCTGGCACAAACAGGAAGAACTGGCACGTCGGGAGACGTCCCCGGCACCTGGCGAGGCGTCTCGCAGGGTCGGAGTCGACTCTCTCAGTAGCGGAGTCGACTCTCTCAGTGGCGGCAGAAAGGATGATTTCAAGAGATGCGCGCGAGCCGTCTCCACAGGACGAGGAGTCGTCCCCGCAAGTAAAAAGCAGACTTCCCGAGTCGTCCCCGAGGTAGCGGAGTCGGCTCTCTCAGGGTATTCCAGAGGATGTCTTTTTCAGTGATAAGGCAGCGGAGACGTCCCTTGAAAGAGCGGAGTCGACTCTCTCAGAGAATTCCAGAAGACATGTTTTTCGGAGATATAACGGCGGAGTCGTCCCCAAGGCAGCGGAGTCGTCCCCATGTGTTGCCCAGTAGATACAAGCCAAGAGGGGGGGTGAATTGGGTCTTTTAAATCTTTTAACCTACTTCTGAAAGTTTTTGATTAATTATGCTAAGTTGTATAGATGTACAGTGAAAGTTAAACTTAGCAACAGTTTGATGTATAGATTGTGACTTGATTGAATATGCTTGCAACTAAAGAATTCGCGGATAATAGTTAAGCAAGCAATTTATCTAAGTGAGTAAGTGTGTAAGTTAGACAATGACAAGAAGCATTACAAACACAACAAATATATAGTGGTTCGGTGCACCCCAGCACCTACATCCACTCCCCAAGACCTCTTGGGAATTTCACTATAATCCTACAGATTACAGCCGGTTGTTTTACAAGCTCACAACCCAACTTGTTGTTTTACGAGTGCACAACGAACTCGGTCGGTTTTCCCAGGCTCACCGACTAGAACCACCCCGATTATTTTTCCGGGATCACAATCGAACCCTTACACGTTGGTTTTACCCTCGGCTCACCAACAAACCTAACACCGTTGGTTTTCCCTTTGGCTCACCAACAAACCTTAACCCCTTGATTCAATCCCTTGATTGAATCAAGTTACAAGATATTAAAATAAAGGTTTAAAACAAATCAAAGCTTCTTAAATAAGCAAATATAACAATATAAACAAATAGAGTAAAGAGAAGCCTTCAAACGAGTTTTGAAGATGAAGGAGCTCGGCTTCTTCTTTACTTGACCCTCTTCTGATTTTGCACGAAGTTGAGGATCTCCAAGGCAGCACACGGATGGAGAGGAAGCTTTGGGATTCACTTGGATGCTCTTCTTCTCTCTATTTTACTTTGAATGGCCCTTTTGTGCATATGGGAGATTTTCCAAGTAATCTTTTTGAAATCTCTTTCCTAAATGTTCTCTCCCACTTCCATACCTTCTCCTCTAGCTCTCCTCTTGTTTTTATAGCTTTAGATGACGTGGAAACAAGAATCTAGCCGTTAGAGACAAAAATAGAGCCGTTGGACACAGTCTGCACCTCCTGACAATATTACCGTTGGGATCGGAGTCGACTCGCGATCAGGAGTCGACTTGCCTGTTGCAGGAGTCGACTCGTGCTTCACTGGAGACGACTCGGCCACTGTTCCAAATTTGAATTAAAGTGCATGCCTTTTCCTCGGGTCGACTCGGACCAAACTGGAGTCGACTCGCCAATAGCTGGAGACGACTCGGCCACTTGGGGGTCGGCTCATTCTCAGGAATCCAGAGGACATACTTTCTGATTTTCTTCCTCGAGTCGACTCGGATTTTCTTCGAGTCGACTCGGCTCTCAGAGCCCGCAAACTGATCCTCTGTATTTTGGCTCGTCTGGTCTTGGAGTCGACTCGAACTGTTCCGGAGTCGACTCGGCTCTCAGTTTCCGAAACACAGCCTTCTGCCATTTTGGTGTAGCGCTGCCTTGGAGTCGACTCGAGCTGTCTGGGAGTCGACTCGGATCTCAGAGTCCGAAAAACTGCTCTCTGATTTTTTTCTTTGTGTACCACTGAGAGTTGACTCTCACTTTCTTTGGAGTCGACCAGCCAACCATCGGAGTCGACTCGCATTCCACAGGAGTCGACTCGAATCTCAGGGTCGAAAATCGCTCTCCGACTTTTGCCTTGTTTTCCTTAGGAATTGACTTGCCAGTTATTGGAGTCGACTCGTTCTACTCTGGAGTCGACTCGAAGACTATTCTTTTGAATTTTTCTTTGAATTTGCTCCTCCAATTTGAGTCCTTTGAACTTGAAACTTGGGCCAATAAATTGTAGCTTTCTTCCAACTTGCTATGCTCCTTGCAAGATAAGTATCTTTCTCCTTGCAACACAAACATTAGTATTTATACTTCAAGGTTTTGTGATCATCAAAATCAATCTTTAAATCAATCTTTGGGTCATCAGTCTCCCCCTTTTTGATGATGACAAAACTTGGAGTATATGCAATATAAAATATATTGTGTTCTAGAAGTAATGCATAGCTAAGTTGCATGAAGTAGAAAACATATTTAAAAAAAAACTTCATGATAATGCTTTAGATTTAATCAGCTTAATCAGCTGATTTGTATCCAGTTCAAAACATAAAGCATTATGAGCATATACTTAGATATTTCTCCCCCTTTTTGACAACATCAAAAAGATAGTGAAACATTAAGCACAAAGATAAGAATCCTCAAATATTTCTTTTCCTTATTGTACTCTGATTTGCATGTCAAATTATTGCAAGACAATAATATTAGAATCAGATTAATGAGCATAGATCAGAGCCAATTAAGATAAGTTCAGAGCAGAACACATCGAATGTGATTCCAAGAAGTTTTCTAATTTGATACCACAGATAGTTTTCTAATCAAGTGTAGGTGGAATCTTTCTTAAGTTAATTCAAGAAGTACCACAAATGATATTCAAGAAAAACACGAATGGAAATCTAACCTCTCTTCAATGATAAATATGAAAGCTTGTTCATTTAAGACCTTTTGCCCAATCTATTAAGTATTTTATTAACATGAGAGCAATTTAATTGATTTTCAGAGTAAAAGATCACAACTTATATATATCATCATGTTGGATCATTAATCCTTAATGACTTCAAAGTTCTTTTATGATAATAAGAGTATTGGGGCACAAATACCAAGATATGAATTCATGCAATTTTTTTTGATACATCTTAGAGCTCTTTTAAAGACTTTCTTTTATTTCTTTAGAAAATAAGCACAATTTGATACATAAAATACTGAATTGGCACAAAATTGAAGTTCTAAAGAGCAAGCCAATTAGAACTCATTAGTGAAGTTCAAAAATAGATTTTCTAAGAGATACTCAAGAAAATTTAACACATTATTCTCCCCCTTTTTCATTAAATTAGAGGCTCTTAAGATTTGCAATTTGGTTCATGAGTGATGCATAAGATATACTAACCAACTAACACGCCTCAATGGTGTATCATAAAGATTTTCAGATGATGCATATTGGAGAGTATTAGGATCACTTTTCATTAAGTATTCTTTCCCTCTCCTTTAGTTATAGATTTATGCGATTAAGTTCCATAAGACCTCTCCTTCTGAAATTTTCTTTCTTCCCCTCAATTGATCATTCCATTTTAATCATTCTTTCTCATGATATCGAGAATGTAGAGTGATCTAGAATTATTCAAAAATTTATAGTAATCACTCTTTCTAATCCTTTAAGAACAAGTTATGCTTTCTCCTAATCTTAGAGAAAATGTATAGAAATATTAATCAGAAAATGATTCATTTGAAGCTCAAATTCTTTTAAAAGCATTTACATTTTCTTTCTTTTAAGAATCATTTGAGTGAGCTGAAATGTTTCTAGACTTAAGATCATTCACTCTCTTAATAATATATATATATATATATATATATATATATATTGATGGAAGTCTTTAATAATGTAGGAGAGAAAAACATATAGATGATCATTGAAGTATATCTATTTATAGAACTCAATTTCTTAATTATAGTTTTTCTGCAATGTATACATGAAGCACAATAAATCTTTTTAATATCAAAATAAACTCATATATTTAAAAATATTTGTTTGCAATTAAGATTATTGAAAGACACATCATTTAGACCAATATTAGTATACTTTGAAGATAAGAAATGATATGTTTCGGATGCGTATCGGAGCAATCAACCAAGGCATCAAAATTAATTCTGTTTTTCTTAAATTAAGATTTTATTTAGAAATCATATTGAGTATAAGCTTTTATACAAAATCAGATTCTGAATTTCATAAAGATTTTCAATAGAGGCTTTCAAAGTCATAATTTGAGATATGGATCTTCCACATTGTAGCTCATCTTAAATCATTATGATTGAAGACACATATTTCACACATATAAGAGGATATTCAGAATATTTGTATTTATGTTTAGCACATTATATACCAAAGTTAAGAAAGTTGAAGGATAGAACAAACTCAATTCATTTTGCCTAAATAGAAATATCCTTCTCTTCTCCTTTTTACAAATTTATTCACCTTTCAGATTTTAACGATGATTGTGAATGACAAATCTGAAATTTCTTTTTAATAATACAAAAAAAAAATTTTATATAGTATTCCAAATATTCAATCAAATTATCCAAGCATGAAGCATTGTAAAACATTGAGAACCTATAAATCAAGACATCATGCCATATGCACACTATATTAAGTGTTAAGTCATGCATTAAAATAATAAGAACAAGCATGTCAAGGATCAAAATCAATTCTTTTTAAATAAACTCCCCCTATTTAAATATTATCTTGCAATGATTTCATCCTTAAAGTGTGTTTTCAAGTGATCAAAAATTTGACTTGATTCTTCTTATATACTTTCATTAACTTTGTCTTTCATCTTTACTTTCTTATGCTCTATACTCTATTTGCTCCCTATCCGGTGGAGTTGGGAAGGGGCACGAGGTACTACCACTAGCCTCCCTCTTGTGCCGTCCCTAATATGCCCTACACCGAATAGTTGGGTCAAATAGTGCCGGGTACTACCACTAGCCTCCCCATTGGCACCATCCCTCTGATGAGCAATATAGAAAGGTTAAAATGTTTACTTCAAATTCTCCCTGTTTAAGTGTAATTAATTATGGATTTTATTCCTTCCAAATGTGCCGAATATGTTATGCTTGTTTTGCTTTTCCTTAAGATTGAAGTATTTGCCTTTTACTTAGATCTTTACTTCTCTTGAATAATGTTCATTTTCTTTTCTTTATCTCTCTTTCATTTTGTTATTCTCAAGTAATTTACATGAAAGAGCAGAATAAAGAAATAATCAAATGTATCATATAGAGGTATATCATGCAAACAACATTTTCATTATGCCTAAGAATTCGTAGCTTCTCACAAGTCATTCTAAATCAAAGTTTTAATCATATACTTGTGTATTTCATGGTTATGATATAGCCATAGAAATATTTTAATTTGAGCAAACCATGAAACAATTTCCAAAAGCATAAGTCAATTAATACATATATGGACATGATATCAAAAGATTAACAATTAATCATGTCATAATAAGATTTAAAGTTATTGACTTTGCTCAGCTAATTTATGAGAGAGATATCTAGAATTACTTATTCATTATATATTCTTCAAGCCAAACTAGATTTCTTATGTGTGAACTTTTGGCTGAAGAAGATCCTCTCTCTTGTTTGCATGTGAATGTTTATTGTATCTTATGTGGAGATGTCCTTCAAGCTGAAATCACTCATTTTCTTGCTCAAGGATTCTGCATTATTAACAAACTCCTTTTCTTTCTTGAAAGAAAGTCTTTAGTTTCTTTAAGATATAAACCATTCATCCAACATATTTCTAATTAGATGACTCAATATAAGATAAGACAATAGTTGAATATTGAGTCACTTTACTCAAGAGATTGCCTAAATATAAGCAAGCACATATCACTTGAACTAAAAGAGATAGTTTTATTAATCAAGATAGTTCAAGGACAATCATGTGAGGCAATAAGAAGATTTATCAAGGTCAAATCAATTTCTTATTTTCAAAATCAATTTAGTTTAGATTCTATTTGCTTAAGATAATTATCAATAAGATATGTTAGTTAAGTTTTAATCAACTTATCTTAAACGGTTGTTTCTATCAAAATTCAGATTATGATTTATTTGTTATCAATGAAATATGATTCATTAAAGTTGGATTGAAGTCTTGCATAAGGGCACATAATAAGCATACATTCTGGTCTACTAGCTGTATGATAAAATAATTATTCTATCATGCTTCAATACAGCTTTAAACAATAGATCTACTTTGCTCATCCTTTTCAAATTCCACAGGATGGGGTCATAGATATACCTTCTTCATGCCAATCTTCTATAAGAGTTTTCTTGTGGACTAACGTTGGTCAATGAAGATCCCCTTTTCTGTTTGTCTTAATTTGGAGTTTGAGAGAAGATGTTAATTCATTCATCATACGTATTTCAAACTCTCCTTGCATGAGCTAAGTAAAGTCTTCATATAACTCTTCATTAGTAGAACCAAAAATGATGTCATCAATGTATACTTTGAGCAAGTAAGATATCACAAATTCTTCTTTTTGATGCAAAGATTTATCACTATTACTTTCTATCAAAAAGGTTGCTTAAGCTTTTGTATCATGCTTTTGATGCTTGTTCCAAATTATATATTGCTTTAACATATTTGTAATGAGTGTTTTCAAATATGGTGGTTATTTAACATAGATCTCCTTTTTAATGAAATAACCACATAGGAGTACATTCTACACATTCATTTGACAGAATATAAAGCTCATAAAGCAAGCAAATGATGATGGTGATCTTTACTTCTAATCATGCAAAAATTTCATCAAGATCTATTTCATCTTTTCGTGATTTAGTCTTTTAGTAGTCATCAATTTTTCTTCATTAAGTGCATTACTGAGAAACTCAATTTGGTTCTAATTATTAACATATTTTTAGATTGTTATATGTAAAAGATTAACCATATACATATATAATTTGATCTTAGTATCTTGATAATAAATCATTAGTCTCATAAAGAATAAAATGACTTGATATTTCTGCAACTAAAATCTTTTCATTGAATATTCTATATGCATTGCTTGATGAATGATATCCAAGGATAGACATATCTCTATCAGATTTGGCATTATTTTCATAAGAACATATCAAGCATAACATGTACGACTGAAAAATATGAAAGATATGCAATGGTTCATTTTCAATTTTTCAGAAGATCAAAAGGAGTTTTCATCAAAAACAGATTTAATAGAAACCATTTGTATGACAAGCAGTGATGATAGCTTTTAAAAATCATTTGAGTAGATAACTATCATACACAATTGTCTTTTTCATTTTTTCAACAATTCTATTAACCCTATTTTACTTATGATGTCCTTGGAGCTGAAATAATCGAATTTAATATTGTTTTCTGTATAACCTTTATCAGGATTTTGGTTTTCAACACTGTGCCATGATCTTCACAGTTTGGAAACCTTTTTCATTTGAAACACTTTTACAAGATTTTAGCAAATACAGAAAAAACACTTCAGTTTTATTTGCCAAGAACAAATCCAATGTAAGCTTTTGAAAACTTAGAGATGGAAACAACATCTTTAGATTTAGAAATGATTTTTGTTTGTTTCCTTAGTTAGCTTGCATAGCAAAACTTTGACCTTTAAGAAGATAATCTAAGTAAGCTTATGGCAAGGTCTTTTGAGATTAAGTACATACTAGCATGAGCTAATTTCATATGCCAAAGACGGTTTCTTTAATCTTGGTATTCATAGTGCATATATTCAAAAGCACATCAAGTACACATTATCATATCTATGATCAATAAACAATAATGCCAAGGATAAAAACTCTCAATCAAGCATATAGAGAATTCATAGAGTTATTCTTAATAAATTGATTAATCATTTAGCAACTTATCCAATAGTGAGTAAAGTATACTATAAAATGAAGTGATTTGATTATATTTCCAAAAGTATTTTCTGTATCACAATGTTGATCAATACATGCACTTCATATTTTAATCAAATACTAAAACAAAAATAATGATGAGATGCAAATATTACTGATTTCATTATTATTATTATTTTATTTAAAATTACTTTTCATAAGTATATTTTAAGTTTCATTTTTGACATGTGTCTAGAGCACCCATTTGTATGAAAGTTCTATTTGTTCCATGGGTATCTTGACACACCTATGTCTGCATCCTCATAATTTCATTTTGGGTACCCAAGCTTGCTTGGGTCCTTGAGAGTTAGGACATATGGTTCCTTTTGGAATCCAAATCTGTTTGATAGTAATAACTTTACCATTTGATTTAATAGTGTTAGAACGATAGGTAAAGTTGTTATGCCCATTCTTTTCATTTTTGAAATAGGTTATCTTATTTAATGGTTTGTTTGGTGAATTGATAACCTTTTTCCCTAGAGATTTATGGCTAAGTGAAGGAGTCAAGCTAAATTTTGATTTATCAAAATCAGCATGTTGGCTTTCAAACATCATTTTTAATCTTTCTGAACTTACAGTGAATTTGTTAATAAAAGATCTTAATTGGTTAATTTCTTCGCTTAAGTTTTGATTTTCTTTAATTAAATTCTGATTTTTCTGGATCAATTGTTCTGAATTTGACCTTAAGCTTTCATTTTCTGAATTTAGTTTCTTAAGATTTTTATTCTTCATAGCTAATTTTCTACATTCACCATACAAATCATGAAAAGCATTTAAAAGTTCATCATAAGAATATTCTCCATGAAATTCATTTGGTGTAAGATTAGATTCAGATTCTACTTTATCTTCTTGTACCATAAGACATAAATTAGTTACCTCTTGTAGTTCATTGTTGCTCCTAACTTTCAATTCCTTGTATGACTTTCTCTTGGTCAGGGCTTTCTTGCGTTTTACCTCTTTCTTCCTTTCTTCTTGCTTCCTCTTCTTCTTTGTCTTTAGGAAGCTGATTTGCCTCGGAGTCGACTCGGACCTTATTGGAGTCGACTCGGTTAACTTGAGGGTCGACTCTGAAATACTTGGAGTCGACTCGACTGAGGTGGGAGATTCAACATCTTTTTCTGCAGTCTCATTGTTAGTATGTAATTGAAGCACATGTGAGCTAATCTGAGATTTATCATAAATATTTTCTAAAGTATCCCAGATCTCCTTAGCAGATAAGCATGCAGAAATTTCATTAAACTTTGTTTCTTGAATAGCACAATATAATATGTTCATAGCATTAGCATTTAATTGTGCTAAGTCCTTTTCATTCATAGTTTGAGAGAGTGTGTGAAGGTCATTTATTATGATTTTCCATAAATAATAGTTTTGTGATTGAATAAAAATGCGCATGCGTATTTTCCAATGTGTATAGTTTATGCCATTAAATAGTGGAGGTGTATCAATTGATTGTCCTTCTCCTAGAAAACTATCTATTTGAGTTGTCATGATCTTTGGCTCTTGATCGTGAGATCAATAATTAAACTTAGAGCACCTGCTCTGATACCACTTGTTGCCCAGTAGATACAAGCCAAGAGGGAGGGTGAATTGGGTCTTTTAAATCTTTTAACCTACTTCTGAAAGTTTTTGATTAATTATGCTAAGTTGTATAGATGTACAGTGAAAGTTAAACTTAGCAACAGTTTGATGTATAGATTGTGACTTGATTGAATATGCTTGCAACTAAAGAATTCGCGGATAATAGTTAAGCAAGCAATTTATCTAAGTGAGTAAGTGTGTAAGTTAGACAATGACAAGAAGCATTACAAACACAACAAACATATAGTGGTTCGGTGCACCCCAGCACCTACATCCACTTCCCAAGACCTCTTGGGAATTTCACTATAATCCTACAGATTACAGCCGGTTGTTTTACAAGCTCACAACCCAACTTGTTGTTTTACGAGCGCACAACGAACTCGGTCGGTTTTTCCAGGCTCACCGACTAGAACCACCCCGATTGTTTTTCCGGGATCACAATCGAACCCTTACACGTTGGTTTTACCCTCGGCTCACCAACAAACCTAACACCGTTGGTTTTTCCTTTGGCTCACCAACAAACCTTAACCCCTTGATTCAATCCCTTGATTGAATCAAGTTACAAGATATTAAAATAAAGGTTTAAAACAAATCAAAGCTTCTTAAATAAGCAAATAGAACAATATAAACAAATAGAGTAAAGAGAAGCCTTCAAACGAGTTTTGAAGATGAAGGAGCTCGGCTTCTTCTTTACTTGACCCTCTTCTGATTTTGCACGAAGTAGAGGATCTCCAAGGCAGCACACGGATGGAGAGGAAGCTTTGGGATTCACTTGGATGCTCTTCTTCTCTCTATTTTACTTTGAATGGCCCTTTTGTGCATATGGGAGATTTCCCAAGTAATCTCTTTGAAATCTCTTTCCTAAATGTTCTCTCCCACTTCCATACCTTCTCCTCTAGCTCTCCTCTTGTTTTTATAGCTTTAGATGACGTGGAAACAAGAATCTAGCCGTTAGAGACAAAAATAGAGCCGTTGGACACAGTCTGCACCTCCTGACAATATTACCGTTGGGATCGGAGTCGACTCGCGCGATCAGGAGTCGACTCGCCTGTTGCAGGAGTCGACTCGTGCTTCACTGGAGACGACTCGGCCACTGTTCTAAATTTGAATTAAAGTGCATGCCTTTTCCTCGGGTCGACTCGGACCAAACTGGAGTCGACTCGCCAATAGCTGGAGACGACTCGGCCACTTGGGGGTCGGCTCATTCTCAGGAATCCAGAGGACATACTTTCTGATTTTCTTCCTCGAGTCGACTCGGATTTTCTTCGAGTCGACTCGGCTCTCAGAGCCCGCAAACTGATCCTCTGTATTTTGGCTCGTCTGGTCTTGGAGTCGACTCGAACTGTTCCGAAGTCGACTCGGCTCTCAATTTCCGAAACACAGCCTTCTGCCATTTTGGTGTAGCGCTGCCTTGGAGTCGACTCGAGCTGTCTGGGAGTCGACTCGGATCTCAGAGTCCGAAAAACTGCTCTCTGATTTTTTTCTTTGTGTACCACTGAGAGTCGACTCTCACTTTCTTTGGAGTCGACCAGCGAACCATCGGAGTCGACTCGCATTCCACAGGAGTCGACTCGAATCTCAGGGTCGAAAATTGCTCTCTGACTTTTGCCTTGTTTTCCTTAGGAATTGACTTGCCAGTTATTGGAGTCGACTCGTTCTACTCTGGAGTCGACTCGAAGACTATTCTTTTGAATTTTTCTTTGAATTTGCTCCTCCAATTTGAGTCCTTTGAACTTGAAACTTGGGCCAATAAAAATTGTAGCTTTCTTCCAACTTGCTATGTTCCTTGCAAGATAAGTATCTTTCTCCTTGCAACACAAACATTAGTATTTATACTTCAAGGTTTTGTGATCATCAAAATCAATCTTTAAATCAATCTTTGGGTCATCACCATGCAAAAAGCGCAAACAAGCCGAGACGTCCCCATAAAGCGCCAAGGCGACCCTCTCAGAAAAACAGAAAAACAAGGATTCAAACCGTTCATCATCGGAGTCGCCCCCGTAAAGCGCCGAGTCGACCCCAAACATCGTCAAAAGTAAAATCTTACAGCCGAGACGTCTCGCGATGAAGCGGAGATGTCTCCGGAGCGCCTGGGACGCGACTGACAACTTTTGCAGGTTTGGTTTGAATTTCAAATCTCTTTAACTTTATCTCTAACGGCTATATTTGCTTTTTGGGCTATAAAAGGGAGCTCTTAAGTGCTTTCCAACAACTTCTCAAAAATCCAACACAAGATCATTCAAGAGAGAAGAAAGAAAAAGAGGTTCAAGGGAGTTAGTGCATTCAAGTGAAGAAATCAAGTGCCTTCAAGCTTCCCAAGTGATTTCGTGCTCAACTACTCTCTTCCGCTAGGCATTCAAAGCTCACATTCAAGCCAACGCGATCCACATCGGAAGAACCACCATTTTCCACGCTTCCAACGGCTAAAAGGGTTTTTCCGGGTTTCATTGTTTATCATTGTTATATTTGCTTATTTAGAGCTTTCAAATCTTTTGTAAAACTTTTTCAATATTGTGCTTGTTCCAGTCAAGGGACTTGGAACAAGGGAAAGGCGTCCCAAGCCTAGGTGAAATTGGGGGTTTTAGGGTTCGTTGTTAGCCCGGTGTAAAACAACGAGTTGGGTAGTGCACTCGCAAAACTACCGTACTGTAATCTTGGATTATAGTGGAAATTTCCAAAGGTACTTTGGGGAGTGGATGTAGGAGCAGTGGAAGCTTCGAACCACTATAAAAGCTTGTGTTTGCGATTGTCTGTTTTCATACCTTTATTTTTACTTTAGCTCATACATTTGTGTGTTTTATTAGACAAAAAGTTTTAAAACACCCAATTCACCCCCCTCTTGGGTGACCATCTCTGGGCAACAAGTGGTATCAGAGCGGGTGCTCTGTATATTTTTTGAAGACCTAACCGTCTTAGCTAAAGATCTAGATGGCAACACCCTTCAACAATGTTCCTGCTGAGGGGCAGGCAACCAATAGACCTCCACTCTTCAATGGGACAAATTATACCTATTGGAAGACTAGAATGAGGATCTTTATTCAAGCACAAGATTATGCCTTGTGGAGGGTTATGGTTAAGGGACCACAAGAACTATCTCACATGGTTAATGGCATTCAAGTTCCCAAACCTGAGGAGGATTGGGATGAGAATGATAATTGGATGGTTCAACTCAACTCTAGAGCCATGAACTCATTATTTTGTGCTCTAGATGTGAATGAGTTCAATAGAGTTTCAACCTGTACTTCTGCCCAGGAAATATGGGATAGACTTGAAGTTACCCACGAGGGTACAAATCAAGTCAAAGAATCTAAAGTGAACATTCTAGTTCACAAATATGAGCTATTTAAGATGGAACCCAATGAAACCATCACATGCATGTTCACACGTTTCACCGACATAATAAATGGTTTAAAGAGTTTGGGTAAATCTTATACTAATCAAGAACTTGTGAGCAAAATTCTCAGGTCTTTGCCGAAAGCTTAGGAAGCGAAGGTCACGGCGATTGTAGAAGCCAAAGACCTCAACACATTGGCACTCGAACAGCTATTGGGCTCATTGATGACGCATGAGCTGACAATGAAGCAACATGAAGAAGATGCGCCAAAGAAGAAGACAATCGCACTCAAGGCTACTTCGAGTGTGTGTGAAGAAGAAAGTAGTGAGAGTGACGAAGAAAGCGAAGATGAGGACTTGGGTTTAATAGTAAGGAAATTTAAGAAATTCATGAGAAGAAAGAAACCCTTCCCAAGAAAGAAGTTTGGAGGGAGAAATGATTGGGAAAAGGAAAAAGAAAAAGAAAGAGACCCAATCATATGCTATGATTGCAAGAGACCGGGACACATTCGTTCCGAATGCCCTCAACAAAAGAAGCACTTTGGAAAGAAGAAGAAGAAGGCATTGAAAGCAACGTGGGATGATAGTGACACATCCTCCTCCGAGGAAGAGAAGGAAGAAACCGCCAACTTGTGCTTCATGGCATTCGAAGATGACGAGGTATGTCAAAACTCAACTATAAATTTTACTTTAGAAGAATTGTATGAAGCTTTTCAAGAACTTATGAGTGATTGTAGTATGTTAGGAGCAAAGAATAAAGAATTAAAAGCCTCCAATCTAAAACTAAAGGATGATATTAAAAATCTATTGATTGAGAAAGAGAGCGTTGAAAATGTTAACACCATTGATCTAGAAAATAAAAATTCAAAACTTAGCATTGAAAATGAAACGGCAAAAACACTAATTAAGGAATTAAATCTAAAAGTAAAATCCCTACTCGATAATAATACCTCACTTGCACAACATGTTGAATCCCTTAAAAAGGATAAGGAAGAACTAGTTAAAGAAAATTTGAATCTTAAGAATGAGGTACATAAGTACAAACCAATTGTTGAAAAATTTACACAAAGCTCTGAAAAATTAAGTCTTATTCTTTCAAATCAAAGAGCTGTTTTTAATAAAGCCGGATTAGGATATAAAACTAACAAGCAACAAAAGTATCTAAAGAATTTCTTTGTAAAAGCAAAAGATGTCAAAACTGAAAAACCTACATGCTTTCATTGTGGAAAAAGTGGACATAAAGCTTACTCTTGTATTCAAAGAAAGATCCAAACAAACAAGAGTACATTTGTAAAAGCTAAAAACATAACTAAAGTATGGGTGCCTAAGGGAACCAACTACACTAACCACGAAGGACCCAAGAAAACTTGGGTACCTAAGAGCTTCACATGATCATTTTGCAGGTATGCCTTGCAGCCAAGAATAAAAAGAGAATGTGGTATCTTGATAGTGGTTGCTCAAGGCATATGACCGGTGACAAGAGTCTCTTCATCACCTTGAAATCAAAAGAAGGAGGAGTAGTCACATTTGGAGACAATGCAAAAGGTCAAATCATTGGTGTTGGTAAAATCTCCATATCACCCTCCTCATTTATTGACAATGTATTGTTAGTTAATAGACTAAAATATAATTTATTAAGTATAAGTCAATTTTGTGACAAGGGTTTTAAAGTGTCATTTGAATCTTCACTATGCATAATTAGTAGTCCAGTTGACAATGAGATCATACTTACGGGACATAGGCATGGAAATGTTTACATGGTAGATCTTGATGATCTCACCATGAAGGATGGCCAATGTCTTGTAGCCAAGGATCCCAAAGTTAATGAGACTAGTTGGTTATGGCATCGTAGGTTAGGGCATGCTAGCATGGATTTAATTTCTAAATTGATTACAAAAGATCTAGTCAAAGGACTACCAAAAATAGACTTTGAAAAGAACAAAATTTGTGCTGCATGCCAATTAGGGAAACAAACAAGAAGTTCTTTCAAGTCTAAGAACATAGTCTCAACATCAAAACCCCTAGAACTAATTCACATGGATTTGTTTGGACCCACTAGAACTGCTAGTCTAGGGGGTAAGAAATTTGGTCTTGTAATTGTTGATGATTTTTCATGTTTTACATGAGTTTCATTTCTTGCACATAAAGATGAGTCCTTTTCCGCTTTTATTAAGTTTCATAATAGAATTTCGAATGAACTCAATCTTAAACTAAAAGCAATTAGGAGTGATCATGGTACCGAGTTTGAAAATCAGCACTTTGAAAAGTTTTGTGACGAAAATGGTATCAATCACAATTTCTCGGCCCCTAGGACACCCCAACAAAATGGGGTGGTAGAAAGAAAGAATCGCACACTAGCAGATATGGCTCGTACCATGTTGTGCGAATCGGATCTACCAAAATACTTTTGGGCTGAAGCAATAAATACTGCATGTCACATTTTAAACCGTGCATTAGTTAGATCTATTTTAAAGAAAACACCCTATGAGTTAATGAAAAATAAGAAGCCCAATATAAGCTACTTTCATGTGTTCGGTTGTAGGTGTTTTATTTTAAACAATGGAAAGGACAATCTAAGTAAATTTAGTGCCAAATCAGATGAGGGGATCTTCTTAGGTTATTCCTCATCTAGTAGAGCATACAGGGTCTTCAACAAGAGAACTCTCGTTGTTGAAGAATCCATACATGTTGTCTTTGATGAAGCTAATGGAGATTCTTCTAGAAAAGAAGAAGATAATGATGCAGGTATACTTGAAGACAGAATGAAGGAGTTCTCCATACAAGACAAACAACTTGAGGATGAAGTCAAGGAAGATACAATTCAGCAAGATGAAGAAGATCAACCCCAAGCAACAAATCAAGATCTTCCGAGGGAATGGAGGTATGCACATGGTCATCCAAGGGATGTAATCCTTAGTGATCCCTCGCAAGGGGTAAGAACAAGATCCTCTCTAAGAAATACTAGTAATTATCTTGCTTTCGTTTCACAAATAGAGCCTAAATCACTAGAAGAAGCCGAAAAAGATGATAATTGGATGAATGCTATGCAAGAGGAATTAAATCAATTTGAAAGAAATCAAGTTTGGACTTTAATGAAAAGACCCCCTAATGTTTCAATTATAGGCACCAAATGGGTATATAGAAATAAACTAGATGAAGATGGAGTAGTAATAAGAAACAAAGCTAGGCTAGTGGCCAAAGGCTATAATCAGGAGGAAGGAATAGATTTTGATGAAACTTTTGCTCCTGTTGCTAGGTTAGAGGCTATTAGACTACTTTTGGCATATGCATGCTTCGTGGACTTTAAACTCTATCAAATGGATGTAAAAAGTGCATTTCTAAATGGTTATATAATGGAGGAAGTTTATGTAGGACAACCTCCAGGCTTTGAAAACCACTTACATCCAGATTACGTTTATAAATTGCATAAAGCATTGTATGGGCTTAAGCAAGCTCCTAGGGCATGGTATGAAAGATTAAGTAATTTTCTAATTGAAAATAAATTTAAGAGAGGAAATGTAGACAAAATCCTCTTCATTAAAAGAAAAGAAAATGACTTATTGCTTGTGCAAATTTATGTGGATGATATAATTTTTGGTGCTACTAATGATAGTCTTTGTCAAGAGTTTGCCAAGCTTATGCAGGGAGAATTTGAAATGAGCATGATAGGTGAGCTCAACTTCTTCCTTGGGCTACAAATAAAACAATCAGAGGAAGGCATCTTCATCAGTCAATCCAAATATATCAAGGAAATGTTGGAAAAATTCAAGATGAAGGATGCAAAGGAAATTAGCACACCCATGGGCTCAAGTTGCAAGCTTGACAAAGATGAAAAAGGTAAAAGTATAGACTGCAAATTGTACAGAGGTATGATAGGCTCTTTACTTTACCTTACTGCTAGTAGGCCAGATATATTATTCAGTGTTTGCATGTGTGCTAGATACCAAGCATGTCCTAAGGAATCACACTTGCAAGCTGTTAAAAGAATTTTTAGATATCTAGTAGGGACATCTAATGTAGGCTTATGGTATTCTAAACAATCTGACATAAATTTAATTGCTTATTCCGTTGCTGATTTTGCCGGGTGCAAACTCGACAGAAAAAGCACAAGTGGCACATGTCAATTCTTGGGTGCTAATTTGGTTTCTTGGTTTAGCAAGAAACAGAATTCAGTCGCCTTGTCCACAGCTGAGGCTGAGTACATTGCAGCTGGAAGCTGTTGTGCCCAAGTTCTTTGGATTAAGAAACAACTTGAAGACTTCGGTATCAAAATGGACAACATACCAATTAAATGTGATAATACAAGTGCAATCAATTTAACAAAAAATCCTGTCCAACACTCTAAATCAAAGCATATAGAAATTAGGAATCACTTTATTAGGGATCATGTGCTGAAAAATGATGTGATGATTGAATATGTATGTACTGAAAATTAATTGGCCGATATCTTTACAAAGCCCCTTTGTAAAGATAGGTTCAACTTCTTAAGGAATGCTTTGAGCTTGTATGATCCTAGCAAATAAATTCAACTTGTATTGCAATGCTTTGCTACTCAAGCTAGTAATCCACCTCAAGGTCAACATAAGTGAAAGCATGAATCCATCTAAGCTAAATGACGAACTGTTTGACTTTCCGGAGGATGGTTACCCTCCCTTGGACTCTTCATAGAGATATTTTCAGAGCCTATTTCATAGGTATTCGAAATTTGGTCAAACATTCCTCATTTCAATATTAATAATTCAAAAATCATTATCAAACCTCTATAGGATGTATTATTAAGGGGGAGGATCACAAACAAACTCATTCTGTATTCACCAAAAGAAATCATATTGATTAGTGTGATTAAATGAAACAAATTAGGAAAAGATAAAAATCAGTCTGAAATTTTTTAGTGCCGGAGACGTCTCTAGCAAATCGCAGAGACGTCCCCCCGGCGAGACGTCTCGCCTTAGTCGCGGAGACGTCTCGGGGACCGAACGAGGGTTTTTAAAATAGGTCGAAACAGCTCGAGCCGACCCGAGCTATCCCTTTTATCCCCGACAAAAACAAAAATTCTAGCCTCCATTTTCTCTCCAACACAAACCCTAGCCTCTTTCTCCTCATTTCCCTAGGTTTTCCATTCAATGGCACCTAAAAGAGCTAGGAGGACTGGTGGGAGGCGTCCTAGGGCAGCGACCGACGGTGAGGAACGGAGGGAAGAGCCTTCCGCGCCGTCTCCTCCGGTTGCTCCGCCAACCGTGACCATTTCCTGTGCGAATCGCACAGTAACCACTGGAAGGTACATAGATTTTCATTTTCTAGATAGTGAGGGGTTCTCTATTGGAGAGAGACTCCGTGCCCAAGGTTGGGAACACCTTTGTACACTCAATACATCGACCTACCCCGGCCTGGTTAGAGAACTATTTAGCAATATGGCCTTAGGGGACTTAGGGTACACTGCATATGTCCGGGGGACATTGGTAGAAATTAATGAGGATGTCCTATCTAGTGTCTTGCAAATTCCTAAAGACGGTGAGGCTCCGACCTCACATCCCCAAAGGAAAATAGCCCTAAACTTGCTTTTAGGACGAGAGGACTGCGGCACTCTCGATGTGGTTAACTCCCAAGACCTGAATGCCGAGATGAGACTCCTTTTGAGTATTGTCAACCGAGTCTTATTTCCTAAAACCGGCCGCTTTGATTTTGTTTCGGAGCGAGACCTAGTTATCATGCACCACATCCTACTAGGGATTCCCCTAAACCTCCCTAGACTTATGTTGAACTACATTGCTACATGTCATAGGTATTCTAGGTTTAGCATACCTTATGGGATGATCCTTACCCTACTCTTCAAACATTTCAAAGTACCCATTTCAGAAAATGAGCCTGCAAAACCCTTGAGAAACACCGACTATTATAATGAGAGCACAATGCGAAGAATGGAGTTTCACAAGGTAGATGGGTCATGGGTCAAGGTACCAAAGAGAAAAGCTCAAACCCTAGAGCCTGAGATCCCACTTCAGGAGCCTGATCACCACTCTCCTCCACATAGCCACATGGACTTTCCTGATGTACCCTCCAGCTCAGCTGGACCTTCCACATACATGCCACCACCTCCTCCAGTCAGTGGGCCCTACTCCCTATCAGAAGACCAGATGCGCACTTTAGCATCTGTTATTTGCCAGCAGATGAGGGAGGAGATGAGATCGATGATCTCTACTGAGTTGGCCCCCATCAGAGCCTCACATGAAGGGATTCTACAAGAGCTGAAGGAAATTAGAGCTCAGATAGAAGCTACAGCGCAAGAACTAGTTAGTGTGAATGCCACCCAAGCCTTTAGATCAATTGAGCTACAAGACAGCTTGAGGACCATTTCAAATAGCCTTCAAGAACTGACAAGCCCTGGAGGTAATGTGGGCACTGTGGTTGCCCAACTTCGAGGAAGAATTGAAAGGGCAAGCATTGAATTTGAAGCACTAGTGGCAGCCTTTCATCAGTCCCAGGGAGAGCAGTTCAAAACATTACTAGATTCCATCAATGCATTTATAGATGCAGCTTGTAGGGCTTATGAGCAACGTCGCCGATGAGGGACATTTTGTAGACATCTAGGGTTCTTCTTTTGTAAACCCTAGGCTCATTTTGAAACACTTTTTGTATTAGAAATGAATACTTGTAATGATCTCCTCTTTCAACTTTGTAATGACTTCAAAGGTTTACAATGATATATGAATGACATACAATTTCTTTTGAAACCTTGTGTACATTTCTGACTCTGTGTATGTGATTCTATGATGTGCCTTAAAGATCTCATAACATACCTTAAGTGCTCAAATTTGACACAATTTATGAATGCATACAAAACAGGGGGAGCACATCTTGTGGTAACTATTTTAAACAAAAAGAGGAGTCTGAAATGAATTTCAGAACAAAGGGAGAGTGGTATGAATGACTGAATTCATTAATAAAAATAACTTGGACAGGGGGAGCAATAACTTGAATACCCTTGAGTGGTTCATGGTACTATGCTGAATTTTACTAGAAAGTATGCTTTAAGCACCTAAGGATAATTTGTCCCCTTCATTGTTGATGACAAAAAGGGGGAGTAGAAAAACACATTTGTAGAACCAATATATGAAATGCAAAATACAAAATTTACAATCATACTCGAAAGTTGAATTAGAAGAGTTAAAATTGAAGAATATTGGCTTTAAGATAATTGCCCTTCTGGAAAAGAAAGGGGGAGTGAAAAAGGAACTTAGCTCTCAATTGTCTTTAGCATCCATCTACATTTTAACTTGATTGAAATTCAGTAGATATGTTAAAATTGCCTAAGAGCTATTAAGATCAATTTTATGCATAAGGATAGAACTGAAAATTGACTATTTTGAATTATGCACATTGTATCTAGCTCTAATCAAAACATTAGACTTGTACATCTGATCAAATACTGTGTATATGTTTAAATTTCGAATTTTGCATATACTCAGTGTTTTGTCATCATCAAAAAGGGGGAGATTGTTGACCCCCTAATAGATTTTGATGAATACAAAACACTAGAGTATAATTCCATTTATCTTAACAATTTACTTGAGAATTTTAGGTGTTTAATTAAGAATATTGTTAAGAAATGTCTAGGCAAGTTCCCATAATTTTTATGAATTTATTGAAAAAATTTTTAAGTTGAAGAAAACAGATCAGGGACAGCCGAGACGTCTCCGGTTTGTCCCAGAGACGTCTCTAGCACAAACAGGAAGAACTGGCACGTCGGGAGACGTCCCCAGCACCTGGCGAGGCGTCTCGCAGGGTCGGAGTCGACTCTCTCAGTAGCGGAGTCGACTCTCTCAGTGGCGGCAGAAAGGTTGATTTCAAGAGATGCGCGCGAGCCGTCTCCACAGGACGAGGAGTCGTCCCCGCAAGTAAAAAGCAGACTTCCCGAGTCGTCCCCGAGGTAGCGGAGTCGGCTCTCTCAGGGTATTCCAGAGGATGTCTTTTTCAGTGATAAGGCAGCGGAGACGTCCCCTGAAAGAGCGGAGTCGACTCTCTCAGAGAATTCCAGAAGACATGTTTTTCGGAGATATAACGGCGGAGTCGTCCCTAAGGCAGCGGAGTCGTCCCCATGCAAAAAGCGCAAACAAGCCGAGACGTCCCCGTAAAGCGCCGAGGCGGCCCTCTCAGAAAAATAGAAAAACAAGGATTCAAACCGTTCATCATCGGAGTCGCCCCCGTAAAGCGCCGAGTCGACCCCAAACATCGTCAAAAGTAAAATCTTACAGTCGAGACGTCTCGCGATGAAGCGGAGACGTCTCCGGAGCGCCTGGGACGCGACTGACAACTTTTGCAGGTTTGGTTTGAATTTCAAATCTCTTTAACTTTATCTCTAACGGCTATATTTGCTTTTTGGGCTATAAAAGGGAGCTCTTAAGTGCTTTCCAACAACTTCTCAAAAATCCAACACAAGATCATTCAAGAGAGAAGAAAGAAAAAGAGGTTCAAGGGAGTTAGTGCATTCAAGTGAAGAAATCAAGTGCCTTCAAGCTTCCCAAGTGATTTCGTGCTCAACTACTCTCTTCCGCTAGGCATTCAAAGCTCACATTCAAGCCAACGCGATCCACATCGGAAGAACCACCATTTCCCACGCTTCCAACGGCTAAAAGGGTTCTTTCGGGTTTCATTGTTTATCATTGTTATATTTGCTTATTTAGAGCTTTCAAATCTTTTGTAAAACTTTTTCAATATTGTGCTTGTTCCAGTCAAGGGACTTGGAACAAGGGAAAGGCGTCCCAAGCCTAGGTGAAATTGGGGGTTTTAGGGTTCGTTGTTAGTCCGGTGTAAAACAATGAGTTGGGTAGTGCACTTGCAAAACTACCGTACTGTAATCTTGGATTATAGTGGAAATTTCCAAAGGTGCTTTGGGGAGTGGATGTAGGAGCAGTGGAAGCTCCGAACCACTATAAAAGCTTGTGTTTGCGATTGTCTGTTTTCATACCTTTATTTTTACTTTAGCTCATACATTTGTGTGTTTTATTAGACAAAAAGTTTTAAAACACCCAATTCACCCCCCTCTTGGGTGACCATCTCTGGGCAACATTTACAAAGGGGCTTTGTAAAGATATCGGCCAATTGATTTTCAGTGCATACATACTCAATCAATACATCATTTTTTAGCACATGATCCCTTATAAAGTGATGCCTAATCTCTATGTGTTTTGATTTAGAGTGTTGGACAGAATTTTTTGTTAAATTAATTGCACTTGTATTATCACATCTAATTGGTATGTTGTCCATTTTGATACCAAAATCTTCAAGTTGTTGCTTAATCCAAAGAACTTGGGCACAACAGCTTCCGGCTGCAATATACTCAGCCTCAGCTGTGGACAATGCAACTGAATTCTGTTTCTTGCTAAACCAAGAAACCAAGTTAGCACCCAAGAATTGACAAGTACCACTTGTGCTTTTTCTGTCGAGTTTGCACCCGGCAAAATCAGCATCGGAATAAGCAATTAAATTTAAATCAGATTGTTTAGAATACCATAAGCCTGCATTAGATGTCCCTACTAGATATCTGAATATTCTTTTAACAGCTTGCAAGTGTGATTCCTTAGGACATGCTTGGTATCTAGCACACATGCAAATACTGAATAATATGTCTGGTCTACTAGCAGTAAGGTAAAGTAAAGAACCTATCATACCTCTGTACAATTTGCAGTCTATACTTTTACCTTTTTCATCTTTGTCAAGCTTGCAACTTGAGCCCATGGGTGTGCTGATTTCCTTTGCATCCTTCATCTTGAACTTTTCCAACATTTCCTTGATGTATTTGGACTGACTGATGAAGATGCCTTCCTCTGATTGTTTTATTTGTAGCCCAAGGAAGAAATTGAGCTCACCCATCATGCTCATTTCAAATTCTCCCTGCATAAGCTTAGCAAATGCTTGACAAAGACTATCATTTGTAGCTCCAAAAATTATATCATCCACATAAATTTGCACAAGCAATAAGTCATTCCCTTTTCTTTTAATGAAGAGGGTTTTGTCTACATTTCCTCTCTTAAACTTATTTTCAATTAGGAAATTACTTAATCTTTCATATCATGCCCTAGGGGCTTGCTTAAGTCCATATAATGCTTTATGCAATTTAAAAATATAATCTGGATGTAAGTGGTTCTCAAAACCTGGAGGTTGTCCTACATAAACTTTCCCCATTATATAACCATTTAAAAAGGCACTTTTTACATCCATTTGATAGAGTTTGAAATCCATGAAGCATGCATATGCCAAAAGTAGTCTAATAGCCTCTAACCTAGCAACAGGAGCAAAAGTTTCATCAAAATCTATTCCTTCCTCCTGATTATATCCTTTGGCTACTAGCCTAGCTTTGTTTCTTATTACTATTCCATCTTCATCTAGTTTATTTCTATATACCCACTTGGTGCCTATAATTGAAACATTAGGGGGTCTTTTCATTAGAGTCCAAACTTGATTTCTTTTAAATTGGTTTAATTCCTCTTGCATAGCATTTATCCAATTTTCATCTTTTTCGGCTTCTTCTAGTGATTTAGGCTCTATCTGTGAAACGAATGCAAGATAATTACTAGTGTTTCTTAAGGAGGATCTTGTCCTTATCCCTTGTGAAGGATCACCAAGGATTAGATTCCTTGGATGACCATGTGCATACCTCCATTCCCTAGGAAGATCTTGATTTCTCGCTGGAGGTTGATCTTCTTCATCTTGCTGAATTGTATCTTCTTTGATTTCATCCTCATATTGTTTGTCTTGTATGGAGAATTCCTTCATTCTGTCTTCAAGTATACCTGCATCACCATCTTCTTCTTTTCTAGAAGAATCTCCATTAGCTTCATCAAAAACAACATGAATGGATTCTTCAACAACGAGAGTTCTCTTGTTGAAGACCCTGTATGCTCTACTAGATGAGGAATAACCTAAGAAGATCCCCTCATCTGATTTAGCACTAAATTTACTTAAATTGTCCTTTCCATTGTTTAAAATAAAGCAGCGACAACCGAAAACATGAAAATAGCTTATATTGGGCTTCTTATTTTTCAACAACTCATAAGGTGTTTTCTTTAAGATAGATCTAACTAAAGCACAGTTTAAAATATGACAAGCAGTATTTATTGCTTCAGCCCAAAAGTACTTTGGTAGATCCGATTCGCACAACATGGTACGAGCCATATCTGCTAGTGTGCTATTCTTCCTTTCTACCACCCCATTTTGTTGGGGTGTCCTAGGAGCCGAGAAATTGTGATTGATACCGTTTTCTTCACAAAATTTTTCAAAATGCTGATTTTCAAACTCGGTACCATGATCACTCCTAATTGCTTTTAGTTTAAGATTAAGTTCATTCGAAATCCTATTATGAAACTTGATAAAAGCGGGAAAGGATTCATCTTTGTGGGCAAGAAATGAAACCCATGTAAAACGTGAAAAATCATCAACAATTACAAGACCAAACTTCTTACCCCCTAGACTAGCAGTTCTAGTGGGTCCAAATAAATCCATATGAATTAGTTCTAGGGGTTTTGATGTTGAAACTATGTTCTTAGACTTGAAAGAACTTCTTGTTTGTTTTCCTAGTTGACATGCAGCACAAATTTTGTTCTTTTCAAAGTCTATTTTTGGTAGTCCTTTGACTAGATCTTTTGTAATTAATTTAGAAATTAAATCCATGCTAGCATGCCCTAACCTACGATGCCATAACCAGCTAGTCTCATTGACCTTGGCATCCATTGCTACAAGACATTGGCCATCTTTCATGGTGAGATCATCAAGATCTACCATGTAAACATTTCCACGCCTATGTCCCATAAGTATGATCTCATTGTCAATTGGACTACTAATTATGCATAGGGAAGATTCAAATGACACTTTAAACCCCTTGTCACAAAATTGACTTATACTTAATAAATTATGTTTTAATCCATTAACTAACAATACATTGTCAATAAATGAGGAGGGTGATATGGAGATTTTACCAACGCCAATGATTTGACCTTTAGCATTGTCTCCAAATGTGACTACTCCTTCTTCTTTTGATTTCAAGGTGACGAAAAGGCTCTCATCACCGGTCATATGCCTTGAGCAACCGCTATCAAGATACCACATTCTTTTTTTGCTCCCGGCTGCAAGGCATACCTGCAAAATAATCACATGAAGCTCTTAGGTACCCAAGTTTTCTTGGGTCCTTCTTGGTTAGTGTAGTTGGTTTCCTTAGGCACCCACACTTTAGTTGTGTTTTTACCCTTTACAAATGTATTCTTGTTAGTTTGAATCTTTCTTTGAATGCAAGAATAGGCTTTATGTCCACTTTTCCCACAATGAAAGTATGTAGGTTTTTCAGTTTTGATATCTTTTGCTTTCACAAAAAAGTTCTTTAGATATTTTTGTTATTTGCTAGTTTTGTATCCTAATCCGGCTTTATTAAAAACAGCTCTTTGATTGGATAGAATGAGATTTAATTTTTCAGAGCTATGTGTAAATTTCTGCACAATTGGTTTGTACTTGTGTACCTCATTTTTAAGGTCCAAATTTTCTTTAGCCAATTCTTCCTTATCATTTTTAAGGAATTCAACATTTTGTGCAAGTGAGGTATTACTATTGAGTAGGAATTTGACTTTTAGATTTAATTCCTTAATAAGTATTTTTGCCGTTTCATTTTCAATGCTAAGCTTTGAATTTTTATTCTTTAGGTCAATGGTGTTATCATTTTCATAACTCTCCTTCTCAATCAATAGGTTTTTAATGTCATCCTTTAGTTTTTGATTGGAGGCTTTTAATTCTTTATTTTTTGCTCCTAACATACTACAATCACTCATGAGCTCTTGAAAAGCTTCATATAATTCTTCTAAAGTAAAATCTGTAGTTGAGCTTTGACATACCTCATCGTCGTCGAATGCCATGAAGCACAAGTTTGCGGTCTCTTTCTTCTCTTCCTCGGAGGAGGATGTGTCATTATCATCCCAAGTTGCTTTCAATGCCTTCTTCTTCTTCTTTCCATAGTGCTTCTTCTGTTGAGGGCATTCGGAGCGGATGTGTCCCGGTCTCTTGCAATCATAACATATGATTGGGTCTCTTTCTTTTTCTTTTTCCTTTTCCCAATCATTTCTCCCTCCAAACTTCTTTCTTGGGAAGGGTTTCTTTCTTCTCATGAATTTCTTGAACTTCCTTACTATTAAGCCCAAGTCTTCATCTTCACTTTCTTCTTCACTCTCACTGCTTTCTTCTTCACAAGCACTTGAAGTAGCCTTGAGGGCGATTGTCTTCTTCTTTGGCACATCTTCTTCATGTTGCTTCATTGTGAGCTCATGCGTCATCAATGAGCCCAATAGTTGTTCAAGTGCCAACGTATTGAGGTCTTTAGCTTCTACGATCGCCGTGACCTTTGCTTCCCAAACTTTTGGCAAGGACCTGAGAATTTTCCTCACAAGTTCAGAGTTAGTGTAAGATTTACCCAAATTCTTTAGACCATTTATTATATCAGTGAAGCGTGTGAACATGCATGAAATAGTTTCGTTGGGTTCCATCTTAAATAACTCATATTTGTGAACTAGAATGTTCACCTTAGACTCTTTGACTTGATTGGTACCCTCGTGGGTAACTTCAAGCCTATCCCATATTTCCTTGGCGGAACTACAGGTGGAGACTCTATTAAACTCATTTACATCTAGAGCACAAAACAATGAGTTCATGGCTCTAGCATTGAGTTGAACCATCCAACTATCATTCTCATCCCAATCCTCCTCAGGTTTGGAAACTTGAATGCCATTTACTATGTGAGATGGTTCGTGTGGTCCCTTGATTATAACCCTCCACAAGGCATAATCTTGTGCTTGAATAAAAATTCTCATTCTAGTCTTCCAATAGGAATAATTTGTCCCATTGAAGAGTGGAGGTCTATTGGTTGCCTGCCCCTCAGCAGGAACATTGTTGAAGGGTGTTGCCATCTTGATCTTTGGCAAAGACGGTTAAGTCTTCAAGAATACAAAGAGCACCTGCTCTGATACCACTTGTTGCCCAGAGATGGTCACCCAAGAGGGGGGTGAATTGGGTGTTTTAAAATTTTTTGTCTAATTAAAACAAGACACACAAGTGTATGTGCTAAAGTAAAGATAGAGTTATAAGCACAGTCAATCGCAAACACAAAGATTTATAGTGGTTCGGAGCTTCCACTGCTCCTATATCCACTCCCCAAACACCTTTGGGAATTTCTACTATAATCAGCGATTACAGTCCGGTAGTTTTTCGAGTGCACTACCCAACTCGTTGTTTTACCCCGGGCTAACAACGAACCCTACAATCCTCCAATTTAACCTAGGCTTGGGACGCCTATCCCTTGTTCCAAGTCCCTTGACTGGAACAAGCACAATAATCAAATGTTTTACAAAGATTTGAAAGCTCTTATGAAAGCAAATATATCAATGAAAAACAACAAAACCGGAAGAACCCTTTTTGCCGTTGGAAGCGTGGGTGATGGTGGTTCTTCCGATGTGGATCATATTTGCTTGAATGCGAGCTTTGAATGCCAAGTGGGAGTGAGTAGTTGAGCACGAAATCAGATGAAAAAACTTGAATGCACTTGATTTCTCCTCTTGAAAGCTCTAACTCCCTTGAACCTCTTTCTCTTTCTTCTCTCTTAAATGATCTTGTGTTTTTTTTTGGTGAGTTGTTATTTAAAGGCACTTAAAAGCTCCCTTTTATAGCCCTACAAGCAATAGATCCGTTAGACACAAAGATATTACCGTTTGAAATTCAAACAAACCTGCAAAAGTGTGTCAGTCGCGTCCCAGGCGCTCCGGAGACGTCTCCGCTTGAACGCGAGACGTCTCGGCTGTATAAAAATTCTTTTGACGATGTTTGGAGTCGACTCGGCGCTTTACGGGGACGTCTCTGAAGAAGAACAGCTTGAATGCTTGTTTTTCTATTTTTCTGAGAGAGTCGGCTCGGCACTTTACGGGGACGTCTCGGGATGTTTGCGCTTTTTGCATGGGGACGACTCCGCGACGTCGGGGACGACTCCGTAGTTTTATCAACGAAAAACAAGTCCTCTGGAATCCCTGAGAGAGTCGACTCCGCACTTTCTGGAGACGTTTCGGGATGTTTGTCTTTTATGCGTGGGGACGACTCCGCGTCCTTCGGAGACGACTCGCGCGCATCCTTTAAAATCGGCCTTTCTGCCGTCTCTGAGAGAGTCGACTCCGCAGAGTCGGGAGTCGACTCCGACCCTGCGAGACGCCTCGCCAGGTGCCGGGGACGTCTCCAGACGTGCCAATTCTTCTTCTTCGTGCCAGAGACGTCTCTAGGACAAACCGGAGACGTCTCGGCTGTCCCTGATCTGTTTTCTTTATCTCAAAAAATCTTCAATAAATCCTTGAAAAATATGGGAACATGCCTTGACAATTCTTAACAATATTCTTAGTTAAACACCTGAAATCCTCAAATAAATTGTTAATATAAAGAGAATTATACTCTAGTATTTTGTATTCTGTTCGTCCTTTTTCTGTCTACCTAAAAATATGCTAGACAGATCGTTGTTAGAACCGACGAACAAAAGTTAAATTTAATTCTACTCTTACCTTCCTTACTCGAAGAATAGTGGTTGTAAGAGGTCGATCCACAGGGAGGCGATTGGAGTTGCTTAAAAATTAGAACGTTCACTCGGATTTGAAATCGATTTTTGAATGATAGAAGAAAAACATTATTTTGGGGATGTTGAATAATTCTCTAGTTGAAACTAACTAAAAGACAGGTGCTTAGATTCGAAAAGCATTTATTTAATTAATCAAAGAAGAATTTTGGCATAAATTAAAATAGACAACACTAGGAAGATTGAAGCTTAGAATATAAATTTTATATATAAAAAAAAATTAAATATATTGCATCAAAGAAAAATTAAAAGATTGCATAATTTGAAGAACGTAGATTGAAAACAACAGAAATTACAACTTTAGCATGAATAAAACTAAAAATCCCAAAACACTTGCTCTCAAAATAAAACTCTTAATAAAACAAAAAAGAAAACTAAAAAAAAAAAAAAACAAACAGAACATGCTCTGTTTTCAAAAGAGAAAACAGAGCATTTCTCTTCTTCTTCCCCAAACCGAACTCTCCTCCCGAGCCGACTCCTTCTTCTCCCCCTGGCTCTGTTTCTTGGCCTCCACCGAGCACACCCCCACATTACTTCTCCTCCCCTCTTCTTATAGCCCCTTGGAGATGCGGTGGAGGCTGGATCAGTCGGGCAGATCGCGGAAGGGAGGCTGGAACTTGCTTCTTTGGGCCACGGATGCGGGATCGCCGGAAGGGGCGGGCTTCCTTCTTCGGGCGCTGCTGGGAGCTGAAGAGGAAGGTGGGGACGCGGGCTTCCTTCTTCGGTTGCTGGGAAGGATGCGGAATCACGGAAGAGCTGGGATCTTCCGTGATCGATGGGAGGAGCGCACGGAGGGGCTGTGAGTCGGGCATTGCTGGGATCACGGGCGAGCTGGCACGGACGCTTGGATGCGAGGGAATCGCCGCGGGATCGTCGGGATTGGAAGCGGAAGAGGGGGCTGGGGCTTCCTTCTTCGGGTGCTGATGTGGGATCACGGAAGAGGGAAGTCGTCCGGGATCTTTGCTGGGATTTGGACGCTGCTGGCACGGTGGCTGGCACGCGGTGGGAGAAGCGCGGACGGCTGGAGCGGAAATGGTGCTGGGATTTCGGGAGGTGGATCCATGGGTGCAGAGGCGGAGGCTGCCGTGGGACCACCGCTAGCATCACGGGATGGAAGTTGATGCTTGGATCTGGGAGGGAAAATGTTGGCGGCTTGATTTGGGAAGGAGCTGGGAGATACCAAGTTCCATTCAATTAGTCATATAGATAAAAAAAGAGGGTGATATGAAATTTGGCTTGTGGACGGACGGACTGAGCTCGTCACGGTTCATCTGTTCTGACTGGAGGTCTAGTGCAAGTCTTTTATGGGTCACCCAGCACCTTATAGTTATGGTATGGCCAAATTAGATTTGCCCAAAATTATTTCCCAAAAACACAAAAGAAATGGACCCAATTCGGATCTGAATCTGACTCGGACCCGACCCGATCTTCAACCGGGTCGGATCTGGGAAGGGATCCTTCTTTAGTCAAATTTGTACTTAATGTGCATTTTATCTCTAATTTATGAAAATCTGTGCCAAACCCAAATATAATATTAATCCAGTGAATTTATCATTATCGGTTAGCAATAATACTAATTTAGGTGACATATAGGTCGCACTTTTGTGCTCTCATCACACCCCCCAACTAGCTTATTGCTAGTCTCTAGCAATTTAGTGCGAAAATGATAAAATAAGAGTGCAAAAGTGTAATTTATTATTAAAAAAAATAGTAAGATAAGTACTCATTTTCGTAGAGCATTACGATTGCACTTAGCATGTGCAACAAGCCTTTAAACCCCTAGGTTACCCTAGTGGACGAGTGTTGTCTCGTGAGCGTTTGCAGTGAAGTTACCCACAAACTTCAATCCCAAAATAAAATTTATTTTATGAAATAAAAGTCTAATTTCAAGTGCATAACTGATAAGAATTTCAAAAGCACACAAGGTTTTAATTACTAAGTAGCCCAAATTCTAGGTTAGTATGCAATTTAAGTTGAAGTCATTAAGTTTTCCGTTAGGAAGTTGTAAAACTTATTTATACTTGAGTGCTCAGTGAAGTTTGGACCATGCACCAGCTAAGGTTTCGGATCTCCAAAATATCGCTAATATTAGTAGTTTCCAAGAATTGGTCGGAAAAGACCTATTTGCTGATTCAAAATCATCTTATCTGCAGGATTTCGAGAGCTGTGGATGTTTACTTTAATACCTCATGGGTTTTATCTGTAATATTCCAGTTTACTCGAATTTTTACAACGACGGCTTTCACACTATTGTCTTTCTTAAGGTCAATATACATTTTTTTTTTCATCATTTTTTTTTGTTGTTTTTTTTTGTTTTTTGTTTTTGTTTTTTTTTTTTTCATTAAAGAGAAATGATAGTGTATATATTGTGCACTTTTACTCCTGTGATGATTCCTCCATGTAGCGAGCAATTAGTCGACAATTCTCATACCAGTTGGCATGAGGTGTCGGGCATCAAGACTCCCCTACAGACCTATGCTCGGATTCCTCATCACAAGCCCGCTGACCTTTGACAATAGGTAGCCCTTTTCGATGTACCTGATTAAATTCACCTTTTTTTTTTTTTTTTTTGGATCAGAAAAAGATGGTTCATCAGGATTCGAGGTTGCTACCATATTCTCAACACAATGTCGAACCTATACCTTAGAAAATGCAGGCCAGATGTGTTGTGAAATTCAAAGCACTAATTAGCTTACAACTCACTAAAAGGAACTTAATAAAAAGAACTCACTTTGCACTACTTCCAACTAGTCATTGGGCTCTTAGATTTTATATACCTTGTGTGTTGTATATTTTTTTTATTTTAACTAAAAACTTTTTTTTTTATTTTTATAAAATTCCAATGCTTAAAAATACCCCCAAACCTACATCTAATATTGTCCTCAATGTTAAAGAAAGTTTAAAGCAGTAAGAGGACAGAGGAGAAGTACCTGATATGGGTGGGTAAATTGAAAGTTGGGGCAAAATCCCCCAAACCTGCATGTTAGTAATTTATTGATGATTTTTTTTTTTTTAATAAAAGAAACTTACATGTTGGGTTGCCTCCCAAAGAGCGCTAAGTTTTACGTCTTCAGCCAGACAAAATGTAAATCCTCCTTTTTTCAACCATTATCTAAGAATGGTTTTGGAAGAGTCCGATGAAGAACAGTCGGCTGATGACGATCTATGCTCATAAGGGGAACAAAACTAAGAGGCGCATGCTTGACCCTTTCCTCGGAATGGGCAAGGTAAGCTTCTAAAGGGTCTTTATTATAAGTTTGTAAGAAAGTCTCCTGAACCAGACTTTCAATCATGTCAACTTCATTGATTTCTTTGTCGTCTGGTGGTTGTTTACTTATGTTGAAGACATAAAGCTCGACTTTCATGTTGCCAAAAGATAACTTCAGCATCCCATTTCGACAGTTGATCACAGCATTTGTTGTGGCTAAGAAAGGTCTACCTAAAATTATAGGTGTGTGACTGTCTAGATGTATTGCAGGTTCAGTCTCAAGGATAACGAAGTCCACAGGATAGTAAAACTCATTTACCTTTACAATTACATCCTCTACAATTCCCTTAGGATACTTCACAGTCCTATCTGCTAATGACAAAGTGATGTTTGTGGGTTTTAATTCCCCCAAACCTAGTTCGGTGTAGACAGAATAGGGTAATAGGTTCACACTTGCTCCTAAGTCTAATAGGGCTCTCCGAATGATGGTTTCTCCTATTTTAATTTCAACAGTGGGGCAACCAGGGTCCTTGTATTTTGGGGCAATCTGCTGTTGAATAAGAGATGAGGCTTGTGCAGCCATCACAGCTTGCCTAGGAATTCTGGTTTTTCTTTTCACCGTGGTTAAGTCTTTTAAGAATTTTGTATAGGAGGGGATCTGTCTGATGGCATCTAGAAAGGGTAAATTTATTTGAACATTTTTAAAGACTTCCATGATTTCATCGTACTGAGATTTTTTCTTTAAGTCTTGTAGTCTACTAGGAAAGGGAGCCTTAGGTGTGTAAGTCTCTATTGGTTTCTCCTCTATTCCTTGTGTTCCCTGTTCTTGTGCCTTTTTTTGGGTGGGGTTTGGTTCATGCTTTTCTTCTTTTTCTTGCACAGAAAGTTGGACTTTGTTGTCCACTTGCTTGCCAGACCTTAAAGTGGTAATTGCCTGGACTTCATAGGTCGGATTTCCATTGATTTGATACTGACCTCTTTGATATTGATTTTGTTGTCTACTAGGGTTAGGCACTGGTTGACTAGGTAGTTCACCTTTCTTTCTATCCCCTAGAGAGTTTGCTATTTGGCTTAGACTAACCTCAAGTTTTGCAATTGCTTGCGCATGGAATTGGTTAGTCTGGGCTTGGGCTGTATTGGTCTGTTGTTGTTGCTTGATAAAATCTTGTTGTTGTTTCATCATATTAGCCATCATGGTTTCTAATTGTGAAGGTTGCTGTGGGATAGGGGCATTATAAGGAGGTACAGATGGAACCAAAGGTTGGTTCATTTGTGGTGGACCTATCCTGGGGAAGTTGTTCTGAAAACCTGGTGGACCACCTTGATGCTGAATAGGTTCATTTTGCTTATATGAGAAATTTGGGTGGAACCTATTATCAGGGTGGTAAACTGGGCTGAATGAGTTGGGAGTGGGCTTCTTAAAGGCACTATATGAATTTAGAGCATTTGCTTGCTCAGCCTTAATGTTGGGTAAACTAGGACAACACTCCACTAGATGCTCAGAACTATTACACAAGATACATAAACTATGTGACTCGTGATCCACTTTCATGATGGGATTTAACTCTTTATATAAACTCGAGCTAGTGGAAACAGTGAAAGCATCAAACTTTTTGCTTAAGTTGTTCATTCCAGTCACCAGATTGGACATGACATTTTTGAGTTCTGGGTCTGCTTTCATTTCATAATTACCTGGTTTTCTAGACCCGAACTCATCTCTATTTATTTCCTCACCATAGCTACTCCAATTTTGGGCGTTCTCGGCTAAGTCAACAAGAAATTCATAGGCTTGATCCGGGGTTTGGTCCATGAACCTACCTTTGTGCATGGACTCGATCATGTTTCTATGTGCCGGAGGTAGTCCTTTATAAAAGAAGTGGACCAGATCAGCCTTATCAAGCCCATGGTGTGGGCATTTGACCAACAAGTCATGGAATCTTTCCCAAAGTTGGGAAAATTCCTCCTCAGATTTGCCTCTAAAAGTTCTTATGGCATCCTTAATTTTTTCAGTCTTTACCATAGGATAGAACTTAGCCATGAACTTCTTAGATAGTTGTTCCCATGATGTGATGGAATTTGAAGCAAGGGAATACAGCCATGCAGCAGCACGATCCTCTAAAGTCATGGGAAACAACCTTAATTTAATACCCTCTTCATCTAAGTTTTGGTTTCTAAACGTTTGACAGATTGTCAAAAATTTGTTCAGATGAATGTAGGGTTGTTCACTCTCGAACCCATGAAACTTGGGTAACATGTTTATTGTTGCAGCCCGAATCTCGAATTGGGCTGCATTATTGATTGGTAATACTATGCAAGTAGGGGGACTAGCAGATGCGGGTGCGAATAATTCATTCAGGGTTCTAATATGTTCACCCATTGTAGAGATCGACGGTTGGTTTACAGTTCGCAGGTTATGATGAAAAGTTCTGTCAATCTCAGGATCAAATGGGGTTAACTTATCCCTTAATGACCTTCTACCATGCATACATTTTCCACAACTTAATTAGACTCAATTTTTTTTTTTTTAAACGAAATCCTAAAAGATAAGAAGAAGGGCTAGACCAAGATGACCACAATCAACACCACACAATAATTTGACCCTATTAATTTTAGAGCTAAGTGAGGTTTAGTAGCTTCTTAAATCTAGTTGCATAGAGACTTATCAGGTTAAAAAAGTTCCTGAAATTCTCTCTAGATTAGACAGCTCCTAATCTCCCTTTCAGATTAAGCTTGAGCTTACCAGTTAAGTGATCCAGTAACCAGTGACCAGGAAAGTCCCGGGGTGTGCAGTGGTGCCAGAAGGGATACACCGATACCACAATACCCGTAACAGTTCTCACTGTTGTAAAACTTTCCTAGACATCACCAATTACTAAATCCTCACTGGAGTGGCTTTCAGCCGCTTCTTTCCAAGAGCCTAATTGAGCTCGAAAACCCTAAGGCCGACGTCTAATTTGATTTTAATTTAATTTGGCTTAGGATAAGTATGCAAGGTGGTGATTTTTGGGCTAAGGACAGGTAATGACTTCCCGACCTTATCTTTTTAATGGGTTTTGCCCTTAATTACTTTATGCAAATGCTTAATACTAAATGCAGCAAATAATCAATATTTTGTTTTTAAAATTTATGCAATGTCATTAGGTTGTACTGATTAAATGAGCAAGCAATTTTTTTTATTTTTCTTAATTTTTAATTTTTTTTTTAAATTTTTTTTTTTAGCAATAACTTGAATGTAAACTAAACACAATCCTTATGCGTCAGTCAATCTCCGAATGCCCGTTGAATAAGCTCTGGAGATTACTCCGTGAGGAGCCCCAATAGAGGTATGATCACCTCGGGGGATTGCACCCTATCAATTACTAGCAAAAATAATATTTTTTTTTATATTTTTTTTTGATTTAATTAAAAATTTTTTCTTTTTAAACTTCAAATTTCGAATCTCAGAATTCAAATTTTGAATTTAGAAAATTTTTGAATTTTTGAAATTTTTTTTTATTTTATTTTTTTTTGAATTTTAAATTTCGAATTTCAAATTTCAGAATTTAATAACTACGAAATTATTAACTAGAAATTATCAAAATAAAGAAAATTAATAAAAATAAAAATAAAAACTTACTACCGGAGTACGTTCACTCCGGGCATCCAAAATTCGATTTGATCTTCGTGATCGTTCTTGCTTCTCGATTTGCCTCCCCGGCAACGGCGCCAAAATTCTGTTCGTCCTTTTTCTGTCTACCTAAAAATATGCTAGACAGATCGTTGTTAGAACCGACGAACAAAAGTTAAATTTAATTCTACTCTTACCTTCCTTACTCGAAGAATAGTAGTTGTAAGAGGTCGATCCACAGGAAGGCGATTGGAGTTGCTTAAAAATTAGAACGTTCACTCGGATTTGAAATCGATTTTTGAATGATAGAAGAAAAACATTATTTTGGGGATGTTGAATAATTCTCTAGTTGAAACTAACTAAAAGACAGGTGCTTAGATTCGAAAAGCATTTATTTAATTAATCAAAGAAGAATTTTGGCATAAATTAAAATAGACAACACTAGGAAGATTGAAGCTTAGAATATAAATTTTATATATAAAAAAAAAGTTAAATATATTGCATCAAAGAAAAATTAAAAGATTGCATAATTTGAAGAACGTAGATTGAAAACAACAGAAATTACAACTTTAGCATGAATAAAACTAAAAATCCCAAAACACTTGCTCTCAAAATAAAACTCTTAATAAAACAAAAAAGAAAACTAAAAAAAAAAAAAAACAAACAGAACATGCTCTGTTTTCAAAAGAGAAAACAGAGCATTTCTCTTCTTCTTCCCCAAACCGAACTCTCCTCCCGAGCCGACTCCTTCTTCTCCCCCTGGCTCTGTTTCTTGGCCTCCACCGAGCACACCCCCACATTACTTCTCCTCCCCTCTTCTTATAGCCCCTTGGAGATGCGGTGGAGGCTGGATCAGTCGGGCAGATCGCGGAAGGGAGGCTGGAACTTGCTTCTTTGGGCCACGGATGCGGGATCGCCGGAAGGGGCGGGCTTCCTTCTTCGGGCGCTGCTGGGAGCTGAAGAGGAAGGTGGGGACGCGGGCTTCCTTCTTCGGTTGCTGGGAAGGATGCGGAATCACGGAAGAGCTGGGATCTTCCGTGATCGATGGGAGGAGCGCACGGAGGGGCTGTGAGTCGGGCGTTGCTGGGATCACGGGCGAGCTGGCACGGACGCTTGGATGCGAGGGAATCGCCGCGGGATCGTCGGGATTGGAAGCGGAAGAGGGGGCTGGGGCTTCCTTCTTCGGGTGCTGATGTGGGATCACGGAAGAGGGAAGTCGTCCGGGATCTTTGCTGGGATTTGGACGCTGCTGGCACGGTGGCTGGCACGCGGTGGGAGAAGCGCGGACGGCTGGAGCGGAAATGGTGCTGGGATTTCGGGAGGTGGATCCATGGGTGCAGAGGCGGAGGCTGCCGTGGGACCACCGCTAGCATCACGGGATGGAAGTTGATGCTTGGATCTGGGAGGGAAAATGTTGGCGGCTTGATTTGGGAAGGAGCTGGGAGATACCAAGTTCCATTCAATTAGTCATATAGATAAAAAAAGAGGGTGATATGAAATTTGGCTTGTGGACGGACGGACTGAGTTCGTCACGGTTCATCTGTTCTGACTGGAGGTCTAGTGCAAGTCTTTCATGGGTCACCCAGCACCTTATAGTTATGGTATGGCCAAATTAGATTTGCCCAAAATTATTTCCCAAAAACACAAAAGAAATGGACCCGATTCGGATCTGAATCTGACTCGGACCCGACCCGATCTTCAACCGGGTCGGATCTGGGAAGGGATCCTTCTTTAGTCAAATTTGTACTTAATGTGCATTTTATCTCTAATTTATGAAAATCTGTGCCAAACCCAAATATAATATTAATCCAGTGAATTTATCATTATCGGTTAGCAATAATACTAATTTAGGTGACATATAGGTCGCACTTTTGTGCTCTCATCATATTCATCAAAATCCATTAGGGGGTCAACAAGGATCAAGATCAATTTAAGGGCAAGGCGCCAATTGAGAAGCTGGTTGAAGTTAGGAATTCACCTCAAATGCTTTCTAATGTGTTGAAATCTTATTGTTAAGTTCTCTTGCAAGAACTTCTTCATCTCCTCCTCTAGTTCTTCAACCTCATATAATCAAAAGAAGCAATGCGAATAAAATCATTAATCCAATTAGCTTTATAAAATCAATGCTCTATTTAAGAGGAGTGAAAATTGAAGTTTCAAATTTATATTTGAAGATGGAACTTGAAGTTTTCGTGATAGACTTCATGTATCAAAATCTTTATAGAGAAAGCAATGGCCAAAGTCATAATTTTGATTTAAGAGACTCATTCAGTTATGCCTTATAATGCTCTTATCTCTCCATCCAAGCACCAATTTCATTTATTACTAGTTTCCATCATTAACATCCAACAAGAACCGAATTATATTTTGGAGGTTATGCAAATCACAAGATCAAGGTAATACACTTTGAAGATATGAAATTCTAAAAGCATTGATGATTGAAAAACTCAAGGAAGAGTTCATATACAGTGGAATGTCTATGTAGGAGCGATGGACCAACCATGTTGTAACAACCCATTTTGGATTCCAATATGCTAGTCTAAATCAAAAGTCTAGTCAAATAGTATTTATTAGTTATTAGTAGCTAGTGTTTGTTATTCTTAAATTATGTTTTCATAAATGTTGAAAAAGTCTTTGTTTTTGTAAGTTTCATGAAATATAGCTCATGCATGGTGTTCATTAGAGGTTGTAGAAGTATTTTATCGTTGTAAGCATTAATGCATTGGAATATGTATGGTCTTCTAGTGTCTATATAAATACATATCTTGTAGGGTTGGTGGAGTGCACTTGTTATCACCCTTCTTCTACTTGCTTCTCTTCTCTCTCGATTTCTTTCTCCTCTTTTGCTTGGCCTTACTATTTCTGGTGTTAAGGGGTCCACCTGGAATACCCATACCAAGTAAAATGGACATAAGGTGTTTTGACCGGGCATAGCCGATTCCAAGTCAATCCCTGACTTGCAAGGTGTTTGATTGGAATAACTCTCTATTTCAGGTGTTATGCTCCTACTAGACCGCTCCTTAAGGTTCTGAACTTAAGTTAATTTCATCTTCCTCTCCATAAGAAAAACCCTAAGGAAAGATGAGCTCACATGCTCACTCTAAGCACATCAGATAGACAACTAACTGTTCATGGTATTTAGGTTTTAATCTAGAAGTTAACCTGGAAATGAACATACGCTCATGTCTGATCTATGCAGTAACTTCGAGGGATCAAGGGACGTAACTATGTTTTTTATGCAACAGCTACTAAGGAATTTCTCTAGTGTCAGCTTTAAAAGCTGGCTAATTTGAAATACAAATTCAATCCTTATTCCCTATGTTCTCCATGTGCATACCTCAGTTAGAGCACATATTTAATATAACTCTCTAGACTACCTTTAGTTTTGAACTATCAAGGAAAATGAAAAAAAATGAATGATGTGTTGCAGACTTCTTCACTACGAACCATTCCACATTATTGATGTGCTATTCAAAGTATACGAATGTCAGATATGATTTCAATTTTAACTCCTTGTTGCATTCTTGTTTTCTATCAGTTCTATTATTTTGTTAATTTGATTTTTCTCATTTCATTCTTTAGTTTTCCCTCTATTATAGGGGAGATGCCTGATTCCCACATCAGTGTGGTATCCCTATCATGGATGGAAAAGGGTTGAGGAGAGAGTCAAGGAAGGGGAGAAGCTGATGGGATCTGGGAATGCTATGGATCCTACCAACCCAAGAATTTTAGGATATTGGACTTTGATGCAAAAATAAAATTGTTCTCCCAAGTGCAGGAGAATCGCACAAGTAGTAAATTCTCGGGAGTCCGAGGTCGAATCCTCGGAAAATGAAATATATATGAGATTATTTAATATAATTTTAGATTAATTAATTCAATAAATTTGTGGATTAAAATTATGTTTTGATTTTCAGAAATTAAAATCGGAGAACAATATAGCAATAAACAAAGTTTAATAAAATAAAGATGGTAGGGATCTGGAATCCCCTTTGACGATATTGCATCCAAGAAATAAACTCTATGGTTCTTGATTAAAAATGAATGGTAGGATAGATCTAATCATGGTATATGTTTCATGAACATATGAACTCAATTTCTAAGCATTCGTCGTGCTTTCTACATCTATGACGAATCAAATACTAAAGCAATCCATATATCAATAATCATAATCCATTAAAGAGCTATCTACGAAATAACTATGCATGGATCAAAAACATATCAGTAAATATAATTCATTCAAGGCAAAAGTTTAGAGTTTACTTCAAAGAGCAATACATCAAAGGTTCCTCCATCTCCCTTCCTAAGAAATCAGCCACTCATTTTAAAAATGAGTCCCCCTTTCATTCTCCCCTTTTCCTTTCTTTCTTTTCTTTTCGGAAACAGGGGAGGCCCTGTTTCCCTTTCTTTTTTTTTTCTTTTGACAGAGGGCCTCCTCTATTTTTCGAATGAGGGATTGAGGCTCTGTTCTTTTTTTTACAAATCCCTTCCCCTCCAGCCGAGAAGAGAGCTCCTTATATCTCCCAGTGGACCCCCTGATCACACGGGATGCTCCTCTCGTGTTGGCTGCCGAGTATCCCGGATGCGGAGAGGCTCAACCAAGATTGGAGAGGTAGAAGAAGCGGGCGGACGCATGTGACACGGGCTCGGCTGAAGCACGGACGGACGCGTGGACTGCGAGGAAGATGCTGGGGCTGGATCATTAGGGATCCGAGAGGAGCTGGAACGTGGAAGCTTTGGAATGCATCACAGGATTTGCTGTGAACGCGGACAAGATCTGATCGCGAACGGAAGGATGAACGCGTGGATCCGGAAGAATCGGATGCGGGAAGGCTTCACGGACGTGGCTGGAAGGCTGATCGCATGAGGCCGCTAAGATGCTCTGTGAACGTGTGGGATCTGGTAGAAGGGCCTTGGATGCATGGGAGAAAGATCCGGGAGCGTGTGATCTTGCTGTGACGCTGGAATGGAGATGCTCGGGATCGGAAGGAGGTTTGGAGCTGGGATCACGGTTGCTGGGAACTCGGGGGAGCTGGTTCACGGACGTGGCATGCTGGGAAGCGCGGACGAAATCTGATCACGAACAGAAGGAGGTTTGGAGCTGGGATGCGGACTCGGATGAACGTGGCATGCTGGGACGCGCTGTGAACTGGGAGAACCTGGATCGTTGGAGATTCGAGAGGAGCTGGGATGCGTGGACTGCGAGGAAGACGGAAGAGCTGGGACGCGTATGCTGAGATCACGGACGCGGGATGTCTAGGAGAGGCTGGATCGCGGTGGATTTTGCACGCGGACGGTCGGAAGGAGCGTGGACGCAGAAGACTGGGATGCACGCGTGGACTCGTGAGGATCTGGATGGCATGCGGAGATGCTCGCAGATGATGGCTGCACGCGGACGCTGAGATTCGTATGCTCTATTTTGGGAAGAAACAAGGGAAGAGGCAGACATGGCTGGGAGATGTTTCATGGGATGCTGAATGGCTGGGCTTCATCGTTGGAGCTGGGAGAAAGGCTGATCGCGGCATGATTCGATCACGGATCGTAAGACGCGGACGGGTCTTGAGAGGGTTGATGCGGCTCACGGACGCGGCAAGGATGCTGAGGTGCTTGCGAACGGCTGAATCTGGGCTCTGTTCTGCAGCTGGGAAGAGATGAATTTATATAATGATAAAAATTATAATAAGTGCTAAGGATAAAATATTTAATCATGTAAATGTTAACACCTATTATTTATCATTATTTTGCTAGCATTAGGCTAAGTTAATTGGTACTTAGATCGCACTTTTGTGCTCTCATCACACCCCCCAACTAGCTTATTGCTAGTCTCTAGCAATTAACGAGCAAATAATAAAATGAGAGTGCAAAAGGTGTGGTCTAACCTATGATGTTTTATTAGAATTAATTGCATAAAATTAAGATAAATACTCACTTTCGTAGGAATCACGATTGCACTTAGCACGTGCAACAAGCCGTTAAACCTCTACGTTACCCTAGTGGACGAGTGTTGTCTCGTGAGGGTTTTCAGGGATATTACCCACAAACATTATGAATTATAAGACATGAGATTCTAATAGAAATATGAAATAAATCTTAAGCTAATACACATGTAATTAATTGATATATATTTTCAAGCATGGCAACTGTCAAAGCAAGGAAATATAAAAGTGTAGTGTGCATCAAATCGCATGACTTTCTTAGAGTACTAATACCTCCACCACAACAGGGCACCGCCTGAGTTTTAGGTGCACTACTCAAGTTCAAAAGTATTTTCTACAATTTATTAGAACCTGATCCATCAAATTTTCAGAATATCACATGTTGTCTAAATTTGTCAAGAATGGTTCGCATGTAAAGATAGAGCTATCAATCTCAACTAAACAACCCGGGTACACAGAGGTCCAATACAATGGAGTCAAACCAGCCATTACCACATGTCACTAGGTTCAGCCTAACCAACTCATTCATGCTTATTTTTATTTCATTTTTTTTTCTTTCAATACACATGACAACTACAGCTATCCAACCCCATTAGGCTCTAGTAAGGTCCATGTAGCGAGCTTTCAGTCAATGACCCCCGATCCAGTTGGCTCAAGACATTAGGTGAAACACCCCTCGGACTTAATTACTCGAACCAGACTACGCCACGAGGCCAGACTTGTCATCATAAGTATTATTTTTTTTTTTAAATAATAATTATGCAAGAAAAGAAATGGTAGACTGAACCATATAAATATTTTTATTATATATGTGACTGCATCGTGACTATAGGTCAACCAATGTCGGATCATAAGGCACCTAAGTAATCTAGTCAGGATATTCAACCTCTATCTTTATGTGAAAACCAAATCCTGAACCTTATGGTACAAACAAGGATACTCATACTTCTTTTATGGATAAGGCTAACAAAAATGCAGTTAACAAATATGAACTCCTGAGGCCTTCCTATTGTCATTAAGTACACGTGTGGGGATCTAATAATAGGTCTCTGATTAGTCATAGTATGCATGTGTTCCTTGCCTTAATAGTTGCACACACTCAATATGAAAATACATGTGCATTTGCTCAGAAAAGAAAGTAATAGAATAAATCAAATGCAAACAAGTTTTTTTTTTTTTTTGATCAAAATATTTCCCTCCCCCCAACTTAAACATTGCATTGTCCTCAATGTAAAAAAATGCAAGAAAATTATATATGAGAGACAATAGAGAAAATAATAGAGAGAAGAAGAATACCTTGAGCTGTTGATTTCCAGAAAAGAAGACCTACAAAATAAGAAGAAAACTAGAAATAAAAGAAAAAAAATTTAATTCTAACTAATATACACATACCTTGGCCGTCATGCTCAGTCATAAGAAGGCTCCTCCAAGAGAAAGGAGTCCTCTTCATCTGCAAAATTCTCAAGAAAAGGTTTTAATCTTTGTCCATTTACCCTAAAAATTGTGCCATCCTGTGGATTTTCAATTTCAACTGCCCCTTGTGGAAAAACAGTTTTTACAATGAAAGGACCTGTCCATCTTGATCGTAACTTTTCAGGAAACAGATGTAAGCGGGAGTCATAACAAAGAACTTTTTGTGCAGGTTCAAAAGATTTTCTTAGAATTAATTTATCATGCCTAATTTTCATTCGTTCTTTACAAAGTCTAGCATTGTCATACGCATCCCGTCGAATTTCATTCAACTCACTTAGTTGTATTTTTCTGGCTAAACCAGCATCTGACAGTTCAAAGTTTAATTTTCTAATGGCCCAATACGATTTATGCTCTATTTCAACAGGTAGTTGACATGCTTTTCCATAGACTAGCCGATACGGGGACATACCAAGAATAGTTTTATAAGCAGTACGGTAAGCCCACAATGCGTCAGAAAGTTTTAAAGACCAGTCTTTGCGTGATGGATTCACCGTTTTCTCTAAAATTTGTTTAATCTCCCGATTGGCTAACTCTACTTGGCCACTAGTCTGCGGGTGATAAGGAGTTGCAATTCTATGGATGATACCGTACTTTCGTAACAGAATCTCAAAAGGTTTATTACAGAAATGTTTTCCCCCATCACTAATTATAACCTTCGGCATCCCAAACCTAGAAAATATGTTTTCTTTAAGAAATTTTAAAACTAGTTTGTGGTCATTTGTTCGACAAGATACAGCTTCCACCCATTTGGACACATACTCAACACCAACCAAAATGTACTCATATCCAAAAGACGGTGGGAATGGGCCCATGAAATCAATGCCCCACATGTCAAAAATTTCAATAGCAGTAATGGGCTGAAGAGGCATCATTTGCCTACGAGTTAGACTTCCAACACGTTGACATGGGTCACATGTCCTACAGAACTCGTGGGCATCTTTAAATAGTGTAGGCCAATAAAAACCACATTGTAACACCTTAGCTGCTGTTTTCTTAGATGCAAAGTGTCCTCCGCAAGCACTGGCATCACAAAAAGAGAGTACACTTTGTATCTCATGATCCGGAATGCATCTTCTAAAGATTTGATCATTGCAATACTTGAATAAATAGGGGGCATCATAATAATAACTTCTTACTTCATGTAAGAAATTATTCTTATCATTCGATCCCCAATGCTCCGGCATCCGGTTCGTGACAAGAAAGTTTACAATATCAGCATACCATGGCATAGTAGAAAGTGCAAACAATTGCTCTTCAGGGAATGAGTCCTTGATGGGCAACTGTGGCACCGAATCATTAAAAACTAGCCGTGATAAATGGTCAGCAACTATATTTTGTACTCCCTTTTTATCTTTGATAGTGATGTCAAATTCTTGGAGTAGAAGTATCCATTGTATTAAGCGTGGTTTGGCATCTTTCTTATCCAATAAATATTTTAGCGCTGCATGATCTGTAAAGATAACAATAGGAGCACTAAGGATATAAGAGCGAAATTTGTCTAATGCAAATACTACTACAAGCAATTCCTTCTCGGTGGTGGTGTAATTTATTTGAGCATCATTTAAGATTTTGCTTGCATAGTAGATGACATATGGCTTATTATCCTTGCGTTGTCCTAGGACAGCTCCTAAAGCATAGTCACTAGCATCGCACATGATCTTAAAAGGTAATGACCAATCAGGTGGTCGCACGATGGGTGCAGTGCTAAGCATAGCCTTCAATTTTTCGAATGCCTCTTGACATGTTTCAGTCCAATTGAACGGTGTATCAAGGGATAGGAGGTTACATAATGGTCGGGCTATGACACTAAAGTCCTTGATGAACCTCCTATAAAATTCTGCGTGACCCAAAAATGATCTAACATCTCTAACCGTTTTGGGTGCAGGTAGCTTGGCGATTAAGTCAATCTTGGCTCTATCAACTTCCATGCCCTTCGATGAAACAATATGACCTAGGAACTGAACGTCTTTAGTATAGGTAAACAACCCAGTGATCATGAAGAAAGTAAAGAAGTTGAATGGGTTGAAACCATTGCGGAAGAATATTTGTTAAAAGAAACATTTACTGAATCGGCCGACAATGGTTTAATAGATTGGTGTTCTGAAGGTACTGCTAATGACGTGGTCCCACCTGGTTTAGATAATTCGGATGTTATGATGGTCAATGGGTGGAGACCACGAATAGAGGAATTTGAACAGTTGCCACCTCGAAAAGCAAAGATAGTACCATCCCATGAACAAACACCTTAGCTCGAGTTGAAACCTTTACCGAAGGAACTCAAGTATGCCTTTCTTGGATCCGATGACACATTTTCTATAATCATCTCATCTGATCTGGATCATGCCCAAGAAAGAAAATTACTTGGTGTTCTAAAGAATCATAAGGGAGCTTTAGGATGGTCTATTGCCGACTTGAAGGGGATTAGCCCTTTAATTTGCACGCACCGGATATATTTGGAGGACAATGCCAAAACCACAAGGCAAATGCAACGCAGGTTGAATCCTACGATGAGAGATGTGGTTAAAGCAGAAGTCCTCAAGTTACTTGACGTGGGTATTATTTACCCAATTTCCGATAGCAAGTGGGTGAGTCCTACTCAAGTCGTGCCCAAGAAAGCAGGTCTGACGGTAGTCAAAAATGATCAGGGTGAACTAGTTCCAACTCGTGTTCCGACGAGTTGGCGCATGTGTGTTGACTACCGAAAATTGAATTTGGTCACTAGGAAGGATCACTTTTCCCTACCCTTCCTAGACCAAGTTTTGGAAAGAGATGCAGGACACAAATTCTATAGTTTTCTCAATGGCTATTCCGGGTACTACCAAATCGAAATTTCACCTGAGGATCAAGAGAAGACTACCTTCACTTGTCTTTTTGGCACATTCGCTTTCCGTCGGATGCCATTCGGGTTGTGTAATGCACCTGCAACATTCCAAAGGTGTATGCTCAACATTTTTGAAGAAATGAACGAGAAATTTTTAGAAGTGTTTATGGATGATTTCTCTATTTTTGGCGATTCAAAAATAAAATTGTTCTTCCAATTTAGTATCAGATTCTTTTCCATGCATCGAGCTAAGACTGCTTGTAAATGTAATAAACAATCATCAAAAGAATCGCCAAAAATAGAGAAATCATCCATAAACACTTCTAAAAATTTCTGTTCATTTCTTCAAAAATACTGAGCATACACCTTTGGAATGTTGCAGGTGCATTACACAACCCGAATGGCATCCGACGGAAAGCGAATGTGCCAAAAGGACAAGTGAAGGTAGTCTTCTCTTGATCCTCAGGTGAAATTTCGATTTGGTAGTACCCGGAATAGCCATCGAGAAAATAATAAAATTTGTGTCCTGCAACTCTTTCCAAAACTTGGTCTAGGAAGGGTAGGGGAAAGTGATCCTTCCTAGTGACCAAATTCAATTTTCGGTAGTCAACACACATGCGCCAACTCGTCGGAACACGAGTTGGAACTAGTTCACCCTGATCATTTTTGACTACCGTCAGACCTGCTTTCTTGGGCACGACTTGAGTAGGACTCACCCACTTGCTATCGGAAATTGGGTAAATAATACCCACGTCAAGCAACTTGAGGACTTCTACTTTAACCACATCTCTCATCGTAGGATTCAACCTACGTTGCATTTGCCTTGTGGTTTTGGCATTGTCCTCCAAATATATCCGGTGCGTGCAAATTAAAGGGCTAATCCCCTTCAAGTCGGCAATAGACCATCCTAAAGCTCCCTTATGATTCTTTAGAACACCAAGTAATTTTTTTTCTTGGGCATGATCCAGATCAGATGAGATGATTATAGGAAATGTGTCCTCGGATCCAAGAAAGGCATACTTGAGTTCCTTCGGTAAAGGTTTCAACTCGAGCTTAGGTGTTTGTTCATGGGATGGTACTATCTTTGCTTTTCGAGGTGGCAACTGTTCAAATTTCTCTATTCGCGGTCTCCACCCATTGACCATCATAACATCCGAATTATCTAAACCAGGTGGGACCACGTCATTAGCAGTACCTTCAGAACACCAATCTATTAAACCATTGTCGGCCGATTCAGTAAATGTTTCTTTTAACAAATATTCTTCCGCAATGGTTTCAACCCATTCAACTTCTTTACTTTCTTCATGATCACTGGGTTATTTACCTATACTAAAGACGTTCAGTTCCAAGGTCATATTGCCAAAAGAAAGCTTCATGACACCATTCCTACAATTGATCAATGCATTAGAAGTTGCAAGGAATGGACGTCCTAAGATGACCGAAATCTGAGATGGTGAATTGGAAGCCAGATGTGTGTCCAGTACGATAAAATCAACAGGAAAATAGAACTTGTCTACTTGGACCAACACATCTTCGATAATTCCTCTAGGAACCTTCACTGACCTGTCAGCTAATTGTAAGGTCACAGTTGTTGGCTTCAACTCACCCAAACCGAGTTGCTCATATACCGTATATGGCAACAAGTTCACACTCGCTCCTAAATCTAGCAATGCTCGCTCAATCCTAAAATTGCCAATGATGCACGAGATAGTTGGGCAACCTGGATCCTTATATTTAGGAAGAATGTTATGCTGTAAAATTGCACTCACATTTTCAGCCAGAAATGCCTTTTTTTTGACATTTAAACGATGCTTGACAGTGCACAAATCTTTTAAAAATTTTGCATATGAAGGCACTTGTTTGATTGCATCAAGAAGAGGTACATTGATTTTTTACTTGCTTAAAAAGCTCAAGAATTTCAGAGTTTGGTTCAAGCTTTTGCAAGGGCTTTAATCTTTGTGGAAATGGTGCAGGAAAAGGACATTCAATTTTTTCAGTAGATGTTGGTGCTTCAGTTTCTTCATTATCCTTTTCTTTTATCTTGGGAGGGTCAGAATCAGGTATGACTTGTGTTTGTTCTGGGACTAGTCGGTCAATAATCTTTCCACTTCGCAAAGTTATTATACTCTTTGCTTGCTCTTTATGCGAAGTTGAAGATGATGCATTACTACCGCCATAGACTTGAGGATTAGGTTGTGGTTGAGCTGGTAGCTTACCTTTCTCTTGAGCACTTAAAACAGTGGTCAGCGTTGTCAGTTGATTTCTTAATTCATCATTGATTTTAGCTTGACCTTGCATGAAAGATTGCAAAGTTTCTTCGAGACTGGATTTTTGAGGGGGTGCGTGTGCATAATGTGGTTGCGGAGGTGGAGGAGTTGGGTTATATACTTGTTGAGGTTGGTCATTCCTCCACCTGAGATTTGGATGGTTCTTCCATCCAGGGTTGTAAGTACCCGAAAAAGGATTATTGAAAGATTTTTGATAGGTATTCATAACATTGGCCTGATCGTGCAAGACTTCCTTGAATGCGGGTATTGTGGGGCAATCAGTGATGAGATGGCCAGGCATCTCGCAAATCCTACAACACTCGCTGTTATGTTCTACGGTCTTGACGGGTTCAATCCTTTTAAGTTCAATTTCCTCTACCTTCCTAGTAAGCGCTGCCATTTTAGCCTGAATATCATCCTGAGTACTAAGGTTGTAAAGGCCCCCGTGTGGAATGCTAGTAGGCTTAGGCAAAGGTTTATTCACTCTATCCCCTGTATCCCATAATTGTGCAGTCTCGAGTCTAAATAGTCCCATGCCTCATCGGGTTGCTTTTCTAGAAATAGACCATTGCACATAGTCTCTATAAATTGTTTCAACTGTGGAGACAACCCTTCGTAAAAGAAACTAATGGTTCTCCATGTTTCAAACCCATGATGAGGACAAGAGAGAAGCAAATCTTTAAATCTCTCCCAGCATTCATAAAATGTTTCATGGTCTTTTTGTTGGAAATTACTAATGTGCCTATTCAAAAAGTTAGTCCTTTGTGCGGGAAAGAATTTTTTCAAGAATTCTCTTTACATATCATGCCATGTTCCTAGCGATCTAGGTCTCAAGGAGTTCAGCCATGTTTTGGCTTTATTCTTTAAGAAAAAAGGAAACAAGGTCAATTTAAGGACGTCTTCCGATACATTTGGCACTCTAAATGTGATGCTAATTTCTTCAAAATCCTTAAGATGAAGATAAAGGTTCTCGGATTCCATCCCATGATACTTGGGCAGCAATTGAATTACTCCTGGTTTGATTTCAAAGTGTCCTACATTTTCAGGAATAATCATGCATGAAGGTTGACTAGTCCTAGTGGGATGTAAGTATTGTCGATGTGTCATAACTGGGGGTCTACCTTCATCACCATGGTGACTTCCTACATCATCAGGAAAATTTGCCATCTCACAAGGTGTGAGATACTGCGAAGGAATTTCAAGGATGTGTCCTAAGGGATGATCTAAAGTTGTACGACTTAATCGACCGGTGTCGTCCCTATTCCAACCTAGCATACAAAATTTAATTAATTTTTTTATGTTTTTTTTAAAAAAATAAATATAAATATAAGTACCAACTAAAGATACCCTAAAACTACACCCTAAAATAAAAATCTATTCACAATCAAATATGCAACTAAACATTACACCTCAATTTCTAATGTTTTTCTTAAATTTCTAGACAGCTCCTAACTGGTTTGAAGAGGGCACCTAAGCCTCCAATCCGGTCTAATGAACCGAGTTGACCAGGTAAGCTTCCAGGTAAGTGGAGGGGTCACGGTGCGTTCGCAAAGGTCCCACTTAAAACCCACTTGCCTCGAACAGATGAACTGTCTCCCTTATAGGGACAAAGCTTGCCTAGACATCAACTAAGCCACAGAGCAAAATTGGTGCAACTTTCGGTGGTCTTCGTCCTATTCAGCTCGAATGTCCTTAGGGGCAAACGTCTAGTTGATTTTAATTAAGCTTAGGATATTTATGCAATGGGGTGATTTTTGGGCTAAGGACGAGTGATGAAATTCCGACCTTATTTTTTTAAATGGGTTCAGCCCTTAGAATATTTTATGTTGATGCCTTATACTATATGCAACAATCAATAGATTTTTTTTTTTAATGTTTTATGACATGACATTAAATTTCATTGAATAGGTGATCAAGCAAATTATTTATTTTTTTTAAAAAAATTTTATGAGTTGAAGTTTGAAATTTGAAATTTTAGGTTTTTCCTCTCTTTTCTTAAAGTTTTTTTTTCTTAAATTTTCAATTAGCAACAAGGGTTAATGAGATATGATAACAATAAAATTCTGATTCTAAAACAATTATATGCAGAAAATTCAAAACAGAAAGCAGCAAGGTTTCGTATTAATATAATGGTCTTAAAAGTTTCAGAATGTCAATCAGACCGTTCCGATGAAAGAAACACAGGTCCTGCACCTGACGCCCAAATTTGAGTTCAATCAGACGGTTAATTTCTTTGATATCAGAGTTTGATGCAGACTGTGCAGGGAATAAAAAAACAGCAGTAAAGATTTTTTTTGTTTTTCGAAAGAAAAAGACTAACTACTAAAGTATTAATTAAATCTAAAATTATACTAATAAATAAGCCGATCCCCGGCAACGGCGCCAAAAACTTGATGCAAAAATAAAATTGTTCTCCCAAGTGCAGGAGAATCGCACAAGTAGTAAATTCTCGGGAGTCCGAGGTCGAATCCTCAGGGAACGAAATATATATGAGATTATTTAATATAATTTTAGATTAATTAATTCAATAAATTTGTGGATTAAAATTATGTTTTTATTTTCAAAAATTAAAATCGGAGAACAATATAGCAATAAACAAAGTTTAATAAAATAAAGATGGTAGGGATCTGGAATCCCCCTTGACGATATTGCATTCAAGAAATAAACTCTATGGTTCTTGATTAAAAATGAATGGTAGGATAGATCTAATCATGGTATATGTTTCATGAACATATGAACTCAATTTTTAAGCATTCGTCGTGCTTTCTACGTCTACGACGAATCAAATACTAAAGCAATCCATATATCAATAATCATAATCCATTAAAGAGCTATCTACGAAATAACTATGCATGGATCAAAAACATATCAGTAAATACAATTCATTCACGGCAAAAGTTTAGAGTTTACTTCAAAGAGCAATACATCAAAGGTTCCTCCATCTCCCTTCCTAAGAAATCAGCCACTCATTTTAAAAATGAGTCCCCCTTTCATTCTCCCCTTTTCCTTTCTTTCTTTTCTTTTCGGAAACAGGGGAGGCCCTGTTTCCCTTTCTTTTTTTTTTCCTTTTGACAGAGGGCCTCCTCTGTTTTTCGAATGAGGGATTGAGGCTCTGTTCTTTTTTTTACAAATCCCTTCCCCTCCAGCCGAGAAGAGAGCTCCTTATATCTCCCAGTGGACCCCCTGATCACACGGGATGCTCCTCTCGTGTTGGCTGCCGAGTATCCCGGACGCGGAGAGGCTCAACCAAGATTGGAGAGGCAGAAGAAGCGGGCGGACGCATGTGACACGGGCTCGGCTGAAGCACGGATGGACGCGTGGACTGCGAGGAAGATGCTGGGGCTGGATCGTTAGGGATCCGAGAGGAGCTGGAATGTGGAAGCTTTGGAATGCATCACGGGATTTGCTGTGAACGCGGACGAGATCTAATCGTGAATGGAAGGATGAACGCGTGGATCCGGAAGAATCGGATGCGGGAAGGCTTCACGGACGTGGCTGGAAGGCTGATCGCATGAGGCCGCTAAGATGCTCTGTGAACGTGTGGGATCTGGTAGAAGGGCCTTGGATGCATGGGAGAAAGATCCGGGAGCGTGTGATCTTGCTGTGACGCTGGAATGGAGATGCTCGGGATCGGAAGGAGGTTTGGAGCTGGGATCACGGTTGCTGGGAACTCGGGGGAGCTGGTTCACGGACGTGGCATGTTAGGAAGCGCGGACGAAATCTGATCGCGAACGGAAGGAGGTTTGGAGCTGGGATGCGGACTCGGACAAACGTGGCATGCTGGGACGCGCTGTGAACTGGGAGAACCTGGATCGTTGGAGATTCAAGAGGAGCTAGGATGCGTGGACTGCGAGGAAGACGGAAGAGCTGGGATGCGTACGCTGAGATCACGGACGCGGGATGTCTGGGAGAGGCTGGATCGCGGTGGATTTTGCACGCGGACGGCCGGAAGGAGCGTGGACGCGGAAGACTGGGATGCACGCGTGGACTTGTGAGGATCTGGATGGCATGCGGAGATGCTCGCAGATGATGGCTGCACGCGGACGCTGAGATTCGTATGCTCTATTTTGGGAAGAAACAAGGGAAGAGGCAGACATGGCTGGGAGATGTTTCATGGGATGCTGAATGGCTGGGCTTCATCGTTGGAGCTGGGAGAAAGGCTGATCACGGCATGATTCGATCACGGATCGTAAGACGCAGACGGGTCTTGATAGGGTTGATGCGGCTCACAGACGCGGCAAGGATGCTGAGGTGCTTGCGAACGGCTGAATTTGGGCTCTGTTCTGCAGCTGGGAAGAGATGAATTTATATAATGATAAAAATTATAATAAGTGCTAAGGATAAAATATTTAATCATGTAAATGTTAACACCTATTATTTATCATTATTTTGCTAGCATTAGGCTAAGTTAATTGGTACTTAGATCGCACTTTTGTGCTCTCATCTGACTTCCTATGAAATGGTCTGTGAGATACGGGGCTGAAGTCGGCAGCCCCAGCCGACTTCAACCCCATTCCCCTTTTGGAAAGGGCCAGAGCAGGGGATCGCAGACGCGATCCCCTCCGGCTTCTTCGGGTGCAGCGAGGGCGGGGCGCCGCGGGCGTTACGCGGCAGCCCCACGGTCGTTCCGCGGCCACACGAGCGGCCGTTGATTTCGCCCCACCGCCGCAATTTTTGCGGTGGAGAGCCGTTGAAATAGGGTTATAAAACCCCCCTTTCCTCCTCCCTTGGATCCTCCACCGAGCACCTTCTCTCCTCCCCCCTCTCTTCCCTACTTCTCCTTCTTCTCCGGTGACCGCGTGCGCCCCTTCAATCGAGTTCAGCCACCCCGGGAGCCAAGCTCCTTTGATTTTCTTATTTCCTTATTTTTTCGATCTAGTTTGGCTGTTAGAAACCCCACCGCTGTCGCCGCTGCTAGCTGCCAGATCGAGCCACCTACGACCGGAATCCGCCGCCTCCGTCGACTGCCGGTAAGCCCCTTCTTTTTCAATTTATTTCGTTGCTAAACATCCTCGAGTTCTTCCCTTTGTTTTGGCCCCAAACCGAGACCATGCTCGGTTGTCTTCATGCTTGTAGCCGCAGTGACCGCCGGCCACCACTGTGGTCGGCTGGCCGTCGACCGGGCGACGGCCCCCGGCCGCCTAGGCTGGCCACCCAGGCCGACCACCCTGCCTATCCCACTTCCTCTCCTGTTCTCCCATCTTCCATCTCCATGGGGAGCTCAGTAGGGAAGAAGGCCTATGTGGGCCAAACTGGGCCAAGCTTGGGCCCGGTTCACTGTTGGCCCAACTTGGGCCCAGTTGAAACCCGAACCCAAAATCTGGAATCCGAACTCGAAACCCGGAAACTCGGAAACCCAGAAATCCAAATCCGAAATCCGAAATCCAAAATCCGAAACCCAAAATCCGAAACCCAGTAGTCTTATTTTTGATCTGAAATTAACAAAAAAATTAATTAAATATAACAGGTGAACCCGATCTGCCTACCTGAAGTAGGAGTTAAGCGAGAAGTGGCAAGTAACTTAATGCTTCAAAGTGCATTTTTCAAATTATTTAGTAAAATAACTATCAATGGATTAAATTTTGAAATATGATTTGCATTTAGTAAAATGGGTCTGGCATGTTTAAATTTCATCTGAAAATTTTGTTATATGCTCTAAAATCCGTAAACTATGACTAGGTAATTTATGAAATCTGTTTATATATATATATATATATATATATATATATATATATGCATTTTCAGCATGGCTATGATCTGTTCTGTTCTGTTTTGGCCCCGCCAATGAGGATTATACGTTGGACCTGTCGACTTGTAATTTGTGAGGAACCGATTTCGACACCGCGCCACCGGTAATTAGAATAGTGGTTTCTGGACACCGTTGCCACCGGTGACTAACAATAGTAGTTTCTAGTACTCTATGCAACCATGCCACTGGGTTACGTGGCTGTAGCCTATTATGTTGAGAATCTGGTATCAGAGTTTTTGAAAAAATAATAATAAGTTTTGAAAACAGTAAAACGAAATTATTTATGATTTATTTCATACATTATCCTGTATTTTGATTTGATATGCTCTGACCCCGCTTTGGGGTATTTGTTGCTTACTGGGTTAGTGTAGCTCATTATTTTATTTTCTCTATTTTTCAGATCCAGAGGCTTGATCGCACGGGATTGGGGAGTGCGTTAGATTTTCCGACGATTTCTTCAGTTATCGGTCCTTTAGTTAGATTAGCTTGGACACTTGAATTATGCTGGCATATGCTATTTTGAAGACTGCTTTTGACCAACTTAAATATTTATGTCATCTTTAAACATATGTAATTTCTTCGATAAAATCAGCTGCCTTGCACACCTGTGTGGCCCGCCGTGCGGGCGTGCGGCATCTGCCGCGTTCCGGGCTCGGGGCGTGACAGATTTAGTGGTATCAAAGCTCAGGTTTTAGATTCCTAGGGATTGTGTTTGAAATAGTCAGACGGAGCTTAAGTTTTAGGATCTTTAGAATTCATCGAAAAGTTTAAGAGATGGGTAGACATTAGGCCATTAGACGAAGGTATTTATTTGCTTTTGTTATTGATAAATTTGTGTTATTGTATCAGAATTTTGAAATGCTAAAATTAGAATGCAACCTAATTATGGTCGTAACTGAAGTGTGAATAAGCTATTCGAAGAGTTTTCTTGGTAGAGCCATTTGTATTTCAAGTTATGATGAATTAGATTTTGACTAAATTAAGTGAAGGAATATTAATCATGGGATATTATTGTGCAATGTAATTATTTTGGAAGTTTAACTTGATATCATGCACTGTGGATATTGCTTCTAGTAGAAGTTAATTATTTTGGTGGTAAATTAAGGTTCATTTATAAAAAGATGTTTAAAGCTTGGACCAGAAAATATTCTTCGAGGATGGAAATCTGTATGTGGATCATGTACGAAACTCTTGTGTAGATAGAAAACATATTTGGGATGCAATTCTAGAATTTTTCTTTGGCTTTACCTAGAATTTGAAATTTTAGATCTTTTCAAATTACAATGCAGATTGATATTTTAATTGGAAGTGATTTAGTAAATTATAAGAATATTGGTTGTTTGAATTATTTTAAGCTGGTCAGCGATATTAACTTTGTGATTTGGAAATAGTTTCTAATGGTTTTCCTTATTAAGGAGAATTTCAATTGTCAAAGAAAAGAATAGTATTTTTGATTTTGACTGATATGGATATCATAGTGTCATTAGTGTAGGTACTTCTATCTATTATGCAAAAAAAAAATTGTTGGAAAGTATAGTATTTTGATTTTGATCGATATGGATATCATTGTGTTATTAGTAAATTCTCTAAGTCCAGTAGATTTACAAGATCTCGAAATGTTTGAAGTATTATAAATAAAAATATTTTACTTATTTGAGGAGTTGATCTCAATGTAAAAACATAGAGCATATATCTTAGTAGAATTTCTTGTAAATCTTTAAACCAAATTATTAGATTCTTGTGAGTTAAATATTTATAAATCAAGGCCATAAGTTGATTATGGATTTTGTATCATCATATGTGAAATGCAAGTGGGATTTCATGAGAGGCCCAAATAATTTTAGCCTAAAAGAAAAGATTCGGGATGATTAAGTAGGCTCCTGAGTAAGTTAATCTAGAATCTTTTAATTATCGAAGCTTAGAATAAATATCAACTTGTATAATGGAATTGTCAAAGGAAACTAGAATTGGCTTAGTTCAAATTTGGATCTAGAATATGATTACTTGATCATATGATGGTACAAATACGGCAACTATCTCAAGGGTTAATCATGACCTAGTGTACTTGGAAAGCAAGGATAAAATTTTGCTTGGATATTATAAAAAAAAATGTTGATGATCTAGGATCATTAAGAAATTTTGGAAAATATTGATCAGAGTTGCACAACGAAAGTATGATGGACTGAGTCAATTTAAACTGGTCAAAAATATTGACTGTGTTATGTGAAAGACTATGTTGTTCAATAATGAAAGATTTTGTTAATAAGGGAAGGTGAATACTATTAATTCTCAGGTCAATCATGATATGATTATATTATTTCTTGGATAGACTTTGCTATTTTTGGGTATGCTAAGAAAAAATTGAGTATATCATGACCAGGATTGGTTGATTATTAATTAAATACAGACTAATTTGTTAAGTATCTAAATAAACCATGCATTATTTGCTCCCATATTATGATTTATAAGTTCAAGTTAAAAGCTTTGTGGCATATTGAATCATGGTATTAATACTTTGCCTTCTTAGACTTGCTTTTGTTATTTGATGCAAATCATTTTTGAGATAGCTCGTTGCTATCTAATGATCATCAGTACATGTTCATTTTGTGAATCATACTCTTAGCAATATAATGATTTGACTCTAAGGTTGGTTATTCTCCTTTGAGGGATCAGCACACTACCATGATAAGTGTATGAGATCTATTTCATTTCAAATTCTATCCCAAACACAACTAATATTAATCAATTCTATTGTGAATTGATCCTAATCCGATCTCGAGTGAATATGCATCAAGATGATAATTTCAATATGAGATTTTAGTTAGTCACTTATCTAGTGCTATCCTTACGAGTCTATATGAAATTTTTGATAATTGATCCAAAGTTATCTATCACACTACTTTTGATCGAGAAGAATGAGATCTTGGATTTATATTACTCAATGAGCTGAGCATCTTTAAATTTGAAAGGCATAGATCTCTCAAATTTCGAGGAAGAAATTTTTTAGGGGGGGAGAGAATGTGAGATACGGGGCTGAAGTCGGCAGCCCCAGCCGACTTCAGCCCCATTCCCCTTTTGGAAGGGGCTAGAGTAGGGGATCGCAGATGCGATCCCCTCCGGCTTCTTCGGGCACAGCGAGGGCGGGGTGCCGCGGGCGTTACGCGGCAGCCCCGTGGTTGTTCCACGGCCACCCTACGGCCGCACGAGCGGCCGTTGATTTCGCCTCACTACCATGATTTTCACAGCGGGGAGCCGTTGAAGTGGGGTTATAAAACCCCCCTTTCCTCCTCCCTTGGATCCTCCACCGAGCACCTTCTCTCCTCCCCCCTCTCTTCCCTGCTTCTCCTTCTTCTCCGGTGACCGCATGCGCCACTTCAATCGAGTTCAGCCACCCCGAGAGCCAAGCTCCTTTGATTTTCTTATTCCCCTATTTTTTTGATCTAGTTTGGCCATTGGAAACCCCACCGCCGTCGCCGCTGCTAGCTGCCGGATCGAGCCACCTGCGGCCGGGATCCACCGCCTTCGTCGACCGCCGATAAGCCCCTTCTTTTTCTCTTTATTCTGTTGCTAAACATCCTTGAGTTCTTCCCTTTGTTTTGGCCCCAAACCGAGACCATGCTCGGTTGTCTTCATGCCCGTTGCCACAGCGACCGCCGGCCACCACTGTGGTCGGTTGGCCGTCGACCGGGCGACGGCCCCCGACAGCCTAGGCTGGCCACCTAGGCCGACCACCCTGCTGATCCCCCTTCCTCTCCTGTTCTCCCATCTCCCCTGTCCATGGAGAGCTCGGTGAGGAAGAAGGCCCATGTGGGCCGAACTGGGCCAAGCTTGGGCCCGATTCACTGTGGGCCCAACTTGAGCCCAGTTGAAACCCGAACCCAAAATCTGGAATCCAAACCCGAAACCCGGAAACTCGGAAATCCGAAACCCAAAATCCGAAATTCGAAACCCAAAATCCGAAACCCGAAACCCAATAATATTATTTTTGATCTAAAATTAATAAAGAAATTAATTAAATGTAACAGGTGAACCCGATCCGCCTACCTGAAGTAGGAGTTAAGCGAGAAGAGGTAAGTAACTTAATGCTTCAAAGTGCATTTTTCAAATTATTTAATAAAATAACTATCAGTGGATTAAATTTCGAAATATGATTTGCATTTAGTAAAATGGGTCTGGCATGTTTAAATTTCATCTGAAAATTTTGTTATATGCTCTTAAATTCGTAAACTATGACTGGTTAATTTATGAAATATGTTTATATATATATGCATTCTCAGCATGGCTATGATCTATTCTGTTCTGTTCTGGCCCCGCCAATGGAGATTATACGTTGGACCTGTCGACTTGTAATCTGTGAGGAATCGGTTTCGACACCACACCATCGGTGATTAGAATAGTGGTTTCTGGACACCGTTGCCACCGGTGACTAACAATAGTGGTTTCTGGTACTCTGTGCAACCCATGCCACTGGGTTACGTGACCGTAGCCTATTATGTTGAGAATCTGGTATCAGAGTTTTTGAAAAAATAATAATAAGTTTTGAAAACAGTAAAACGATGTTATTTATGATTTATTCCATACATTATCCTATATTTTGATTTGATATGCTCTGACCCCGCTTTGGGGTATTTGTTGCTTACTGGGCTAGTGTAGCTCATTATTTTATTTTCTCTGTTTTTCAGATCCAGAGGCTTGATCGCACGGGATTGGGGAGTGCGTTAGATTTTCCGACGATTCCTTCAGTTATGGGTCCTTTAGTTAGATTAGCTTGGACACTTGAATTATGCTGGCATATGCTATTTTGAAGACTGCTTTTGACCAACTTAAATATTTATGTCATCTTTAAACATATGTAATTTCTTCGATAGAATCAGCTGCCTTGCACGCATGTGCGGCCCGCCGTGCGGGCATGCGGCGTCTGCCGCGTTCTGGGCTCGGGGCGTGACATGGTCATATACTGCATTTTGTAAATTTGTTGATGGGATTTGTTCCATCCTTTGATTATATCTTCTTTCTCCTCTGCCTAACTCCTCTCCCATGTCCTTCCCAATCATATGGAGGATGTCAATATATATGAGGAAATCACGTGTCCAAACAGCCCAATAAATCAGTTATTTTTTCCTGTGAAATTTCTAATTTTTTATAGTTTATTCACTTATGTTTTCCTCCAGATTTACAAATTAGTGGTTTAAATATTTCCTAGCACCGGTCGCCATATAGGAGATAACACTCATAGCCATGCCCAAGACATGTACTTAGACCCCTGTTCTATTGTAGTATACCTTATTTCTGTTGAAAATTTATGTGGCACAAGTTGATTTTAATTACTTTTCCTTGAAATAGGTACTTATTTTCTGAATAAATAAATCAGTGCAAATCTAAGTTAGTTTGAGCCGCTGTACTTGAACCATGTTTTTCTTTTCCATATTGGTGATCGTCTCAACATGCATTCGTGTGCACTTTTATATGTCTTTTTAAAGTTTATTCTTGATTGCTAAATCCTCCTGTATTATGTTGTTGTTGCAGAACTAGATAAGCTACTAGAAGATGCACCCATCCCATTCATTATGCAACATGCAGTCAAGATATCCTCTATCTGCAAGAGAGTTTCATCATTGAACTTGCTCTTGAAGTCAATACAGAGGCGCATTGGTAACATAGATCGAATGCTTTCTACAGGTGTACCAAATGGTATTGACTGATCTTAACAACCTCTGCTAATTTTAGTCTTTATATATTACTGTGAAATATAGTATCAGTGAACAAAACCTTAAAATTTTCTTTTGCAGATAATGTCTCTCCTGATATAGTGGAAACATCAGCACTGACTTTGTGATTCTGCTATTCTCAATTCGTTGTTAGTACTTATTACTTAATCATAGCTTTATGATTAGATTTTTTTGGATGACTGAGTGTTAAACATGCACCTTCAAAATTACATATGCTAAACTACTAGTGAGACACAGTAATATGCAGAATTATGCTTTTACATATGCTGCGCCAGCCTTCACTGAGTATTCTCATATCTCGATAAAATAAGCAGTTAAGGTGCAGTATACTATCATTACAATATTTGTTTTTATTACCAGTGTATGCTGACAGGTATCATGCACTGTTTTGTTCCCTCTTTATAAGAAATTAGACACTACATGGTCTTTTTCATTTCAGTTTATCTGTCAGATGTTTGTAACTGAATTTCTAGGGTCCAAAGCCATTTCTTTTTTAATATGCATCTGATTAAGCAAAGTGTTCAGAGGAGATTTAATTCTTTCATCTAAACACAGTTTTAGTTTAAATGCAATGATGTGATTCTGAGTGATCACAGGGATGCTTTGGTTTAGTCCAGTTACCTGAGAATAAACCAAAGAATTTTTTGTGTATCTACCAGCAGCTTTTTTCCATGGCATTAATGTTGTAGGTGATGTTCATCTAAGCTTTTCTCTATGTTCTACCTTTGACTAAGTGTTCAGAATAAAAGTTAATTTTAGCTGGACTTGAGAACCCATTCTAAATTAATACTTCACAAATAAATCTATGGGATGTTTATATGAGAAGAAAATTATGTTTTTGCCAACCTGGACAAAGACCTTGGATGCGCATGAGTCCGTTTTCGGTATCTGAAAGTTGCTGTACAGGAAAATAATGTAGACAAGATTCTGAAAAGATTGCCATAACTTTATCACTTTATATTGCATAGGTAAGATCCCCAGCCGATAAAAGTCCTCTTAGGTGCTGCTCACAAGACCTTTGGGATTATGGAACCTTGCGGTACGAAGTAACGTTCTTGTAGCTTGCCATGATATTTGATTTACCATAAAGGATATGGCATGAAGCGGATGAATATTAGAATCCTTTATTTTTTTAATAAAATAAAGAGATTACAAATTTACAATTGCAGTAGATCGATATGTAGTTCTGGGTTTTGGTAGAAATCATATCTACTTCTAAGCTGCTTATCCAATTTATTACTGATTTCTAGGTTTAGGTCCCATGATATCTGAGCTGCATACTTCAAATTGATCCAGTTGACTTCCATGTTATTCTATATGACAAGGAAAGTATAATTCAAGTGGATGGCGAGAACTGTTAATGCATAATGTGCTCACATACAGAAATCCATATAATGTCTTCCTTTGTTATCACTTTTAATCGATTGTAATCCATTTTGTCCCATTCTCTGGAGGAGGAATTTCCCACTCTCCGCCCTCTTTTATTTCATAGGAAAGGGAAGGAGATCCACTTGCACTATAATTATCCAGGTCTGAATACTGAGAATGCAACATCCAAGACTCGAACCCAGAAGCTCAGAGAGGTGTGGCCATTGGGATAAGCCCCAGTTCCCTGATTCACGAGGAAGAATTTGTCTTCAATCTTCAGATTGATGGTGACCTTGTTTATGTAGCAGTAGCAGAAATATATTTCATGAAGGAATAACACAGTAAATTTATTCAAGCTTTAGCTGGAAAGGTTAAAAGAAAAACTAGTCTATTGTCCAGGGAATTCAGATCAGATTATTCTCATTCAGTTTAGTTTTATATTTTTGGAGAATGAGCGTATAAGTTCTTTTTCTTTTATTAAGTGTTTTAGTACTATTGGAATGTAACTATGCTTGTAAACTGCAGACAGTTCTTGTATTTGTCGTTGCTAGTGAATAGTTTTAGTACTTGGAATGCAAACTAATATGCCCATGGGTGTCTCCTCTCTATAAAAACAAGCAAAAATGGTTTTGTTGAACATGGATGTTGGTTGTAGATGTAAGATGTGTTTTGTGAGGATGAAAAGGAGGTGATGAAGCTCGATATTGCGCGACGGGGTGTTTCGAAGAGCTTCTGTTGTTACTTTGATTGCTAAAATTTATTAGAAGGTGGATGCCTTTCTATCATGATATAGACTTGGCCCTTCAGCTTTGAGTACAGAAGGTTCTCATCAGTTCATATAGATTGGTGCTATGCAAAATAATACTATGCAATGAGCAAGCCTTGGCATATCCATAATTTAGTCAAGAATGTCCAAGGCAAGAAGAAGGAACACCTGCTATTTTTTTTTTCCTATAGAAAACTCAATTAAGGCTGCTAATTAGATTTCAAGGTATATATATGTTAGGATAATGGAGGGAATAATGTATTGAGACGATCCTTAGGGTAGAGAGATGCAATCATGTTGATGGTTGAATGAGATAACCTATGGGCTCATATTACCCAAGGAAAAGAGGCTATGATCTCCCCAATAGTTCATATAGCTGTTTCATTCCTATTCATGGTTATGATGTTCAATATTCAAATAGCAGAAATTTACGAAGTATTGCGCTATTTACCAGTGTGATATTATTTGACCGATCCTTTGGTAGGAAATGTTTTTTATTTTAGATAATGAGGCGAGCCTATATAACAATCAAATGTGTGCATGTCCCAACCGGGTTCTCATGAAAGTTCAAACCGGCACATTGCAGGAGTTTGGCTACAGCCATCTTGAGATCACTTGATTAATGAGCAAGAGCAACAAGGGTGGGACACGAGCGATGCTTGTGAGAAATGCCTGGGTAGAGTTGGCCCAAGGGAAGGGGAAAAGAAGAGTTGTTCTTGGCTCTCTGGATAAAAAACCGAAGGCATGATCGCTCTGAAAAGAGAAAAAAGCTGTAAAATAAAATCAGAGGTGGTAACTCAGTCTTTTAATGAATAACAATTGCAGCATACTTCTTTTAATCGAGTGAAAGTAGTGAAACTAAAATTAGTAATTGCCTTGATGAACCCTAACTTTATCCAATCAGTCTTTCAATTGGTGAAAAGATGATACTGCAAATGGTGACCTAAACAATTTTCCTGAAGCAATGCAAGCATGAGATAAATCGCATGCTGCAAGGTTCCACGCAGATGCATAATTCTATTTGTATGATACGGAGACAGATGACAATTTGAGAACTTATTTGGAGTTTGAATTAAATGGTAGAAATATTATTTGGACCAAAATGTTTCTCGTAAAATGTAACAACTCAGGACCTTATCCAAAATGGCTATCCGAAAGGTATTATTTGAGTTCCTTGATTCTATATAAGTACCCAAGATCTACCCAGTGAATAATCGATGTGGGACTAAACACACGCCCACACAGGTCCTCACATACTCCTCCGTTCAAACCTTAACGTCCCCGTCAGCTTAAGGATTCAAATTCATTCAAAATCTAATTACAAACACCACGATCGGCTCGTGGTCAACCCCAATGGATCCGTGCTATAGTGTCCTCCTAGTCCACATAGGTTATGGGCTGGGTCCGCTCTGATACCATTTGTAACAACTCAGGATCTCACCCAAAATGGCTAGCTGGAAGGTATTATTTGGGTTCCTTGATCTCGTATAAGTACCCAAGATCTGTCCAGCGAATCACCGATGTGGGACTAAACACACGCCCGCACAGATCCTCACATAAAATATGATGTTTCGCTTTTTGGCAGAATAAAATGCGATATCTTTGATTCTATAAAACGGCTTATTGACAATGGAATGGATAGAAGATTAACCAATGACCTAGAATTATTATCTTTCTTAGTCAATAATTGGAACATACTTTGCTCTCCAAACAAAATTTAGAAGTGATTCCTTTTGATGCAGAACTAAAACACTACCCCTTGTAGGCAAAAGTTGCACCGACCAAAGTCGCTATGATCATTTTGATCAATGTGCATTCGTGAACCGAAGGTGCTACTGCAGAGTGTTTCATTTCTTCTCTCTTCCTGAAAATAGTGCTGAAAATGAACTCAGTTGAGCCAGTCAAAGTTTGGCTAGAGCTTTATGAGATCAGCTATGCGTGTAGGTTTTGTTCATGAGTTGCCTGGGTAATTTCTTCTCAGACCCAGTAGGATATTGACCGCCATGAGAGCAGAACATGACCTTATCATTTGGTGAAGAGTACTAGGATTCCTGAACTTGCCAAAATGTAAGATGTAAGAATAAAGTTTAGTATGAAAATTTTCAAAATGCATATATAACTGAATCTGTTGAAACCAAAACCGTTGCATGCAACGAATATAAACTAATCCTTAGGATGGACCTCGTTGAGGTGGCCAAGCTCATCCAATCTTGTATCTTGGACTAGTATCTTAATGAAAAGCACCATAAATGGACTTTAAAAATCAAAATTATCATTTTGCATGCTAATTAATGTGCTCTTCATCCATAAAAAACTGAATTTTTGAACATACACACTATGAATTTAATAAGGAAAGGAATGCTTATAGTTGGGCCCATAGTTTAGAAGTTAGGAACCCATAGTTACAAACACAGCTGCAACAGCTCTACACTTTCAAAACAATAAATGAATAAAAAAATTCAGAAGTTTCAATAGATGATGATTTTAACTTTCTTTGTACACTGTAAATTAAATATCAAACTACTTTTCAATCTTCAGAGCACACTTCAAGCTTCTGATGCAGAGGTCCCACTGATCTCGTTTTCGCATCTGAATAGAAGGAAGAAATCTTTCCTTGGTGTTCCATGCTCTGAAATTTTACTCCTCCATGATGGTGTTAAGACAAACTTTTCTTTCAAGGGGCAGGAGAACAAGACTTCCTGAAAACATATGAAGAACCAGTCATGCACATGAAAGAACGGTTTAGATGTGCCAATGTCAAGAAAGGAAAGTATATCTGAGAACAAGGACATCTTCTCTATCTAACATGTAGAGTAGAAGCCCTACAAAAACAATACAATAGCAGCAATAAGCAGAGTAGATATACAATACCTGGAGGTAACTACTCAGATGCGTGTGTAACCTTCTCCTCTCCAAAGTCCACCATTAGGAAGCGTTCTTCTGAAGAAAGATTTTCTATTAAGAGACCAGCTCTTTTTCAGTGCATACTTTCTTCTCCAAGCAGATATACGTGTGTAGAGAGATGGAAAGATGAAACAAAATAACAAAAGAAACAGTATCACTGCACAGACTATCATAACATTAATGAATCCATCTTTCAATTCAGGGTCCCTCTGATTTGTCCATGGAACACCTCCGACATTCATCCCAAATACTGCAGAAGAAAAATGAAAATATCAGCTACCATCGAAAGAAACCGGTAATTTAAACTTAGACTCTGATTTGTAGGGCAAGAAAACTTACTTCCAGTAACAATAGATAATGGAAGGAAAATCATCGAGAGGAAAGAAAGGTAGTAGAGCTTCCGGTTTATCTGTTCTGATTGCCAGCTATCAAGACCAGCCTGAACTGCTGTCACCCGATTCGTTATAAATCCCAAATTCTCTTTTAGCCTCCTAAGACGACCAATTAGTTCTTCAAGAGCAACAATGTCTTCACTTGCAAACCAACTTTTGGTTGCACACTTCTCTTTTACACGTGGAAAGACCTGCTCGCCATGAGAAACTACCTGCAGGGCGTTCATAAACACAACCAGAAGAGCTCAAAATTGAGACAGCATTGAATGACCAGCCAACTTGGACGACTAGGATTTAGAGTTAGCAAATAATATTTCCTATTCAAATTATGCTCGTGAGAAAGAAAAGAATAACCTGTAGAAGGTGCTGCAAATTCAGATGCATTTTGGGGAATCTTCTGTCATCCAACATTTGTTTCTTTAATGAGGAGCCACCTGCAGTGAAATAATCTCATTATTTATTTATTTATTTTCCATAAACAATGGAAGCATTTAAGAATATGACTACTCTAGTAAATTATTTTACACATCCTACTATGAGCTTGTGCTGTAGCTTTTAAAGCTACAGAAATTTATAAATGGCCAGTTCGACAAAATATAAGGCTGATTGACTACAAATGTCAATTGTTATTTCTCTCTGAGATTAATGGAAGTTTCCAAACACTCGTGTAATATCATAAAAAACTTTTCAACGAGTATGCAGTACATAACTGCTGATATACATACTCATGTGGGTTATACAAACTGATGATTTGTTTATGAGACACAGAAGATATATGGTCTTGTTTCAATGGTATGAAATTGTATAAAGTTGTCCCAGCTTGATGGATGACCAAATTATTGGTCTGTAAACAAATTTGTTGAAAACAAACAAACATAAAACCCTTTTGGTGGAGGAAAATAAATTTCAGATAGAAGCATCTTTTCCAAGGAATGTTCTGCTTTCAGAAAGTCAATTATGTATTAAAAAAATGTAATCATAAAGTAATATGCTAAGCTCAAAAAATATACCTGCAGATTCCATCACTGAAAGCAATCCCTTTCAGTTACCAACTCAAACAGACATTTAAAGATGGGAAACAGGATATAGTATCACCAAATTGCCTTCACTTTCAATGGATGAAGATTGTGAAGAGTTGCAATAGCTTGATGGATGAGCTCAACTATTGGAACTAATGTTTTAAAAGTTCAGTTTCTATCCTCTAAGTAGAGTTTCGATTCAGCTGTTTCAATGATTTCGGCAAATTTTGCTCTAAAAAAAGAAAAATAGCAAAATTTTATTCTAGATTACTGATTATATTTTGAGTTCTTTAGGGTTATTATTTGTGACTTTAGGTAGTTTCAGGTTGAAAACTAAAGTTACTAACTGTTTCAAAGCTTAACATGTTAGACATATTTGTACTTTCTCTAACATTTATAATATCTTATACTTTTCACTAATTCTTGTAATTTCCTTCATTTTCCTCTTTTTTATATACTTTTTCATATTTTCTCTATTATGATTAACTTTTCCCAAAGCATATTTCATTTAATAACACAAACTAAGTAAGAATAAAACCATTTAAGTGCATTTGATTCCATAAAGCTAGAGAAGACACCATCAAAATAAGAACATATTCTCTTTCACTACTTTAGTGGTTATATCATTTTATTCTAAAGAAGAGAAAAATTTCATTTGAATAAGAAAAAGAAACAAAGTAACACATGACACTTTATTAAGTAGTAAAGATACACATTAAATTAACAACTTGTGCACAATAATTACAAAACTTAGCCAAAAATAACATAAAATATACTATTAGATCCATAGATAAATGTGACATTCAATAATACTAACAAATTCCAGAAAATGTTAGAATTTATTGAACATATAAACTTGTCAAACGAAAAAAAAAAAAAGTTTCAGTCAATTTTGGTTGAAACTGACTGAAACTGAAAATTTTGGTCCGTTTCAAATTGGTGTTGGGTAAAAAGGATTGTTTCAGCCGAAACTTCAAACCTTGTTTGGAACCTAAAAAGAATTATCGAAAAATTGAAGCCAGAATTTCCTAATTGGTGCAAGAAAGTAGGTCAGGGTGAATGTATTTTGTTCCATGAAAATGTTGAGTTCGTTCACTTTAAAGTCTATGATAAACAAAATCTAGTATCATATAACTCCACTATAGAGATAACTGCTTCGACAAAGCTACCATATGCCTCCACTATAAAAATCACTGTCCCCAAATTCTCTTCCTTCCCCTTGACTTTTTTTTGAATCCATAAACAAATTTTATTAATCTAGAACAATCCGAACTAAGCATCTTGTTGAAACAAACCCTAATTATTTTGGTATAAACTTGACAATTTATTTTATACATATTCTAGTGAAGCCAACAGTATGTGTACTTATAGCACTAGTTCAGATTTATGAATCGCTTGCGTATAACTTTGTGGTTCACGATGATATCATTGGCATCCTGCTCACATGTGTTTTCCCATTCAACAGGCTTGTAGAAACTAACTTGTAATGTAATAAGCTCGTCCTTCTATCCCTACACTGGATCTTGTCTTAAGAGGCAACACGAAATATCTAATTTAAATGCTCTCCATGCCAAACTCAAGCAATATAGGGCTTCCTTTCAATAAATACACCACGTAATATACTGCAAAACATCCATACTTCAAGAAAATAACCTGCAACCCAATAATATATCCATAGTGTAAACTTCATACTCCTAAGTAATACCTTAAATATACATCTTGAAATAGTCCATCCACATGAACCAACCAGCAATGAAAGAAAATAAAAAGGTGTTTCCTATTATCAAAACATCCAGAGGAAGATGTGTCTCTGAGGAAATCTGAGTAGATATTTTCTCTCTTTTTTCTAGATGGAATAAATCTTTTCTTCAACAAATATTTAAACTTACACTAGACCCAACATGTGGTGATATGCATACTTATCACTTTTTTATTCTCAGATCTGAAATAAGTCTTCCATCATGAGGGGGCATCCTTTCTGATGGACTTGGTCCACTCTTAGAACTCTCTAAATTCTCATCTCCTTAAAATACACGTCTATTTTCGCCAACACCACCAATGCAATTTTAATACGTCTTCCTTCTTTTCCAATACACACAACTTAGTTGATCTACCCTCTCAAATCCTCATTAATTTCATCCTCAACCTAAGAATACCTTTTCTCCAGGTCCAACTTCCCCCAATCCTCCCCAAATTATTAACAAATTTTTATTTCTTATCCAACCAAGTTTTCCTAATCGTGTAACTTATGTCACAAGAATCATCAGTTTCTCAGAATACATCAAGAACAGTTGCATCCAGTTAAATAGCAATTTGTAAACTTAGAATCTGATTAAGCAGTAATTAGTAAGCACTAATCCAACAAAAAAAGAGAGAGAAATATTACATGAGCAAGATTTGTCAGGAACATGAATTACCTTTATCCAATTCGAGCTCCACAGAGTCCAATTCCATCTCCATCTTTGTCACTATATCCTGCATATGATCCACATGTGTATCAATAATATGGACGACCAAATTCGACACCGTCTTCGGCACCGGGTTGTCGGCCTCCTCCGAGTGATTCATCGTCAACAAGAACTCCAGCACATGCTCCGGAATCACAAAACTCCCATTCGCCGCCTTCTCCCCATCGCCCCCGACGCTCGGAATCTCCGAAAGCAGCGACTGCCCCGTCGGCGAGAACCCGAGCCTCGGCACCCTCCCGAGCGACACCGTGACGACCGAGTTCTCCGTCACCCTCGCCGCAAGCCGGAGAGTGAAATTGCTCGCCGCCGGGCCCGGGGAGTTCACCCGGAAAACCAACGCGCCGTCGACGTGGCCGACGAAGGGGCCATTGCTAACTAAAGCGAGGATGTCGTGGAGCTTTAACGGCGGGCAGAGGACGTCGATGAGGTATTGAGCGAAGCCGGCTAGATTCTGGTTCCCCTTGGGTAGCTCGACGTGGTACCAGTAGAACTCTTCGCCGTTGCCGCTGCCGTTGGCTTGTGTGAGGTCCCATTGTTTGGTGGTGTAGTTGCCGAGGCCGTCGAAGCGGTAGGCGCGCTGCTTGACGGCGCCGGGGAAGTGGGCGCGACGGAGACGCGCCTCCTTGGTGGTGGGAGTCGCATTGGAAGGCATGTACTCGCCGCCGGCAAGATCCATCGAAGAAGGAAGGGGAAGACCGTGGGTTGGAAGCGGATCGGAGGAAGTGCCAGGGGGATTTGTTTGTTTATTAAATTGGAGTTGGTTACAACACGCGGTGAAACACGGTTACAGATTGGAGACAGTCATTGTATGGCTGGGGAGGGACTGGTTTTATCAGATATTAAAAAACAGGTTCTGGTGGATATTCTTAGAGACAAATCCTCTAACTCATCAACAAAAGTGGTCTTCCAGAGAAAATCTAGGTTCTAGAAAATCGTCAAGTATGCGTATTTTAGGGGTGCAAATGGTTCGGATTATACCGGATCATGAGTAATTCCGGTTTCTTATTTGAATCCTAAATTTGCACCCAGATCCAATCCAATAGAAAATTGGATCAGATTGGGTCAAATCCATGGTTACAATTTTGACCCAACGGATCAATCAGGTCGGATTGGATCGGGTCCATATATAACTCGGTTCCAACCCAAAAAAATCGAATCTAGGACAAATCTATTTGTTTAGGTCTAGTTCATGAAAGGACTATCCGAACAAATTTATCAAATCAATTGATTTTAGTATCATCCTAGTATCACTCAATCCCTTAAAAGCTTGTTCAACTAAAATTAAAATGGCACTGTCCAGGAAAAAAATAATACACTTGAGAAAATAATTCATTAGTTAGATTTCTTTTGTAAAGTGGATTCTTGGTAAATTAGCTAAATAGGAACTAGAAAATGCATGTAATCACATAAAGCAATGGTCTTGAGGAAACAAATCTGACCAATATGAGCTAATTTAACGAAGAAAAAACTTTTTTGAAAGTCAACCAAGACGTAACCTAGCAATGCATTAATCAAGTATCTAAAGAACTATGGGTTGAGAGAAAAAAGGCTATAGTGAAATAAAAAGAGTGGGCATAGAGAGAGGGGGAGGGAGAGGAGAGCAAGGAGAAGGATGTGTGGGCGGAGGAGGACCAAGAACCATGGTACACGATGCCTCCATCGAGAAGAAAAAGACAGTGAAGGATGGCAGAGAGAGAACAAAACAGAGGAGGGAGAAAAGGGGTAGGTGCAGAAGACTAGAGGCAAGGGGAGGTGAGAGACAAATAAAGCAAGGGGGAAAGGGAGCGTCACCTGGGGCTCCGGCTTCGATGAAGAAAATAGCTGGCAGGTTCGGCAAGGAAGGGAGGAAAGAAGGATCAATGATGGGGGTGACCGAAAAGACTTAACTCTTAACTCTTAAGAGTTAGTGACTCATAGAGCTTTGGGTCGGGCCTTAAGCACCCAATTGACTTGTTTGGCTTGCACCCCTCCGGCTGATCGGTTCTTTCAATTTTGAAATTAAACCACGCAATAGCACGTATCCTGTAGGATAGTGATTACGGATGTCGGTCCACAGGGATTGGAGACAAGTTATTTTTCCTAATTAAATAATTACTTCAAAGGGGATAAGCTAGAGTAAATGATAAAAACTAAGAATTAATATGGGTGTAGTAGTATGAATTGTCTATGGAGAGAGGTGTTTAGGGCTAGATTCCACCGATAGATTTATATCCGTGACGCTTTCAATGATTGAGTTGTATGTAAGACTTGATTGCTTCCGACTACAAGCCAAAGCAATCACAAAAGAAAATCATAACTAATTCCCAGCATGAATCATCTAAGTCTAGCACAAACCATCTACTCTAACGATAAGCATGACCTGTCTAACCTAGCATGATGCATCTGATCATTAAGTCATTAAACATGAAATCAATGTCACATGAATATCTCCTCCAAACCACAGGTGTTGGATTCGATGAAATAGATCAATCTATGTAAAATATTTTATGCAAGATAGATGATTCACATAAATTGGATAAATCGTAAGATCAATTGATAAATTCTTCATCATGCAACCATCTTACAATACAAACTCAAATCAATAAAAATGAAACGAATACTCCTCTATAGCTTCATCAAACCCCTAAACCGAGGCTCAGCTGCTCATGGTGCTTGTCATCTCCATTGGTTGGCTGAAGAACTCCTTTGCCATCCGCCTCAAACCCTCTCTATTTTTTATTCTTTTTTTTTGGTTTTCTTTTTCTCTTCAAAACAGAGCAAGCTCTGTTTTTTTCTTGGAACCGTGCCCCCCCGTTTTCTTTCGAACCGAGCTCTTTATATAGGACTTCCCCACCCCTTGCAGCCGACTGAGGATCGAAACGGCCGTGGAATCGCTGGGCGCTGATCACGAAAGAGGATCCCTCCTGGATGGCGAGAAACGGACGAGGCGGAGGCGGGGGATTGGCTATGATGCGCTTCCTGGCGGATGGCTGGCTATTCGGGATGCGAAGGGAAATCACGGGCAACTGCGTTGGGTGCTGGGTTCCCTGGAAATAGAAGGAACTGTGATCGTATCCCGGAATGGTTGCGGCTGCAAATGGATTGGAAGAAGCTGGGAGGATGCAGAGACTATCTCGGATGCTCGGATGCTTGCAGGAAATTGAGCTTTGAATCGCGGAAGCGGGGGATTGGCTCCGGATGCGTCACGGGCGGAGGAGGAGGCGGGAGATCCGGTCGCTGGCTGCATCATCTTGATCACAGACGGCTTGGATCACGCTTGCCATCCGGGTGTGGGAGTTTCCGGAAGAGGGTGCTGCAATGAGGCGCGATGGAAGGAGCTGGATTACCGGCTGCTGAAACAGGGGAAGAAATGCTGCTGTGAACCGTTGGGAGGAGTGGAAGAAGCCGGGAGGGAGCTGATCTGGATGCGCTGGAGATCGTGATCAACGGGCAGAAGAAGATGCGGAGGTGGGGGTCTTGAATCCGGAATGGTTGCACGGCTGGACGTGGTGCGGAAGGAAGGAGGCGCGGGCTGCGGCGGAGGAGGAGCGATCGTGGCTGGGCGGTGATCGCGGGATGATGGGGACGTTGAGAGGAGCTGGAGATCCGGAAGAGTGGAGAACGCGGATCCGTGGTTGCACCGCATGGAACTCGTGGCTGGAACGGGAGGGAGGAGCGAATCTCGGCCGTGATGCACTGCGGGGAAGAAGATGAACAGTGCTTATGTTTTGTTTATTTTATTTTTTTTTGTAACACTGTTCATATGAACAGTATTTTCATGGGACACTGTTCATATGAACAGTAAATCCGTGATGCACTATTCATATTTTATTTATTTTATTATATTCATTAATTTCTTTTTTTTTGTTTTAAATTTATAAATTTTATATGAAGGCAGGTAAGGAATTGGTTGGGAATTACTTTGGGTTTGAGTGGGTCATGATCGTTGATTTGGCTTGAACTTGTTCTCGAGCCCAATGTCATTTAATTCTTACTAAACCGCTTCAGATTGGACTCAACCAGATCAGACCGTGACTTAATAAAAGGGTTAATCAAATATTTTCCTATACAATTATAACTTTCAATCAAATCAGGACCAAAGCCCATTTAGTTATAACCTTAGTCGGGTCAACACAATCTCCTTATATATTTTTCTGTAGTTTTCATTAAAGATTGCAATCAAGAGAGAGACAAGTTCAGAATCTGGTTTAAGAAAAGAATTATTTACCTCTTACCATAATTTAAATTTAATTCAATGTTTATTCAATTTCATGGTAAAATATGTATTTATCAGTTTAAAAACATTGATAAGTGCTATGGAAAGATAACTAAATTATAAATTATTAAGCACTTATCACACCCCCAAACCTATGTTTTGCTAGTCCTCGAGCAAAATGAAAATAAAGAAAAGCTCTAACTCACTTTCGCAGGCATCGCGATTGCATTTACCATATGCAACAAGGCTTTAAACCCCTAGGTTACCCTAGTGGACGAGTTATAGTCTCGTGAGGGTTTCCAGTGAAGATACCCACAAACTTCTAAAATTTTATTATTATTATTATTATTATTATTATTATTATTATTTATTTTTTTATGGTTATTATTATTTTTATTTTTATTTTTTATTATATATATATTTAGATCGATTGATCTATGAAGTGAAAATCAAATTCCAAATGCATACTAGTAAAGAATTTCAAAAACTCTCTTTTTTTTATTAAAATCTAATTTAAGATACATAAATGACGAAAATTTCAAAGCACACACGGTTTTATTTACTAAATCAGCCCAAATCCTAGGTCAAGATGCAATTCAAGTTGAAGTCATTAAGTTTCCATTTAGGGAGTTGTAAGACTTATTTATACTGGAGTGCTCGGTGAAATCTGGACCGTACACAAGCTAAGGGTTCGGATCAACAAAATATTGCAAAGACTAGTAGTTTCCAAGGATTGGTTGAAAGGACCTGCTCACTGATTCAAAATCATCTTATCTGCAGGATTTCGAGAGTTGTGGATATTTACTTTAGTACCTCACGGGCTTTATCTGTAATATTCCAGTTTACTCGAATTTTTACAACGACGGCTTTCACACTATTGTTTTTTCGGTCAATACAACATTTTTTTTTCTTCGTTTTTTTCTTTTTTTTTAAAAAAGAATATAAATTGTGCACTTTTACTCTTGTGGTGATTTCTCTGTGTAACGAGCAATCAGTCGACAACTCTCACACCAGTTAGCATAAGGTGTCGGGCATCAAGACTCCCCTACGGACTTATGCTCGGAGTTCTCATCACAAGCCCACTTGACCTTTGACAATAGGTAGCCCTTTTCGATGTTCCTGACTAAATCCATTTTTATTGTTTTTTTTTTTTGGATTAGATAAGTATGATTCATCAGGGTCCAAGGTTGCTACCATACTCTAAATATAATGTCGAGCCTAGACCTTAGAAGAGTCGGCCAGTGTGTAGTGAAATTCCAAAGTGTTAATTAGCTTACAACTCCCTAAGAGAGACTTAATAAAAAGAACTTAAATTTGTATTACTTCCCACTAGTCATTGGGCTTTTTAGATTTTATATACCTTGTGTATTTATCATTCTCGCATAAATGTATATAAATTAGGTTTTTTTTTAACAAAAACTTTTTTTAATAACTTTTTTTTATTATTTTATAAAAAATGAAAATAAACACATTTTTTTTAAAAAAATATTTTTATTATTTTTTAAAAAAAATGATTTTTTTTTATTATTTTTTATTTTTATTTTTTTTTATTTTTTTTTTGGATGAAAATCAAGATGAATACCCCCAAACCTAAACCTAACATTGTCCTCAATGTTAAGAAATAATCTAAGAGAATTGGGTTGCCTCCCAACAAGCGCTAAGTTTATTGTCTTCAGCCAGACATAGTGAGATAGTTTTTGCATCTCCTTCTATGAGGTCATCTATTTTGTCTATCATAAAACACTCAATTTTCCTTGCGGGTTGGTCGGCCGCATTGAACACATTTAATTTTACCTTCATATTCCCAAATGATATGTTCATTACCCCTGTTCTACAATTGATGCACGCATTGGCTGTTGCTAAAAAGGGCCGCCCAAGGATAACGGGGATTTGTTTCCTAGGATTAGGTTCATGTTCCATATCAAGGACAATGAAATCTACTGGAAAATAGAATTTGTCTACCTTGACAAGAACATCTTCAATTATCCCACGTGGTGTTTTTACAGATCGATCAGCCAATTGAAGGGATACCGAGGTTGGTTTTAACTCACCTAACCCAAGTTTCTCATAAACTGAATAAGGTAAAAGGTTGACACTTGCCCCTAGATCTAAGAGTGCTCGATCAATGAAATTATTTCCTAAGACACAGGAGATCGTGGGAGCACCAGGATCTTTGAATTTTGGAGGGGTGTTGTGTTGGAGAATAGAACTCACTTGCTCAGTTAAGAAGACCTTCTTAGGCACATGTGTCCTAGATTTTCGCTTTTGTGTACAAAGGTCTTTGAGAAATTTGGCATAGAAGGGAACTTGTCTGATGGCATCAAGGAGTGGGAGGTTGATTTTAACTTGTTTGAAGACCTCTATCATCTCTTCTAATGAAGTTCCCTTTTTGCCAAATGGTGAGGGTGAAGTAAGAGCTTCAGAAAATGGGGCCTTTGGGATGTGAGTTTTGGCAGAAGATGGACTAGCTGAAGAAGAAGAAGAAGGTTTTAGATTTTCATTTGACACATTTCTATCCTCTTCTTCACCTTCCTTATTGTTATCCTCCCTAATCTTATTGTCTATTATACGTCCACTCCTTAGGGTAGTCAAAGCATTGGCTTGTTCATGATGAATTGTATTTAATTGATTTTCTTGAGCCATGTATTGTCCCCTAGGATTACTTAGTGGTTGGCTTGGAAGCTTTCCTTCCTCTCGCTTGTTCAGTGCATTAGCTAGTTGCCCCATCTGGGATTCTAGCTTGGCGATTGATTGCGTGTGAGAGTGTACCAATTGTGTAATGGTTTCCAAACCTTGAAGGGCGTTCAACACTTTCTCCTCAAAGGCTGTGTTTCTTTGGGGTGGAGGAGGAGTGTGTTGAAATTGAGTCGAGGGATGGTAGGGATGAATATTTTGTGGGGTTTGAAAATTCTGAGGGTTTGGAAAGTTTTGGGAATAAGGTTGGGCAGTATTCGAAGCTTGCTGCTTCCAAGAAAAGTTTGGATGATTTCGCCATCCCGGGTTATATGTATTGGAAAATGGGTCATTACCCGGTCTAGGCAGTGTTTGAGCAGCATTGATGTGTTCTTGCACGAGTTCGGGAAATTGGGGCGCTGAAGGGCACTCATGAATAGGGTGGGATGGGCTAGAACAAATAGTACACACTTGTGCTTGGGAAGAGTTCATGTAATGCCCACCTATCATCAGTTGGTCAATCTTATGGGACAATGCATCTACCTTGCTAGACAGGTCCATAGAATGACTTATTTCACAAATGGTCCCTTTTCTTTGAGAACTCGGGGGTGCTTGACGAGAACATGAAGCATGGTGGAGGGAGTTTTCATTTAGATTTTCAAATAATTTCCATGCTTCATGCTCATTTTGAAGCATGAATGTCCCCCCACATGCGGCATCAATCATCTGACAGTTTCGTTTTGTCAATCCGTCATAAAAACATTGCACTAGTTGCCACTTAGGTATTTGATGATGAGGGCATTTACGGATTAGGTCCCTAAATCTCTCCCAAGTTTCATGAAATTCTTCTCCCTCAGTTTGGGAGAAGCTTGTAATGGCACGTCTAAACTGGTTCGTTCTTCCTATGGAAAAGTATTTTTTAAGGAATTCTTGTTGCATTTGATCCCAAGAACGAATTGAGTTAGCTTCTAAAGAATTCAGCCATTGTTTGGCTCTATCTTTAAGGGAGAAGGGGAATAATCTAAGTTTCAGAGCATCATCAGTGAAATTCTGAATCTTGACAGTGGTGCAAATTTCAAGGAATTCATCTAGGTGTTTATATGGATCTTCATTGGTGAGCCCATAAAAAGATGGAAGCATTTGGATCACACTAGACTTTATTTCATATTGTACAGCTGCTACTTCAGGTAATCGAATGCAAGATGGGGAAGTGTAAATAGTGGGAGTAAAGTACTCCCTCAGGAGTTTGGGTTGTTCTTCAGCCATCTTAAGAGGTTGGGATGATCCTAATGTTTTGATCTTAGCTCGAATGTTCCTAAGGGTTCGTTCTATTTCAGGGTCGAAAGGTAATAGATTTTGTACTCTAGAACGACTACCGTACATACACTAGTACTCGATCAATCAAGCATGCAATAAAAGAGAAAAGCATATCAATCCTAGTCTTTGACCTAAAATCACTAGACAGCTCCTAACTGGTTTGAAGAGGGCACCTAAGCCTCCAATCCGGTCTAATGAACCGAGTTGACCAGGTAAGCTCCCAGGTAAGTGGAGGGGTCACGATGCGTTCGCAAAGGTCCCACTTAAAACCCACTTGCCTCGAACAGATGAACTGTCTCCCTTATAGGGACAAAGCTTGCCTAGACATCAACTAAGCCACAGAGCGAAATTGGTGCAACTTTCGGTGATCTTCGTCCTATTGAGCTCGAATGTCCCTAGGGGCCAACGTCTAATTGATTTTAATTAAAGATGACACTATGTGAGATTGAGTTCACCTAAGTTGGGCAAGAGTCCGGTGATGAAATCCGGCTCTTATCTTGTTGGGGTGATTGCCCTTACTATGTGCAAATTGATTTGTGTATGTGTATCAAGCATGCATTCACACTCTTGCTGAAATTGAAATCAAATAATCACCACAAAATTTCAAGCTAATAATTAATTTAAATAAGAAAGGTTTAGAGGTTACCAAAGAAAATTTCCCCAGCAATTTTAAATTTTTTTTTTAGCAAACCTCCAAAGCATTCCTTTCTGATAGCCCAGATCTCCTCTTCGATTCCTGATCAAATAAGACCAAAAGAAAAATAAAAAAAAAAAATTAGTAGAAGAGAAAAAGGAGATAAGAAAAGTAACAATAATAGAGAATAATTTTTTTTTATATATATTTTTTTTTGAAAGTTTTTTTAATTAATTAATTTTTTTTTATGATAGGAAAAATAACTATGCAAGCAATCTCCGGCAACGGCGCCAAAAATTGATCGGTTCTTTCAATTTTGAAATTAAACCACGCAATAGCACGTATCCTGTAGGATAGTGATTACGGGTGTCGGTCCACAGGGATTGGAGACAAGTTATTTTTCCTAATTAAATAATTACTTCAAAGGGGATAAGCTAGAGTAAATAATAAAAACTAAGAATTAATATGGGTGTAGTAGTATGAATTGTCTATGGAGAGAGGTGTTTAGGGCTAGATTCCACCGATAGATTTATATTCGTGATGCTTTCAATGATTGAGTTGTATGTAAGACTTGATTGCTTCCGACTACAAGCCAAAGCAATCACAAAAGAAAATCATAACTAATTCCCAGCATGAATCATCTAAGTCTAGCACAAACCATCTACTCTAACGATAAGCATGACCTGTCTAACCTAGCATGATGCATCTGATCATTAAGTCATTAAACATGAAATCGATGTCACATGAATATCTCCTCCAAACCACAGGTGTTGGATTCGATGAAATAGATCAATCTATGTAAAATATTTTATGCAAGATAGATGATTCACATAAATTGGATAAATCGTAAGATCAATTGATAAATTCTTCATCATGCAACCATCTTACAATACAAACTCAAATCAATAAAAATGAAACGAATACTCCTCTATAGCTTCATCAAACCCCTAAACCGAGGCTCAGCTGCTCATGGTGCTTGTCATCTCCATTGGTTGGCTGAAGAACTCCTTTGCCATCCGCCTCAAACCCTCTCTATTTTTTATTCTTTTTTTTTTGGTTTTCTTTTTCTCTTCAAAACAGAGCAAGCTCTGTTTTTTTCTTGGAACCGTGCCCCCCCATTTTCTTTCGAACCGAGCTCTTTATATAGGACTTCCCCACCCCTTGCAGCCGACTGAGGATCGAAACGGCCGTGGAATCGCTGGGCGCTGATCATGGAAGAGGATCCCTCCTGGATGGCGAGAAACGGACGAGGCGGAGGCGGGGGATTGGCTATGATGCGCTTCCTGGCGGATGGCTGGCTATTCGGGATGCGAAGGGAAATCACGGGCAACTGCGTTGGGTGCTGGGTTCCCTGGAAATAGAAGGAATTGTGATCGTATCCCGGAATGGTTGCGGCTGCAAATGGATTGGAAGAAGCTGGGAGGATGCAGAGACTATCTCGGATGCTC